>NC_141695.1:128772396-129375319 GCF_964263255.1 Lissotriton vulgaris | reverse complement strand
CGATTCATCTAGTGGTACGGGTGCCAGGTTGATGTTGGCCCTCCTTAAGGGTTGCCACCATTGTTCCATTTTTAGGGAGAGTGAGTTGTGATCACTTTCTGTCGAAGGGACCACCTGCATGTCCCTTACATAAGACCATAAGCACACATCTATTAGAATATAATCCAGCCTAGAGGTGTGCCCTGGTCTATTGTAGGTATGGGCACCCCCCCTATCCGAGGAAGTCCTCCCATTCGCTGCCCTTAGATTAAATTCAAGACTCAGGGAGTATATCTGGAGCGCCACTTCTGTCCACCTTTTGATCGGTGGGATGTCCAGTGCCGGGATCCCCCACCTAGCATCCTCCTCATCTTGGTCGAGGGAAACGTCCGAGCCCAAGGGCTCGAACGTGCAGTTCATATCACCTGCAACCAAGGTGCGTGTCTTATGGGGGGTGGTGTTTAACAGGGTCTCGAGGAGAGCTATTACTGGAGACTTTCTCCCACCCTTTGTACCCTGTGCATAAATATTATAGATATTTAGAACAATTCTTCCCCTTTGGTCTATAAGGGTGATATTTTGTATGTCCGGGGAACCTGTGGGAAAGTCCACTACTCTACAGTTTAGAGAAGCCGCGACCCAGATAAGAAGGCCGCCCGAAGGTCGGCCTCTCCCAGATTCCGAGACTTGCGCAGGAGAGGAATATGAGGAAAATCCCACCCTATGGACCGGCACCAGGCTCCATGTTTCCTGGAAGAGGCACAAGGAGTGCTCATCAACCCATGCAGTAAAATCTGGAAAAGCCAGTTTTCCTGCAATCCCTGCGACATTCCAGCTGAAAACCTTAAAGACTAGGTCCGTCACAGCTGGAAGGTCGCTGGGCGCCTGAAAGCCCCTATCTGTAGGACTCCTCCTAAATATCCGAGGAGAGCAGGGATCTTGTGGAATTGCTATAGAGTCTCCCATTCCACTTGCAAGGTTTGTTTGGATGGGTAAAATCGATTACCAATACATAATTTATAATCAATAATCAATAAGAATAACTCAGAAAAATAAGAGGCAAAATCCGGGATATTGAGGTTAACTCAAAAGGGTTTTATTCCTGTAAAAGGAATTGGGTTATTGGCTCGAGCCAAGGTGGCATACCATTCCGTCACCACATAGGTTCGGGAAGGGGCAGACAGACAACATATTGTTTACAGAAGTACATATATATAGTCAATGCATTACAATGTATGAGCATGTAGTAGGCGTATCAGCTGGAAAAGAAGAGATAAAACATGGAAACGTCATGAAAAAGGCGTTACAATAGGCGTGCATGAAGGCGTGTACTAGAAACGTCACTTATCATGAGGTCACAAGTAGGTGGATCCATAAGAGAATCCTGCAATGTCAGCAGAAATATATGGCAGAGATGCGCGCGCAGTAGCTTGACGTGAGTCTGACGTATAACTGGAGGGCGAAGGGGACTTGACATTTAGCACTACAGGGGTAGACATAAGTCGTGTAAGTGTAGACATAAGTCTAGGATGTCAGATCAACCTAACCCCAAATCATATCTGATATCATGTGTTTAAGGAACTGTAATATCTGGAAGGGAAAGGGTCTCTCGGGCGGAGACTACACTATACTAGTTGTGAGTGCGTGTACATGTGTCTACGTGTCGGCCTGCTAGGTGAGGGGGCATGGGCCTACCATGGCAACGGAGTCTATGAATTACTTGCACGGAGACAGAAGGACCGGGCCCTCTGCTCCTGCAGCTGGGAGGATGTTTACTTGAGCTGCGAGACAGGAATGTATTTTCGAGGAGTGGAGCAGATAATTCGAAGGTTGAATGCAGTCTTGGCAGGCAGAGACTAGGCTATGCGCCGGAGCCACGCAAGGAGTAAGGTGGGGGGTCACTGGTACAGAGGTAGCCTGGGCTGAGGCCCTCGGAGTCAGGAAGCAGGAAAGAACTCGAAAAAGGCTCGATGGCATAATCTGGGCCTATTTCGCCAGAGCTGAAAAACGTGCAAAGTGTACCACAAAAGACGGTGGCACAGCATACATAGGAACTGAATATTCAATCCGTTCATGGCGGATCTGAAAGAGGACATGTTAAAGATGGACGCAAATGTATTTGCGTCTTCATAGTTGGCATAGGAGGGAAATTACATGTACTGTAAGCTAGTACATGGAGACGGTGGGGTACTCGCTGGGGAACACTACTTGATCAAAAATTATATTTCCTCATTCCCTCCTTGTTCCCCACGGACCCTTCATGATACATCGATTCTCATTAATTGATCAACTTGTTTACTTAACATCATTTGCTCTTCTTTTACGCGCTTTGAATGGGAACTTGGATGCGGGACACATGAAGTGGCACACAGGCCGCAAATCGCCGGACCACATTGGAGACACAGGCAACAACTGAATACCACGAGAAAGCCAATACCTAGGAGGGATAGGATCTTCCACCCCCAGGCTGACAACGTTGTCCAGAACCAACCGGACCAAGTCCAGGTGCCTGGAGTCTGATGAATTAAACTTGCAATTTTATGGAGACGTGTAATAGCTTTATACACGGTTGGCGCGTTATTAGGAATGAAAATACAGCAGCTTGACCCGATGACCTTACAAGCTCCACCCCTATCTGCCAAGATGACGTCAATAACAAGACGATTCTGAAGAACAACAACCCGCATAGCGGACTGTTCCTCCGTTAAGTTACCTAGAGCTGAAGTGGTCTCAAGTACCACTGCTTCGAGGGTTCTGGTTAATCTACGAATTAGTTTACTATTTGAAACCGTACCTAGGTAGGGGAAGAAACCTTTATTGAAATCTGTATATTGTTCCCATGTAGTTTCAGTATAATCGACAAGCGGGAGATCTCTCTGGTATCTATGTTTAACCAGATTGGTGTTTCTATGGTAGTCAGGAGGGGCTAGGAAAACAGGTGGCAGAAGGAATGCAATGTAACAGGTACCATCCCAATCTAGAGGCAAACGGACATATGCAGTATGACCACAAACAAAATAGGAGTGACGTAAGGCCCTAAACGTGGATCTACCATGATCAGTGAAATCGACTACAGTGGTACATTTACTATGACCTAAGTGTACGGAACCATTCTTGCGAACACAGAGTTCACCAGTAACGGGCAATACTTCCATAGCAGGTAGAACAGGAGCAGCTTCGGATTCAACAGATAAAATCATAAATGTAACTGTGTAATTACCTAATCCATATACTTCATTTTCTAGATCAGTTCCAGTATCTACGGGGAGTCCCTCCTTATCAGGGTAGCATACCTTAAGCAGGACTAAGTTCAGGTTTCCCCAAACCCAGTTACCTTCGTAAATAGCAGCAGTAGAAACTAGGGAATTGAGCATTTTAAACCATGCACCACACGTGCCATTGTGAGTGAACGGGTATGGGAAAGGGGGCAAAACACCCTTGTTTTCTTGGTAAGGAGGGAGACGACCACATATCCAACAATTAGTAGCATTGGTAGTCTGATGGGAGTGATGTAACATACTAATAAAAGTGTTATTGCGCAGCGCAAGTCTGTAGGACAATTCGTGAGGCGGTAATTCACTAAAAGAATGTTCAGCAGTAGCATTATAGGCAGATTGTGTACGCTTGAATATTGGATAGTATATGTGCAGCAGAACACTAGCAGTAATAACCAGCAAACTTAAAAAAAACATAACAAGTAGTGTCACTATACAGCGACTACGAAGTGATTTGCAATATGCATTTTTCTTATGTTGTCTTTGTCTATCTCTCTCTCTATCTCGATCTAGGGGATACATGTCAGAAACTAATTTAACCGATTCACCTAGGGGAGGACTTAAACAATTAAACTGTCTGATTTGCTAGATCGTAATTTCAGTCTGTAATTTTCTGAAGCAGTTTTCTCAGCCAAAGGGAGTTTCGTGTCAGTTTGTGGAGGAGGGCAGGGCTTAGAGTCCAAGTCCGAAGGAAGTCCGAAGTATTTTTTAATATGGCTGGAATGCAGCCATCCCTTCCTGCCCTCTATTTTCACAGCTGTCCTCGTCGTGAGCAGAACCAACTTCGGGGATTGCCAGCGGGGCTCCAGTGAGCTCTTCCGATCAAAATTCCTGACGAAAACGTAGTCACCAGGAACCACCTCATGGGGCTTCGTCTCGGTGTTGTCGGGAAAGGCTGCAGCTACCTGTGAACGACAAGATTGTAGTGCAGACATCAAGGAGGCAAGGTAATCTGTCAGCATAAGACAATCAACATCAGTTATTTTACGTGGAATAGGCGTCCCCCACATATTCGGTGGCCTACCAAAGACCACTTCGTACGGGGATAGCCCAGAACGGGAATGGACCACCATCCTCATATAGAAGAGGGCGACCGGCAAGGCAACTATCCAGTCTATACCTTTGTCTCTACAAATTTTGGAAAGTCGTATTTTCAGTGTCTGATTATGGCGCTCCACAAGACCTGCTGCCTCGGGATGCCGAACACAATGGAACTTCCACTGGTAACCTAACAGAAGTGTAATGTTTTCCACAAGTGCGGATGAGAACGGCTGGCCATTATCTGAGTACACGATACGGGGCAAACCATACCGTGGGAAGTATTCACGAACCAGTTGCTTGGCAGTGGTCGGAGCAGTATAATCGGGAACTGGGTATGCCTCTATCCATCGGGAAAGAGCACACACGACTACGAGGACATACTTAAATCCTCGACAACGTTCCATCTGGATATAATCCATCTGGAGGACTTCAAAAGGGTGATCGGGAGGCTGAAATCCACCTTGCTCTACGGGGATGCTTTTACCTGGATTGAACTGACCACAAATCATGCAAGTACGCACTTTCTGTTTGGCTGCTGCCCGTAAGTTTTTATTGGACCATATGTGTTGAATACTGTCTAGCATTGCCTTCTCTCCTAGGTGTGCTGGACTATGAATTGTGTTAATAATGACTTGTACCATAGAATCGGGGAGAAACCATGTAGATTTTCCCTTCGTCATCCATCCCTGATCTGTTTGGACCCCTCCTAGTTTAGTCCATTCCTTAATTTCATCTGGTGTTGCATGTGACTGTATGTCGATCACATCATGTGCGGGATCCCTAACTGTCATACAATGTGATGGTACCACTATCTGTGTCTGGTCAGGTACATGAATTCGGTTCTGAGCAGTTTGCTTTGCCGTTCGGTCTGCCAGGTCGTTACCCTGGGAAACGGTGTCAGTAACCTTGGTATGTGCCTTACATTTCATGATAGAGATTGCAGTGGGTAGATGTATCGCGTCTAATAAAGCTTGAATGAGGAGACCGTGTTGGATGTTGGCACCGTGAGAAGTTAAGTAACCTCTCTCTCGCCAAAGGACTCCAAAGTCGTGAACGACTCCAAATGCATAACGTGAATCAGTATATATGTTGACTCTCTTATTTTTGGCTTGAATACATGCTTGTGTCAGAGCAATAAGCTCTGCTGCTTGAGCTGACAAAGTGTCAATACAACTGGTTTCAATGACTTCCGTGTCTGTCGTGACAGCGTAAGCTGCCACTAATTCACCTGTCCTTCTTCTCATACATGATCCATCCACATACAGTGTCAGGTCTGGATCCGGTAACGGAACATCTGTCAAGTCTTGTCTGGGCTTTGTTGTGATAGTGATAACTTCAATGCAATCATGTGCCAATGGATCTACTCCACTTACGGGCAATAACGTGGCAGGATTCAAGGTGCTGCAGCGTCTGATTTCAATATGTGGTTGAAACAATGTCAGTTCGTAACCTGTCAATCTTGCTATAGTCAGGTGTTGGGTCTGAGTACGATTCAAAAGGACTTCTACAGAATGTGGAACCTGTACTGTCAGTGGATGTCCTAACACAATAGAATCACTCTGTCTGATTGCTAAAGCTGTTGCTGCAACTGATTTCAAACATGCCGGAAGGGCTTGGGCTACTGGATCTAATGTGCTAGAAAAATAAGCACACGGCTTGTGTGAACCTGCTTGTTCCTGAGTGAGGACTGACAAGGCAGTGCCTTCACGTTCTGTGACAAAAAGTGTAAAAGGCTTACTATAACATGGTGTTGCTAAAACAGGTGCTTGACATAAGGCTTTCTTCAAGTCTTCAAAAGCTTGTGTATGTTCCTGAGTCCAAGGGAGGACGGACGAAGTCGCTGCCTCCTGTGTCGTTAACTGAATGAGTGGCTTTGCTAGAAATGCATATTGGGGAATCCATTGTCTGCAGTATGAAGTGAGGCCTATGAAAGCCCGCACTTCCTTTTGTGTTCTGGGTGGTGACATGTTTACGATTAACTGAATGCGATCGGGTGTGAGCTGTCTCCCCACTTTGGACAGCAAGTGACCCAGGTACACAACTTGCTGAACACAGAATTGTAGCTTCGAAGGAGACACCTTGTGTCCTTTGTCGGCCAGGAAGTTCAGAACAGTCAGAGAAGCATTTTCACATTCGGGTTCGCTTCGAGCGGTGATCAGCAGATCATCGACATACTGAAGCAGAGCAGTGTGTACCGGCATGTGAATGCTATCGAGTTGTTTTTTCAGTGCTTGACTATAGATGCTGGGGCTTTCTGTGAACCCTTGAGGTGCACGGGCAAATTTAAAAGATCGTCCATTTGAACTGAATCCGAACAAATATTGGCTTTCCGAATCAATAGGAACACTGAAGAAGGCGTTCTTGAGGTCAATTACAGTGAAGAACGTCGCTTCTGAGTCAATAGCAGTTAGTAATGAAGAGATATCTGGGACCACGGGGTATTGTGGTACAATGCATTTATTCAATTCGCGTAGATCAATAACTAATCGATAAACAGGTGGAGCATTTGGGTCAGTACGTTTAAGAACAGGAATGATAGGAGAATTACACACGTTGGAGTCAGTTTCCACAACCACTCCTTGTGCAATCAGCTCGTCAATGATTCTCAGTAAAGCCACTACAGCATCTGGGGGTAACTTGTATTGTCGAATTCGTGGTAATACCACTCCTGCCTTGAGTGTGACTCGATACGGGGTGATGTGCATGCAACCTACATCAGTGGGGCCCTGCGCCCACAAGTGCGCAGGGACGTTTTGCAACCGGGGATCCATATCTCTCAATACATAATGGCCTTTGAAATCTCGCAAGAATAATCGTACTCCCTCAGGAGAACAACAAATAATCGCTCCTAGAGCTTTCAGTGTTTTTATGCCTAACAGGTTTTCTGGACATGATTTCGTAAGCAATAAATCTGTAGTCCGTGTCAGAGGACCTACTGCAAGAGGGAGGGGTTGTGATACTTCGTTAATAATGGGTTTTCCTGAAAATCCAAGGGACACGTTCTGGGAGCCTGAGAGGGGTGCCCCTGGTACTTCATTATGGCTTATCGTGGTTCTGCTTGCCCCTGTATCAATGAGGAACTTTCTGTCTTTCCCTAATACTTGACTATGTACATAGGGACCATTCTGATCTACAGGAACTTCAATAAGAGGCAAGCGGAATTCCCTCTCTAGGCTGTTTCATGTGTATCGCTGGTAATCAGGGTAATCGTTCTGTGCATACTGATACATTTGCTGTGTTGTGTTTTGTGTTGCGGTAATGGGCTGTTGCTGGGGTATCGCTACGGTCTGTGTGGAGGCTGGCATGGGTGCAATATGTTGTATATTCTGCGGTACCTGTTGTGAAGTCTGGTCTTGTCTAGGAGGACGCGGTCTCTCTTTAGTCTTACCCGTGGCGATATTATGTTTCAAAACTGCACAATCGTTTATATAATGACCTGGCTGTTTGCAATAATTACATACACCCTTTACAGGAACTGTTGGATTCCCGGGGTGGGTCGCACCCTTTTTCTGACCGTCGGCAGGAACCGACTGAGCAACTAACATTTTCATTTTTGTGTCTTTCATACGTCTTTGTTCATGTTCTTGTTCTTCTCTAAGTCTATTCTGGTGGTACTGCAACATTTGTAACATTTGTGCAGGGGTGTTAGCTTGCCAAGTGCTTTCTACTTTCAATACTCTATTCTTAACTTGGGGTAGGGAATTCTCGACTAGTTTTGTTACAAAAAGATGTGGATATGACTCGCTACTTGCTTTCAAACCGCTATTAATACCAAAACATTTCTCAAATCGTGTATAAAAATCACTAGTATCTTCATCGGGTTTCTGTTTACATGCTGAAATTGCACCCCAATCCTCCTTTTTCGTACTCAATAAACGTGGTAACACTTGTACTAATAAACCTGGTAACGCTTTAACTTTATCTCCAAGCCCTAGGCCTGGAACTCGGGTATCTTCTTCATTTTGTAATCCAGCCCAATCAATCTTTGCATTTCCCACCTCCCACTCTTTTTCTTTGAGTTTCTCGTATATGCCTGGAGGTAGTAGTACTTTCAGTATTTACATAAGGTCAGGATAAGTGTAATCGCCCATTAATAACATGTCTTTTATTTCACGGTGAAAACCTGCAGGGTCTTTATCATGACTGGGTACTAGTTTCTTCATCTCTAACAATTCAATTTTAGTTATAGGTGTATACACAAACACGCGTCTAAGCGTGTTGTCTGCGTTCTGTACGGGGTGCACTTCTCGCAACGGATTCTGTCTATCCATGTAATACATCGCCCTTCGTTCCATAACGGGTGCTGAGTTGATCTGCGGACATAGGAACGCACTATACTTGTGACGGTGTTCTAGAATTACTTTAATCAGGTCAGTACTTAGACCTTTCCATCTGTTCGTGACCAGTTCAATTAGTATATCAGGCAGAGGGCCTGGATCAGAATGTTGGCTTTTATACAATAAGAGCAGATGCTGTATCATGTACATACCAGCTAAACGCTGTTCACTCGGTGTCAAGTTCAAGAACGTATGTGCTAGCGCCTCATCACCATATTTCTCAGAGCTGTCAGCCCATTGCACGGCTGACCTGGCTAATTCTTGTTCATCCATGGAATCGAGTACATGGTACCCCATGCGCTCTTGAAGTACTCTGTCAGTAGCTTGGAATAAGTGTTCGGGTGTTCTAGGATTACACATGGCTTCCTGATATATTCTTTTACTTTCCGGGCGCACTGGGCGCATTGAATTATTAAATGGTCTTCCTTTACCTACGTAAGCCACCATTTCTCTAGCTGGCAACTGGGTTTGTTCTGATGTCTCGGCTTCCTCCTCCGCCTCCTCCTCTGAGGATTCCTGTTTGTCTGAATCCATTTCCGGTACGGGCTGCCTTTTCTCATGCATCTTAATTATTGACTTTCTGATTCTTCGGTACATATTATCTATACAGGCATCTTTGTCATGCTGTCCATCCGCTATATGCTGACCCCATTTGTGGAGTGCTTTTACATCCTCCGGGTTCATACCTGGCCTATCCACTTCTCTAATAAAACAGTTTATAAGAAACCGCAATAACTTGCCTTTAGTATCCACTTTCTGATAGGCCATGGCCTCTTTAATACTTTCAGGTCCTACTCCTGTCTGAACAAACGTATATATTCGATCTAAGTGATCTGTCATTCCAGGTAACGTCATCAGGAAGTTCGTGACTCGCCGTAAACGTACTGATGCGAGTAACATTCTCTCGTCACTCTTTTTACCAGGTACTGGATCATATCTACAGTCTGCAAGGCGGTCTCCATAAATTGTAATGTCTGTTCTAGGTGTACGCTGCTGCGCTATTTCTCTAAAGCTCAGACGTTGGGCTTGTGGCGGAGTCTGGAAACCTGTCCCTCCGGACGCGCCTCCTGAGGCACCGGCTCCGAAAGGGTTAGTCGGGTTCGTATCAAGAGAAGTAGGAGGAGGTGGAAGAGGAGGAGGGGGGATCCGGGGAGGAGTAGCCTGTCGTGGAGGAAGAGCATAATTGTCCTGACCGTCCTGACCGTCAGGCGCAGGCACTGGTGGCGGTGGCAATGCGGTATTAACATATGTGGGAGCCACATCGTCTAAATAGGAAGAAAGGAAAATGTCCTTTGCTGTCCTCTGGTGTGTTTTAGTCGGGAGCAATGGGGGTGGTAGGTCCTTCGGTACTTCTGGAGAGGCCTTAGGCAGGCCTTTTGACAAGATAGGGTACATGCCATTCATAAGTGTATTTCGCTGTCTGTCTACTTGTTCTAATTTTACTCTGATACCTTCCTCAACTAATACGTTTTCTTGGGCCTTATCAGGCTCCTCCTTATTCTTTCCTTCTAGTCTGTGAGCTTTTTCTGTGCGCCTATGCGACTCTTTACGCCATAACTCGATGGCATCTTTCTGTGACTGTCTGGCTTTCTTTTTCCATAATGCTTCTTCTACTCTCATGATGCAATCTGCATCCCATGTCCCTGCAGCGGGCCATCTCTGATTCTCCGACAAGTCTTTAGTGTAGTCTACCCACAAGTCGAGAAATAAAACAGCATCTAGGCCGTGTTTATGGTACATAAAGTACCCTGGAGTGTCCCTAGGTGGAATGGGAACAGCTTCTTCTAGAACCCCTTTACGGGTTTTTATTTGTCTTAGTTTGGAAAACAACGGCATTCTGAAACCTGGCTACTTGGTTCTTACTTCAGATATGAACATGAATACATAAGACACGTTTAAGCACAGTAATGAAGATCGAACATTCACTCATACCACGACATTTGAATAACACATCAAAACATTTCAAAGACAAACCACATTAATTACAATGACAAACCTACCAACCTAGTGCAACAGGATGTACCGCTAAACGGCACAGATACACCTTTTTCAGGTGCAAACTAGATATACTGCTATACAGTACAGATACACTGCTGAACAGTGCAGAACAGGCTCGTGTACCCGAACCCGTCTTGACCGGCACAAACTAATGCGCACGTCAGGATGCGTCCCTAGCAACGGTACTCACCAGGAAGCACGGAAACAGAAGGCCTCGGAAACCCTGGACTGGACTGGGCTCGGACTGGATTCGGACTCGACGCAGATACTTCGGAATCTGGTGGGCCTCGGTATACCACGGATCTTGCTCTCTCAGCTAGGCTCAGGTCGGGATCCTCCGCACTCCTCACCGCCTCGTCTGGGTGTCGATCGCAGCCTCAGTCACCTCCGTTGGCCTGAGGGAGATACAGGAAATCCTGCGGGTACGCGTAATTGTCCGTCCGGCTGTGGCAGGGGGCTAGGCCTGCAACGCACCTCCGGCGCGTGGGGTGGGGGAGGGTCCCTGTTCGGGCGCCAAAACTGTGGTAAAATCGATTACCAATACATAATTTATAATCAATAATCAATAAGAATAACTCAGAAAAATAAGAGGCAAAATCCGGGATATTGAGGTTAACTCAAAAGGGTTTTATTCCTGTAAAAGGAATTGGGTTATTGGCTCGAGCCAAGGTGGCATACCATTCCGTCACCACATAGGTTCGGGAAGGGGCAGACAGACAACATATTGTTTACAGAAGTACATATATATAGTCAATGCATTACAATGTATGAGCATGTAGTAGGCGTATCAGCTGGAAAAGAAGAGATAAAACATAGAAACGTCATGAAAAAGGCGTTACAATAGGCGTGCATGAAGGCGTGTACTAGAAACGTCACTTATCATGAGGTCACAAGTAGGTGGATCCATAAGAGAATCCTGCAATGTCAGCAGAAATATATGGCAGAGATGCGCGCGCAGTAGCTTGACGTGAGTCTGACGTATAACTGGAGGGCGAAGGGGACTTGACATTTAGCACTACAGGGGTAGACATAAGTCGTGTAAGTGTAGACATAAGTCTAGGATGTCAGATCAACCTAACCCCAAATCATATCTGATATCATGTGTTTAAGGAACTGTAATATCTGGAAGGGAAAAGGTCTCTCGGGCGGAGACTACACTATACTAGTTGTGAGTGCGTGTACATGTGTCTACGTGTCGGCCTGCTAGGTGAGGGGGCATGGGCCTACCATGGCAACGGAGTCTATGAATTACTTGCACGGAGACAGAAGGACCGGGCCCTCTGCTCCTGCAGCTGGGAGGATGTTTACTTGAGCTGCGAGACAGGAATGTATTTTCGAGGAGTGGAGCAGATAATTCGAAGGTTGAATGCAGTCTTGGCAGGCAGAGACTAGGCTATGCGCCGGAGCCACGCAAGGAGTAAGGTGGGGGGTCACTGGTACAGAGGTAGCCTGGGCTGAGGCCCTCGGAGTCAGGAAGCAGGAAAGAACTCGAAAAAGGCTCGATGGCATAATCTGGGCCTATTTCGCCAGAGCTGAAAAACGTGCAAAGTGTACCACAAAAGACGGTGGCACAGCATACATAGGAACTGAATATTCAATCCGTTCATGGCGGATCTGAAAGAGGACATGTTAAAGATGGACGCAAATGTATTTGCGTCTTCATAGTTGGCATAGGAGGGAAATTACATGTACTGTAAGCTAGTACATGGAGACGGTGGGGTACTCGCTGGGGAACACTACTTGATCAAAAATTATATTTCCTCAGGTGGTGCTCCTACTGGGTCTACTCTGCTCGCTGTTTCCAGTCAGCAGGGGCCAATTGCCCACATTTGATTCTCCCTATTGCCCCATACAACCCCAGCCCAGTTTTGGCCAGAATTAGGGGAACTTACACTTCCTCCATTTGGGCTAACAAGGTGCCTAGGGTAAAAATATGAAAGATCTACCAGTTTAACCCCCGGGGCCCCCATATTTTTGATAGGAGTACAGATGGATGGTACTACTCTGGGGTCTTGGAAGTTTATGATTACACAATCCCCCTCCTGCATTTTTTTCCCTTGCCCTACCCATCCCACTCTGCAGACACTTAGGATAATGCCGTCCACACCCAGGGGGATTGGCTTGTTTGCCTTCAGCCAGTGGATACACTTGTTCTTGAGTGATTGATGGTTTTCCAACTGGCCATCCTTTAGGGGAGGCACATTAACCATGACAGCAACAAAAGGTTGACAGTCTGGTGGGAGATTAATCGGGGGGATCCGTCGTGGTGGATTACTGGGGGCCGGTGGGGAGGTAGTTGGGGCAAAATGTTGGGTTACAGGCCTAGGGGCTTTCCCTGTCGTTAACCCGCTGGGTTTGCTGCTCCCCTCTGTTTTTTGTTGGACTTCCTTTTTACCACTAGTTGTCTGTTGCTGTTTTTGTGGAAGAGGCTTTGGCTTATTTTTCTCAGGCTCTGTATGTGTTAAAAGTCCCTTGTGACTTGAGCCTGCTTTGGGATGGGGAGGAGATTTAGGAGTTGGGATTACTGGACTATTAGGAACAGCTTTGTTTTGAGATATTAGGGGCTTAGGGCCTCTCTGAGCTGGCAGTTCATTCCCCTTTGCACCCACGTCCTTATTTCCAGTCACTCTAGTTGTTTGTTTGACTGTTGTTTTGAGTGAGTGAAACCCGTCCAGGGTTGACTGCTCTAGTTTGTCAATCCTCTCCCCTAGACCCTTGACTTGTGTTAGTAACGGTTTCAAGAGGTTATATACCTTCTCCAGAATATTTTCAACTGCTACTAAGTCAGTTGGCTTTGAGACCTTGGCTGAGTGTGACCCCTTGGGAGAGATCAGTACGTCCCCTTCTATATCAGTTTCGTTCAGCATAGGGGCACCCTTTGTAGTTCTCGTACTAGATACAGGAGACTTCCTTACTCTTTGGTAGAGGGCGGCCTGTCTCACTAGCCTACCCTTCTTGCGTTTATGCGACTTTTTACCTAAGGGGAGAAACTCCTGCCTAATATCAGGAGTCACGGTGATAGGTGAAGCCCCAACTAACTTCCCGTCTGATACAACTGTGGGGGGTACAAGCGATTTTGGGGACTCAGGATCTCTGATGACATCACTTGTCGGAATAGGTGATAATGATGTGGACAGGTTACTTGGGCCACCGTCTTCCATTGTAACTATAGGTAGAAGAGCGGCCAGATTTTCCAGCCTATCTATATTTTGCTCTATACCAGTCAAATGGGGGGGTTCTGAGGGAACGCCGACCACACTAGGAGGGGTACCCGCTTGAACCCGGACAATGGCTGGTGTGAGCGACTGGGCGACTGCCCCCAAGGATGAGCGTCTTGAGGGGAGGTATACTTCAGATAGACGCCGCTCAGACATGGCGATCTCCTTTTCAATCACCGCCGCTACCCTGGTGATAAAGCGGTCCATTGTTCCTATGACAGGGCTCACGGCATTTGATCCCCTTTCAACTTCGCCCCTGAGAGGCTTTCCTGAACGGGTAGACATGGTTTGGGCAACAGAACGGGGACAGGCACCGAGCGTGTGTCGTCGCGGCTGGTGGAAAGAAAGGGACGTGGCCCAGCCCAGCCTCTGTCGGCCCCTGACGGCCACAGACGGCCCGCCCTCTGCCCGGGCTCCGCCCGGCGTCGCCCGCGCGCTTCCCGCGACGCGGAGGTCAAGGCTCCGCTTTATAGCGCCTCCGGGCGAGAAGACAGCGGGGACAGGAAGTCCGCGCAAAGCCCACTGGGAGCTGTAGTCTCCAGCCGCTCCTGGATGTCGATGGCGGCGAGACTTACAGCGTTGGCAACCCAGGGGCAGAGGCAGAGTGCTGGCGTGTGGTCAGGTAGGCTGTGTGCGCTTCAAATGACCCCCGCTCCACCGAGGTCAAGGCTCCGCTTTGTAGCGCCTCCGGGCGCGAAGACAGCGGGGACAGGAAGTCCGCGCAAAGCCCACTGGGAGCTGTAGTCTCCAGCCGCTCCTGGATGTCGATGGCGGCGAGACTTACAGCGTTGGCAACCCAGGGGCAGAGGCAGAGTGCTGGCGTGTGGTCAGGTAGGCTGTGTGCGCTTCAAATGACCCCCGCTCCACCGAGGTCAAGGCTCCGCTTTGTAGCGCCTCCGGGCGCGAAGACAGCGGGGACAGGAAGTCCGCGCAAAGCCCACTGGGACCTGTAGTCTCCAGCCGCTCCTGGATGTCGATGGCGGCGAGACTTACAGCGTTGGCAACCCAGGGGCAGAGGCAGAGTGCTGGCGTGTGGTCAGGTAGGCTGTGTGCGCTTCAAATGACCCCCGCTCCACCGAGGTCAAGGCTCCGCTTTGTAGCGCCTCCGGGCGCGAAGACAGTGGGGACAGGAAGTCCGCGCAAAGCCCACTGGGAGCTGTAGTCTCCAGCCGCTCCTGGATGTCGATGGCGGCGAGACTTACAGCGTTGGCAACCCAGGGGCAGAAGCAGAGTGCTGGCGTGTGGTCAGGTAGGCTGTGTGTGCTTCAAATGACCCCCGCTCCACCGAGGTCAAGGCTCCGCTTTGTAGCGCCTCCGGGCGCGAAGACAGCGGGACAGGAAGTCCGCGCAAAGCCCACTGGGAGCTGTAGTCTCCAGCCGCTCCTGGATGTCGATGGCGGCGAGACTTACAGCGTTGGCAACCCAGGGGCAGAGGCAGAGTGCTGGCGTGTGGTCAGGTAGGCTGTGTGCGCTTCAAATGACCCCCGCTCCACCGAGGTCAAGGCTCCGCTTTGTAGCGCCTCCGGGCGCGAAGACAGCGGGGACAGGAAGTCCGCGCAAAGCCCACTGGGAGCTGTAGTCTCCAGCCGCTCCTGGATGTCGATGGCGGCGAGACTTACAGCGTTGGCAACCCAGGGGCAGAGGCAGAGTGCTGGCGTGTGGTCAGGTAGGCTGTGTGCGCTTCAAATGAACTGTGACTTTAATATGTGCCTTACACTTCATGATGGCTATGGCTGATGGCAAATGTATTGCTTCTAGCAGTGCTTGAATGAGGGGTCCATGTTGGATCTTGGCTCCGTGAGAGGTCAAGAAACCTCTTTCTTGCCAAAGGACTCCGAAGTCGTGTACAACTCCGAATGCATAACGTGAATCTGTATATATGTTAACGTTCCTGTTTTTAGCTATTATACAGGCTCGAGTCAGAGCAATGAGTTCTGCAGCTTGAGCAGACAGTGTATCAATACGGTGTGTTTCTTTGATTTCGGTTTCAGTGGTCACTGCGTACGCGGCCACTAATTCTCCTGTGTTTGTTCTCATACATGAACCATCCACGTAAAGTGTCAGGTCCGGATTGGTCGATGCGACATCCGTCAAATCTCGTCGGGGCTTCGTCACTGCATTAATGATCTCTACACAGTCATGTGGAGTAGGGTCTGTCTTGTTTGATGGCAACAGTGTAGCTGGATTTAAAATGTTGCAGCGTCTGATTTCTATGTGTGGCTGGAATAATGTTAATTCATAACCTGTCAGTCGTGCTATAGTTAGATGTTGAGTCTGTGTTCTGTTTAATAAGACTTCCACGGAGTGTGGAACTTGTACTGTCAATTGGTGTCCTAACACTATGGAATCGCTTTGTCTGATTGCTAGAGCTGTTGCTGCAACTGATTTCAAGCACGCAGGCAGAGCCTGGGCTACTGGATCTAATGTACTTGAAAAGTAAGCACAAGGCTGTTGTGAACCTGCTTGATCTTGTGTGAGGACAGACAATGCTGTACCATCACGTTCAGTAACAAAGAGTGTAAAAGGTTTGCTGTAACATGGTTTTGCTAAAACTGGAGCTTTGTTGGGGTGTGGGTCACGCACTCCTCAGTGTGAAAGCGTAAACAGGTTGTGGCGTGCTTCAAAGATATCACCCCCTGACAAAGAAGGTGTGGGAATCAAACTAATGGTTGGTGACATCTAGCGTAGATGCCAACTCTTTGAGCACAACCTAAATTAAACAAACGAGGTTTCTATAATGGATGTTCCAAATGTCTCCAAAGAATTAAACAAAATTTGTGTCCATGTTTCTCATGTTTTATTCACATGAATTTCATCAATATCAACGATGATCCATTTGATTTATACAACCAAATTCATTGTGTAAATGATCATGTCCCAATGCATTTCGGACTCTAGGTCCTTCGTCAGGGTAATCCTAGAAAAAATGATAATAATGCAATCTAAGTATAATACACCGAGTAGCAAGTCTAAATTCACAGCTGTTTTTTTTGCTCATGCATGCGTTTTTTAGAAAAAATGATAAATCTAGCGTGAAAAGAAGCATCCAACTGCGTATTGATCACAGTTTCCACAATTCGTGAATAGTAAAAAAAGAAGAAGAGGAAGTTGCTATTAATCTAGAAGATTGTGCGAGATAGAGATAAATTAGGTACCACCAGAAAACCGGAGATTATTTAATAGTCACCGTGAATAAGAAAGGATAGACCCCCGTAAAAGTCTACAGGTTGTGAACCGAGTGAAAACGCTTAACACGGTGTTCCAGTACTCACGGAAAATTAAATGCAAGATCACGCGTCCTGCCGATACGCCCTTCGCTAAGGTGTGTGAAACAACCGTCCCGTATATACGGAAGTGGATGAAACAGAGCAATGTGTATAGAGAGAGGACTGTGGATCTAGCGGCCATATTGGAGTGGTGTCGGAAAGCGAAAGAGCCAGACAGGGTAGACATCATGTGCGCAGTATAGGAAAGGATAGAAATTTTGTTTAATTCTTTGGAGACATTTGGAACATCCATTATAGAAACCTTGTTTGTTTCATTTAGGTTGTGCTCAAAGAGTTGGCATCTACGCTAGATGTCACCAACCATTAGTTTAAAACTGGAGCTTGACATAAGGCTTTCCTCAATTCATCAAAAGCTTGTGTGTGTTCTGGGGTCAAAGGGAGGACAGTCGAAGTCGCTGCCTCCTGGGTTGTCAACTGTATAAGTGGCTTGGCTAAGTATGCATACTGAGGAATCCATTGTCTGCAGTAAGAGGTGAGACCTATAAAGGCCCGCACTTCCTTTTGAGTCTTGGGTTGTGATATATTTACAATTAACTGGATGCGATCAGGTGTTAGCTGTCTCCCCCTCTTGGACAGCAAGTGCCCAAGGTACACCACTTGCTGAACACAGAATTGCAGCTTCGAAGGGGACACTTTGTGTCCCTTGTCAGCCAGGAAGTACAAGACTGTCAGTGATGCATGTTCACATTCTGATTCACTTCTGACGGTGATCAATAGATCATCGACATACTGTAGTAGGGCAGTGTTAGCAGGCATGTGGATACTGTCAAGTTGTCTTTTCAATGCTTGGCTATAGATGCTGAGGCTTTCTGTGAATCCTTGAGGTGCGCGTGCAAATTTGAAGCTACGGCCATTTAAACAGAATCCGAAAAGGTATTGGCTTTCCGGATCAATGGGGACACTAAATAAGGCGTTCTTGAGATCAATTACAGTAAAGAACGTAGCCTCTGGGTCAATAGCTGTCAATAATGAAGAGTTGTCCGGAACCACAGGGTACTGTGGTACGATGCATTTATTCAATTCTCGTAGACCGATCACTAATCGATAAACTGGAGGTGCATTCGGATCAGTGCGTTTAAGAATCGGAATGATAGGGGAATTACAAACATTTGAGTCAGTTTCTACAACCACTCCTTGTGCAATGAGCTCGTCAATGATTTTCAGTAAAGCCACTACAGCATCAGGTGGTAACTTGTATTGTCGGATTCGGGGTAATATAACTCCTGGCTTGAGTGTAACTCGATATGGGGTAATGTGCATACATCCTACATCAGTTGGGCCTTGTGCCCACAAATGTTCTGGTACATTTTTCAATCTAGCATCAAAATCTCGTAATACATAGTGACCCTTAAAGTCACGTAAAAACAGTCTAACTCCTTCCGGAGAACAACATATAACTGCTCCTAGAGCCTTCAGTGTCTTGATACCTAGCAAGTTTTCTGGACATGATTTCGTAAGCAACAAGTCTGTAGTTTGTGATAACGGACCAACTGCTAGGGGAACAGGTTTCGATACTTCATTAACAATAGGCTTTCCTGAAAATCCAAGGGAAACATTCTGCGAGCCTGAGAGGGGTGCCCCTGGAACCTCGTCGTGACTGATTGTTGTCCTGCTTGCCCCTGTATCAATCAAAAACTTTCTATCTTTTCCTAATACTTGACTATGTACATAAGGACCCTCTTGATCTACAGGAACCTCAATAAGAGGCAAGCCTACTTCCCTCTCTAGGCTGTTTCATGAGTACTGTTGGTAATCTGGGTAATCTGACTGAGCATACTGGTACATCTGTGACGTGACATGCTGTGCTGCGGCAATCGGCTGTGGCTGTGGTACCGCTACGGTCTGTACTGTCTGCTGTGGAACGCGCATAGGCTGTAAGTTCTGTGGATTGTGTTGCTGGACCTGATGTGGAACCTGGTCCTGTCTAGGAGGACGTGGTCTCTCTTTAGTTTAACCTGTAGCTATATTGTGTTTCAGAACTGCACAATCATTTACATAGTGACCTGGCTGTTTACAATAGTTGCATGACCCTTTAGCGGGGACTGCCGAACTACTGGACTGTGTCATACCCCTTTTCTGACCGTCGGCGGGAACTGACTGAGCAACTAACATTTTCATTTTCGTATTTTTCATACGTCTCTGTTCGTGATCATGTTCTTCTCTAATTCTGTTCTGGTGTTACTGTAACATTTGTAACATTTGGGAAGGCGTATTTGCTTGCCATGTGCTCTCGACTTTCAATACACGGTTCTTAACCTGGGGTAGGGAATTCTCAACTAATTTGGTTACAAAAAGATGTGGGTAAGACTCGCTACTAGTTTTCATACCACTATTAATGATAAAACATTTCTCAAATCTAGAATAGAAATCACTAGTATCTTCGTTGTGTTTCTGTTTGCAGGCTGAGATTGCATCCCAGTCCTCCTTTTTAGTTGTCAATAGTCTTGGCAAAATCTGTACTAATAGTCCTGGTAATGCCTTAGTTTTATCCCCAAGACCTACACCTGGGGTTCGACCTTTGTCCTCGTCTTCTAATTCTGTCCAATTAATCTTTTTATCTCCCACCTCCCATTCCTTTTCTTTGAGTTTCTCGTAAATACCTGCAGGTAACAGTACTTTCAGTATTTTCATAATATCAGGATACGTGTAGTCTCCCACGAGGAGCATGTCTTTTATTTCTTGGTGAAACCCTGCTGGATCTTTATCATGACTTGGCACTATTTTCTTCATCTCCAGTAATTCCATTTTAGTAATGGGCGTGTATTCAAACATGCGTTCTAGTGTGTTATCCGGTTTCCGAATGGGATGAACTTCTCGTAAAGGGTTCTGTCTGTCTATGTAAAACATTTTCCTTTCTGGGGGTGGAGCTGAAACAAACTGTGGATTCAAGAAGGCACTATATCTGTGTCGATGTTCTAAAATTACTTTAATTAAATCGGTACCTAGGCCTCTCCATTTATTCGTCAGTAACTCTACTAGTACATCCGAAAGAGGACCTGGATCAGAATGTTGGCTTTTGTACAACGAAATGAGGTGCTGAATCATGTACATACCAGCTAATCGCTGTTCCTCTGGGGAGAGGTTCAAAAATGTTTGTGCTACTGCATCATCATTATATATATTAGAATTGTCAGCCCATTGTACTGCTGACCGGGCTAGTTCTTGTTCATCCATGGAACTGAGTACATGATACCCCATTCGTTCTTGAAGTACTTTATCGGTAGCCAGGAATAGATGTTCAGGGGTTCTCGGATCTGACATAGCATAGAGAAAAAGTCTCTTGCTTTCTGGACGTATCGTTTTATTAAAGGGTCTTCCCTTACCTACATATGCTATTATTTCTGTATTCTCTGGGTCATCCTCCTCTGAGGTATCATTCTTGTCTGTATCTGCTTCTCTTGCAGCCTTCTCTCTTTCATGAAATATTACTATGTCTTTACGGATCTTTCGGTACATGACCTCTATACACTTTTGCTTATCATGTTTTCCGTCTGCAATATTCTGACCCCATGTAGTTAGTATTTCCATCTCGTCTTTGTTTACACCAGGCCGATCTCGTTCTCTTATAAAACAGTTTATGAGGAATCGTAATATTAAACCTTGAGTATCTACTTTCTGATATGCCATGGCCTCGGAAATACTTTCAGGACCCTGTCCCGTTTGTATAAAGTGATATATTTTATCTAGATAGTTCGTCATTTCTGGCAATAACATTAAGTAATCTGAAGCTCGTCGTATACGTAGTGATGCTAGCATCATGCGACCGTCTTTACCTGGTACTGGATCATATCTACAGTCTGTAAAATACTCTTTAAGTGTTTCAGTTGTTACTGGTTTCGGAGTACGTTGCATTGCTAATTCTCCTGCTGTTAATCGCTGTACTGGTGGTGGGGTCCGAAAATGACCTCCTGCTGCACCTCCTGAAGCGTGACCGCCAGCCTGACCATCAGTCATTACAGCCGGTACAGTATGTACAGTAGATGAGCCCCGGGGAAAAGGATTCCCAGGCCCAACGGCGGGAACAGTTGTAGTGGGATCAGTAGCGGGAAGCGTGACATGAGCATGAGGAGCATGAACAACAGGTTGATCAGCTGGAGCGGGCAGGTGTGCATTATTACCGGGCTGTGCGGGTATGTTAGTATATGCTGGAGCTACATCCTCTAGATAGGAAGAAAGAAAAATATCTGTTGCGGTCTTTTTATGGCCTACTTTAATCGGAACTAATGGTGGCAGTAAATTACTTGGCACTTCCGGGGTGGCCTTAGGCAGGCCCTCGGCCAGAAGAGGATACGTGCCATTCATAAGGGTATTTCGTTGTCGGTCTACTTGTTCTGCCCTAACACGTTCAGCTTCTGCAATTCATTCTTTCTCTCGTACTTTTTCTGAATCCTCTCTATGTTTCTCTGCTTTTCTGAATTCTTTCTCAGTGCGTCTATGTGATTCTTTACGCCATAATTCTATGGCATCTTTCTGTGACTGTCTGGCTTTCTTTTTCCAGAGCGCTTCTTCTATTCTCATGATGCATTCAGCATCCCATGTTCCTGAAACAGGCCATCTATATTTCTCGTCTAGGTTCTTCATATAATCGACCCACAAGTCTAGATACAGTATGGCGTCTAAGCCGTGCTTGTGGTACATAAAATGTCCTGGAGTGTCCCTAGGTGGGACAGGAATCGCTTCTTCTAGTATCCCTTTCCTGTTTCCTATCTGACGTAGTTTAGTGAACAGTGGCATTCTGAAACTTGATACTTACTCGAACTCGAACACAATTAATACAATAAACACAGTAATGGAGATCAAACAATCACTCATACCACGACATTAAACACATTTAAACATTTCGAACAGGTACTGAATATTAACGAAGTCTATAACATATACTTTATGTACTGCTAAACAGCACAGATACACTGCTAAAACAGTGCAGACCGGATATGTGTACCCACACCCGTCTTGACCGGACACAAATTAATGCACCCGTCTAGATGCGTCCCCAGCAACGGTACTCACCGGGAAGCACGGAACAGAAGGCCTCGGAAACTCGACACTGGACTGGACCGGACTGGACTCGACTCGACTCGTGACGTAGGTACTTCGGAACTGGTGGGCCTCTCGACACCTCGGACCTTGCTCTCTCGGCTGGGCTCTGGTCGGGATCCTCCGCACTCCTCACCGCCTCGTCTGGATGTCGATCGCAGTCTCCGTCACCTCCGTAGGCCTGAGGGAGATACAGGAAATCCTGCGGGTACGCGTAGTTGTCCGTCACGGCTGTGGCAGGGGGCTAGGCCTGCGACGCATCGCCGGCGTGTAAGGTGGGGGAGGGGTCCCTATTCGGGCGCCAAATTATGTGGTAAATAAATATTTACCGTATGCTGAATTTCTATGCGGTAAAGTTCAATAAAATAGCTCAATCAAAATGAGAGGCAGAGTCCGTGGAGTCTGAGTTTATAAGGGTTTTATTCCATAAAATGGAATGGTTCGAACCATGGTATCATGTTCCATCACCACGTGGGTTCAGGAAGGGATAGACAATGCTTTATTAACAGTGCACAATATATATAGTAAATGCATACAGTGGTGATGGATACAGAAGGCGTAACAGCTGAAAGAAACGAGATAAGAACACATGTGCGTAACAGAAGGCGTGCACGAGGGCGTACACGGAGGTGTGTGCTAGAAACGTCACATGAAAGTGTCACAGGGGGGTGGATCCCTAGATGAATCCTGCAGTGTCAGCAGAAAGATATGGCAGGGATGCGCGCGCAGGCAGCATGACGTGTGATTGACGTGGAACTGGAGGGTGTAGGGGACTTGACATTTAGCTCCAAAAGAGGAGACAGAAGTCTGGCGTGTCAGAACAACCTAGACCCAATCATATCTGATATCTTGTGTTTGGAGAACTGTAGTGTCTAGAAGGAAAGGTCTCTCGGGCAGAGGCTATTCTATACTGACTGCTAGTGCGTGCATATGTGTCTACGTGTAATGCGAGGGCCATGGGCCTACCATGGTAACGGGAGCAATGAATTACTTGTAAGGAGACAGAAAGGCCGGGCCCTTTGCTCTGCAGCTGGGGGGATGTTTACCTAAATCACTAGACAGGAATGTATTTTCGAGGAGCGGAGTAGATAACTTGAAGGCAAAATACTGTCTTTGGCAGGCAAGCAGGCCGAGCCGGGCACCGCTCGCCGCGCAGGGAGTAAGGTAAAGGTCATGGATGCAGATCCAGGCTGCAGCTTTCAGGAGGCAGAGAGCAGAAAGGATTCAATGGCAGAAATCAGGGCCTAGCTCTGCAAAGCCAGAGAAACGTGAAAGGGCACCATGTAAAGACGTTGGCATGGCATACTTAGGAACTGAATATTCAATCCATTCATGGTGGATCTGAAAGAGGACTTGTTAACGTTGGACGCAAATGTATTTGCGTCTTCATATCTGGTCATGGAGGGAAGTTACATGTACTTGAAGCACGTACATGGAGACGGTGGGGTTCACGTTAGGGGACATTTCTTGACCATAAAAATTCATATTACCTCAGTGCAGGTGTGCCGTGCTGTTGGAATGAAAGGTTATTTGAAGTCCCCTCACAGGCCCCATGTAAATTAATATCTTGGCACAGAAGTATACCGCTTACTGATTGTTTACAATTATTACCACTAAGAAATACATTTTTGTTCTTGTCACTATAACATGTGTGTCTATAGGGTAATTTCCATGATGACTTAATGTACCCTTTACCCAACCTTTCATACTGGCCTGCTGGTATATACTCTTGGCAATTTTTAAATTGGAAAGTTGTTATTGGAATTGTGATTATTCCGTGTATTATCCATTCAATGACAGGTCTTTCTGACATTGCCAATGGTAGTCTCTCGAGTTTTTCAATGCTCAGAATCGTATAGTCTGCTCCTTTTTGTGCCAAACTGATTTGTTTATCAGTAAGTTTAAAGATAGAGAACAATGACGTTGTGTTCATTAAACGCCATGGCACATAGCCTGAACGCAGGTTTTGCAACGTACAGTCTAACTGTACAATAGAACGTAATTGGGACTGACCATGTTGTAACATTAGCAAGTCCTGATCCATTATATCGATGGCAGATGATACAATACTGTCCAGTGAATATATTCTGGAGGACAGAGTCATTAACCCATTGTCAATAACAGAAAGTGATTTTTTCCAAATTAATACGATCAATTTATCGTATTTTCTCTGCTACCTCAATTTGAGTCACTTTCGAAGCTTCATTGTACGCAGCGTATATACTGGCCGCTATGAAACATTTTTGACGTTGTTTGCCTGGTCCCATTATGAAATCGCGCAAGTCAGCACTGTCTTTAAGTAAAGTCAAGTGTTGCTTAATTTCTGCTAGTGTGGATGTTTGTAGCCATTCAAGGCATAGTTTCCCTACACTGTATGTTGTTACTATCCCTGGATGTTGTCTCTGGGAGTATCTAGGGTCTGTTCTGGTCATTTTTAACCCCTGTATTTTGTTCAGGAATCTATCTTGACAGTTATTTGTGTCTGTGGGCCAGATTAACCACTTTTTCCAATTAGGATGTGTTCTGTTTTGATGTAAAATTTGGGATACGTCTATCTCAATATCTGTGGTTGTATTATCAGGTATTGGCTTTGGAATAGACGGTTTGTTTAGGTCTTTAATCTTGGCAAAGCCAAGACAAGTAGTCTGTTGAATGGTGTCATTCAAGAACATTATTTGTTCTGGGATCATGCAGGCTTGAAAAAATGCTTCTAAACCTTGGACCTGCCATTCTTTTGTACCCCAAATGGTTTTTGTTTCAATGTTGTTTTTCCAGAAATCAAAACCAAATGTAATCATTTTTTCATAAAATATTTCTGAATAAATAAATTTAGTATTTGTCAACATAGTTTTTATCCCTGTTTTATCGAACAGTTTGTAATAAAATGTTTCTGCATCACTTGTGTTAAACCCTGAGAAGTATGGGAATTTCTCATAAAATGTTTTCGAACAGCTTTTAGGTGGAGTTGCACAATGTTCCCGTTGATTATACTTAAAAGCATTTCTAGGTTGAGCAGATTTATGCAAATAGAGATGTGCATAGTGGTTATAGCAATACATCTATACTACTATTATAAAGGAAGAACTTTGAGGCTTTGAGGCGGGTAAACTCGGGAACCACAGCGCCAATCCACACACCCGATACATCGTTGGAATCCTCAGGGTGTGCAGATGGACATAGGCTATATAAAGGTAAACAATATGTTATATTTAAAAAATTTACATTATAAAAAAAGTAGTCCCCTCGAACTAGCGCCGGCCGCGACTTGCATGCTGACGTCAGGAGCACAGGAAGGAGCGACGGACATGGCACGGGGGAGGAGCGGCGAGGAGCGGTGGACTGAGGAGCGGCGGCTGAGGTAAGGCAGCGGGGGTCGGGGCAGGCGGGGGGACGGGGTGATGTAAGGCTCCAAACTACCACGATCACGCTCATTAGTTTTACCTCAAACACAGCGCAGGAAGTTGAACTGCAGAGAGCCAGAGTTACAGCTTTAAGGGTTTAGGTTGACACGCGGGCATTATGATACCATGCTGGAATCCCGGCACGCCGAGCTCCATCAAGGGTAAACCCCTCTCAAAGAGACCCCGCGGCGAAAGTGATCCGTCAACCTCGGAGCCGTGTTTAAATGTGCCCTCTTTTCGTGGTACTTTTCATGTGGACGGGGAAAGCAAACAGCCCGAAGCGCACTGCTGTGACTATCATATGTCGCCTTTTTAAGGCTCCGGGGGACAATGTCGGTGCAGGCGGAGGTCGAGGCAGGCGGATACAGGGCGGGCAGGGACGGGGACAGCAAGCAGCCTGAAGAAAAGCCAGGAAATCTGGTTCGGTTTATCCCCACTCTAAACTCATGGAAATGGTAATTTCCAGGCGAAGGCTGGACTAATAGCTGCAATACAGTGAGACGGTTTTACATTATAATGCACTGCTGTGACTATCATATGTCGCCTTTTTAAGGCTCCGGGGGACAATATTGGGGCAGGCGGGGGTCTGGGCAGGCGGGGGACGGGGCGGGCGGGGGCCCAAAATGCTGGGCAATGTTGGGGCAGGCGGGGGTCGGGGAAGCCTGATTGCTCCCGGACAAGGTCGGGACGGGCTGCTAGTCTGTTCATAGTTCGATGAACCCTGTAAATATTCATGTTCTGTAAATTTTGCTGACATTACTAAATCTGACATCATATTATTTAAGCTTTCAAAGTCCCAATCATCAGAGAATGTACTCGGTTTTACAAAGTTACTTAATGAAACCTTAAACTGGTGAGGATATTTCAAGAGTTCGACCGGGCCATAGATTTCGTAATCAGTTTTGTCCCAAACTACCCCGCCGGGTATTGGAATGGCTGTGACATTCACTGGTGATAGTTCTCTTTTCTCGATGTGAGATGACTTGTGTGGTTTTAGGACCAAGTTGATTTTCTGACTTGCTGTGTCCATTCAACTGTAATAAATTTTCCTAAAATTAGACAAAGAAGGAGTATAAGTACGCCTAATATAATCCAAAATTCAATCAATGGTGCATTCAGATATGCTGCTTTGAGTTGATGAAAGATTTCTTTTGCCTTTTCTTTAAAAGTTTTTGTTGCTGGTGTTACTTCAGGTTAGTTTGGATCTACAGAAAAGTTATCGAAATTTGATGAAGTAGCCAGATGCTGTTCTGTCAATTGTTGGAATTGCTTTTTTAAGTTTTCTTTCATTAGCATAGTCTGTGGCTACATCATTGTAGACTGGTGTTTCTTGATGAACTGCTTCAATTTGGGTTTGAAGAGGCACAAGTTCCATTGCGTTGTTACATAGTCCTTTTTTATTCACTGCAGGTTTATCAAATGTGATTATACTTTCAGTTTGAACCTCTTGGATTGTAGCAAATTTTGGACTTCTGCTATTTCTTGGGAGTTCACTGGGCCTACTACTTATTGTTGGCCACATGATTGTAGTTTTACCAGGTGAATGGATACAACTCGGTTCTCCTTTTTACCAGCAAGTGGCGGTAGTACAACTGATCTTGTTCCGCTGACTGCTAAGACAGGTACTGCTTTTCTGTAAGAAGGCCCAAATTCCTTCTTCACCGCTATCTTCCCTCTGACCAGATCCCCAATCTTTGGAATCCAGACAGGTCTTGCTGGGACAGGTGGTGTGTCTTAAGTGGTTGTTGGCTGTGATTTTAACTTTATGTTGCTCAGGGCTTTTCTTGTTTCATTTAAGTCCTGTAAAACAGCCAAATGATCTTTGATGTCAAAGCATTTTTTCTTATCTTCTACCACTGAAGTTAGACTATCTAAATCCTGAATATACATTCTAGTTCCGAACAATTGTTTGTTCGGGCTGAAACCTTTTAGAGAATTTCTTGGCAGATTGGTAAGACTACGTTGGACACTTGTTAAATGTTGGACCCACCATCACCCGAACCTAGTACCTTCGCCGTTATAGATTGCTTCATGTCTCGTTTTTTTCTTTCCACAATCCTGTTTCCCTCAGGATGGAAGGGACAAGAGTACCGCAATTCAATGCCGATGCTGGTCATGGCCTCCTTATAAGCTTGAGAGCTAAAAGCAGGACCCTGATCAGAATGTAGCATGGCAATTGCGTATGTGCCGATAAAGACTCGCAAATATTTTATAACAGTTCTGGCGTCAGCCGAGCGCTGGGGCCACATCCAAATGAATCTCGTACAGGAATCCACTGCGACCATGATATATTTATAGTTACCATCCCTTTGTAAGGGACCACAGTGGTCCAGGTAAACACATCCTAATGGTTTATCAGAGATTAGAAGGGGTGTCTGCGCTGGTCGTTTCACCGTTGATACTTTCATTCTTTGGCATATTTCTTAGTTTGTATTCTCATGCGAGGCCCCCAATATCTCTGTTTTAATAATGATATTGTGGCGGAAACAGCAGCATGTGCAGAAGCGAGCCCTTCGTGTGCCGCTGTAATTAGTCCTAACCTGTGTTCCATGTTTGAAATTACTCTATCCCCCACTCCAGGGATTCGAGCAAATGGAACATAATTCGCATCGGTTATGTATGAGTACTTTGCTGGAAAGCTTTTCTGGAGTCTTTTTCTGTCATCTTTTACTGACGCACTGACATCTTGTAGTATGTCTCTGTCTATTTTTGTTTTTGACCGGGTGATCGCAGCTACGGAAGTCATTTGCACAGCTGCCTTCGCGGCCTCATCAGCCAATTAATTCCCCGCAACGTGAACGCCATCACGTTGATGACTCAGTGTGTGTATCACGTGAGTCTTTTGTAGTTCTTTCTGTAAAGGAACTACTTGTTCCCAAAGCGTTTTATGCTTAATTGTGCCACCTTTTGCATCTTTGAACCCGTTTTCAACCCAATTCTGCAAGTATTCATTATAAGACTGAACGCAGTAATATGAATCGCACACTATAAGTGTGGGGAATTCGCGATCGGTATTTTCAAGCGCCATCTTAAATCCTAGTAGTTCAGCTTGCTGAGCTGTACAATCTCCTAGAGATTGCATTTTAGTGTCCAGTGGTCTAAATTTTCCTTCTTGCCAACGACCTTTAACAATCGCGCATGCAGCACTGTAAGCTTGTTTAGCCCCAACTGCTGGTTGTGCTGATCCGTCTTTATATATTATACATCCGTAGTGTTCTAGAGGCAGGATTTAGGTTGGCAGAGGACATTCATATTCATATTGTAGAAATTCTTGTGTTTTTAGATTAGGATCAAATTCATATACTACGTCTGTTGCAGCAAGAGAATTAACCCATTGGAGCCATCTCGGATGAAGTGCTTTAGCATTTGGAATGCTTGCTTTTGTTACCGCTTCTAGTGCTGGTATCGATGAAAGGATTAATATTTGTTTACCTTGTGCTAGGGCCCTTTCTTTTGCTACAGCAGTCTGAACCGCAGTTAGAATTTTTTCAGTTGAACTGAACTTTATTTCAGCTATTGTGTACAAGTGTGATTTGTAAACTATTGGTACCGTTTCTCCCTCATTAGAGGTTAGGTACGTGAATCTGCATCTTCCTGGGATGACTCGGATTACAAGGTTGCGTGTATTGTCATAAGTTTCTAATTTTGTTTTAGCTAACATGTCTGTTTGAAATGATCTCAAAATTTCTGTGTGTTTCTGAGTCCAATTTATTGGTTTGAAATCATGTTTTATTAATTCATAGAGAGGTTTAACCCTCTCCGCATAATTTAGAATGTAAGTTCTTCCGAAATTCAGGAAGCCTATTATCGATTGTAAGTTCTTCAGCGTTTTGGTGCTTGGAGTACAGCGCACTTCTCTAAGAAGTTGTCTGCTAGGCTTTTGCCTTCACTTGATAATTCGTATCCTAAAAATAGGACAGTTAGATGGGCAATTCGTGACTTTTTAAAGTTGAATTTGTAACCCTCTGCTGCGAACCCAAGTATTATGGTGTTCACTCTTTTCAAGTGAGTATCCAGGTCGTCGTCTGTGAGATAGATGTCATCGACATAAGATAATGCCTCATCATCATACATTTGTAGTAACTCTGGTACTCTTGCTGAGAATAATCCTGGGCTATTCTTGGAACCCTGTGGGAGTCGAAAGAAATTTCTGTGACCCCATTATTGAGAAAGCCGTTCAATACCTGCTTTTGGGTGCAATCTTTTGACAAAAGAATCCATTAGAGATGTCTAATGTTGTTTTGTATTTTTTTCGAACTATGTTATTCATTAGTGCCACACTGTGCGAATTCTGTACCGCAAATGTTTTGCAACACAAATTAAGGTGTCTGTAGTCCAAAACTAAACGATATGAATCGTCTAGTTTGGAGACAGGAAACAAAGGATTGTTCATTTGAGAGGTGCATGTTTCAATCACCCCTTGGTGTTCAAGTTGATCTAATATCTCCCTGACCTGTTTTTTAGCTTATTGCTTAATTGGGTACTGTCTTTGTGCAGTTGGTTGACTTTTTAACTGGATTTTGTGAGGAGGAGAGTCCTCACCCCATCCTACATGATTCATATATAATGCGGGTGCTTGAGCTACTGCCCATTTTCTCGCATATATGTATTTTCTATGTATTGGAATATTATTTGAGAAGGCAGGCATAATCATTTCTTCGCCATGAGGCAACTCTGGTGGTCAGTCTTTCTCAGCTAATAGGATGTCATAGCCTTTTGAGAACTTATCCCAAAACAGACCCCTTACCTTACTAGTCTTATCTCCCTCTATACGCAATGTTATTTCTTATATTTTAGGAGGTTCGCTAACTCTGGTATCTGCAGTTTCCACTTGAATGTATTCATTCGTGTCCACTGTCTCCAGTTGATTCATCAGGATCTTGCGAGCTATGGTCACTTCTGCTGCGCTGTCTAGCATTGGCTGTGCCCACTCACCGTTTTGCAGCTGTGTCCAGAGTATCCTCGGCATGTTTGATTATTTTAATACTAGCCACCTTCTTTTTTGGAAATTGTAATTTTTTACTTTGAGCAGGTTGCTTGTCTTTGGACTTGGCGTGCTCTTCCCTGTGTTCTGATCGTCCTCTTCTTTCCGATTTCTGCGAAAAAGATCGAGAGGGACGTGTATCAATATCTTGATATCTATCAGGCTTTTTCAAATTATCACTATTTCTAAGGTTGTATCTTTTTTCAGAGGGCTCCCTTTGGGGAGACTTGTGTTCTCGGTTCGGAGTTCTTTCCCTCCGCCGAGGAGACCTTCCTCTGGACTGGAATCTTTTTTCTTTGGGAGTGGATTGCTTATTTCCATCCCAGGTCTTTTTTGGAGTGTTTAGATTATTTTTAATAAATATCTTTTCAGGATTTTTGAGTAGTTGGGGTTTTACCGGTTTCCCACCCAAACTATCTCTACCTAGTTTTTCATCAGATTTTTCTATGATTCTGGCAAGTTCAATTGGTTGGTCTGCTATATCTGTTTCTTTCAATTTTTGGCGGATCGCCACAGATGCTGCTTCTCCTTTTATGTTGGCTAATAATATAGCCGAGACCTGCCTGAAGTCTTTCAGTAATTTCATACCAAGAGTTAAAGCAGGTTCTGGACCGTATTCATTTTGAATCTGTCTTAGCACATCTGGTATTACTGCCAGAGACAGAACACCATGTGTTTTTGTGTAAATGGAAGCAAAGGCTGTGCCCCAAGTGTCACAATCCTCCACATGTGGTGCGACCCCCTTTGGAAGGCAGATAGTCAGAATTCTGTTTTTTTCACTAGGAGTAGTATTCGGGGGTGTTTTACCAAGACATGATTGTATGTTCTGTGGTGTGATTTTATTTGTGTTTCCCTGATGAGGGATCAGCTGTGGAATGTTAATAGCTGGTTTGACTGCTGCAGTCCCCATTACATATTGGACTAACTGTCTGTGAATTTTAATTAGTAATTTTAGCTGGGCTAAAAGTTCCTTGTCTGACATTTTTTCGTGGACTGGATGTGGTGTGTAGCTGGCTAGAACCGGCCACGTTGCTCCTGGTCTACCTAGTGGACCGAGCCTGGTGATGTGATGCTTTAGGGTGCCTTTAAACCAGAGCAGGTACTCTTGGTAATTTAGTGGAATTTCCACATCCTCGAAAGGAGTGTATTCTTCCAGAGGTTCCTCTATTTTGTAATAGTTGAATTTGTGTGTTGTAGCGTTTGCCGCTGGAACGTTCATGCATGAATAGAATACCTCTGTCTGCCGCTATTCGTGTGCCTCTATCACGAAAATGACTGTACCACCTTGTGATGTCAGTCCGTTTTCTATAAGTTTAAGAGTTATAGTTTTCCTTATGTTGACCGGAATGAGGATAGCATTCCGGTCATTCTGTAGGAGAATCGTGTCATCCTCTAGGAGTCGAGTTGCCATTCTAGCTGCCTCCCTATCGTCATCACTATCTGGCATTTTTCCAGGCAGAAAGTTTTTTTTTGTTGCAGAATTACTTTCAAGGAGATCAACAATTAGGTGCACAATATTTTTGGAACACTGTATCTTCAACGTTGACTAAACCAAAAACTCTACATAGGAATCTCTTCCTACTAAGTTCCGGTAGATTTTAACCTTTCACCCACTCCAGACGTCTATTGGAGTATTAACGGGAAAAAGGGTCTGTGTGAAAAAGCACGACTGAGTTACTCTAACGTCTTGCGTTAGTTTTATCGCCTTACCAAACGTTGGGCGCCATGTAGTGTAGTTCCTATTTTCCCAATAGGCTCAGGGCATTGGAATAACATACACAGCAGTGTAGACGTAGGTCTGAGGTCATCTAAGTCTCTACTGACTATGTTAGACATAATTTAGGTTTGCGCCAGCTAGCTCAGAGGTCACTGGAAACTTTCTTGAATGAATAGGAAGGGGTCAGCTTCCCTGGCTCAGACAAGAAGGGATTCAGCTTCCGACAACCATATAACATGACAACTTTGCTCCCTCAGAATAAGAGTAAATCTCTAGAGTCGTGTGAAAACAATAGACAGCTATTTCACTCAGTCAGATGTGCATTCTTAGTTTCACCAGAGTGCAGAGAATAGAGAGATGGGCGTTTTCAATAAAAGGTATTATTTATTAAGCAGTCTTCCTTCTCATGCAAGAGAAATGAATTGCCACAATTGCAATACTTAATATAAAGTAAAGTACGTACAGTGAAAGGAGTATTATGAAATAATACTGTAAAAGCATTGATATGGTTTCTTAGCCATAAGACACTTTAAAATGGATAAATTATATACATACAAATATACATTGGCTAACGTGCTCAACTGGTGCTCCTAGAATAAGCCTACCCCGGTGTACCTGACCTGACCCTAATACGTGGGAAGAAGTAAGTAAGTAGCAGTGGAAGTTAAGTTGGTTTTGCCAAGAATCTGATTCAAGAATTCTCTCTAAGGGTTTAGTCAGCACTGTACCTTGGGAATAGAATCTAGGAGGTCTGGTATCTCTCTTACAGGACTCGATATCCCAGTCACCCGCAAGGGTAGGCTGGAAACGCCGGAGCTGGATTTTCTCGGCAGGAGAAAAGACAGCGTCTTTCTCAGCTCGTCAAAGAGGAGGGGCAGAGTCCGTGGGCTTATCGCGTCTGCTGGGCTCTCGGCAAGTATATAGCTGCTCTGCTCCAAAACCACCACAGTGTGTTTGCTTAAGGCAACGTTGGTATATTTATACCTGTAAGATGCCGAGTTTGACGTAAGGTTTGGACATAAGACGTCAATAAAGATGTCACTAAGAACTGGCCGTTCTTACAGTGCTCGCAGGAGTTCTATTACAAATCAAAACAAAGCACATGGGGATTTCCCAGGTTGCTGGAGGTTTGGTGTGTTGACAGAACTTGTTGTGCTTTCTGGGAATCTAAGGAAGTAGCTTTAGCCGTGCCTTGGACTGCAAGGGCGATTTACTGAAATATGGATCTGATTCTTATGCCATTATATGGATATTATTGATTACAGCCGTACAAGGGCATAAAATGGTAATATTGATTCTGGTTCCTAAATAAAAACACAATAAGTTGTAATACCTCTATCGGGCATGGGTCATAGGGGGAACCTGGTTTGGTTTTAACCAGAAGATTGTAAGTGTCCCCTTCAGAGAGAGGGCTGAAACTGGAAAGTTCCAGATTAGATTTTTTATTTGAGTCTGTCCTAGTGCAGGTGGCGGGGTCAGTTGTCATTCCCTTAGGTGAATCTGATAAAGTTGAGAAGTTGACGTTAACTTTGTCATAGAAAAACATAGCTATTTTATTACATAGGTCTTGGCTTGCTGGGATAGCTGGGGCTCTGGGGTGGGCAAGGGAATTCACAGTTTTAAAGAGTGTTTTGGGTGAGTTTTTGGCCTCATGGATCTTGTCCGTATAGGGTTTTTGTTTAGTGTTTTGCAACAGCTGTTTATATTGAGCTAAACTTACTTTATATTCATTTTTGTCTTTGTCCTTATATCCCTTTCTCCAGTTTCTTTCAAGATGTTTACATATACGTTTCTGGTCTTTTAGTTCCTGTGAGTACCAAGGTGCGGAAGGTCATGTTCTATGGAGGTGAACGGTTTTTAAGGGGGCTAGCTTATTCCCTGCCTCTTCTAGCCCCTTTGAGTAGGCTTTGGTAGCGTGATCCAGGTTCTTGGGAGATGGGGTGTTGGTAGTTATAAGGAGGCTGTGTAGATCCTCCACTGCTATTCTTTTCCAGGCTCTAGATTCAACGTATTTATTAGAGGGTTTAGTACCCGACCGAATAGGTATGGTAAGCTTGACCAACGATCTTGCATTGATCAGGACACAGTTCCAGGCAGTATCTTGACTAGAATCTATCTGTTTCCTAGTCAGCTCTGTCACAGGAAGCAATGACGATTCAGGAATTTTAATATTGCAGCCTGTGCGGAGCTTCGAGATGTGAGAGAGACAGTGTTCAGGTAGATAAATACTGCAAGTTAAAGGAATACTCCTGGTCAAGCAGAAGTTTCCGCTCAAATGACCAGGCAGCCCCAGGAGGCTTTATCCCTTTTTTATAGAAGTTGTAATATCTGTGGGTTGTGATCTGAGATAACTCAAGGATGCAGCTCACAGATATCCCCTTGGAGGACCAAGTCAGACACGAAAAAGTAATCTAATTGGAAAAGTTTATTGTGGGGGGCTGAATAGAAAGTGTAGCCGTAATCTACCGAATACAACTTCTGCCTGACGTCAACCAAAGCATGTTCATGGCAGAGCCCCTGAACAGTCTTAAATGTCTTACTTTTCCTCCCAGGGTATGGAACATTATAGTTGAAGTCAAAGTTTGAGTTCAGATGTAAATTCAGATCCCCATATAGGATTTTTGGGGTTGTGTTATATCTTTCATTCTTTGTATTTCCCTTTTAAATGTGTTTCCCTTTTATGCATATTGTATACCTTTAATTATGGCACATGCTTTACAGTTGTGTATGACATCACTTAGAACTGTATTGAGACCATTCTGGTTGTGGTCCTGGCTGTAAGAAGTACTGTGCTCCAGAAGATTAAAACTTCTTTCATTTATCCTGGATTTTGCTTCTTCATTGGAACTTTATTTTGGCGATGAGGATGGGCCTATAGGGCAAATTCAATATATAAAGGATGCAAGACAGAGGGGTCGTCCAGGTTAGAGCCGTACAGTGAGCAAATAGTATATGCTGTCCCCCTAACAGTTATATTGGCGAGAGCCCATATGCCAAAGTAGTCCACCTTCACCTGCTTAACGGTACTAACTCCTTGCCTGGCCATTATGGCTACCCCCCTTGGAGTCGTAGTTTGCAGAGAGCAGGCTATCAGATCCAAACCCAGTTCCTTTAACCAAGCACAGTTATTTCACGGGACATGTGTCTCCTGTAAGAATAATACATCTATTTCCCAGTGTCTAATTAGTTTGGCAAGCACCCCTCTCTTCCTTCTATCATTTAAACCACAGCAGTTTAAGGAGCAGATTTGGATTAAATTAAGTCTACCCACCATCCTTAAATACAGAACTGGCCTGCCCAAAGCTACCCGAACCCAGCCATCTCATAGCATTGATTGAAGTGACTCCTAAAATGAGATTAAAACAGCCTTTTATGTAATTTGCCATAACTAACTTGTACATGATTGAACTGCACCCCCTCCACCCACCACCACTGTGCCTAGCCTTCCATCCCCCGCGCTTGATCCCCTTCTGCCCTCCCCCCTACCTCTTCCCGGCTTCAGAGGCATAGGGACCAACTGTCCCTAGTAATGTAGGGTTGCATACTCCCAACTCACACCACCACATTACCAATAATATACTCAGAAACAAACTAGCAGAAGCAATGAAAAGACAAACTGCTTAGAAAGAAAAATAACTAAAAACTGAGCAAGAGGAAGCCTGAGAGAAAAAATTAGGATGAGAGAGAAGCCTAGCTTCAAGAGAAACAGGAGGAGAAAAAAGGAGAAAAAAGATACTGGTTCACAGGGTATAGTAGCATTTAACAGAAGTCCACAATTCATTGCGAGCAATCACTATCCCAAAAATATCAATAGTGATCCTCTAGCCTGTCTTTAGGGTTGATAGATACTCCTTGGCCTGAACCTCTGTGTGAAAAAATTGGGTTTGACCCTTAAAGGGCACCCTCAGTTTGGCCGGTTTCAGGAGAAATACCGGAGCCCCCTTTGCCTGAAACTCAGGGATCAGTTGCCTGAGATGCCAGCGCAATTCAACAGTCTTATGGCAAAAGTCCGGGCGCACACAAAAACTGTGGCCTTTACCAGTTCTTTTATGGTCAGGCCTTGCCAGATCATACAGAGATTCACGGGCTAAAAAATGATTCAAAGAAATAAAAATGGCACATGAACGATTATCATATTGAGTCCCATTGCTCCGTTGGTTGAAGGGAAAGCGATGAGCCCTCTGGACTTGCGTCTTCCAATCCCATTGTGGGAGATCAGGGAAGGCCTCTTTGAATAACTCTATTAAATATTGACGAACATTGGCCCCCTCTTGGCCCTCCGGGATGCCCAGAATTCTTGGATTATTACACCTTGCCCAATTCTCCAAATCGACCAGTTTGCTTACAGTGTCATCTCTAATTGATTGCATGCTTTCCACCTTAGACTGCAGGGCGGCTAGATCATCTTCGAGTAGGGAAATCCGGGTCTCTGCCTCTGTTATTCTAGAGGCGAAGTCTTCGCAAGTCTTCGCAGTCCTGCAAACCGAATTTTGCAATTTCCTGCAAGCCCCTTGAACCCGGGAGCTTTCGACCCTAGACTCCTCTCTATGCGCCATCATCACATGATAAATTGTGAGAAAGCGTGATTTCCTAGGGAGATTCATTGGCAGTTCCATTCACCCCTGATGCTGCGCTGGTCGCTGTGTCGCCTTTGTCAACCAGTCCAGATGAGAACGAATAGTCCCAGGACATAGCACCAGCAGTTGTTTCATTAGCAGCAGGGCAGGTGAAAAGTGCATTGGATTTTTTAACCGTCTCAGTCCTCAATTGGAATTGATCACCGTCACCATCCCAGTGAAAACTACTGGTATCGCTACCATCAGCATCCCAGTCCTTATCCTGGGGATCCTCTTCTGAGGAATTAGATACATCCGATAGTGAGAAAAATTTATCTGACGTAACATCTTTCCTCTTGAGCTCTAAGGCGTCCATATGGTCAATTGCATCAGATGCTAATAACATTTCACTTGGATTTGGCCTTGCATCTGATTTACTCTCCAACGGGACTCCATTTCCCAGCATGCAGCTGGGTTGCTGAGCAACCTCACAATCGTATTCAGTGCCTGCAAGAATCTATTGAGAAGGATTTACTCCTGTGGCGATAGCAGGTACTGCAACTTGGAGTGCATGCTCATCTTGAATTGGAGGCATAGAAATGGAGGAAGCCCCCTTACTCGTCCCAGCAGCCAGTATAGCCACGATGGAAAGTGGGAATTTAGTAGCAGCAGAGCCCCTTGTCCCAGCAGAATTTTTTGGCTGAAGATTTATTCTTGGAGGACTGGGCTTTAAAAAGTGCAGGTACGGTTTGTTTTTATTGATCGTAGTTGAGTTAGCAGGCTGTACTTTGTTGGCTTCCTGTGCTTCCCATTTTTCAGAGATCGGAGACGCGGCAAAGGTCCTAGAAACAGACTAAGAAATCGGCTTTGTCGTGCCACTACCCCTACTAGTGGAACCCTTTGGTGGCATGGTTCTGAAAAGGCACCCCGCAGATGAAGGAGGTGCAAAAGTTAATACACAATTAAATCTGGACCAGGACGCAAGAAAACAAGGAAGCGGGGCTCGTCAGAACCAGATCCTTGAGTGCCAACTGATTCAGGTAGATATCACTCAATTTCCACCCAAGACAGTAGGGAAAGTCCTGCTTCTCCACGGAAAAGACAAGCTCTCAGGCTGTGGTGTCCTTCATTGCCGTGTTATCGGGTCAGCGGTGGAGAGTGGGGAAAGCAACTCACTCAGCCGTCAATGCAGCCGCCATCTTGCCTCCCCTACTGGGCATTTAAATATAAGATGAAGGTGGATGGTATTACAATTGAGCAGGTCAGGAGTTTTGAATATTTAGGTGTGAGACTATCAGCCAAATTGTAGTGGAAGTCTCAAACTGAGAAAAGCTTAAATTTGCTGCAACAGATTGCTATCATTTAGAAAAAGAATAGCACTGTTTCTGGCATTAGAGGTAACTAGGGTTGTTGCACAGGGTGGGGCTTTGTACAGGGCTGAAATGTGGGTTCTTTGTGATATGAGCCCCCTAGTCTGTACAGAAAATAAATTCCTAAGGTCTCAACTCAGCCTACCAAGTAGGACTCTGATGGTAATATTGTGATGGGACCTGGATTTACAGGGTTCATCAAATTGTTTAAGGATTATACCATATTGGATGGGAGTCTGGTCCACCCCTCAAATGGTGTGAAAGAGTTAATTGCACTAGGCATGAATTGCTCCATGCCTTGATTAAAGTGTTTGTTCAAAGGTGTTTGTTCATCTTTGTTGTAGTCTGCATATACTTGAAAATTTGTGAAAACCCAGAGCAGTAACGTAGTTGTTCAGATTAAGGGCCAGATGTAGGTCGCCAATTACCGGTCGGTAACTGCCGAATTCGGCCGTTACTGACCGGTAATTGGTGATTGAGATGTAGGGGTCATTATTTTTAATTTACCGATTCTGTAAAATACCGAATTGGTAATTTAACCTATTCAGTAAATCAAGATGTAGGTGGCACTCCACAGAGTGCCACAGGCCTTTAAGAGTCTGTATTTACCACCCAATCCTGTTGGGTGGTAAAATACCGAATTCAGGTGTGCATGCACATCTGTGCATGCTCACCTGTGCAATCGGACACACAGACATGCCCTTAGGGCATGTATGTGTGCCACATGGCACACAAGCCTGCACTTGGGGTGCTAGAGGATGTCAAAGTGACACCCCCTGCACCCTTGCTGGATTCGGTATTTACCGATTCGGTATTCCCCATTGATTCCTATGGGCTCAGAAGCCTATAGGAATCAATAGGGAATACAGATTCAGTATTTACCGAATCGGTAAATAAAGAATCTTACAGATTCGGTAATTCAAAATAAAAAATTACCTACATCTCCCTCCTTCTAATTTACCGATTCATAAATACCGAATCGGTAAAATTCGGTATTTATGAGTTGGCAAATTAGATTTAGCTACATATGGCCCTAAGTGATTCTGCTGGGAGGATATTGTTACTGAAACCTGGTGGGGTGCGTGACCGGACAATATGACAGACAGGGTTTTAGCCCAAAAATGCCTTTTAGAGTATCAATCAATCAATCAATCATTTGTAAAGCGCACTACATACCGCGAGGGTCTGAAGGCGCTGGGGGGGGCTACTGATGGAGCAACCAGTTCTTGAGTATCCTCCTGAAGGTCAGCAGGTCTTGGGTCTGTCATAGGCTCAGTGGGAGGGTGTTCCATGTCTTGGCGGCAAGGTGGGAGAAGGATCTCCCACCGGTGGTTGTTCTTTGGATGCGTGGGACTGTGGCAAGTAACAGGTCGGCGGAGCGTAGCTGGTGGTTGGGGGTGTCGAAGGAGAGCCGTCTGTTGAGGTAGGCTGGACCGGTCTTGTGGAGTGCCTTGTGTGCGTGGGTGAGCCCTACTTGGATAAGATTAGCCAGCATAACACCAAAACATGAAATTTTCCCTTTAGAACTGGTACCCTTCCTTTTAACTTCTGACTGCAAAATGCAAAGGTGAAAATGGTCGAGAGGTCCTTTCTGCCCTTCAGTTAAAGCAATTAAAGCAGTTATTTATTTTTTACCAAAATACCTTTTACCTCACTCAAAGTGGATTATCTCGATATGTCTATTTTTGTGATTTAATCATTGCTCTGTGGCACTATGCATTTTTTGATCTGACACACATGACCAAACAGTGTTTGCTTTGTTGAGATATCTAAATGGGGCCTGGTATTCAAGGGCATGTTGCTCCATTAGTAGCTATCAGATTGATGAATTTAACTGACAATGAGCATGAGGCCATAATTTGTGTAGCCTCCATTTTCTGTGAATTCTGATGTTTTCTGTTACCAGTTATTGTTATTTTTAAATTCATACAGTATCAATTACACTTGCCAATTGGATTTTGTATTGCAAGCTAGGTTTTATCAGAGCGCACATTTTTTTTTCTTTTATACATGAAGGCATCTAACACAATAGTGTAATATGTTTTTTAATTGTTGCCTAGAGTTTTTCTATTAACTTTCTATATTCTAGAATATATTGCGACTCATAGTATGAATTAGTTATGGCATGTAGACAGAACCTCAAATGATTTTGCATATTATGGACAATAATAAATATTTTAGAATTTTAAATTGTTTTTACTCAGTCATTATGGTGCTGTGATTTATTGTGGATTTATTCATGGACATGTTACACATGTGATCAATTCAATGTAGTTTTATGGTTATCTAATTGTAACCAAAATAAAGTTATACCACAATTAGTCCTTGATCTTTTTCCAAATAGCACTGTGTTCAGGTGTGTTAATGGGCACACTGAAAATTCTCTGTCTTACCGAGGAGAGAAGTATTCTTAACTCTCATAAGAAACCACAACCAGTCTTGAATTTGGGATAATTTTCACAGTGCAGCACACATGCAAATATACAAATGTTGTGAGAAAAGACACTTTTCTCAAACTTACTTTAACTCTACCAAGGGAGGACAATTAAGCGCAAAGCCATTCATACCTTTTTATTAGATAACAGATTGCATCAAAATCTATGGGTGGTTACATGGGATTGCTCATGTACTGCACATGATACCCACGGATAATGCTACTTTGTTTTACTTTAGGCTACTTTTCCAACTCAAATCAGAATGAGTTTTGTAAAGTAAATCCCAAGATCTCACTTTGTTCTGGGTGTGCATCAGTTTTGAAATAGTAGGCATATTTTAGATTCCGAATTTAATTATATGACCACAAAAACAATTCATATAGTATTTTATAAGTGATTCCATGAGCGATCAGGTTTCCTGTTCATCATTTAATATAAAATTGGATTATTTAGTGAAACCACAGCTCTTCCACCTAGATGTCTCACTAGATACCTCACTTTTTATGAGAAAATGTTGAGCATTCACTATGAGATCCTATAACCCAGCTGTGAAACTGAGTTACGGAATTGAAAACAATGTACAAATTGTTCTTTCTCTGTGAGGAGTTGTACAATCATGTTACCTACAGTTTTTGGTGAGTTAGATAGTTAAATATTGCTCAAACTAAAATAGCTGTCCATAGTTTCCCCATCTTGGATTTTAGGAGAGAGAAGCACTGTGAGATGGTCGGCATACGGTGTTATATGGCCGTCACGGTCATTTTCGACACGTTAGCATGAGCACTGCTGCCATGATGCAGCTTGCTGTAATCTGCCCATACCTTTATGTATAATTATAGTGGTACCATCCTTTTCCCCCCTGTCCCCTTCCTGATGGTATGTTCCACTGGAGTCTGCTGTAGAATGGTGAGAGCCACCAGGAGTCTTGGAGAGTGGGTGACAGAATAAAGACAAGTTCATATCTTTCTGCTGTGTCAAGAATCTTCTTTACAACACTGGTGACGAGGTGAAGAACGTGGCACAGGGGGCCATTATGTCACCTCCCCTTTCAGTGCTCAAGGGAAAGTAGAAACTGTAGCGTAACCCCTGGGAAATGTTACCCCATTGGTTAGGCAGTGGGTAGGATTAACCTCTACCCACTAGCTGGTGCCAGGCATCCCCAGGTACCCTCTTCAGACTTATTACCTGTGGAAGAAGAGAAGAACACTGGGCCTTCTGTCTGTCACCTGAGAGTACCACTGAAGCATTGCACCTTCTCTTTTTTTTACACAGAGGTCAAAGAAGTGGACTGCTGGGGTCAGCTAGATGACATCCGGTGAGCTGCAGGGCTACAAAAAACTGCAAGAGGACTTTTTTCAGAAGTGCCCAGCTGAACAATACAAACTGGACCTGGCCTGGCCCTGCTGGTGGCCTCTGCTGTAGTGGGTCATTTTTTTGTAAACAAATTTTGTTGACTTTTGCACATCCATCAGCATAGACATTATAGCATACTTGGACAGTGTGGATCCAGAGACATTCCCCTGAACATTCACATATCTAAGTTGTGGCAGGGCCATAATCATAACAATCAAACTATCCCCGAAACCCCCCATGAATCTGTACTACAGAGTATTCTCTGCATAAGTTTTAGAATGCAAGAGACATGCCATATGGCACACAAGATCATGTGACACATTTAGAAGTAGGCCTGCCTTCTCCATATTCACTGAGAATTCAATGTTACAGATTTAGGTAGCAGGGAATTTCAGCCATCAGGAGACTCTCAGGGTGACCCTGCATGCGACCTCATGGGTGTGTTTGGTTCAGGATTGGCTAAACTGTCTGCCATATTTCCCCAGGCTCGGGCTAACTCCAAATCACATATCTCATCCTGGTGTCTCTCAGTAACGGATGTATGTCATCACAACGCATACTTTCACAACGCATGCCATTACAACGCAACTTTTACAACGCAGGATCCATTACAACGAATACCTTAATAGCAGATGCTATTACAACGCAAGCCATTACAATGAAAAAAAGGTAAGTATATTATTTTTTTTAAATTATAATAAATAATACATTTCTGAATTAATAATAAAATTACTTACATTAATTTATTTAATTTTTAAAAAGTACTATTTTTAAAACTAAACCCTTAAAATACCCTTATACCGCAAAACCCAAACCTAGCCCTAAACCCTAAAAATACCCCTGTAACCCATAACCCAAAACCGAGCCCTAAACTCTAAAAATACCCCTGTACCCCATAACCCAAACCTAGCCCTTAACCCTAAAAATACCCCTGTACCCCAAAACCCAAACCTAGCCCTGAACCCTAAAAATACCCCTGTACTCCATAACCCCAACCCAGCCCTGAACCCTAAAAATACCCCTGTACCCCATAACCCAAACCTAGCACTGAACCCTAAAAATACCCCTGTACCCCATAACCAAAACCCAGCCCTGAACCCTAAAAATACCCCTGTACCCCATAACCCAAACCTAGCCCTGAACCCTAAAAATACCCCTGTATCCCAAAACCCAAACCTAGCCCTGAACTCTAACAATACCCCTGTACCCCAAAACCCAAACCTAGCCCTGCACCCTAAAAATACCCTTGTACCCCAAAACCCAAACCTAGCCCTGAACCCTAAAAATACCCCTGTACCCCAAAACCCAAACCTAGCCCTGAATCCTAAAAATACCCCTGTACCCCAAAACCCAAACCTAGCCCTGAACCCTAAAAATACCCCTGTACCCCAAAACCCAAACCTAGCCCTGAACCCTAAAATACCCCTGTACCCCAAAACCCAAACCTAGCCCTGAACCCTAAAAATACCCCTGTACCCCATAAGCCAAACCCAGCCCTGAACCCTAAAAATACCCCTGTACCCCAAAACCCAAACCTAGCCCTGAACCCTAAAAATACCCCTATACCCCATAACCCAAACCCAGCCCTGAACCCTAAAAATACCCCTGTACCCCAAAACCCAAACCTAGCCCTGAACCCTAAAAATACCCCTGTACCCCAAAACCCAAACCTAGCCCTGAACCCTAAAAATACCCCTGTATCCCATAACCAAAACCTAGCCCAGAACCCTAAATTTTGCCAAACACCCCAAAACATATACCTCAGTACCCCAAAACATATACTCAAATAGTATTTGAATTTAAAAAAAATTTGAATTTGAATTTAAAAACATTTATATAGCGCTCTACTACCAAGCGGTTTCTTGGCGCTTTAGGATTGCGAGGGGGATGGCAGGAGCGGAGGGGATCAGACCTTGTAGGCTTGGGAGAAGAGCAGAGTTTAAAAACCCTTCCGGAACTCTATGTAGGAGGAAGTCAGTCGAAGTTCGGTCGGGAGGGAGTTCCAGAACGCAGGAGCGAGAACTGCAAATTTTGTTCCTCCGGCCTTTTTCTTACGGAAACGGGGGATGGTTAGCAGGGCCTGATGGGAGGAGCGGAGCTCTCTGCCAGGTGAGTAGGATTTGATGGCGGAGCAGATGAACTCCGGGGCGGTGCCCATTTTAGCCTGGAAGGTGGTACAGCCGAGTTTGAACAGGGCACGCTCTTTCACCGGCAGCCAGTGCAGTGCCTGCATTAGGGGGGTAACCCGATGGAATTTAGGCAGGCCGTGGATCAGGCGGGCAGCCTGGTTCTGCACTAGCTGCAATCGGCGAATGGCGTAGGCTGGGGCGCCATTGTAGATGATATTACCATAATCAAGGCGCGAGAGCACCATGGCCATCACTATGATTTTTAACGCAGGCAGGGAGAAAAAGCGAGAGATCTTCCTAATAGTTCTAAGGGAAAAAAAACAGGAAGAAACAACTGAGGAAACCTGTGAGTGAACGGAAAGTGAAGAATTGAGGAGAATGCCAAGGGTTTTGACCTTGGGAACAGGAAGCGGAGGGACACCAAGTGAGGAAGGCCAGTGGGAAGGGGACCAGGGGCTGCAACCACCTCCAGTCAAGACTAACTCCGTCTTGTCTGGATTGAGTTTGAGGTGGTTGCAGTTCATCCAGTCCTGGATGAACAGCATGACGGACTGGACGTTCTGGGAGGAGGAAGGGGAATGGGAAAGGTTGAAAATTAGCTGGAGGTCATCGGCGTAATTAAACACCGTGACCTCGAGCTGCTGTAACATAAAAATTAGAGGGTAGATGTATAAATTAAACAAAAGAGGGGAAAGTGAGGAACCTTGGGGGACTCCACAAGCAACCCTGCGAGGAGCAGCGGTGAAACCAGCTAGATGAACCGCCTGAGCCCTGTCGCTCAGGAAGGACTCAAGCCAGGCGAGGGCCAGGCCCTCGATGCCCGCCGCCTTGACACAAATAGTCATACTTATTTTTAAAAATTACTTAAATAATATATTAAATATATTTTTTAATTAGTTTTAATATTAAAAAAATAATTGAAAAATATTATAAATTAAATAAAAGAAAAAATAAAATTATATACTTACCTATACTTACGTTGTAATGGCATGCATTGTAATAGCATCTGCTATGTAATGCCATGCGTTGTAAAGGCATGCGTTGTAATGGATCATGCGTTGTAAAAGTTGCGTTGTAATGGTAGTGCGTTGTAAAAGTTGCGTTGTGATGGCTGTTTCCCCTCAGTTACATGCGTCCTTTGCATCCTGTTCACTTTACAGCATTCCCTTCTCCACATGTGTAGGCAGGGACCACCATGTGACTTCCAATTCCTCACTATCTCCTGTATGTTAAGCATAAAAGTCAGATCCTGGAACTTGCTTGTGACTTTAGTCTTAGATGTGTGAGGGAACAACCCAGTAAACAGTGTCCCGGGTTGTGTGGGATCTCCCTCTCAAGATTCTCCTTGACCACATGCAATACCCCCTCCCAAAACGCTTGTAGCACAGGGCATGTCCATAACATATGAAGTGTGTGCGCTCCCCATTTCCTGCATCTAGGACAGGCCACGTCAGCTAACTGGAAGTATCTACCTATGCATTGGGGGTTTAAATATGATCTATGTAGGACATAGTAATGAATGAGCTTAAAGAGCGCATTTCTGGATACCTTGGGTGATTTAATATCATTCCTCAGTCCTTTGCAGAAATAGACATGCCAAAATCATCCTCTGACTGAGAGCGCAATTTTTCCTTTGGTCGTTGTTGATCTGCATGCAATGTCATGTACAAATAAGAGTACCTGCAGAAAGAGATATTTAGTAACGGCTCTGTTGAGGTGGAGGCTCAGCAGTCCCAGTGTGCCAGTATTTACATAGTGCTGACGTAAGTGCTCTATGTAATAAAAAATGCCCTCTTGGTAATGAAACTCTGATTAGAATTCCTCAAATGGTAGCAGTTCAGTATCCCTATAAAGGTCCCCCACCTTTGTCGTTCTGGCCTCAATCTGGTGATTAAGGTCTCACCAGCTGCCACCATGCGTGGGTGCTCTCAGCATTGCTATAGGCAATTCTGGGGAATATGGAATCTTAATTCACAAATTCTGCAATCCTGTGCTCCAGTATTTAGCCTGCACGTTAAATTCTCGTGGGTTTTTTATAGCCGTTCTTCAGATTCTAAGAAATATCCTGGTCCGGATTCCACCACAACATTATCCCCTACACCAACCACTGCAGCTGGGCTGTGATGTAATAAGTCTGAAAGTCACGGACTGCCAGTCTACCCGCCTTCATTGGGCGACACATCATTGTCAGCGCCACTCTGTGCTGTCCAGGCCCCCAGAGAAACTTAATAAGCAGAGAGTCCAATTCTTTAAAGAAAGTCTTCAGAACCCATACAGGGAGGGTGCAAAAATAATACAAAAGCCATGGGAGGGCCATCATTTTCAGGAACGCCACTCTGCCAATCACTGAGAGTGGTAGGGTCCGCCAGAAGGCAATGGAAGCGATCTGTGACCAGATGACTCGCCCCAGGTTCCCTTCAAAAAGATTGGTCCAGTCACGACAAATCCTAATCCCAAGGTAGGGCAGGCACCATGATTCACATTGCAGCAGGCCCAACCCAGTTGGGAGCTGCCCATCCTGTGCCACAGAGAATAGCATGAACTTTTGCCAGCTGACTCTCATGCCAAACTCCCTCAGCATCAATCGAGCACCTTTTCAAAATCATCCTCTCCTTCATTCAAGTAGAAAAGTAGATCGGCAGCATATAACGCAATATAATGTTGAGTACCCCCTATGCTCAATCCCCTGTAGAATTGTCGTGATCAGGCTGCAGCCACTAATGACTTTATGCAAAAGCAAAAAACAGTGGGGAGAAAGGGCATCCCTGTTGTGTACTCTGTCCCACCAGACACCTCTCAGAGATGGCTCTCCCAGTGCACACTCTCAGTGGGTCTACTATATGGCAACCACGTCTACTCCATAAAGCAATCACCCAGCCAATGCGTGTCATAACTTTATATTGGTAGTTCAACTCCATGCTAATGAATGCTTTCTCTATGTCAACTGCAAATACTCCTGTGCCTCCACAGTTTTACTGTTCTGCCTCCCAGATCGCCAATAGCCGGTGGATGTTTCCTGCTGTATAACTGCCTTGGATAAATCCTGGCAGATCTGCATGGATCAGCTTTGCCATGAGGGACAAAAGCCATGTGGCCATAATCTTAAGTAGGATTTTGTAGTTTATCTTTAGTATCGATATTGGTCAGCATGCCGATCGATCATGAGACGGCTTACCTGGTTTCAGGATGAGAACTATCACCGCCTCTCTAGTAGTGACTGGAAAAAAGCCAGCCACCTTAGCTTCTGAATATAGGCTCACCCTTTGTGGCATTAGCTCAGCAACATTTGTGACATAAAACTCTACCAGGAACAAATCCGTGCCTGGGGTCATATTGCCGGATATATGCGTGATGGCAGAGGCAATTTCCTGCGGAGTGAGGTCTCGCCCAAGCTCTCTCACATCCCCTCCGTGATCCATGGCAGTGGCAATGCCCCCAGATACATCCGCATCTCCCCAGTGCTCCGTGTGGAGGCGCTAGTACACTGAGTTGAATATTATCTGCTGAGTATGTTATTTGTCCCCTCTTGCCAGAACGTTCTGGCACCTTTCTCATCCAATATCTTGGCTATCATCGAGCTACATCTATCTGGGTCAGCCAGCAAGGCCAAGAAAGAGCCAGACTTATCCCGCTTGCGTGACTTCTATCAATGTATTGTCGGCAATCAAAGCATTAAGAGCAATTCTAACTGTACTGTTACAGCCTCTGTAGCCACTAAAAGTTCAGGTTGCAGCTCAGGATGGCCCTGTTGTCAAATATCCACCTCCCTCAAGTGCTCCACAGTAGATATATTTTCGCCCAACAGTGTATATCTAATACCTTCTGACTCGGATAAACAAAACCCTTGCATCACTGCCTTGAAAGCATCCCATTCTATCTGGAGGGAAGAAGCTGTATCTGCATTATCAGCAAAATAGTGAAGTATCTTGGTCATAATCTTTTCACAAAAACCCGGTTTTCCAAGGACTCTGGATTAAGCTGCCATGTAGGGATGGAGGGTCGGGGCTGGGCCCAGCGCAGTCGCAACAGGACAGGATTATGATCAGATACAGTGTTGGAGAGGTACTCTCTGACGCTAATCCATGTATATGAGGGGTATAGAGAAAGAGGTGAAGACACACATGTACTTCATGGAGCCCTTAGAAGAAAGAACATTCTTGCTCCAGTGGGTATGTACAATTTTATGGCTGATTGCTGTAAAGTTCATGAAATGTTGCTTTTCCTACATCCTGCTGTCCTGCTGTTCTAGCCGTTGCTATGCTTCTGCTAATAATTCTTTCTGAAGGTCAATATTTTTTTATCACTCATCTAAAACAAAATTATTTGGTGGCACTTTTATTTCAATAATAGGTATTTACCGAATGTCACGTTGACTGGTAGGAGTCATAGGCTCCACCGCTCTTCTTAGGACTATGCGAAAAAGTCAGAGCATCTATAAAAAGTTTTAAAATACAGGGTAATTATTTACTCATCATTTTGGAAACAGTAAAGACACAAGGCAATACAGATACATGGTGTTAGACATGGCATCCTTGCTGTGATTTCCACTGACATTTTGCCCTTCCCGCCTATGTTTTTGATGCGGTGCTGCGATTTCATTTTTGCTAGCTATGATCCTTTTGGCATTTTGCCACTGCTGATTACTGTCACAATGCAAGTGCTTTCTGTGTAAATTGATATTGCACTAGGTTCTCCCTGATTGGCATAGTGATTAGTGATTTTACTAGTAGATCACTAGTGAAGTGTAGTGATTGTGACAAAGTGGGTAAATAATAGCTATTAGTAGGCTAGCAGCATTGATTGTGCCACCCACATGAATGGCCCAAAAAAAAAATATATATAGCAGGCTTGCCAGCACAGTCCTTGCATGCAGTTTGTCTATAGGACACCCATGTGGTAGGTCCAGGGTAGGCATGGGCATTAAATTCCGCTCCGATTGTGGAATTTATGTAATCTAGGCAATTTCCCATTCCACGGAGAACGTGGAATTTCTGAAAATTCTGCGGTCCGTGGGGTAACAAAATTATTCTCTTGTTTGCGCTTTAAATATGCGTTCTAGCACTATTAGTAATTGAAAAAGCAAAGCCAACTTCCAGGGATCCTTGCATTTGCCGATGAGTTTTTCTATCCGATCACGTGTGCCTCAAGGTGTTGGTAGTCGGCCACGTGATCCCACGAGAGTGTGCGATCAAGTGTGCGATCACGAACACGTCATTCTCCGTGCCATCGGAAACCACAAGAGTTTGCGATCATGAACACGTCATTCTCCGCGCCATCGTGCACCACGAGAGAGATTGAGATCGTGAGCACGTCATTCGAACGCGCCATCCGACACCCAGCAGAATGTTGGTGAAGCCCGCGATCCCGAACACACAACATTTTCAATCTGGAGAAGAAGAATATCTCGAGCAGAATAAAACCTTTTATAAAATGGTGATTTAGATTAAAAAAACGCCTCAGATTGACATTTGGTTGTCCTTTTTTGTGCAAGGAGTCCATTTTGTTTTTAAATATTTTTTGGGGAGAGGGAGGAAGGGCCACCTTCCTGTTCCTCTCCAGCAGGCTCCTCCCAGTGCTTTGTCCATCTCCTGTTCATTTCTCATTTGGATTTTAAGCCAGAAGGATCACTCCTTGTGTCTGCTGCATCATTATCATTGGATTTGAGGACTTTTGGATTTGAGATTTTACAAGTAAGTTGGTGATGTTGTTTGTTTGATTTAAGCATTGCAGTTGCTGCAACTACAGTTTTGGTACTTTTCATCAATTAAAAAAAAATGCCATTAGGCCCAGAGCTAGTCATTGGTGGGTGCATGATGAAACAACTGTTTCTGTGCGTTCTGTTGAATTTAAACATCATTTAGGGCATGGATGGCCTCAGATTGAATTACAAAATGTGTATTTTTGCGTATATTTCAGTGTTTGGATGTTTGTTAAATAAATGCATTTGTTGTGTGTGGTGTGTTGTGTACCTTGCAGAGCTTGTTGAGCCCTGTGGATTTTCGTTTTTGCATTTTATTGCATTACAGGCAAAGCAATCTGGTTTAGCATGCAGCCGTTGATGGCTATTATGGCCTGTTTTGAGTACATTGTTTTCCAGGCCTCATTCTTCTTACTTGTGATTTGTGAGTGTCAATGTGGCTGGTGGCCATTTCTGGTGGGAGTTATGAGTGTGCTGATTTTGCCATATATGCCTGCATGTGTTTCCTTTGTGGCCTAAGCTCTTGTTGTTGTGGGCCTGGCCATGAGGCTGGTGGCCATTTTGAAGCCATGCAGTGCGTTTTTTGCCATAAGCCTGCATTGTCTGTCTTCAGTTTCTTGTTGTTGTGGGCCTGGCCATGAGGCTGGCGGCCATTTTGAAGCCAGGCAGTGTGTTTCTCGCCATAGGTCTGCAACGTCTGTCTTCAGTTTCTTGTTGTTGCGGGCCTGGCATGAGGCTGGCGGCAATTTTGAAGCCAAGCAGTGTGCTTTTTGCCATAGGTCTGCATTGCCTGTCTTCAGTTTCTTCTTGTTGTGGACCTGGCCATGTGGCTGGTGACAATTTTGAAGCCCGGTATTGTGCCTTTATCCATAGGCCTGCAAGCTTGTGGCCTAGTCTGCCAACAGGCCTTTCATCCAGTAGGCTCAGAGGTAGTCAGGGGTGCATGAAACTACTGTTTTTGTGTGTTTCTGTGTGTTTGTTGAATTTAAACATCATTTATGGCATGGATGGCATTGAGTTGAATTGCAAAATGTGTATTTTTGAGTGTATTTCAGTTTTTGGGTGTGTGACAAATAAATGCCTTTGTTGTGTGTGATGTGTTGTGCACCATGCAGAACTTGTTTAGCCATGTTTGTGCATTGTATAGCATTACAGGCAAAGCAGTGTGGTTTAGCAAGCATGCAGCCTTTGTCTGGCCATTACAGGCTTGTTTTCAGCACATTGTTTTCCAGGCCTCCTGCTTGTTACTTGTGCTTTGTGAGTGTCCATGTGTCTGGTGGCAATTTCTGGTGGGAGTTATAAGTGTGCTTCTTTTGCCATATAGGCCTGCATGGTTTTCCTGTTGGCTTACTGCTTCCATCCCGCTGCAGCTTTCTGAATGATGTGATGAGCATATAATGTAATGCCAACAGTGCCCACTTCCATTACATTTGTATTTGTGCAGTTGTTTCTCTTCTTTCCAATCCTTCCTGAGAGTGTACACAGTATATCCTGAAATCCCCCTGTTAACAAAGTCTCATAAATGGCTACACTAAGTTAAATATTTTATTTGATTGTTTTAACTATTAGTAATTGAACCACAACAACAAATGCCGCAGTTCACTGATGTTCTTCTCCTAGCTTCTTTGCTTTTTGGTGCACAAAAAGACAGAGGAGGAGGTGTCATCATTACCAGTTGTACTGCCAGACAGAAGTCCTGCTGCGAACCACGTCATGTCCATGTGTGGCCACAGACATTTCTGCAACTTGTGCACCTGCGTCCTGCCGACATCTGTAGAAGATGGCCCCAAAGAAAAGTACCAGGTCCTCCAGTACCAAGAAAGTTGCCAGTGAGAAGAAGAAGGAACAGAAGAAGGAAGTGGCACTTGCCTGCAGCAGCATTGTCCGGCGGGGACCAAGCTAGGAGCAGCAACTCCACATCAGCTAGCCCACCCCACCTACCTAGGCCCAAGCCCATGAGTGTGGCAGAGGTAGCCAGTCTACTAACGAGCAGTGATGTTGAAATGTCATTATCGCTTTCAGACCCCCAGCAAGGAAAAGGATGATTAATCCATCAACTTCTTCTCTGCTACTGATGATCGAGATGCCACTTGGAAGTGGCCAGCTCAGTCTGAGAGTGATGCACACCACAAGACAAGGCTGGTTAAAAGAAAGGTACCAGAAAGCCTTAGAGGAATGGAGGTAGATGTAGAAGAGGGGGGTGATGATGATGACGAGCCAGTCATCATGAACATCACTCCTGGCTCAGAGGAGATGTAGACCAACATTATTAGACTATCCAAAATCACTGCGAGGAATGTAGCATGGATACCAGAAACACAGGGAACACCAACACAACCTCCAACTTCCATATTTGCATTTGCAAAGGCCCGGCAGGGACCTATATCCAGCTCATCCACCACCTCAGTAGGTAGTGAAACTGTAACTGCACAGAGTCAAATTCCAGGCACACCCTCCAGTTCATCTGGTATTAAAAGTGGCAGCGCAAGAAAGTTCTGCTCTTCAGTTTGGGACTTCTTTTCGGTTAGCAGTAAAGAGGACAACATCGCTATATGCTCAATTTGTCTACAAGCTGTTAGACGGGGTAAGCTTGGTACAAACTATGGTACCAAAGGCCAAACAAATCAACTCAAAAAACACCACATTATCCAGTGGGAGGCTCACCTACTGTGGTAAATAAAATTACCGGGACTATTTTTCTATACATTAAATGACAATAAGGATAGCGCAATAAAATGAGAGGCAGAGTCCGTGGTATCTGAGTCATACGGGCTTTAATTAAGTGGCTCGAGGCACTGGACATCGGGTTCCATCACCACTAAGGTTCAGGAAGGGATATTCAACGTTTTATTAACATCACACATTATATATAGTAAAACTGTGCAATTACAATGAATACAGTAGGCGTAACAATACAGCATAGGGACCAATTTTGTACTCCTTGGAGACTTCAATGTCCACAGTGAACTGTCTGACAATGCAGAAGCGCGTAACCTGCTGGCTGATCTATCTGCCCTGGGTTTTAAACAGTGCAACAGAGGGCCCACCCATCGGGCTGTTCACACCCTCGACCTAATCCTGTCCAACTCGCACTCCTTGACTTGTTACCCTCCAATGCAGGTGGAATGGACCGACCACTTTGTCATCAACTTCTCCCTCCCTACCCTTATCAAAGAACGCTCCCAACCTGCTTCCCTCCTGCTATGGCGCAGGCAGTGGTACAAGGTATCTGCTGACACTTTTAAAACTACTTTCGTACCCCCTGACTTTCTCCCCTCTGACTCCACCAGTTCGGCCCTGTCTAAATACAATGATGCCTTGATCACGGCGGTCAACCTAATTGCCCCTTTAAGACGCTGTAACTGGCGCTCTGACCGCAGGCAGGAACCATGGTACACGGACCTACTGCGTGCGGAGAAAAAGGTCTGCAGGAAGTTGGAGAAATCCTGGAGAAGCTCACGCAGTACGGCCGATAAAGATCGCTATAGCTCTGCCATGAGACTCTATCATAAAAACATCAGAGCTGCCCGTAAATCCCACATTGTCTCCCAATTGTCTGAGGCTGGCAATGATTCAAAACTACTGTACCAGGTTCTCAGCACATTTACCAAGCCCGTCGCCTGTGACAGTCCGGAAATGCTGACCCAAAAACTGTGTGAAGATACTGCTGGGTTCTTTGCCGATAAAATCGATTCTATTTATCGAAACATCTCCCTAGCAAGCCCACCTATTGAGGAAATGGTCCCTTCCTCTAGCCTCCAGCCCGGAACAATCAGCGCTGTTTCTGTTACGCTGTCCTCCATTCCCGAGATTAGCTTAGAACAAGTCAACTCCCTGATTGGGACTATTAAATCAGGCAGCCCAGCGGACCCTGTACCTGCCCGTATCATGCACCTCACTGGGAGTGTCCTCAGTCCCTCCATTCAGATGGTGATCAACCGCTCCCTCTCTGAGGGACGGGTCCCCCGGGAGTTGAAAGAGGCCATGGTCAAGCCCATTAGGAAAAATACCTCCACCCCCTGGTCAGACATGACAAATCTGAGGCCAATCTCCCTCTTGCCGTTAATCAGCAAATTGATGGAGAAGCATGTGAATCACCACCTTTCCAGCTTCATTGAGCAAACCGGCAGTCTGGACCACTCTCAGTCAGGGTTCAGGCCTAGGTATAGCACCGAAACGGCTCTTCTTTCCGTCACAGATGCTATACGCTTGTCCCTGGACAGAGGAATGTCAGTGGTGTTGGTGCTGTTGGACTTGTCCGCAGCATTCGACACCATATCCCACGCCATCCTCCTTACCAGATTAAAGGAGATTGGTATTGATAGATCTGCCTTGGCGTGGTTTACCAGCTTTCTCTCCGAGCGTACCCAGAAGGTGAATATGGGCTCTTTCAGCTCCCCCTCGGCCAGCATCACCAGAGGAGTCCCGCAGGGCTCCTGTCTTAGCCCTACGTTGTTTAACGTATATGTCTCCCCTTTGGCTAATATTATGAGGTCCTTCGGGTTTATGCCCATCTCTTACGCTGACGACACGCAGCTGCTGTTCACTTTTAAAAAATTTACCCCGGAGATAAGACAATCTTTCTCCAACGGCATGACTGCGACCGCCAGCTGGATGGCCACGAACTTTCTCCAGTGCAATGTGGGAAAGTCTGAGGTCATGTTATTCGGAGAGGCAAAAATCCTGTGGACCCCTGACTGGTGGCCCTCCAGTCTGGGTCAGGCCCCTTGCCCTAAACAGGTGGTGACAAACCTGGGGGTTCGTCTAGATCACGACCTCACCCTTGCCCATCATGCCAGCACCACGGCGGGATCTTGCTTCCACATTATAAGCCTCCTTCGGAAGGTGTTCCCCCTTCTACCAGACAACACAAGAAAGACATTGGTCCAGGCCCTCGTTCTGAGCCGCCTGGACTACTGTAATGGCCTTCTCTTGGGAGCTAACGAAGGAGTGCTTAATAAACTTCAGGTGGTTCAGAACACCGCGGCCCGCCTGGTGACCAATGCCCCCCCTAGAACTCCATCTTTGCCCCTTCTCAAGGCCCTCCACTGGCTTCCCATCCGGAAACGGGTGGAATTCAAGATTTGCTGTGTGGTACACAAGAGTCTCTATAACCTCGGTCCACACTATTTGGCCGAGAAATTTGTATACCACCGCCCCTGCCGCAATCTCAGGTCCAGCAACCAACTATTACTCCAGGTTCCTAGACATTACAAGACCAGACAGGGAGGTCGTGCCCTTTCCATTATGGGCCCGCGCCTATGGAACAATCTCCCCCTCTCCCTTAGAGAGTGCCCGAGCCATCTAGCTTTTAGGAAACTCCTAAAGACAACTCTATTCTAGTTGGAGCGCTGTCCAAACCTGTTCTTCACAGCACCGCGCGGAGATACACCTTCGGGTGTGATGCCGGCGCGTTACAAGCCCATAAATAAAATAAATAAATAAAATAAACAAGTGAAAAGAGAGAGATAAGAACACATGGGCGTAAAAGAAGGCGTGTAAGGAGGCGTACACGTAGGTGTGCACTAGATGAGTCACAGAAGTGTCATAAGTGGGTGTATGCAAAGAGAAAGTTTGCAGGGTCAGCAGAAACCTTTACCACATATGCGCGCGCAACTGAGCATGACGTGGTATTGGTGTATAACTGGGGAGAGCTGGGGGGCTTGACTTTAGCACTAGTAGAGGAGACTGGTGTCTGGGATGTCAGAACGACCTGCACCTATAGCATATCTGGTATCTTGAGTTTGGAGGATGTATTGTCTGAAGTAAAAGGTCTCTCGGGCAGAGGCTGTTCAATACTGAATGCTAGTGCGTGCATATGGTTCTGCATGCAATGTACGGGGGCTATGGGCCTACCATGGTAACAGGTTCGGTAAATCACTTCCAAGGAGACAGGAAGGCAGGGCCCTTTGCTCTGCAGCCGGGAATATGTTTACCTATTTTACCTATTTTTGCGGAGGCTGAGCAGATAACTGTAGGCAAAATACCGTCTAGGCAGGCAGGCCAGGCCGAGCCGGGCACCGTTTGGCTGGGCAGGAAGTAAGGTAGAGGTCAGGGATGCATACCTAAACTGCAGCTTTCTGAGACAGAAGAGGCTCGGAGCCTCAATTCAGGGCCTGGCTTGACTGAGCCAGAAAACGTGGAAAAACGTGTGCTTTGCGATATTTAAAAGTGCACCATGTAAATGCATTGGAAACGTAGGCCGTAATGCGGAATCAGTACTTTATACATGGAGGGTACACTAACTGACATGCTACCATTGGACGGAAATGCAGAAACATTATCATGGCAAACACGGGAAGGGATTTACATGACATACATGGGGCATGGGTGCATGGATAGGGTGTGAGTAGGGGGACACACTGACTACCTGAAAATTTCTATTTCCTCATTCCCTCCTTGGCCCCTACTGCTCCCTTTAGGATATATCTATTTTCATGAGACCATCTATTTGTTCGTATAACATCATTTGCTCATCTTTCTTCATTCGGGAACGGGAACGTGAACGTGAACGTGGACGTGGACGGGGAATACAAGCAGTGGCGCACAAGCCGCAAATCGCTGGCCCACATTGCAGACAGAGACAACAACTGAATAATATAAGCAGTATTATTCCTAGGAATGACAGTACTTTCCATCCCCAGGCGGATATCACATTCCAGAGCCAACCAGACCAAGTCCAGGAGCCAGGATTCTGGTGCATCTGGTGGGCTATTTTATGAAGCCTTGTTATTGCTGCATATACAGACGGTGCGTTATTAGGAATAAACACACAACAACTGGAGCCGATCACTCTACAAGCCCTGCCCCTATCGGCCAGGATGACGTCAAGAACAAGACGGTTTTGAAGAACAACAAGTCTCATAGCAGACTGCTCTTCGGTCAGGTTACCTAAAGCAAAAGTAGTTTAGTTCACTACAGCTTCAAGAGTTCTTGTTAACCTGCGTATTATTTTACTCTTTTGGACGGGACCTATGAACCAGAAGTATCCTTTAACGTAATCCTTATACTGGTCCCATGCTGACTCGGAATAATCGTTAACAGGAGGAAGGTCTCTCTTGTGTCTAACATGCACAAGATGGGTATCTCGATGATAATTGGATGGTGCTAGAAAAACAGGTGGCAGTAGGAACGCAATATAACATGTTCCACCCCAATCTAAGGGCAGACGTACATAAGCTGTCTGACCACATATAAAATAAGAATGGCGAGAAGCTTTGAAAGTAGACTTTCCTTCATCGCTGAATTCGACCACAGTATTACAATCACTGTGTCCTAGGTGTACTGAACCATTCTTTCTAACGCATAATTCACCTTTCACTGGTAAAACTGTTATAAACGGCAAGTCCGAATTAGTCTCGGACTGAACGTTCAGAATCATGAGGTTAAGGGAAAAATTTCCTAATCCATACACTTCATTTTCTAGATCGGTCCCTGTCCTTTGGGGAAAACCGTCCTTGTCTGGGAAACATGCTTTATTCATAACTGTATTCAGGTTCCCCCATATCCAATTACCCTGGGAAACTTTGGACCTACTATCTAGGGAGGACATTAAAGTAAACCATGCCCCGTATGACCCATTGTGTGAGAACGGATAAGGAAAGAGGGGCAGAGCTCCCTTCATTTTCTGGTAAGGTGGGAGTCGGCCACATATCCAGCAATTCGTGACATTGCTGGTCTGGTGAGAGTGGTGTAGCATACGGATAAAAGTGTTGTTGCGCAGTGCTAGTCGATAGGATAATTCGTGAGGGGGCAGGTCACTGAATGTGTGCTCTACAGTGTCATTGAAAAAGGAATGTACATGAGAACCAAGAGGAGGAAAGAAAACATGTAGCATCAAGCTCATACATATAATAGATATACTCAGAAAAAACATAATAATCAAAGTGATGATACATCTACTGTGCAGGTTTTTGCAATATTTTTCTCTCTTTTTGATTCGCCTATCCCTCTGACTATTTGGGTCTATCTTATACATGTCAGGAACCTGTCTAACTGCTTCACCCGAGAGGGACTTAAACAATTAAACGCTGCCTGACTTACTAGACCGAAGTTTGGCTATATACTCCTGCTGCGGAGTTTTCTCTTACAGAGGGAGTTTAGAGTCGTTATCAGAAATGTTCTCAGAAACCTTCGGGAAACAGTCTTTGGAATCTGAGTTAAGTCCATGGAAGCGTTTGACGTGTTGGGCATGTATCCAGCCCTTTTGTCCTTCCACCTTCACTGCTGTCCTCGTGGTTAATAAAACAAGTTTTGGTGACTTCCAACGCGGCTCCAGGGGACTTGATCTGTCGAAATTCCGTACTACCACAATGTCGCCAGGGACGAGGGAGTGGTCCTTAACCTGGGTGTTGTCTGGAAAGGCGGCGACAACCTGTGAACGACAAGAGAGTAGTGCAGACATCAAGGAAGCCAGGTAATCTGTCAGCCGATTACTGTCGACGTCTGTTATTCTCCTAGGCATAGGTGTACCCCAGATATTCGGGGGTCTGCCGAACACTACCTCATAAGGAGATAGTCCGGTTCTGGAATGAGCTACCATACGCATGTAAAAGAGGGCAACCAGCAAGGCTACCATCCAATCTACGCCTTTTTCTGCACAAACCTTCGCTAGTCGTGTTTTCAGAGTCTGATTGTGACGCTCCATGAGGCCAGCTGCCTCTGGATGTCGTACGCAATGGAACTTCCACTGGTACCCTAACAAGAGAGATACCTGTTTCATGAGCTCAGAAGAGAATGGCTGTCCATTATCTGAGTACACGACACGGGGCAAGCCGTATCGCGGGAAGAATTCACGGACCAACTGTTTGGCAGTGGTCATGGCAGTGTAATCTGGGACTGGGTACGCTTCTGTCCATCTGGATAGGGCACATACAACTACGAGGACATACTTGAATCCTCGACATCTGTCCATCTGGATATAATCCATCTGGAGGACTTCGAAAGGGTGGTCAGGAGGATGAAATCTACCTTGTTCCACGGGAATGCCTTTGCCTGGATTGAACTGACAACAGATCATACAGGTACGTACTTTCTGTTTTGCTGCTGCACGTAAATGTTTGTTGGACCAAATATTCTGTATGCTGTCTAACATGGCTTTTTCTCCTAAGTGTGCTGGACTATGTGCTGTATTAATGATAACTTGAACCATAGAGTCGGGGAGAAACCATGTGGCTTTTCCCTTCGTCATCCATCCCTGATCTGGCTGGACCCCTCCTTGTTCTGTCCATTTCTTAATTTCGTCCGGAGTGGCATGTGTCTGTATGTCAAGTACATCTTCTGTGGGATCCCTGACTGTCATGCAATTCGTCAGTGGAGTTACTTCAGTCTTTGTCGTGTTAGCTGGAATGGCTGTATGAGTCTGGGCTGTAAGCTTGGCTGTTCGATCTGCCAGGTCGTTACCCTGGGAAATAGTATCAGTAACTTTCGTATGTGCTTTGCACTTCATGATGGCAATGGCTGTAGGCAAGTGTATTGCATCTAACAGAGCTTGAATGAGGGGACCATGCTGTATCTTGGCTCCTTGAGAAGTCAAAAAACCTCTCTCTTGCCAGAGAACACCGAAGTCGTGAACAACTCCGAATGCGTACTGTGAATCTGTGTATATGTTTACTTTCAGGTTCTTAGCTCGTATGCAGGCTTGGGTCAGAGCGATGAGCTCTGCTGCTTGGGCTGACAATGTGTCAATACGATATGTTTCTATGACTTCAGTTTCAGTGGTCACTGCAAATGCGGCCACTAACTCTCCTGTGCTTGTTCTCATACATGAACCATCCACATAAAGTGTCAGGTCTGGGTCGGGCAATGCAATGTCTGTCAGGTCTTGTCTGGGTTTCGTCATTGTGTTAATGACTTCCACACAGTCATGTGGTGTAGGGTCTGCTGTAATTGAGGGTAACAATGTGGCAGGGTTTAAAATGTTGCAACGTCTGATCTCTATGTGTGGCTGGAATAATGTCAGTTCATATCCTGTCAATCGTGCTATGGTCAGGTGTTGTGTCTGTGTTCTGTTTAAGAGAACCAACACGGAGTGTGGAACCTGTACTGTCAAGGGATGTCCTAACACTATTGAGTCGCTTTGTCTGATAGCTAGAGCTGTTGCTGCAACTGATTTTAGGCATGCAGGCAATGCCTGGGCTACTGGATCCAATGTACTAGAAAAATAAGCACAAGGCTTATGTTTTCCTGCTTGATCTTGTGTGAGAACAGATAATGCTGTGCCATCGCGTTCAGTGACAAAAAGCGTAAAAGGTTTACTGTAATATGGTGTCGCTAAAACAGGTGCCTGACATAGGGCTTTCTTCAATTTGTCAAAAGCAAGTGTATGTGCCTGAGTCCAAGGGAGGACAGTCGAAGTCGCTGCCTCCTGTGTTGTCAACTGTATGAGTGGTTTGGCTAGATATGCGTACTGAGGAATCCATTGTCTGCAGTAAAAAGTGAGGCCAATGGAGGCCCGTACTTCCTTTTGTGTCTTGGGTTGTGGAAGATGTGCAATTAACTGGATGCAGTCTGGTGTCAGCTGTCTACCCCACTTGGACAGCAAGTGCCCAAGGTAAACCACTTGCTGGGCACTGAATTGTAGCTTTGAAGGGGACACTTTATGCCCCTTTTCGGCCAGGAAATACAAGACTGTCAGTGATGCACGTTCGCAGTCACGTTCGGTCCGTGCTGTAATCAATAGATCGTCAACATACTGGAGTAGGGCAGTGTCAGTAGGCATGTGAATACTGTCTAGTTGTCGTTTCAGAGCTTGACTATAAATACTAGGACTTTCCGTGAACCCTTGAGGAGCACGTGCAAATTTGAAGCTTCGGCCATTTAAACAGAATCCGAAAAGATACTGGCTTTCCGGATGAATGGGGACACTAAAGAAGGCATTCTTGAGATCAATTACAGTGAAGAACGCAGCTTCGGAATCAATGGCAGTCAATAAGGAAGAAATGTCTGGGAACACTGGGTACTGGGGTATTATGCATTTGTTTAATTCTCGAAGGTCGATCACCAGTCTGTAGACAGGTGGTGCATTCGGGTCAGTTCGTTTAAGAATCGGGATGATAGGAGAATTACATACATTGGAGTCGGTTTCTACAACCACTCCTTGTGCAATCAGGTCGTCAATAATTTTCAGTAAGGCCGCTACAGCCTCAGGTGGTAGCTTGTATTGTCGGATTCGGGGCAGGACAACTCCTTGTTTGAGAGTAACACGATATGGTGTAATGTGCATACAACCTACATCAGTCGGACCTTGTGCCCATAAATGCTGTGGTACATTCTGCAATCTTGGATTAAAATCTCTCAACACATAATGTCCTTTAAAATCACGTAAAAACAATCTCACTCCTTCCGGAGAACAACATATTACTGCTCCTAGTTCTTTCAACGTTTTTATACCAAGCAAGTTTTCTGGACATGATTTCGTAAGTAACAAGTCTGTAGTACGGGACAATGGACCAACTTCTAGGGAAACTGGCTTTGACACTTCGTTAACAATAGGCTTTCCTGAAAATCCCAGGGAAATATTTAGTGAGCCTGAGAGGGGTGCCCCTGTAACCTCGTCATGACTGATGGTAGTTCTGCTCGCCCCTGTGTCAATCAAAAATGTTCTATCTTTCCCTAATACCTGACTATGTACATAGGGACCCTCTTGATCTACAGGAACCTCGATAAGGGGCAAGCCAACCTCCCTCTCTAGGCTGTTTCATGAATACTGTTGATAATCCGGGTAATCTGACTGAGCATACTAATACATTTGCTGTGTAACATGTTGTGTGGCAGCTATGGGCTGGGGTACAGCTACTGTCTGTTGGGTATTCTGAGGAGGTTGCGTGTTCTGCGGAACATGTTCTTGTCTAGGAGGACGCGGTCTTTCTTTCGTCTTGCCTGTAGCTATATTGTGTTTCAGGATGGCACATTCATTTATATAGTGACCTGGCTGCTTACAATAGTTGCACGTCCCTTTTACAGGTGGCACGCCTTTTTTCGGACCATCAGCTGCCGGAACAGTTTGGGCAACTAATACTTTCATTTTTGTGTCTTTCATACGTCTCTTTTCGTGTTCTTGCTCCTCTCTAATTCGGTTCTGGTGGTACTGTAACATTTGTAACATTTGGGAAGGGGTATTAGCTTGCCAGGTACTCTCAACCTTTAGTACTCTATTTTTAACCTGTGGAATGGAGTTCTCTACTAATTTGGTCACAAACAGATGTGGATACGATTCACTACTTGTTTTTAGGCCGCTATTTATAATGAAACATTTTTCAAATCTAGAATAGAAATCCCTAGTGTCTTCATCTTGTTTCTGTTTGCAGGCAGAAATGGCATCCCAATCTTCATTTTTAGTTGTCAATAGCCTCGGCAAGACCTGTACTAATAATTCTGGTAATGCTTTAGCTTTTTCCCCGAGGCCGGTACCAGGAGTTCGTATGTTTTCCTCGTCTTCCAATTCTGTCCAACTAATCTTTTTCTCTCCCACTTCCCATTCTTTTTCTTTGAGTTTTTCGTAAATGCCAGCAGGCAACAGGACTTTTAACATTTTAAGTATATCAGTATATGTATACTCTCCCATGCGGAGCATGTCTTTTAGTTCACGGTGGAACCCTGCTGGATCTTTATCATGACAGGGCACTAATTTTTTCATTTCCAATAATTCCATTTTCGTCAAGGGTGTGTATACGAATACTCGATGAAGGGTACCTCCAGTATCTCTAACGAGATGAACCTCTCGTAAGGGATTCTGTCTGTCTATGTAAAATGTTTTCCTTTCTTGGTGTGGAACAGGAACGAAATGTGGAGTCAGGAAAGTTCTGAATTTGTGTCTCTGTTCTAGAATGACATTAATTAAATCAGTACCTAGGCCTCTCCATCTTCCTAGGAGTAACTCTTCCAATATATTATACAGGGGACCAGGATCAGAATGCTGACCTTCGTACAATGTAATGAGATGTTGAATCATATACATACCGGCTAATCGCTGTTCTTCCGGAGGAAGACTCAAAAATGTTTGCGCTACTATGTCATCTTTATATACGCTAGTATTGCCAGCCCATTGTACTGCTGACCGGGCTAGTTCCTGTTCATGCATGGTACTAAGTTCACTATAACCTATTCGTTGTTTCAGTACTTTATCAGTTGCTTGGAATAGATGCTCAAGAGAACATTGTTCTGGTATGAGAGAAAGAACACGTTTCTTACATTCTGGGCGTATAGGTCTATCGAAGGGTCTCGCCCTACCTACGTACGCTATTCTATCTGGGTTCTCGATTTCTATATCATCGTCTTCTGAGACTTCATCCTCCGCTTTCTCGGCTTCTCTCTCTGCTTTTTCCCTTTCGTGTATGTCTAGGATTTCTTTACAAATCTTTCTGTACATGGATTCTATACAACCCTGTTTACTATGTTTACCATCAGCTATGTTGTCACTCCATTTTATCAGGACTTTCATTTTTCCTTTATTTTTACCTGGCTGGTCTTGTTCCCTTATCAAACAATTTATCAGAAACTGTAAGATCATATTTTGGATCTCCACTTTCCTATGTCCCATGGCCTCGTGAATACTTTCTGGTCTCTCCCCCGTTCTAATAAAATGATATATGTTGTCTAAATGTCTCCTCATGTCTGGCAGAATAGTCAAATAGTTTGTAACACGTCGTATACATATTGAATATATAAGCATTTGGCCTTCGCCTGGTACTGGATCATATATGCAATCAGTAAGGTACGGTTTAAGGGCTGCGAATGTAGCAACTGTTGGCGTGCGCTGTAATGCTAGTTCTCTTAATGACATTCGTTTTACTTGTGGCGGGGTGAGAGGGGATCCTCCTACTGCTCCTCCTGAATTGAGATCGTCGACTATTACTGGCTGTGCTGTCGCTGGTAGTGTAGCTGGTAATGTAGGTACTGGTAACGTAGGTTGATCCTGAACTACAGGTGCTGTGTGAAAAGGATTGGGAGGGGGGTTGGTAACAGGAGGAAGAGTGGAGGCAGTCGTGTTAACAGGGTGCTGAGGAGGAGGATTAGTAGGTGGTACATGTACATTGACATACTCTGGGGCAGCGTCATCTAAATAGGAAGAAAGGAAAATATCCACTGCGTTCTGTTTATGACGGAGTTTAGTTGGAACCAGTGGTGGCAGCAAATTACTGGGTACTTCCATGGTCGCCTTAGGTAGGCCCTCGGCGAGAAGGGGGTACATGCCTTTAATAAGGGCATTTCTTTGTCGGTCTAATTGTTCTGCTCTAACTCGTTCACCTTCTTCTAGTAATTCTTTTTCTTGGGCTTTCTCTGATGATTCCCTACTTCTTTCTTCTATTCTAATTTCTTTCTCTGTTCTTCTATGCGCTTCTTTACGCCACAATTCTATGGCATCTTTCTGGGATTGTCTGGCTTTCTTTTTCCAAAGTGCTTCATCTACTCTCATGATGCAATCAGCATCCCATGTCCCTGAGACAGGCCATCTATATTTCTCTTCCAGATCCTTGGTATAGTCAATCCATAAGTCTAAGTACAGTATGGCATCTAAGCCATGTTTATGGTACATAAAATGACCGGGAGTGTCCCTAGGCAGGACGGGAACTGCTTCTTCGAGTATCCCTCTCCTGGTTCCTATCTGACGTAATTTTGGAAACAACGGCATATTGAACGTGAACACAATAAACACAGTAATAAATTGCAAACAATCATTCATACCACGACAGTAAACACATTGCGAACAGTGATTACCTAATACATAGAATAACACAATTCTGAAAATCTCGAAATACAACTCTAGAATACTGAATTACTGGATGCACTGCTAAAACAGTACAGACATACCGGTCCCATAAAGAGACACGTCATACCGTATTCACCTAAGTGAACACGTCTGGACCGGGTCTGTGTACCCAGACCCGTCTTGACCGGGCACAAATTAATGAACCCGTCTAGATGCGTTCCCAACAACGGTACTCACCGGGAAGCAAAACTGAAGGCCTCGGAAACTCGATACTGGACTGGACTGCTACGGCTTCTACGCATGCGCCTTGGAACAGGTGGGCCTCCGGATACCTCGGACCTTGCTCTCTCTACTTGGGCTCTGGTCGGAACTCTCCGCATTCCTCACTGCCTCGTCTGGATGCCGGGTCGCAATCTCCGTCTCCACCGTGGGCCTGAGGGAGTTAGCAGGAAAACCCGCGGGTGTGCACAGGAGTCTGTCACGGCTGAGAAAGGGGTCAGGGGCCTGCGTTACATCGCCGGCGCATGAGGAAGGGGAGGGGTCCCTGTTCGGGCGCCAGATTATGTGGTAAATAAAATTACCGGGACTATTTTTCTATACATTAAATGACAATAAGGATAGCTCAATAAAATGAGAGGCAGAGTCCGTGGTATCTGAGTCATACGGGCTTTAATTAAGTGGCTCGAGGCACTGGACATCGGGTTCCATCACCACTAAGGTTCAGGAAGGGATATTCAACGTTTTATTAACATCACACATTATATATAGTAAAACTGTGCAATTACAATGAATACAGTAGGCGTAACAAGTGAAAAGAGAGAGATAAGAACACATGAGCGTAAAAGAAGGCGTGTAAGGAGGCGTACACGTAGGCGTGCACTAGATGAGTCACAGAAGTGTAATAAGTGGGTGTATGCAAAGAGAAAGTTTGCAGGGTCAGCAGAAACCTTTACCACATATGCGCGCACAACTGAGCATGACGTGGTATTGACGTATAACTGGGGAGAGCTGGGGGGCTTGACTTTAGCACTAGTAGAGGAGACTGGTGTCTGGGATGTCAGAACGACCTGCACCTATAGCATATCTGGTATCTTGTGTTTGGAGGATGTATTGTCTGAAGTAAAAGGTCTCTCGGGCACAGGCCGTTCAATACTGAATGCTAGTGCGTGCATATGGTTCTGCATGCAATGTACGGGGGCTATGGGCCTACCACGGTAACGGGTTCGGTAAATCACTTGCAAGGAGACAGAAAGGCAGGGCCCTTTGTTCTGCAGCCGGGAATATGTTTACCTATTTTACCTATTTTTGCGGAGGCTGAGCAGATAACTGTAGGCAAAATACCGTCTTGGCAGGCAGGCCAGGCCGAGCCGGGCACCGTTTGGCTGGGCAGGAAGTAAGGTAGAGGTCAGGGATGCATACCTAAACTGCAGCTTTCTGAGACAGAAGAGGCTCGGAGCCTCAATTCAGGGCCTGGCTCGACTGAGCCAGAAAAACGTGGAAAAACGTGTGCATTGCGATATTTAAAAGTGCACCATGTAAATGCATTGGAAACGTAGGCTGTAATGCGGAATCAGTACTTTATACATGGAGGGTACACTAACTGACATGCTACCATTGGACGGAAATGCAGAAACATTATCGTGGCAGACACGGGAAAGGATTTACATGACATACATGGGGCATGGGTGCATGGATAGGGTGCGAGTAGGGGGACACACTGACTACCTGAAATGTTCTATTTCCTCAAAATTTAAACTGCACCCATTGCTGTTGGTGGGGATGAAGAAGTAGAAGAAGATATGATCACTGTGGAAGGTCAACAAGAGGGAGACATTTCTAGCCCTGTCCCCAGCGGCGTAGTGGTACCGCCGACATTCTCAGCAACATCTCAGTGGCACCGTAGTAGGAGTCAGGCTGAGACACCAAGTCAACCAAGTACTGCAATGAAATGTAGTGTGTTGTTGAGCCTAACTGGGTTCAAGAACACAGTTGAACCGCGAAGGAAAATAATCCAGCCTACCATTCACAGCATGCTTAGGTCAGAGGGGCAGTACCAACGCAACCGCCCAACGGCACGGTTGTACAATGCGAAGCTGGCTAAAATGTTAGCACTGGACCCTCTCCCTTTTTCATTTGTGGAAGGGGTGGGTTTCATTGAATTTGTGTCCGACATCTGCCCTAAATAGAAGGTTCCCAGCCGATCCTATTTCGCCAGAGTTGCTGTTCAGGCGCTACATCACGATGTACTGGAATTGGTTGGACAAGCTTAGTAGCAGAGTGCTGTTCACAATATCCACCTGACAACAGACATGTGGACCAGTTGCCAAGACACTGATTACATGTGCATTACTGCACACTGGGTCTCATTTGTGGGGGTTAGAGAAAAGCTATCTGAAGTAGGTGTTGCTGACACAGCTGAGATGTTTAATGCTGCTTGGAAAAATGCAACTGTAGACATGTTCGCCATTGAGAAATCTCATACTGCTACAAACATTTTGGAAGAGTTTAACAGCTAGGTCTTTGAATGGCTACACCCAAGAGGGCTTAACATTGGTTTTGTTGCCACGGATAATGGCAGTAATGTACTTAAGGCCATGGAGGTTGGTGCCTATTTCAGGGTCCCATGTTTGGCGCACTGCATTAACATTATAGTTCAAGACTTTCTGAAAAAAGAAGCCATAGTCAGCAACATAATGACCACCTGCCACAGAATATGCACTCATTTCAGCCATTCTTTTAAAGCCCGGAAGCAGCTGAGGATCATTCAACGTGACTATAGAAAGCCAGTCAAAGTACTCATCCAGGAGGTGGCAACACATTGGAACTAAGCGTATTACATGCTTGACCGTCTGTTTGAGCAGTAAAGACCAATCAATGAATATGTCATGCGAAGGGCGGATGCTACTGTGAAAGGCATGACCCTTTAATTGGACCAATGGGGCCTAGTTAAATGCCTGACAGAGATGCTTCTTCCTTTCGAGGTCTTCACACATGAAGTCAGCAAGGAGGACTGTTCTATGGTCCAACCAAGCTATCCCATTGTTGCACATGCTAGTGCAACAGCTGAAGGAGGTGTCTGAAGCGTACATATGTCTGGAGGAAAAAAAAGAAGCATATGAGTTGGTGGAGAGCTTATCCTGTTGTTTAGCTGAAAATACAAGGGTGCAAATTAAGATATTGTCACAAGAACATTACATTTGTGCCACAATTCTGGATCCACAGTACAAATAGGCACTGAACAGTAAGACATTACTTCTCTTTTCAGAAGTGGATGTTGCCCGGTACAAAACTTATAGCTGAGGCAGCCAGTAAATTGGAAAATGAATGGCTCGTAATTAAAGGCCCACTACTCAAACCCACAACAACATGTACTGCAGCAGGGTATCCAGCGTCAACTTCAACTTCAGAGCCTGAGGGCAGTGAGTTTGGCTGACAGCTGTCACCAGCAATATCGACAACAGCGAGAACCAGATCATCATCACCAGCCCCAGTAAAAATGTCAAAGGATTGGTATTTACAGCAAGGACTTGCTAGATCCAGTGCTGATGCAAAGATAAAAGAGGCAGAACAAAGTGTAGCACCACTGAACATTAACCAGATGGTCTAGGCCTATCTGGATGACCCAAAAGAGGTCTACATTAATCAAAATGCATTGTGGTAATGGTATGGCAAAAGGGGCCAATGGCCAGTACTCAGTGGGCTGATGATAAACTATCTGCCTTGCCATGTCGCAAGTGTCTCTTTTGAACGTATTTTCAGTGCTGCTGTTTACATTGTAATAGTGAAAAGGACCAGTCTCTATCCCAAAATGTGGAGAGGTTAAACATGATCAAAATGACTCAGCACTTTATACCACTATATTACACGATACATGAATCTTGCAGGAAGATGAGGACAGCGGCTCAGGTGACGGAAGAAGAATGTTAAATGATGATGATTACTAACTTCTGGTTGAACCCCCAGAGTTTCAAGACAATCTATACTTCCCTGACAACTAGGCTTGCACTTCTTACTGTCTTCCGCCCTTTTTTACTTTTATTTATGTGTCTATCTAGCTTCTTATAGTTACCCCCACTTTTTTCTGATGTTTCACTGTTTTTCGACTTTAGACTGGCTGGGGCTCTGCCATCCCGGACTCCAGCCTAGCTGCTTCCCCTCTAAAATGATTCCAAGTACTTTAGGTATACTCCAGTTTGGTTACTGGGGTACCCTTATAAGTAGGCCTGGGTGGTAAATTCCGTTCCGATCGCGGAATATGTGGAATTTGGGTAATTTTGCATTCCGAGGAGAATTGTTAGTGTTCTCAAATGCATGTTCGCGAGATATTTCCCTTGAGCTTGCAAACCACGATTGCGAACAGTAAAAAAGCATTGCGGACAAGCAATTCCACGTGTTCGCCGAATTTCTGCATGTTCGCAGAGATTTTTTACCATTTCTCGAAGATTTGCGTAACGCGTTTACGCAAATTCCGCCCACCCCTACTTATAAGTCCCTAGTATATGGTATCCTATATACCCAGGGCATAGGTACCCCAGAGGCCTATAAGGGGCTGAAGCATGTATTATGCCACCCCTGGGCAGCCTTCCAAAATAACACCACAGGTCTGCTACTGCAGCCTGCGTAAGGTGGTGTATGCACCCCTTACTTAGATATAGGTTCCGTATATCTACGTTATATCATTACACATATAAACCTATAAAATCACCCCGATAGCAGGCCTTTTCAATCCTGAAGGCAGGTTGCTGGGTTTTGTGATAGAGGGTGCCCATGCATGAGCAGGGCCTCTCTGCAGCCTTCGGAATCTATTCCTTGGTGATGTTCTGTGATGCAGCCAGACCATATACTCTTAATAGTATTATAACCTCGCTGTACATGCTAACTTTGGAATGGCTGCAAGGAAACATGTTGTGGTTTGGTGTCAAACACTTTGGAAACATACCCACACTGCCATTCCTGGCAGCAAGGGTATGATTCCACCCTTCTAGAGGGAGAGACATGTACACACTGGAACATTTGGAGCCAGTTTAAAAGAACCTTAGGAGCACAACATGGATGCCACAGACACGAATCTGGCTTTCTGCTGCTGGATGAAACTCTGGCAGGGGAGGCCTGGACAATAGGTTTCCTGTCACATGGAGGTGTCATCACCTCCCAAACAGGCTATATTGTATTGGGGCTGGGTGGGAGTTACTCCCCTGTGTTTCAGGCACCAAAGACACATCTAACAAATTTGCATCTCTGAAGTACCTGCTGGACTATGAAGTATTTGTAACACTGGAGGTGGGTTCCTGAACTTCCCAGCGGCTGACCTGAGTCCCCAGCAAAGCTGAGATCCATAACCCTTGTGGGTACCGTGGAACCAGAACCCCTAGACACTGTGCACATTTGCAAGTGCATTAGCTTCTCGACGTTCCTTGAGGCTGTGCAGTGGGTTACTTTTAGCCCAGACCAGAGCACCTTTTCCACTGAAGATTGCTGACCTACACTCCACAAGTGTTCCTTGAGCCAGCCCTTTGTGTTTTTGTTTGAGGTACTTTCGAGATCCCTGGGCCGTCGACTGGTGGGTCCCTGAGAAGGCAACTTTGACTTTCCTTGGGCTTTCTTGGTTGCTCCAGACGTGCCCTTACTATCCACACTTTGGGGAGTACCCTGGACTTCGCTGGTCCACACTGAAGCATGTAAATGTAAATGTAAATGTATTTGAGCTTGTAAAGCGCACTGCTACCCGTAGGTTTCCTGGCGCTGTACAACGCTGGGGAACCCGTCCTGGCTTTCCCTGTGAGATGGTCCATATTGGGCACCCCCAAGGTGAAGCCAGGCATCCCTGACGTTGATTGGGCCATTTGTGGAGATTAAGCAAGCTATTGGCCAGAGTTGCTGAGTGGAACCCATGGATAGAGTGGCACCGAAGGCGAGATTTATCGAGCCCGCTGACATTGGCCCATTACCCTGCCGCATCGGGAATCGAACCCTGGTCCCGGGCTGACCTCTGCTTCTTGGTCTGCCACCTCTAACCAGTGAGCCACACTACTCCACTCTGCCGCCTCTAACGAGTGAGCCACACTACTCCACTCGGCCGCCTCTAACCAGGGAGCCACACTACTCCACTACTCCAGCATCTTTTCTCTTCCTGGTTGGGTTTCTGTTGCCAAGGCTTGTTGGGTCCAATCTGGGCACAAATGCTGCAGCACTCGACATCCTTTGTGGGACAGCTCAATTCCAGTTCTGGTCATCATCGACACCTCCTGGTCCTTGTAGCTGCAGAGTCAAGCTTCTCCTCTTTGCACCTGAATCACCCAATATCGGTGGGTATACATCTATCGTGCCCCTGGTCACTAGCAAGTGAACCAGACTCTGTCCCCTCTGCTTTCAGGATCCTCACATCTTCAATCGAGGCTTGTATCACACCATACACTTTTCTTCCCCAAGGCAGCAGCACTTTGCAGCATATTGCAATTGAAATCAATGACGATTAAGGACAATATTTAACACCTATGCACCCGGCTTCCCTGGGTGAGGTAACTCAAGTACTCTGGTGCTCCCATGGATGTTGGCCCTAGAACCCCTTAACTCTAAAGGGGTTTGCTCAAAGCCACTTTCCCCCTAGGAGCTAACAGCGTCTCGCGGCCGTGTTCTCACACTGCACGTGTACCCCGTGGGTCCCCTGTGTCACTACCTTGAGTGTTTCCTTGTGGTCCCAGTGATTCTACAGGCTAAAGGCCTTGTGTCTAGTCAAATCGTGGTTCTAATACCACTTTCTTAATATATGGTTTGGTCCCCCCCTGGGGCCCAGTGTATATTGTGCTATTTACTAAGTTCTATTGCATTTAAAGTGTGTACTTTGCTCTGTAATCTCATAAAGGGATTACCAGAGAGTGTTTAGAATAAATACATATATTTTATATATATATAGCTTGTGTGGTTCTCCTTTAATTTAGACATTCAAGAGGTTATAATCTGGAAAACCAAGCTGCTTTACGTCTCCCTTAAGACTTAGCCTGAAGGCTGCTCTCGATAGCTACTACTAGGATAGCTTTCAATGGAGGTTGTCTTAAACCTATCATCAATATGGGTTGTTTGGACTGGTGCAAGGTGCCCACTATAACTAGTGGACTGCATATGCCAGGACAACTTCTCACATTGGTGTGCAGAGGTTGGATTCATGCTTTCTATTGCTTTACCAAATAATCTCTTTGAGTGACTAACTAGAAAACACTATAGGTACATAGGTACATATAACTCATTATAGAATAAAGTAAGTTCTACTGAACTTAGAGTTGTGTGCCAACGGATTAGCACATCCTTTCTACAACTCAAGAGGAAGTTTAGTAGCCCCACTAGAGTTGGTAAGTGCAGACACCAGACCACACTAGTATGTTTTCAAGGCTGAAGCCAGGGTTCCAAATTAACTAAGTACGACCATGTCCCATTTCCAGTACGTGAAAACCTCCAGGAGCTAGACTCTGAAGCTGACCAGAGGGATCAGGATTATTCTAACCTGAATAGCTAAATTCTTCCTGAGGGTGAGGAAGGGAACCTCAGTGGTCCCATCTTCACCCCTCCAGGTGGACTTCACAGTGTACATAGTAGGTGTGGAGTCTGATCACTCTGGTGCATCTGTAAGGACCTCTGTCTCTCAGAGGACCTCAGCCTCCTACAGGAGAGAGTCCTGTACTGAGAGAAATAGCAGACTGCTTGCTTTTGAGAATGAGAAACTCAGAATTAGAAGAGCACAGTTAGATCTAGACAGGGAAGCCTCGGGGCTCCAGAGAGCTTCTCAAAAGAAGCAACTAGAGTCCAGTGCTGGCAGCATCAGTGTCCCTAGAGTTAGAGAACATACTCATGACCATAGGAACCTGAACAAGATTGTCCTTCCTTACCAGAGTGGGGCTGACATCCACAAATGGATAACTGCACTTGAGAGGGCCTGTAAAGTACAGAGGGTCCCTCAGGAGCAGTGGGCAGGAATCTTGTGGCTCTCCTTTACAGACAAAGGTAGAGACAAGCTCCTCACTGCAGGAGAAGAGGTTGCTGATAATTACGAAGACTTGAAGAGTGCTCTGATTGAAGGGTTTGGCTTAACCACTGAAAAATATAGGATTAAGTTCAGAGATACCCAAAAGGCACAGACTCAAGACTTGGTTGACTTTGTAGATTGTGCTACTAAGGCTACTAAGGCTCTGGAGGGCTGGGTACTTGGCAGTAAGGTGTGTGATTTTAAAGGATTGTACAACTTAATTATGAGGGAGCAGATACTGTACGATTGTCAAAATAAACTGTTGCATCAGTACCTGGTGAACTCTGATATGACCTCTCCCCGAAAATTGGGTTAGAAGGCAGACAAATGGGTCAGAACCAGGGTGAGGCGGAAGGTACAGAACTAAGGTGACTCTAAGAAGCAAGATACAAAGAACTCTGACAAGAGTGGGTAAAGGGGTAAAGACCAGAAGTCCTCTCAAGGTCCCCAAAAATCCTAATCTGGTGGGGTGCCCCAATCTACCAAATGAAAAGGCCAAAAGAAACAATGGTGTATAATCTGTAAACAGAAAACCTATTGCACTAGTGATTTTATTAAGTCCAAACACTCAACTCCAGCCACCATGGCCCCTAAGGCAACTGTTCTCCCTAGTTCAGCTCAAAATGGTGATACACAGAATAAGGGTGTGGTAGGGTTAACCCCTTGTTCTAAGATGGACTTTGGCCTAGTCAGAGTTCCAACTCAGGCTGTACTGATCTGTGATGGAGGCATAGATATTTCCTCCTTTGTCAGTCCCAGTAATCTGGGCAAATACAGACAGCAGCCTTTGATTACAGGAAAAGAGGCGTTGGCATTCAGGGACACAGGAGCAAGTGTCACAATGGTGACACAAGACCTTGTGGCTTCTGAGCAGGTCATACCTGGTGAAATGTACCAAATGACCAATTCAAGCAATGTCAGAACTGACCATTCCTTGGCAGTTCCTAATTTCTCCTGGGGAGGGGTAACTGGCCTTACAAAGGTAGTGGTAAGTACTGACCTCCCTGTGTTGAATGCTTGTTTGGCAATGATTTAGAGACTTCAGCTTGGGCTGAAGTGGAGCTAAGGGCCCACGCAGAAATGCAAGGAATCCTTGAACATGTGTTTGCTGTGACCAGGTCACATGCCAAAATGCCTAAAGCTGAACAGGCCCTGGATTCTGAAAGAATGGACCAGGTGCCTTCCAAGATGAGGAACAGTAGGGTTAAAGCAGTGCCTTCCCCCCTGACTCAGAGTACAGATCAGTCTCTTGAGGGATATGATCTTAGTCCTGAAGAAGGAACTGAGTCAGGAGTAGCTGAGCTGTCCCTGTCTTGAACCCCTCAGACAGCAAGCTGCTGCTGAGGTTGCTGGGAATCCTCCTGGAACCCATAGGATATATTGGGATGATGGAATCCTATACTCAGAGAGTAGAGACCCCACACCTGGTGCAGCCAGGAAGTTGGTTATACCTTTGAAGTTTAGGGGGTTTCTATTAACACTAGCCCATGATATTCCGTTAGCAGGTCACCTGGGCCAAAACAAAACTTGGGACAGGATTGTCCCTCACTTTCATTGGCCGCACATGTGTGAAAACACAAAGGAGTTTTGTCGCACCGGTGTCACCTGTCAAGCCAGTGACAAGGCAGATGGTACTACAAAGGCCCCCAGATACCACTACCTGTGGTGGGGGTTCCCTTTGAAAAAGTGGGGATTGACATAGTTGGTCTCATGGATCCTCAGACAGCCTCTGGTCACAGATTTATCCTGGTGGTGGTGGACCATGCCACTAGATACCCAGAAGCAATTGCACTTAGGACCACCACAGCTCCTGTGGTCACAAGAGCCCTACTGGGAGTATTTTCCAGAGTGGGTTTCTTAAGGATATAGTACCAGACAGGGGTGCATCCTTTATGGCTAGTTACTTGAATGATATGTGGAAGGAGTGTGGAGTGAATTTCAAATTCACCACACCCTATCACCCGTAATGGTTTAGTTGAGAGATTCAACAAAACCTTAAAGGGCATGATCAAAGGTCTCCCAGAAAAGCTTAGGCGCAGATGGGACATCCTTTTGCCCTGCCTTCTATTTGCCTACAGGGAGGTTCCTCAGAAGGGGGTTGGTTACAGCCCTTTGGAATTTCTGCTTGGACATCCTGTTAGGGGTCCATTGTGTCTAGTGAAGGAGGGATAGGAGTTAACTCTCAAACCTCCTAAAAAGTATAGTGTGGATCCTGTACTTGGTCCTCTCCAGAATGGCAGAGTATATGAAGCAGGCCACTAACAACATTGAGGCTAGCCAGGAATTGCAAAAGTGATGGCATGACCAAAAGTCTGTGCTGACTGTTTACCAGCCAGGTGTGGGTGTTGGAGCCTGTGGCCCCAGCTGCCCTCCAGGACAAATGGAGTGCCCCCCATACAATTGTTCAACAGAAGGGAGAGGTTACATACTTGGTAGACCTTGGAACTCCCAGGAGCCCCCCATAGGTTGCTCTATGTCGACAGACTGAAACCATATGTTGACCTGGCAGACATGGGCTTGCTCATGGCTACTAATGAGGGACAGGAGGAAGAAAGTGATCCACTCCCTGACCTGCTCTCACTGAACCCCGATGATTGGTCATAGAATGGTGTAGCCTTGGCATGCAGCCTCACTGCCCAGCAGCAAGCTGATTGCAGACAGGTGCTCAATCATTAAAAACATATGTTCTCTCTGACTCCAAGTCAGACTACCTGGTGCACTTATGAAGTGGACACTGGTGACAGTCTGAGTGTTAAAAATGAGATTTACAAGCAACCTGACCATGTCAGGGACTGTATCAGGACTGAAGTCCAGGAGATGTTGGGTTAGTTTTTGAACCCCTTAGATAGCCCTTGGGATAGTCCAGTAGTCTTGGTGCCCAAACCTCACAACCAGGGTGGTAAGACATAGATGAGGTTTTGTGCAGACTACAGTGGTCTCAATGCAGTCACTAGGACTGATGTCCATCCAATACCCAGAGCAGATAAGCTTATAGACGCTTTGGCTTCAGCCACGTTTCGGTACACATTTGATCTGATAGCTGGCTACTTGCAGATCAGACTAGCTGATGATTCAAAGCCTAAGACAGCATTTTCTACCCCTAGTGGGCACTACCACTTTGTGGTGATGCCCTTTGGTTTGAAGAATGCACCAGCCACTTTTCAAAGGTTGGTGAATAAAGTCCTAACAGGCCTGGAAGACTATAGTGCAGCATATCTAGATGATATTGCTGTCTTTAGCTCCACCTGGGAGGATCACCTGGTCCACCTGATAAATGTTTTGGAGGCCCTGCAGAAAGCAGGCCTAACTATCAAGGCTACTAAGTGCCAGATGGGGTAGAGTCAGGTGTTGTACCTGGGCTACCTTGTGGGTGGAGGCCAGGTTCAACCATTGCAGAGAAAAATCCAGACCATCATGGACAGGGTTGCTCCAACCACCCAGACTCAGGTCAGAGCTTTTTTGGGCTTGACTGGGTACTATAGAAGATGTGTCAAGGGGTATGGGTCAATTGTGACCCCCCTGAATGACATAACTTCAAAGAGAATGCCAAGGCAATTTCAGTGGACAGTTAGCTGTCAAAAGGTATTTGATGACCTGAAGAAGGCACTGTGCACTTCTCCCATTCTGCAAAGTCCTAACTACTCCAAACATTCATTGTCCAAACAGATGCATCTGAGTTGGGGGTTGGGGCTATGTAATCACAATTGAATGATGAAGGTCAGGACCAGCCAGCAGCTTTTATTAGCAGAAGGCTGACTCCCAGAGAGAAACGTTGGTCAGCTATTAAGAGGGAGGCATTTTCTGTGGTTTGGTCCCTGAAGAAGCTGAGGCCATGCTTATTTGGCACTCACTTCACTATTTTGACAGACCATAAGTCCCTCTTATGGCTAAAACAGAGGAAGGGTGAAAACCACAAACTTCTGAGGTGGTCCATTTCCCTACAGGGTATGGACTATACAGTGAAACATGGACCTGGGAGTAACCATGCCAATGCAGATGGACTCTCCAGATATTTCCACTTAGAACGTGAAGACTCAACTGGGCAAGGTTAGTTTAATGTTCCTGCGTTTGGGGGGTTGTGTAGGAGAGTAGGATCTGCTTCTCATAGTTAGCCCCACTTTTTGCTGATGTTTCACTGTTTTTCGACTTTAGTCTGGCTATGGCCCTGCTATCCAGGAACCCAGCCTAGCTGCCTTCTCTCTAAAAATGATTCCAAGTACTTTAGGTACACTCCAGTTTGGTTACACGAGTCTGGCCTCCTGCTGCTGGATGAAACTCTGACGGAGGAGGCCTGGACAATAGTTGTCCTGTCACAGGGAGGTGTCACCACCTCCCAGACAGGCTTTAGTGTATTGGGGCTGGGTGGGTGCACTCCAAGAGTGCTTTGAAGTCAGCACTGGGGGCATATTTGGTGTCCCTGTGCATAGCCCAGTTCAAACCAGTTGCAGGGGCTACCGGCCCCTGTTCTGGCATGAAACTGGGCAAAGGAAATGAGCATAGCCACCCCTCTTTCTAAACCCTCCCATAGATGAGTCCCCAGAGTCTGTCTCACCCCTTCCTTGGGTATAAAATAGAAACCCCTGGCAACAGGACTTTAGATTACACCTGGATGAAACTCTGATATTGAATCCTGGAACTTCGATGTCTGGAGGATGCAGAATAACTGAAGAATCTCCCTTGGAGTAAAGGAGTTACTCCCCTGAGTGGCAGACACCAAAGACGCATCTGAACGGTTTGCATCTCTGAAGCTCCCTCTGGACTCCAAAGTGTTTGCAACATATGAGGTAGGTTTCCAGACTTCCCAGAGTCTGACCCGAGTTACTAGCAAAGTTGAGACCCATGGCCCTTATGGGTACAGTGGAACTAGAACCACTGGGCACTGTGCACATTTGCAAGTGCATTAGCTTCTCAATGTTCCTTGAAGCTGTGCATTGGGTTACTTGTAGCCCATACCCCAAGCACCTTTTCCACCGAAGATTGCTGGCCTACACTCCACGAGTGTTCCATGAGCCAGCCCTTTGTTTTTTCACTTGAGGTACCTTTACAATCTCTGGTTCATCGACTGGTGGGTCTCTGAAAAGGCAACTTTGACTGTCCTTGGGCTTCCCTGGTTGCTCCAGATGTGCCCTTACTCTTCACTACTTGAGGAGTCCCCTGGACCTTGCTGGTCCACACCGAAACATCTATTCCTGCATGGGTTGATGTTGCCAAGGCTTGTTGGGCCCAATCCGGGAACTAATGCTGGAGCACTCGACATCCTTTGTGGGACAGCTTGAATACAGCTCTTGGTCATCGTCGACACCTCCTGGTCCTCATGGCTGTAGAGTCAAGCTTCACCTCTTGTCACCTGAATCACCGGACATCGGTGGGCATTCGTTTACCGTGCCCCTGGTCACTGAAAAGTGACCCAGACTCTGTCCTATATGCTTTCAGGTTCCTCACATCTTTTATCCAGGATTGGATCGCACCAGACACTTTTCTTCTCCACAACAGCAGCACTTCGCAGTAAATCGCCATTGAAATCAACGACGATTCCCGACACCATTTGATACCTATGCATCTGGCTTCCCTAAGTGAGGTAACTCGAGTACTCCAGTGCTCCTGTGGGTGTTGGCCCTAGAACCTCTTGACTCTAAAGGGGTTTGCTCAAAGTTCTCTCCTAAGTGTCCTTTATTGTTAAAAGTCCAACTGTGACTTTCCCCATTAAGCTAACGGCGACTCACAGCTGTGTTCTCACACTGAACGCGTCACTCATGGGTTCCCTATGTCACTACCCTGGGCGGTTCCTTGTGGTCCTAGCAATTCTACAGGCTCTAGGCCTTGAATCTAGTCAAGTCGTGGGTCTCAGTCCGCTTTCTTAAAATGTGGTTTGGTCCCCCCCGGGGCCATGTGTATATTGTGCTATTTCCTGAAGTTCTATTGCATTTTAAGTATGTACTTTGCTCAGTAATCTCATCAAGGGATTACTAGAGATTGTTTAAAATAAATACATATATTTTATATATATACATTGTGTGGTTCTCCTTTCGATCTGGTGAACCAAGCTGCTTTACACTCCTTCAAGACTTAGCCTGAAGGCTGCTCTTCATAGCAATCACTAGGATAGGTTTCAATAAAGGTTGTCTTAAACATATCATCAATAAGAGTTGTTGAGACTGGTGCAAGGTGCCCACTATAACTTGTAGACAGCATATGCCAGGCCAACTTCTCACACCACCATCTTCCAGTCTTCTCTTTATTGCCATTTATGAGTTTCAGCTGTCTGCATTTCAGAACACTCCTCCAAGTCCTGCTCCTCCATCTTCCTGAATCGCCCTAAATCCATAGCCCTCAAGCAAGATGATAATTGGATGTAGCATAATAGAGGAAAAAAGAAAATCTTGCCTCGTTGAGTCCCTCCAAAAGAAGTTAAACAAACATGATGATGACTACTATAGCTATCTTCCCTACCATGCCTAGGAAGACTGCCCATTACCTGAAGATGAGAAGGAACAGGTAATGAATGATGCCATGCATTGGACACTGACTGAGTGATTTGTGTTGATGTTGTTTGTTGGCGGAAAACAACAGGAGTAAACCCGTAGACCAGATTGAAATCTGGGTGTCCATAAGTATAAGGCAACAATATCTCAATCGGATTCAATTGGTCAACAGATATACTTGTATGTACGATACATTACAATAGATCTGGACAAGGAAAGAGAGACTCACAAGTTTAGGTTTTCGAACGTGCATATAGCATCATATATTTGGAAAGAAATATAGGCAAAAACAATATGGGAAAATAACATCAAGTAATAAACAGCACTTGTGGCAAGTAATGCGGTGGCAACCAAAGGGAGCTATGTGCACTATGTGCTACTGAGTCAAACAGTGGCGGTGCAAGTGACATAAGGGTGAAAAACAGCGAATCGGCACAGACAAGAAAAATTAAACACAATATATACAGATTGTAGGTTCCTCCTTGGGAAATGGATTATTGTGATTTGTTTTGGAACCAAAGTCAGTAGTGAGCCATGAGTTACGCTGCAGTTTGGGTCGACGGCGTTTTGATCCTATTGATTTAGGATCTTCATCAGGACCGGGTTGCCGAAAAAAAGAAGTGAAGGTGCGATTACGTCCAGAAACAGAGCACCGTTCTGGGGGGAGGAATCCTACGGTGGTTGTAGTGATTCAGGAGAGTGGAGAGTGGGGAGCAGGACGCAGCATGAACGGAGCCCCGTTCAGGCCATAGGGGAAGAGGGGAGTGGCATACAGTTCCGAAGCTTCGTGGGTGCTATCGGGTGAATGGACAGTGGTATGTAGGGTAGCCGCTGTATGACGTACGGCGGTCACGGAGCTGTCCCGGTTAGGTGGACCGAGGATCTAGAAGGGGAGGCGCCGTCAGTAGTACAGCAGTCCGAAGCGGTCATGCGATCTGATTAGTAGATTTCTGATCCATTGTGAGTTGTTGTTTCTTGTGCATGAAGTTAATTCATTGTGTACTAATATCTAACTACACACTAAAAGTAATTCAAGGCAGTGTTTGTTTCCCTTCTTGTTTTTTAATAACACATTTGTACTTCTACCGCAGGCCGATCCATTGCATTTTTAATGTGGAATGGGGACTCAATCTGTACACTGTACACTGAGTTGTGCAACACCATGATGATGATTGATGACCACAGTGACGTAATATCTTCGCAGTCACTCAGTAGGATCAGAGATGATTGATGGAATAAGTCAGGGCATTTCATTAGTGACATAAAAGGTAAACAAGTCAACAACAACCACTGCAGACCTACATGTCTGTGTAGTCGAGTGAGTGGTATGACTGACAGCGGTGCATTGATTTAGTCACTTAATGTGTAAAATGCTATGTTCCTACTGTATATGTGCTTTTTCTGCCTCTGTCAAAAAATGTAAGCTAAATGACGAATGGGTCGCGGGTGCCGTGGGCCTGTGTCCCCTGTCCTATTGTTGTTGTAAGTTAATGCTGGAAACAGACTAGAGTAGACATGATGTATCCATGCCACCTCTGAAAGAGTTCTTGTTGCACTCCACCATAATGTATACATTATTTTGTACTTGATTTTTCAATATCCCTTTTGTTATTCCATCTACAATGACAGGTCGGCCCTTACTCTGTGCGATACTGGGAAAAACTACTCACACTTACCTTACCAATGAATCTACATCTGCTAGGCAGACATTGGCATAACCCAAGATTGATGGCCGCAGCGTCCACGGAAGGGAGGACCAAGAGGAATGCGGAGATGCAACTGCCTATTTTGACCAGGATAATAACATACAGGAACAGTACCAGCTTTCAGCATCTTTTAAATAATTTGATTATTTTTTTGTCTTCAATCATTACTACTGTGTGTTGTTGTTATTATTATGTTTGATCTCTGCTTATGATTCAAATTCATCCCTACAGTTATTTTTGAATTTCATATGCAATCTTTAAAAGTAAGCCCGGTACAACAGAACAGAAACTGCATGTCATTCTGGTCTCTCTGAGGGCAGACAGGCAAGGCAAATTACATAATATACTGCTGCCCCATACTGTCTAATTGTCTAGTAGTAGTTAGTAAGTACTACTTATCATTAACCATCAAGTTATCATCATCATGCATGCATTTCCTTTTTCTCCCTTAAGATTTATAGATATGGTCATCTGCCAAGATTGTATTTTGTTGTTTGTCCATGCGTATTGTTTTTCTTTGTCAAACCTTTCCCCAAACCCCCCTTCGCAACCATTTATCAAACCCAGCCCTCTTCTCCCTTGCTGTGCGATTTATTGAAGTGTCACTGAATTAAATGTACACCAATAATTGATCACACGCTTGCTGTGACTCATGTTGCAAAAGCAACACTAATTACGTTTCAAGGCAGGGCGAGGATCTTCTTCTGCTTGCCCACCCATGAGCAGTATATTTGCGAGGTCATTTTTTTACCAAAGGAACCTAATGCATCAGCATTAATTGCCAGCATTGATTGGATTTGTCATCCTACTACACACAACACTAAAGGTTACACTTGTGTCAAGTGTAGGCCTAGTCGAGTGACTCAACACAACTCCAGTTTGTAACTTGTTGTACTAGGCTATCCCCGCCACCATTATGTTTTATATACTTTTTTCTACTACTCCTTTCAGAGCCTCAGGCGACTGACTGTCTCAATTTTTTTTTTTTGCAAATGCTGCTGCCAGTGTCTACTACTACCACCACAACTATGACATCTCTATTGTCTTGAGAAACAAAACCATCATCACCATGCAGATATCGCTGTGCCTAACTTAAACATCAATCCCAGGTAACAAAAGAAGTTTGGGGGAGGTCAAATAATGGACTAGGAAGAGAGACTGACAGTACTAGTAGGACCAGTCACTCAGTGAGGGGTACTGCATCTATCTGTTTGTGTGTTACAAATTCGGCAGATTATTTAAATCAAACACTGGCTGTGGCCCTGCATCAGCAAGGAAACCACGTGACATAAACCCCCTAACAAAACATTAACAACGTATGCTATGTTTAAGTATAAATAAATATAATTTAATACCCTAACAGAAATAAACTATGTAAAAAAATCCCACAACACCTGACCCACCCCTCTTGCTAACCCCAACCAATGTCCAACATGAGAAAGCCCATCCAATGTCCAAAATGTCCATAAACCCCAACGCCCTATTCCCACCCTCCAAAAAAAGCACTAAAAAAGGAGCAATCCAACAGGGTCTTAAACTCTTAATATTGTTGGCGGGCTCTTCTGATATTGTCCTTCTCCAGAACCTTGATCCTCCTCTTGCGCTCCTCCACTTCCTCCTCTAGACGTGCATTCCGGAGGAGAAAGCAGCACGCATATGAACTGCAGTTGCAACTACAGGGGGGCAGCACTGCTGGATGGTGAATGTCAGCAGGCGACTGCCTGACCGCGGCGCAGTACCATTGTAGCGGCCTGGCTGGGGCCCGGGGCATTGGAGGAGGCTGCTGACGCCTCCTTCTCCTCCTTTGCCAGAGCCACCAGCCGTCGCTACTCATTACATATGGCCTCCAGCTTCCGATGCCCGGCCATGGCTTCAAACTCCTTCCTGGTTGGTTTTGCTTTGAAAGGAGGAGCTATATCAAGAAAAGAAAAACATTTGTGGTATGTATCTATCCTCTCACTTCCTCTGCCTCTAACATTTGTGGGAGTTTAAGGTATTATGCTAGCACTATTGACTCGAGTACACAGTACATCAGTCTTCTTCTTCTCTCTTGTTTTGCGAAATTACATAACCTTGTTGTACCCAGCATGCCAGCTCAGTCATGTTGGGCCCAAGACAAACATACTCGAGTCATGCTGCTGACTGACGTTAGCTTTATTTACTGCTGTCTGCAGTTGGGGAAGCTGGTATTTTTCTATTACAGGTGGTACTAGCCATACTCTGTTACATTAAGGGCAACTGCTCAATTTCACTTTCACCCTGCCCTGACTACCACAAAAAGGCAGATGATATATGTTCCAATGTACATTACTTATATATGGGGGACAACATGAGGTTCTTTGTTTTGATTAATTGTGTAACCAACTGATAGGCCGCCCATGCCAGGCCGGTTGACACAGTAAAAAAAAAAAATTAACATAGGTAGGGAGTGGTCCTCGGAGTTGGAGGAAGGCGCTTGATAACTACATTCGTACACAATATATATATGCTGTGCTTGCAAACTAATTGTTTTTACGTCCTATTTTCCTATCACATAAGACATTTACACGTGCCCATGCGATATGCTTACTAACAGATATGCATTTGCTAGAAATTGCAATTGCATTGGGCAAATTCCTGAAGGCCATAAAAGATTTTGAAATGGAGATATCGAAGGATGGGCACTGATTTTAAGTTCTTTTAAGCCTTTTTATAAAGTTTAAATCTGTCTTTTTATTCTTCCAGATGTGTGAAAACTTTGGTAAAATTTGGGTTTAACGAATTGTGTATCAGGAGGTGTGACCCTCTTTTAACCTTCTCTTTTTTCTTTTTACAAATATGAATTTTAACTATTTATGATGTAGGAATATTTTGTCTGCTCGTATTTTGTCCGATTCTGTCATTTTGTTTGTATTGTATAAAAGATTATGGTCTTAATAAACAAGTTTCTCTCTCTCTACTGTGAGTCAAGGGAGTATTCTGAGTGAAAATACAACTTATATTCTCCTTGGCTTTACTACTCTGGTGTGGTTTCTTTTACATTCTATTCAAACTAAGACTCTTCATCCTCCACCTATGCTATCTAAGATGAATACCATCCAGTCATCAATCCATTCAAAGTGAACGTCTATCATTCTTCTTAATCTCTCAACAAACCTTAGTTTGTTTTCCAACAATATATATATTTTTGTTTATAAACCACCACCCATGTGTCTTTCCTTCCTCGCTTGACTTGCCTTTGAGCTTGACCCACAGGCCACTAAGCATTCTTGTTATCCACCCATACAATTTCACCCACCAAGGCAGGCATCTTTTCTTTCACCTTCTACCCATTATTCAACCACCCACGCATGTGATTCCTATCAGCCACCTATGCATGCATCCCACGTATCCTTTTCTGCCAGTCGTAAACATGTCTTCCATCCTTCCTTCTTCCACCCTTCTTTCCCTTTTCGTTCAACACATCCATCAAGGTCATCTCATCTGATCTGATTTTTAGTCTGCTCCATAAATCTTTCCCAGCTGAGGTCAGAGATAGAAGAGGCCATTGGTTACTCATCTCCCGCCGCTAATGCTATTGCTAATGCAATTGTTAATGCTATTGCTAATGCTGTTGCTAATGCTAAGTAAAGGGTGCCTTCTTCAACTGTTGTTCACAACAGCTTCTTACTTACTAAGTCTCAACAGTACCGTGTACACCCTTGCAGCAAGTGTAATGTCAATAAGTAAGGAATATAAGTTATCACTGTCTGCCATTGCTGCTCGGTCACCCCCTGTAGCTCCTGCCGGTGCTGCATCTCCTGCTTCCTGCGAATTGGTCGCGTCGCCATCACCACCGGCCCCGGCACTGATGGCCGTAGTACGCCTAGAAAAAACATTACACATTTTTAGATGCTATATACACCTCCCCCTATTTATTCTTTTTCACTAGCAATATTGAAAAAAAAGTGAATACATACATATACAACACTAGTACAAATCGGGTACTAGAGTAGAATAGACACTAGTAGTGTTATATGGTCCCTAGGGTCATTCTAGTCTATTGTTTGCTAAGTTAGCCTGGACAATGCCACCATTTTAGCTTTGTGTCTCTTTTGCGCACTTTACCTTGCAGCTTGTTGTGTAAGATGCCTTTGAGCCCACACAAGCTCACACTGCTACTGTCTGAGCGCTGGGTACAAGGTCGAAAAACAAGCCACTTTGTTAAGGAGTTCTGGTCAGTCCCTATTGCTTAGCTGTAACATGGTACACTTTTTAGCATGACTGAGAAATATTTGCATTATACTAATGTGCACCATTTTTCACTTAACAGGTGGAAGGTTCCCTTCTATGAACCAGAGCTTTGCAGAGCTTATCATGTAAACAGTATTTCAAGGTTTTAAGATGAGGGGTCCCCCAGAATTTTCTCAGAGATGTTTTGTCCTCTATGGACTTGTAGTTGTAACAATGTTTATTGCTTTAATCTTCTGTATATTTGCTGTTGGTGATTGGCTCGTATACTGCATTAGAGAACAACAAACAGAGCTTGTATTGTTAATTGAAAATAAAGCTTTTGAACTTACATAGACTCTGTGGTATTTGGTGTGGACTTACATGAGTGAGTGAGCAAAAGGGTGAGCATTGCTTCCCTGACTCGGACGTTGGGAGTGTTATGTTCTGAATTGTCTAATCATTGGGTATCTTCAGTGGGGTTCGGGGATCTAATAAGACCCTCTAGCTAGTCGATCAGGGGATTGTGGGTTATGACTGAGTTGTGAGAAAGGTCCAACCTCCCCTCACCAACATCCTATTTTCTTGTGCATAGGTCTGTATGTGCAGAATCCCTACAACAGTCGTAGTATGAACTATCCTATCAGAAATAGTAAGATATCTGGTTGGACATTTTGTTGGTGGGAAATGTCGAAAGCCCCAAGATTAAGAAGACTAGAAGAGGACAACCCAAAGGACTGGACTCAGTGGCTAGAGCTTTTGGTAAATCTGAGTTTTATTTAAAACCTTTTAAATAAAGAGTGCCCAACTGGGCAAGCTTAGCTACAGCAGACTAATAGTAATAGTATAGAGAGTCATACAGAGACAGTTATAGGCAGGGATAACAAGATTTTAGAAAAAGATAGTCGAGATCGAAGAAGATTTTGTAAAAAAATAGAATTAGGAAACCAAAATATTAGTTCGGAAAAAATAAGGTACAGTAGACGTTAGGGAAATATAATTATTAACATTAACCACTGGAGGACTTACTAGGGCCAGCAGCAGAGCCTTTGGTAGAGGAGCGGTCCTGGCACTGGGAGGCATCTTGTTCTTGTCCGGCCGACTCTTACCCCGTCTTCCTGCCCCTGGCTGCTGATCATGTAAGATATAATAAAGAAAGAGCCAAACATTAAATATTGGTGTGAAACAAATAACAACTCTCAAAAAACATTTTAGGAAACAATTACAATAAAATTGACCTATCTAATCTGATCGACTAGTAGTGTTGCCGGATTTACGGACCGTCTACGTATTACTTATGAACACTAATCCAGTGTTCCATTCTGATACAGAATACTAACTAATCCTAAGTACCGCCTGACCAAGCCCACCTATTCCAGATGGGCCAATTGTTCATTAAGTCTGCATTTCCATTTATTTTAGCCCTCAAAAATGCATAGATGGAGGACATATGCATACATTTTTGCATACACCAAATTTCTGGTTGGTTGCTGCTCATGTTCTGTAAGTGATAAACCTATTACCACTCACTAAACAAACTACAAAATATTCTACTAAGTACTGGGGTAAGCACTCAGCAGCACGTGATGTGACAGAGGATGTGTCAAGCAGACCACTAAAAAAGTACCAACTAATACTAATAAGTAATTAAACCTATCAATTCACAACTATCTCTTCTTAGTGGCAGGAGGATAAAGGAAGGACTAGAGTCTCTCTAGCAATACCTAACTTAATTTCTCTAAAGTAAACTCTTTCATAATCAGGCTATGCAAGCGCAAAGTTGCAAACAAGTAAGATTAGTAGTACAGAGCACCTGTGTCACAACAATCACAGAAGATTTTTGAATGTAATTTACCTGCAATGTAAGCAGCAGCATTCTTGCTGTTCGGAATAAAAATATATTCGCAATATATAACAGAGAGCAGAAGAACACAAAGTAGTAATATTAAATAGCTTCTCACCAAGGCCCGGGACCTCCACTCCTAGCAGGTCCTGCAGGTCGTGCTCCCAGTCCAGGATATCGGATCACCAGTGCATCAGCTGGGTATGGTGCACAGGACACCAGAGCAGCGAAACACTGCCACTTACCCCACCGCTGGCGATGCTCCCGGAGCCCATACCCAGACCCAGGCCTGTCTCCTGCTGCTAGGCTTAGGGGGAGATGGGGCTGCACAAAAAAACAAGTGCAGCCACGTCTGCCTCACCAAATAAGGCCCGTGCCTGCACTCCTTGTGGGCACGTCCTTCCGCAGAGAAGGAGGTCGCAGTTGCGGCTACGGACAGCCGTGCCCTTTCCTTTGTTGTTGCCCTTGCTCTCTCCCTTGGGCATGGTCTGGGACTTGGGGGCGAAAAAGAAAAGGGAGGAATTAGAAAAGTAAGTAAAAGACATTTTTTTTTAAAGTTACAGAAAAAGAGTTATAAAGTAGTGGAAAAAGTCACAAAAAAGTAAAAAAAAACTCCAAATATAGATTCAGAAAATTTGAGAGATAGATAATAAATAAAAAAGATTAATAAAAACTGTACAGAAATAAAGGATTGCAAAAATAGAGGGTAGATATATAAGCAGGCCCTGAACCATAGGAATGGAGGAATAGTAATACACGTTCCCAAACCAGAAATACTCAACGCAATACGTGCCCCAGAACAGGAAATACGCATCGCGAGCAGGCGCGACAAGTAAAAAACAAGATGGCAATGGCCATTAGCGACCACATAGGCAGGGTAAGAATATTGTTTCCCGCGAGTACGCGAAAACACATCACAAACGGGCAGGGCAAGCAATTCTGCGTGCTCACTGAATATCCGCATGCTCACGGAGATTTTTGTCAATTTCGCGAGAATTTGTGAAGCGCGACTACGTAAATTCCACCCACCCCTAGTCCAGGGCCCACCCGCTGGGTGGGGTGCATTGTGTGTGTGTTCTGAGCTGAAGTGAGTTGATGTGTGCTGATGTTTGATGTTGTATGCTGGTGAGTTTGGCATGTCCTGGTGGTCAAAAGCTGCTATTTTTCCTTTTTTCACTATTGCAGGGCTGCGCTACTGATAAGATAGAATGGGGTAAGTATAAACTTCATAGGGATTAGATAGAAAATATGAATGAGCTCAAAAGTTGCTAATACATCTTTTAGTAAGGATGGGTTTTAAAGTATCTGTTTGGAAAAGGCACTTTTAGTAGGTGGCTATTTTCTTGTCCAATATTTCTGTGTGTTACTGTCTTTTCATGGATTTAATAGTCTTTTTTCAGTTTGATAGAGGAAGGGGATGCCAATTTGGGGTAATGTCCTGTGGTGGTGTCTTCACTGTGTTACTGTGAGTATTGGTACAAGTTTGCTCGTGCCCAGCTGCCAAACTGGGTAAATATTTTCAACAGGAGATGACCTGCTTAAGTCACCTACTCTCCAAGGGGGAGAAGGAGACTAACTCCTGGGCAAATTGAGTGCACTAACAACCTATGAGATGCATGACGTGCATGAAAAAGTATTTTTGAGCAACTGACACTGCATTTTTCTTTGGCTTCTGGGCTTGGTACATGTATTATTGTGTCCTGTTCATTTTCCTTGACTAATGTGATTTTTATGTGTATTGTTGTGTGCTGTTTTGCATGGTAAGTACACCAGACAGCTTGTTGTTGTAAGCTCTCTCTCTCCTTTGAGCCTGCCCGAGCTATCTAGTAATGGTCATGCTGGTAGCCATTTCCATAAGACAATCAGTTTGACTTGTTTTGGCCACTCATTTCACAGGATGCTGTGACCATGCCCTTGAATAAACAAAGACAAAGTACCCAACCAGTGCACGTCTAATTGGATATAAAACAACACTGTTCGCAAAATTCTCCTGTTTAGGAAATGTGCCTTCTTGAATCCAGCCATGTTACTGCCCCACCTTTTCGTTAATTCATGGAATTGAATTAGAAAGAAAAAGAAAGGATGGGTAAACTAGACTGATGTTCCCTTATCTGACCACAAAGGGTAACTTTATGTCGGTGGTTTTGTTTTAATTCCCAGGTGGCAACACCACTATTTTTCATGTTATTGCAACACTACATACAGTCGCAGAGGCCTCTTGAGTCCCTTATCAGTTAGCCTGTGTAAATGAGCTGACAGCCCTTACTAGAGCTGGTGAATAGGTTTTTCCCCTGAATATGATGCCACATGGCCCAGATCGTGTACTGTATGGTGCACATGATGCACAATACTAGGAAGGGTGACTGTATGCCACTGGTAATTGCACACTTCACAATTTAGTGATTAGCAGCTTTAGATTTTACAGCCACACCTATAACATTGGAGCATAGTCACAAAAGCTATATGTTGGTTTCCTCGAGAAAAAACAATTTAAAGGTGTCTGAAGTCCTGCACAGTAGTGAAGGTTCACAAAGTAGAAGCTGTGTCGTGACCTCTATGACTTATTGAACTCAATCTTTCAAAGACAAGAAACACAAAAGAACGGTCACTTTAAAATTCCAGGAGTTGGGAAGAGTATATGACTTCATTTACAGACTGAATATGACTTTAGGCCTGTCTTAAATTCTGTATCATAATATTCACTTCACCAGTGGATCACAAGTTCATACTCAGTATCCGAGGGGATGGTTTGCAAATGTTGCCCTTCTTCTTTTTTCCCACTGTATTTGTTGCCCCATGCACGTATTGCACTTTCATTAGGTATAATGTTAAAATATGATGCGCGAAAAATGGGCCCTGGCTTGTTGTATCTATAGGGTAGGGACAATTGACTCCTAAGAACAGAATATCCATGCGCTACAAATGTTAAGATGATGCTCCAGAAGGAGATCACTGGGGTCACGAACATTGGTGTAGACACTTTTTAGGTCAACATGTCTCTTATAAGTATCCCTGCATAATAATGCACACTTGAATAGTCCTGGTACAGTCTGATTATGTAGCAGTGTTGGGGTATATAGTAGTACACCAAGGTTATAAACCTAGATCAGCTGAAAAAGGAGGGTGCCCTACATCCAGAAGATTATATCCATGTTGACACACCTGTGCTGTCTTGTTTCCCTTTGTGATTTGACTGACCATGCATTTTCATTTATTCCCATTAGCATTGTAAAAACCTTGAAGGATAGCCAAATAAAAGTCATTAGCATATAATGCTAAAAGGAGTGTCTGTTAGTTTGAAAATCCTCCCACAATATCATTGCAGCTGTCTTGTGGCAACTAGCCCAAATGCCCTTGTATTAGGGCAATGTGTATTCTGTATAAGTGGGCTTCTCAAAATGGCCTCATGGCATCAGGATGGCGTTGGATTTTGGGCAGTCGCGAGAAGCTCTTTGAAACACAGCTCACTTCTTCAGCATCAGGTCATGCCCCCCCCGCTGAGTGCATTACGACCTACAGCTGCTGTTCGTGAGGACATAAGACCTTTGGCTGTGTTTAACTGGATTTTTCCAACCAACCTTGAAAAACTGGACTGCCTGAGGAACTGGAAAAACAATCCCAGCTTATCTGAGCAAGGTGCAATGACACTAGGCTAAGAAAGCAGGTTTCTTCTCAGCGCATTGTGGAACTTAGCATTGGATAATGCATTCGCTTTTCCCCACTGAAGGACTCTAAGATCCGAAATAGAGTCTGTGGGCCTGAATTAGATCTTGGCGGATGGGTTACTCCATCATAACGGTGATGGATATGCTGTCCACCGAAATCAAAATCTCATTACATCCGACGGGATTGATATTTTGGTGGATAGGATATCTGTCACGGTTTTAACGAAGTAACCCATCTGTCAAGATCTAACTCAGGCGCTAAGTCATACAGTAAAAATATTAATTGGGAGAAGGTGCCCAAAGTGTATGAGTGGTGAGAAGACTGCCCTGGGTGGGAAATTCAAAATTCTCACACTCTTATCTTTTCCCAGGAAAAGGAACAGTCTATCCTACGTCATGAAGATTTTCTTGGATACATCCTGCTGCCTTGTCCTACTGAATGGTTTTGACTATCAGAAGAAAAAGACTATGTCCCTAGGTAAAACCTATGTTTTTTCATCCAACCAGGGCTTAATTGTAGTTAGCTTAGAATCGCACGTTCATCACTTTCTACTGTGATGATCGACTGTCATTGGGGCTTCTCACTTTTTGCTGCAATTTTGATTTATAATGTTAAACATTTGTCTCTTACTATTATGTACTTTCGAGGTGGACTTAAAACTTAATGATCAATTTTGTACCCACCTAATACTTAAAAAGTATTAAAGAGTGTTATCAAAATGTATCGTCTTGAGTTTCAAAAATATCACATCACATAAAGCTTCTGTTTAGACATAGTATGTAGTGGAGCAACTATATTTTGAAGGGTGCAAAAAAAAAAGGAGAAAAAACAGGAAGTAGGGACACCCCTGCGATATTCAAAATTACTTTATACAAAGTACTAATGACCCTAATGAGCTGGGTTGGAAAACTAAATGCTTCAAAATTGTAAATAGATTTTACACTCAAAGAGTCAAAATATTTTTCCATGTCGAAGAGCATTGCAACCAATTTTTTATGAGTAAAAATATTTAAATATTCAATTAAATAAATAGCATTAGAGTAGAGCCTATGACCTGCAATAAAACCACTTTGATCAAAGAGTCTGCTACTTTACTATTTTTCTCTGTTAGTATATCATTTGGTAATTGACTTTCAGTACTCGTTCAATATGAATTAGTAACCTAGTTTTGAAAAAACTAACAACTCTGCCTGAGTCAACAGAATGAGACTTTATCACCTAATTTAATGCGGTTTGCTAGTTTGTTCAAATTTCATCCAGTACCGCACATTGTAATATGGCTGGTTGTGTCACACAGACACCGCCACCACATTGCAGCCTTTCCCGCGACCAGGGCGGAAAAGCGGCGGACGGTCTTTCCGTCGCTGCAGACCCCCCAGCTATTCTAATATGAAGAGGGGTCATTTCTGCAGGGATGGTGGGCAAATTGCCCCTGCCGGGCCAGCGGCGGCTACCGCCGGCCAGTCGGGGGCAATCCGCCCGTCATCTTAATGGGGACCTCAGTGTGAGAAAGCAAAAAACACAGATGATTGATGGAATGCAGAGAAAATCAAACATTCTTCCCCAGTCAAGAGATCTGGGTTAAATCCATTGTTCTTTTGCTCACCATGCCACCCCAGTTTAGACCCAGCCATATGCAAATCAGTCTTTACCCTGTACCTCATGGGAACAATCTAAGCCTAACTGCCAAGCCAGATCATCCCAGATCCAGCAACAAGCCTCCTGGGACCGGCTTTGAGGCATCACTCCTCATCAGCCAGACTAACTTGAGCTCAGTGGAACAATGAGTCCGGGACCCATATCTGAGCATAACCGACGCACTTAGAACAAGAAAGCAAATGACACACAGATGATGGACGGAATATAGAGCAAATCAAACAATCACCCCGATTCAAGAGATCTGGGTTAAATCCATCATTCTTTTGCTCACCATGCCATTCCAGTTGAATAGGAAAGGCACTTAGCTGCCCCCTCAACCCCCAACTGGAGGCCGCAGAGGCCAGAGGGTCCTGCTAGTAGCCCCCATATTTGCTTTCTGACAAGATTTCCATGTCAGAAAGACCGACATGGAAATCCTGCCGTAGACCGAGCATCGTATTCCGAAGGGCGGAAAGGCAGCCCTTTGGGATTACAGGCCGGCCTCCGACTGGCCGTCGGAAGTCAGCTGTAATGACCGGTCAGTTTAATTTCCGATCGGCAGCATTGAAATGCGGCAGTCCGAAATTAAATGGAGATGCGGTCGAAGGCTTTCTGGGCCCTGTCATAATAAGGCCCTCTAAGTATGTATCTATGTAATTAAATTTATAGGGCGCACAGCTACCCACCGTGGGGTTTCCCGGCGCCAAGATGACAAGGCCTGCTGTATTGCTGTAACTCTTTACCTGCTAGTGAGGACAACTAGAAGCAAACAAATGTAGATTGGGACTTTTAAGGAAGATTTATTTATTTTTTCCTCAATAATACCTTTAGGACCCTTCCTTTGATCATCCTTTGAACGTGGCCATCTTCTAAATGACTGTTGCCACTGAAAGGCTTAAAAATATTTCAGAAATGTTGATTTTTCGTACACAAAAGCTCTACCAAAATAATTAATGTACATAGCCCAACCCTTCATGATTAGACATACAGCAAATAGATAGAAGTTTCACAAACAAACACAGAGCAAATACATTTATTTTATATTTTGGGATGGATAAACAGATGATTGTGGGACAGTTAGTCAAGATAAGACAAAGATGAAAGATTTGGTTCCCATATGTCGAACATTTTTAATAATCATTCTGTAAAGAAGCTTTCCTGATTTAAACATGGATGAGTATAGTGAGCTTTGCCAGGATTCAGGGCAAAAGGGATCCTTGCTTCAGAGCCTTGTAGCCAAAACGTCTTTAAACGCCATTGCTGATTTCTAGAGTCTCAATGGTTTGCAGTCTGTGTGAATTATCCTCTGGGTAATCGTTCTTGGTCTTTGCATTTGTGCAGCCACGGTATGCAGAAGTCTCGGTAGGAGGAGGCACTGTGGAGAAAAGCTGCAGAGTTCACAACTATGATTACATTTTTCAATTATATAGCACTTACTACCCCAGACGAGGAGTTTAAGCATGTGCTGAGTTTGAGCACTGAGTTGGACATGAGACACCCTTAAACAGATTCCACGGGTCCTCATTTACCAAATTTTACTGCACTGATGGCTGGATTGCAGGAAGGTGTGATAGCTATTGGAATTCTCATCTACCTAAATACCTGCACAGCATTTAGTGGGCAATGCAGAAAATATCACCACTAGAACTAACAGGGAGAAGGAAACAACAGAACCATAGTCAGTGGCATGGCATTCTCCACACCCAACACACAGTCACTTATAGAGACATATCCTTCCCTTAAGAGAGTTATATGCGTACCATCTCCAGCTGGGAGGGAAGAGTTGCCTCTGACCTATTGGTGGGGGGGTTGTATCTTGATGATGCAGGACCTCACATTCTCTCTATGAAAATGTATGTATGTGAGGGAGAGTCATATATCACCAAAGTGTCTGTTCAGCTCCTCAGTAGGCCTTAGCATTGATAATTCTATTTATGTTTATCCTTATCCACTCCTGTAGTCAATTGCATTCTCTGTATTAGGGAGATGTATTATTAAGGTCAGTAAGTGTTGGAAATTACCATCTTCTGCATGTTGCCCTCCCAGATTCTTGCCTGAGCTGTTTTTCTTTACCATAGAACTCTAGTCAATTTACTCCGGCTACCAATTACAAACTGCTTATGATTCCCCTCTTAACATGTTGAAATTGGTATGCATCTGATTCACATATTTATCTTATCTATAAGTCCCTAGCATATGGTTCAGAGTGTACCTCGGGCCTGTGCGTTAAATGCTACCACTGGTCCTGCAGCACCAATTGTACCAAGACATATCAACACCGTCTCCATGCCTACCAATGTAGCCTGGCTGTACAGTTTAAAACAGCAAATTCTTCCGCCAACATTTAACCCTTTTGACAACTCAAAAATGTCCTTTTTATATATAAATACGTCACTCCTAAGTAGGCCTTACTGCCCCTAAGACAGGGTGCATTTTAGTTAAGGTAGGACATGTAAATGTTGAATTTTCTACACACCCTTGTACCCAAATAAGGCCCAAAAGCTATTTTCACAGTAGCAAGGTTGGCTGTTCCACTGGAAAATAGTGGTTTATGTTATTACATATATATTAAACTAATCCAGGTTGGAGAACTATTTTTAACAGCTTATCAAAAAACTATTTTGGGGTGAAATCGACTTTTGTATATTTATTAAGGAAATGTACTTTAAGAAAATTTCCTTTTTCCCTGTCTACAGTCAATGCAAGAGAATCTGCATTTTGCTCTTCCACATTTTCCAGCCACTAATAAGCATTAGTTAGGTGGGAGCTGACTCCCAGGACAGGGATAGTAGGCCCTGGGTGTGGGCATGTGATGTTGTGCCCTTGACAAGATGGTTGTGAGCTGCATCCAGGAACTGGATTAACTTCAAAGAGGCCTACCCTGTCACAAGCAGATATGGCTAACAACTAGGCCTTCGCCCTTCTTTTCTCCCCCAGCCAGGCTGGCTCCAATCACATTGGGCTTCTTGTTGACATCACAGTGCCAACTCCTACTGGAATGTCAAGACCTGCTTGAGAGGTTTGCTGGGATTTTATATATCACTCTTGGGTTGTGCTTAAAAGGGCGAGAGCCTGATGAGAAAGCACATCTTGTATATTCACTGCCTGGCTGATGTTTAGCCCTGCTTTGTTCTACTAGACTTCTGGCTTTTGGTTTCATGAGGGTATATGAACTGCCTCCAACTGCTTTTGATGTTATATGTGGGAGGAAACCAGAATGACCATGGTACACACTACACACACTGCATCCCTCAGACCCCAAATTATGTTTGCAGCCATCTTGAAAATGTTTAAAGATGAAAAGCTTAATTCTAGGAAGCTTTACTCCATTGGTTAGGGAATACCGCAGGGTCATTTTTACCCAAAGCTCGTACATGTAGCATCTCCAAACAGCCTCTTTAGAACACTTCTGGTTTTGAGGAAGATCACAAGATGACTGAATCTGCTGTCTGCACACTAAGAGGAACCTGGTAGACTGGAGGACCTGTTATATCTCAAAACCCAGGACAACATAGACTCCAAGTGTCCAAAGGGCATACAGTGGACCTCCTGCTACGGGATTTAACAAACTAAAAGTGGCCTTTTTTTAAGCTTCCCAGCTGATCAATGGCAACTGTATCTGGAATGACTTGAAACCCAGTGACTCTCTAAGTGCCACCCCTGAGGTGCTTTAGGGCTTTAGAAATGTACTCCGGTTCTTGCTTGGGACTTCAAGAACCTAAGTTAGAAGAAATATTCTTTGACCAGTGAGAACCTGGTTAGTGTATCTGACCTGTGCTCCATTGTGTTGAACATCAAATTATCCATAGGATCTGTTCGATATTAACCATTGACTACTTTGCGCTTCTTGGCGTTATTTCTTTCCCTTCTTGGATTTTTGTAAATTTGATGTTATCATATTCTCACATTTTAATCTATTTTTTAACTTTAGTCTGGGATGTTTATTGTTTTGCATTTTGAATTCATTACTGTTTTTGAAACAGCAAAAAGACATTAGTTACAGGGGGTTTAGCACAAGTTTATTTAGCGTGTTTTGTGGTTTGCCCTGACAAGGGAAGTGAATATTACTTGAGGTAGTACTTAGCTCCCTCAATTAAGCTTTATGACACAGCCACCAGAGTATATGGCTTTATATGGGATTAAGTTGGGCTGTATGGCAGACACTTCATAAAGAGTCACATATTCTTGTTTATGTTTCGGATAGAGGTTGTAACCAACATTGAGCCAAATCCACATTCCTGCTATACATATGTTTAGTCACTCTATATGCATTGAATTGGTGTTGCCACTTATTTACAGGCAGATGTCAACACCTGATATAATACACGTACCACCATAACACAAAGTAAAGTAATTAAGCAAGTTGTACATTATTTTAAATCAGCAAACTTGAAACACCAAATCCCTGTTTTATAAGATTAATAAAGCATGCATCCTTTAAAAAAATGAAAAACAAATCACCAAATTGGATGGAATGAACCTTATTTCATCTGAAATTTTTATTTTGTGTAAGTTTCCATCAAAATGTCCTTGATTGTAGAAGCACTGAGTAATTATATGTTTTCTATGGAGTTTTCTGGAGCCTCTGGGATCATTCAATGCCATTACTGGGTAAGCATGTGTTCCGACGTATTTGTGGGAATATATTTTAAGCATGTGCTCTAGCAAGTGTCTTGGCCTCTGTGATCGGCTGTGCTGTAGAGTGCAGCATTTATTAATTTATTTTATTTTATTTTAAAAGTGTTATAAAGCCAGAAAATAACCCATACGGGTATCAGAGCACTGTACAAAGTGGCGTAAGTATGAGTACAGCAAAAAATGTAACAAAAGAGATAATTTAACAACCAAAAGGTTAAAGAGGAGAACACACAAGATCAAAGGGGGACATGTGGTGTCAGCCAATGTAGTGGGAAAGACAGTAAGGTTTCAACAGATCAAAAGGACAAGTAAGAGAAACATAAATCCAATTGAAACTACACATTAATAAGAGTATCCAGAGAGGAGAAAGAAGTAGATTGAGGTGATATCTGGGTTAATTCTGTTGAAGGTCATTCAGGCGTATCCATTGGTCATGTTTTTTGAAAGAGGCAGTAGATGGATTGGTTCTGATCTTGGGGGAAGAGTGTTCCATATTCATGCAGCAAGCCCTGAGAAACCACAATTGTATGTTCTTTTCTCATTCCATTTTGGAGGTTTCAATAATAGGGTGTTAGAGGGTCTTAAGTAACAAGTTGAGCTAGACAGCTCAAGTTTTTTCACCAGGTAAATATGGGTGTTGATACAGCCACCAGTGTATATGGCTTTATATAGGATTTAGTTGGGCTGTATGGCAGACACTTCATAAAGAGTCACATATTCTTGTTTATGTTTCGAGTTAGAGATTGGAGCAACATTGAGCTAAATCCACATTTCTTCTACACATATGTTTAGTCACTCTATAGGCATATAATTGGTTTCCCCACTTATTTACAGGCAGATGTCAATACCTGATTACATACATGTACCACCATAAAACAAAGTAAAGTAATTAAGCAAGTTGTACAATATTTTGAACCAGCAAACTTGAAACACCAGTTCCCTGTTTCAAGCAAAGAACACACACGGTCAAAGCGGGGCATGTGGAGTCAGCCAATCTAGTCGGACCAGTAAGGTTTCAACAGATCAAAAGGACAAGTAAGAGAAACATTAATCCAATTGAAACTACACAATATTAAGAGTATCCAGAGAGGAGAAAAAAGTAGATTGGGGTGATGTCTGGGTTAATGCTGTTGAAGGTCATTCAGGAGTATCTATAGGACATATTTTTTGAAAGAGCCAGTAGATGGATTGGTTCTGATCTTGAGAGTGTTCCATATTCATGCAGCAAGCCCTGAGAAAGCACAATTGTATGTTCTTTTCTCATTACATTTTGGAGGTTTCAATAATAGGGTGTTAGAGGGTCTTAAGTAACAAGTTGAGCTAGACAGCTCAAGTTTTTTCACCAGGTAAATATGGGTGTTGATACAGCCACCAGTGTATATGGCTTTATATAGGATTTAGTTGGGCTGTATGGCAGACACTTCATAAAGAGTCACATATTCTTGTTTATGTTTCGAGTTAGAGATTGGAGCAACATTGAGCTAAATCCACATTTCTTCTACACATATGTTTAGTCACTCTATAGGCATATAATTGGTTTCCCCACTTATTTACAGGCAGATGTCAATACCTGATTACATACATGTACCACCATAAAACAAAGTAAAGTAATTAAGCAAGTTGTACAATATTTTGAACCAGCAAACTTGAAACACCAGTTCCCTGTTTCAAGCAAAGAACACACACGGTCAAAGCGGGGCATGTGGAGTCAGCCAATCTAGTCGGACCAGTAAGGTTTCAACAGATCAAAAGGACAAGTAAGAGAAACATTAATCCAATTGAAACTACACAATATTAAGAGTATCCAGAGAGGAGAAAAAAGTAGATTGGGGTGATGTCTGGGTTAATGCTGTTGAAGGTCATTCAGGAGTATCTATAGGACATATTTTTTGAAAGAGCCAGTAGATGGATTGGTTCTGATCTTGAGAGTGTTCCATATTCATGCAGCAAGCCCTGAGAAAGCACAATTGTATGTTCTTTTCTCATTACATTTGGGAGGTTTCAATATTAGGGTGTTAGAGCGTCTTAAGTTACACGTTGAGCTAGATAGCTCAAGTTTTTTCACCAGGTAAATGGGGGTGTTATAATGAATAGTTTTGTGCGTCAGGCAAGCTATCTTGAACCAGAGCCCAGCTTCAATGGGTAACGAGTTTAGTAGGATTAGGTCTGGCGTGACGTGGTCATGTTTTCTGGAGTCACAGCTGAGTCTGGCAAAGCTTTCAGAGTGACTCTAAGCGGAATCAAACTAGTTTTAGGTAGCCCAGCAAGGGTCACCAAACCATATTTCAAGCGAGAGATAGTCATTGAAAAGCTGGCTGAATGTCCTCAGGTGAAAGGAAGGGCTTGCTTTTATTCAGAGTGTTGAGCTAAAGATTGTCTCTCCTAATAGTTTCACTGATAAGATCTTGCATATTTAGGTATTTGTCCAAGGTGAAACCTAAAGATTTAGCTGAGCCAACAACATGTGCAATTAAGCGCAGCAAGAGCCAGTCCAGGGTAGGTGCAGAGTAGCTGCAGGGGGCAATCAGAAGGAATTCAGTTTTGAGTGAATTCAACAATAGATTAAGTGTGGGTGAAAAATCCGTTCTGTTCCGTTCGTGGATTTTGCGGATTTTTGGCAATTTCGTGGTCCAAAAATCCGCAAATTCGCAAGCTGGCGGATTTTTTTGCTTGGTCGCGCTTGAAAAATACAATATCGCGCACGCGGCGTTGACTTACCGTGATTCTGAGTTCGAAGAGTTGTTTTCCTCCCTGTTTGCGTGTGCTGCGCCATTTTGGATCTTGCTGCATGATCGCGCGAGAGTTTTGCGACCGAGAGTACGTCATGATACAACTGTTTCTGTGAGTTTTGTTGAACTCATTTATGTCATGGAATTTTAGCTCACTGTTATAAGTGCGATTTTTTTTTAATTTTGGGGTTGCCTGTAAAGCCTCACTAGCCAGTAGGCCCAGGGTTAGTGTTAGACCTGACATCTTTTGGCGTGATTACCCCTATCTTTTTGCCTCTGCCTCCTGTATTTTTTGATGCTGTGCTGGATTCGTTTTTGCTGGTTTAGATGCTTTGGACACTCTGCCACTGCTGATCAGTGCCAGAGTGTAAGTGCTCCCTATGTAAATTGTTATTCTGATTGGATATACATGTTTGGCATATTTGTATCACCATGAAGTCCCTAGTAAAGTGCACTGGGTGTGCCAGGGCTGGTGATGACAAATGCTACTAGTGGGCCTGCAGCACTGATTGTGCCACCCACAGGAGTAGCTCTAAAATGGTGTCTCGGGCCTGCCACTGCAGCGCCTACGGGCAGTTTAGAACTGCCAAGTCCTCCTGGTCCGCGTCCCCGCTGACCAGGCCTAACCCTTCCCTTTTCGTGCACCTCAGTCACCCCTATGGAAGGCCCAAGGTACCCCCCTGGGCAGGGTGCCGTGTATGTGAAAGGTAGAGCATGTACTGGTGCAGGTGACATGCTCTGGTAGTGAATTACAGCCATTTTCGTTTTTCACTATTGTAAGGCTATCTTGCTCCATAGGTTAACATGGGGGATGCTGGCTACAGTGGTGAACAGCGTTTCTTCCCATTGGAGCAAGATAGGACATAAGTATCTAGTATCCCTGAACTCAGGATTTAATAACGCATCTTTTAGGAAAGATGGTTTTTGGATCCTGTGTTTGAGAAACGCACTTTTAGAAAGTTGCTGTTCTCTTGTCTGACCCTTCTGTGTGCCTGAGACTGTTTGTGTATTGACTGTCTGGTTTGCGAGTGACAGGGACTGGGGAATGCCCCAGAGGCTGGATGAGTCAGCACTAGGCTGAATGGAGCAATTGCTACCTGAGTGGTGGGAGGAGTTAGCACCTGGGCTGAATAGGGCTGTGCCTGCCTGCCACAATGCTGGCTCCACCTCCTGCTGGGCGGCTGAGGACTCTGCCCCTCACTCTGAAAGGAAAGCTGCAGCCAGCACATCAAGGTGCTCAGGATCCACCCAGAACTGGTTCAGACCGGGCTCAGGGCTCACATGCACAGAGAGAACAAAGACTTTAGGGGTATAAGTACAGGACCCCTGACAACAGAAAATTAGATCATCCTGGAAATCAAGAAGGAACCTCTGCCAAGGAGAAAGCTGTCGTTGAAGAAGGAAGACTGTCCTGCTGTTGCTCTGCCGGACTGACCTGCTGTTGCTTTGCTGCCAAGGAGAGGGGAAGGACTTTACTGTGAGCTGTGTCCCCTGTCTTGAAGGGATCTCCAAGGGCCTGAGAAGAGCTGGCTCCCTGTTTCCGAAGTCCCAGGAACAAAAGGACTTCACCCCCAGTCTCCCTGAACTCTGCTGAGAGAGTTCTGTCCTTCGTAGAGTGCTTGATCCAGTTGTGGGGCCTCTAGAAGTTGAACCTGAGCTGGGAAGCTTGAGACTAAGCTGAGAAACTTGTGAAGCTGAAAAGTGTTGCATCGCTCGCTTGCGGAGCGCATCCCTGACAGTGCGAGAAGTTTCCCACCGCTACGAAGGTCGAGATCGGCGCAGCGCCTGACGTCGCTGCCGGAGCCGTCGCACCCTTCGTTTGCAGGACGCACCAGCCCGGTGCGGGAGAATCGAACATCGCTGCGAGTGTCGTCGCAGAGCCTGTCGCCTGGGTGAGATCGCCGCACCGCTTGCTTGCGGACCGCATCACGTCGCTGCGAACATCGTCGCAGAAACATCACATCGAGGAGCTGCGAGAGAGAGGGTCACCGTTGGACCGCGCATCGTCGCCCCGGAGATCGTCGCAGCCCCTACGAGATCATCGCATCGTGCCTTTGCGAGAACAGACTTCCCACGGAACCTACGCACCGGAATCTACGCAAGCTGCCTTCCTCCCCTTACAGACCGGATTCGTCGCCGCACGCCCGCTGCTGCAGCGGGGCTGTCGCATCGCCTCCCCAGGGTCTCAGGAGTAACGCATCGCTTGTTTCCACCGCACCAGCTTCCTGCTTGTGGAACTTTGTTGCATCTAAAAGGTACTGTGAGTCAGCGTGACGCAACTGTGAACTTTTCACGCATCTGTGGATCATTTGCTCACAACTTAAAGAACTTTCATTACAACCTGAAGAACTCATTTGAAACCGTAACCTTGCATTGTGTATGTTGGATTTTTGACGTTTTTGGTCTTGTGCAGTTTAGAATAAATATCTTTATTTTCCTAAACAGTTGTGGAATCAGTTTGTGGTGTTTTCACTGTGTTACTGTGAGTGTTGGTACAAATACTTAACGCATTGCCTCTGGTTAGCCTAGACTGCTCAGGCCAAGCTACCTTGAGGGCGAGCATGGGTTATCTAAGAGGGTTATCTCCTTGCCCTGACTAGAAGCAAGGGTCCCTATTTGGACAGTGGTACCCACCTCTGCCAACTAGAGACCCCCAGTTCTAACAGTTAGTGAGTGGTGCATGGACCAAGTCTTTCAGGGGGGGTGTCTTGAATTTAAACAACATTAAGGGCATAGATGGCATAGGATTGTGGTGATTTTTGTGTGTTTTTCGACTTTTTGGGGTGCTCTTGGGGCCTGGCCATTTGGGTGGGGGCCATTTTGAGGCCTGGTGCAGGCAGGGTCTGGCCATGTGGCTGAGGGTTGAGTTGCCATTTTAAAGCGAGGCAGTGTTTTCAGGCTTGCACGCAGTTTGCCTTGCCCTCATCCTTAATGCCCAGAGGTACTCAGTGGTGCATAGACCAAGCCTTTCTGTGGGGTGTCTTGAATTTAACCATCATCGAGGGCATGGATGGCATTGAATTTTGGTGATTTTTTGTCTGTTTATTGACTTTTTGGTTTGTTCTTGAGGCCTGGCCATGTGGGTGGGGGCCATATTGAGGCCTGGTCCAGGCAGGACCTGGCCATGTGGCTGGGGGTCAAGGGGCTATTTTGAAGCCAGGCAGTGTGCTCAGGCCTTCACCTAGTTTGCCTTGCTTTCATCTAATATGCCCATGGGTACTCAGTGGAGCATGAACCAAGTCTTTCTGTGGGGTGTCTTGAATTTAAACATCATTGAGGGCATGGATGGCATTGGATTGTGGTGATTTCTGTGTGTTTTTCGACTTTTCGGGGTGATGTTGGGGTCTGGTCATGTGGGTGGGGGCCATTTTGAGGCCTGGTCCAAGCAGGGCCTGGCCATGTTGCTGGGGGTCAAGGGTCCATTCTGAAGCCAGGCAGTGTGCTCAGTACTGCACCCAGTTTTCCCTGCTTTCATCTATTATGCCCCGGGGTACTCAGTGGAGCATGAACCAAGTCTTTTTGTGGGGTGTCTGGAATTTAAACATCATTGAGGGCATGGATGGCATTGGATTGTGTTTATTTTTGTGTGTTTTTCGACTTTTTCGGGTATTCTTGGGGCCCGGCCATGTGGGTGGGGGCCATTTTGAGGCCTGGTCCAGGCAGGGCCTCGCCATGTGGGTGGGGGTCACGGGCCATTTTGAAGCCAGGCAGTGTGCTTTGTTCCATAGGCCTGCTGTACCCAGGCCAGTATGCCTTGCTTTCATCCATTATGGACAGGGGTACTCAGTGGTGCATGAAAAACTCTCTCTGTGTGGTCTCCTATTAATGTAAACGTCCACTTTTTTATTAGAAATATATTTGCAATTTTTATTTTTGGTCTTTCCGTTTTGGCGTGTGTTGTAATAATATAAATACCTAGTTGCAAAGTATTAATTGAAGCACGACATATGCAACATTTATTTAACTGATGTTCCTCTGGCTTCGTTTGCTTTTAGGTGCACAAAGACAAATCAGCCTCATCATCAGTGCCAGAAAGAAGTCCTGCTGTGGTGTTTGCAGCACAACATCATGTGTGGCCACAGACAACTCTGCAACTCGTGCAACTGCAGCCTGCTTTTCTGACATCTGAATTAGATGGGCCCAAAAAAAGGTGGCCGTAGCTCCTCTACCAAGAAAGTTGCCAGTAAGAAGGAGCAGAAGAAGCAAGTGGCGCCACTTACCAAGGAGAGTGGTGTGCCGATTAGCACATATTTTGGGGGAAAAAAAACTACACCTGCAGCAGCGGGGTCCGCTGGGGACCAAGCTGGGAGCAGCACCTCCGCTTCATTGGGCTCAGTGCCACCACGCCAAGTTAGGTCCAAGTCCTTGAGTGCTGCAGAGGCAGCCACTGTAGTAATTGCTCAATCACCATCGACCAGTGATGTTAGCTCATCGCAAGAAAGTAGCATCCTATCAACGCATGGTGCAACTCATCTGAGGAGTGTTCAACAGCCACAACAACAACCACAGGTGCAAGGACAGGCACAAGGACAGGCACAAGGACAGGCGCAAGGAGAGGCGCACAGAGAGGAGCAAGGAGAGGCGCCACTAGAGGTGCTTGGAGTGTCACAACTGCCCACAATGCTTGTTCCTCCAGAAGTAGGGGCACATCAGGTAATCGAAATTCAAGCAGACGTATCATCCGAGGAAGCCACTCCTCCTGATGATTTATTGTCTTCCAGATCCCCAGCAAGAAAAAGATCAAGGAGGCTACTACAAATTCTTCTTCAAGCCCCCTTCCTTCTGATGATCTTGATGTGGATTGGAACCCACCACCAACAACAATGCATTCTGAGTCTGAGAGTGAGGCACGTCAAGAGGCGACAAAGGTAGCTAAGCCTAAAAGGATGGTTCCCGCAAGGCTTTCAATTATGGGTGATGACGACGAACAAGAAGTGGTGTATTCTGCTGCTGATGAACAGTCTGACGACGACCCAGTCATCACAGACGTCACTCCAGCCCCAGCGGGCATGCAGCGGACAGAGATTTTTACCCTATCCCGAATTGCTGCTGACCAGGATGTGGGCGGCGTGGCACTAGTACCACCACCAACAGAGTTAACTAGTACACCAACACCACCTACAGCTTCCATATTTTCTCGTCAGAAGGGCCGGCAGGGACCTCCATCCAGTTTGACCTCCATTATCTCAAGTAGTGGTGCTGTAATAAGTGCACAACAGAGTAAATTTCAGCAACGCCCATCCTCCACTTCATCTGGCATTGAAACTGAAAGTAGCACTTTAACCACGAGCAGACATCTCCAGTCCCCAGTTTAGTGTTAGCACAAAAGCGGAAAACATGGTCATTTGTTCGATTTGTAAACAAGTAGTTAGTCGGGGTAAGCTTCCTACCAACAATGGCACCGGAGGCCAGAGAGGTCATCTCAAAAAACAGCACACTATCGGTTGGGGTGCGCACCTAAGGAAAATCCAGGGAGCAAAATTCAAATTTATCCATTGATATTGCATCTGATGATGATGGCGAGGGGCTTATCATGCAGGGGGGAACTGAAGAAGCGACAGACATTTTTTCTGGTACACCCAGTACCCCTGGTAGTAGCACACCCTCTCCCCCTGCAACATGTATGAGGCACACTAGGAGTCTGGGAGAGACACCAATGCAAAAAAGTACATCAATGAGCCTAACTGGTTTGAAGAAATCTGCATCATCATCATCATAATCATCACGTATAACGGTCCAGACCACCATTACAAACAAGTTTTGGTCGGATGTGCCATTTGAATGCAACCACCCAATGGCACAACTGTATAACGCAAAGCTGGCTAAAATGCTAGCGCTGGACCTTCTCTCTTTTTCTTTCGTGGAAGGGGTGGGTTTTCTAGAATTTGTGGCAACAGCCTGCCCTAAATGGAAGGTTCCTAGCCGGTCCTATTTTGCCAGAGTTGCTGTTCCAGCACTACATCAAGATGTGCTGGAGGTGATTGGCGCAGCTATTCAGAAGAGTGCTGTTCACACTATCCACCTGACAACAGACATGTGAACCAGTTGCCAAGCCCTTGATTACATGTGCATCACTGCACCCTGGGTCTCTTTTGAAGGGGTTAAAGACAAGTTAAAAGCAGGTGTTGACATGGACACAGTTTTTCAAGCTACTCGGAAACATGCAACAGTAGCCATGTTTGCCATGGAGAAATCTCATACTCCTCCCAACCTTTTGTAGGAGTTTGATAGGAAGGTCTATGAATGCTGTATCCAAGAAATCGCATGATTGGTTATGTTTCTACGGATAATGGCAGTAATATAGATAAGGCCATGCAGCAAGATGACTATTTCAGAGTGCCATGTTTGGCGCAGAGTATTAACATTGTTGTGCAAGATTTCTTGAAAAAAAACAACACAGTCAGCAAGTTACTGACCACCTGCCGAAGAATCTGCACACATTTCAGCCATTCTTTTAAGGCCCGGAAGAAGCTGAGGAGCATGCAACATGAACGTAGACTGTCAGTCAAAGGACTCATCCAGGAGGTGGCAATACGTTGGAACTCAGCCTTTTACATGCTTGAGAGTTTGTCTGAGCAGTGGGGGGTAATCAATGAGTGTGTCTAAGAACTGGGTTCTACTATGAAAGACATGAGGCTAGAGTTGGAGGAAAGGAAGCTAATTGCAAGCCTGACAGACATGCTTCATCCTTTTGAGGTCTTCACGCGTGAAGTCAGCATGGAGGACTGTTCTATGGGCAAAGCTATCCCATTGTTGCGAATGCTAGGGCACCAACTGAAGGCAGTGTCTTCAACGTTCCGAGATGATGCTGAAAATCAAGACGCATATCCGTAGGTGGAGAGGTTATTAAGCGTCCTAGTTGACAATGAAAGGCTTAAAAAAATACATACAGAATGACATTACATTTGTGCCACTATTCTGGATACACGGTACAAAAATGCTGTGGCCAGCAAAGTATTTATTCCTTTTAATGTAGTAGATGTTTCAAAGTAAAAACATTGGCTAGCTCTGTCAGCCACTCAGTTCGAAAAAGAGCGGCAGAAAATTGAAGGAGCCGGCAGAAGTACTACTGAATCAGCAGGCCATCCGGCGTCAAGTTCCACTTCTGAATCTGTGGCTAAAGGGAGTCACTTTCCCTCACAGCCGTTAACGACACCAGCAACTGTATAATCATCCTCACCTGCACCAGGCCCAGCCATAATATTGTCGGAAGCGGATTGGCTAATTCATCAACGGTTTGCTTGTTCTAGAGATGCAAAGGCCACAGATGGTACGCAAAGTGGAACAACCCTGGAGAACCTTGAGTCGATGGTGCAGGCCTATCTGGATGATCCAACAGAGATCTTTTTTAATCAGAACCCATTGCTGTATTGGTATGGGAAAAGGCGTCTATGGCGACTGATCACCAACCTGGCTCTAAATTATTTGTCTTGCCCACTCGCAAGCGTGTCTTCTGTTTTCAGTGCTGCTGGTGCCATTGTAACTTCAAAAAGGACCCGCATCTCACTCAAAATTTTGGAGAGGTTAACACTGATCAAGATAAATCAGCATTTCATACCACCAGATTACAAAATACGTGAATGCACGCAGGAAGAAGAGGACATCGACTTAGGTGACGAAAGTTCTTCTCTGTTAGCTAACCTACTCCCGTCTCAATTCATAGAGTTTGAGGACAAGCTGTACTTCTCTGACACCGAGGCCTGAAAATGACTTCTTTTTTTTCATCCTTATTCACTTTTTTTCCTGTGTGTCTTTCTTTGTTTTGCAACTTTTTCCATAAAAAAACTCTAATCACCTAATCACAACAAGTCCATCAGCAGCACTGTCTTCATCTTATTTCCCTATTGATTTGAAGGTGCTGCAGTCTGCATTCCTGAGGTTCACAAGTTCACAACTCAATCATGCTCCTCTATCCTCCTCCTCCAGACTCCCCCTATCCATTTCCCTCAAGGCAGATGGCTGGATTACGCAGAATAAAGAAACGTTGTCTTCGTAGACGAGTCCCCTCAAGTGGGACTGGAATTACTGAGTACATGGTTGCTGATTGCTGACAGTTACTTCTGAAATTGACAGGAGAGGCTGCCCTGTGGGCCCTCACTTTCAGAAGAAGATGCGGACAAAAAGTAGAACAGGTAATGAATAATGAGAAGAAAATGGCATGCAGTGGACAGCAAAGGCTGTCTGGCTCTGATGAAAGCAATTGCTGTTTGTTTGTTGTGTATGAAATGAATCATATGTCTTCAGTTATTATTTAATCTTTTACACACTAAATGTAACTCAAGTCTACTCTGCTTTTTTTACCATATATAATTCAAATTGTACTTCAACTGCAGGGGCCACTACGTTGCATTTTCCAATATGCAACATGTCCTTGGACTTACTGTTTGCCAATATACCATGATGATTGATTAAATAATATATCTTTTTTCTTTACAGTCACTCACTGGCATGGATTGATCATAAGCGTCGGTTTACGTAACAACTATGGCCAATTCATGAGTGAAACCACTCTACATCAGCTACCACAGTAGAACTAAATGTCTGTCTATTCGTGGTATGGAGTGGTCGAAGCAGTGTAGTGTTGTTGTTATGCCAGGCAGAGTCCAGAAAGCAGTTCATGTAAAATTGGGGTTATGTGGCTTGCTGCATACAATTAGATATGTTTTGTATGTCTGTGACAAAGAGCCTAGGTATGCTACATTAGGTTGCTTCACTCAGTGGTACCTGCCTTGACTGTCTGACAGACAAAGCATATCTAGGGTTTAGGGTTCAGTGCGGTTTACTAGGGTTTTTGGGTTTAATTTGGTAGGGTTCCCGGAGTCTAGGGCTCAGGGCCCGATGCAGGCTCATTCATTATGATGTTGGCAAGGTTTTAGGGGGGTTTGGCATTTTTTGGCCTAGAATTCTCGAAATTGTAGCCTTATTTGGTGTTTTGCGGGCGCGTGTGTTTATGTGAAAACTAGTCGTACACCTTCCAGTGGATCGATTTTGTTCAGCCTTGCTGAGATTCTTGGGAATCACTGGAACAAGTGTCTTGGTAAGTTTCAAGAGGATCGAAGTAGTGGAAGTGCTGAAAACAGTAAGTTTTTTGTCAAGGCGCGATTTGCCATGTTTTGATGATAGCCGTATTGCATGTTTTTGGGTGGCTGTTTGGGGATGTTCTAGATTTTTAGGGGTGGGTTGAGGGGTCTAGGAGCACTGCTGGGAAGATCTAATTTTGATTGCAAGTGGTTTGAAGAAAATCCAGGGTGGAAAAGGGGGATTTGGGCCCAGTTGCAGAGAGTGTTTTGGCACGATTTAAACTTAGGCCTAGCAGTATTGCATGTTTTTGGTGGGCTACAATTTGGGGTGTTCTAGATGTTTGGAGGTGGGTTGAGGGGTCTAGGAGCACTGCTGGGAAGGTCTAATTATGATTGCAAGTGGTTTGAACAAAATTCATAGTGCAAAAGGGGGGTTTGGGCCTAGTTGCAGAGAGCGTTATGGCACGATTTAAACTTAGCCCTAGCAGTATTGCATGTTTTTGGGGGCTGCTTGGGGGTGTTCTAGATTTTTGGGGGTGGGTTGAGGGGTCTGGGAGCACTGCTAGGAAGGTCTAATTTGGATTGAAAGTGGTTTGAAGAAAATCCATGGTGGAAATAGGGGGCTTGGGCCTAGTTGCAGATAGCGTTTTGCCACGATTTAAACTTAGGCCTAGCAGTATTGCATGTTTTTGAGGGGCTGCTTGGGGGTGTTCTAGATTTTTGGGGGTGGGTTGAGGGGTCTGGGAGCACTGCTGGGAAGGTCTAATTCTGATTGCAAGTGGTTAGAAGAAAAACCATGGTGGAAAAGAGGGGTTTGGGCCTAGTTGCAGAGAGCGTTTTGGCACGATTTAAACTAAGGCCTAGCAGTATTGCATGTTTTTGGCGGGCTGCTTGGAGTTGTTCTAGATTTTTGGGGGTGTGTTGACGGGTCTGTGAGCACTGCTGGGAAGGTCTAATTTTGATTGCAAGTGGTTTGAAGAAAATCCATGGGGGAAAAGGGGTGTTTTGGGCCTAGTTTCAGGGTGCGTTTTGGCTCGATTTTAAGTTAGGGCTCATGCCAGGTAGCAGTATTGCATGTTTTTGCGATGGTACTGTGGGGTGTTCTGGATTTTTGGGAGTGGGTTTAGGGATCCGGGATCACTGCAGGGAAGGTCTAATTTTGTTCTAAAATCGCAGTTTGCACTTAGCTTGAGGGGAAAGATCCGCAAAAAATTTGCCCATACTTACTAATTATTTCCTTGAAAAGGAGACTCAGAGTACGCACTTTCAAAATGATGCTTGTAGTACTGATGACTCTGAAACTGAAAGTGTTATTTTTGCTCTACACAGCGTATCTTACACTTTTTTCTCTGTGGTGTTTTAATATCACTTCCTGTTTTTCCATCAAAAATTACAGTCCGGCGTTTACCGTGTGCAATGGGAAAAACGAGGAACCTGGCTTACCAAAAGCGATCCGCAATTCCGCATCCGCCAGGCAGGCAGTGGACAAGGTGTCTTCTGATCACCAACATTGATCGTCGAAGCGTCAGATGGAATGGAGCAGTACCGCGAATAAGAGAAATGGCTGGATGGATGCAACTTCCCAAATTCAACAGGACAATAACAACATACAGTGACAGTATCCATCTTCATTTCTACTTATCTTTTAAGTAATGTTATTGCTGTGAACTTCTATGAGTGTAACTCTGTGCATTTGTTTGCTCTCTGCTTCAATTCATCCTTCCAGCCATTGTATACATTTTTCTTTGCTATTTTTTAAACTAATTTAATGTACTAAGTGGTTCTTCTCTATGAGGGCAGATAGGCAAGTGAAATTGCGTAATTACTGCAGCCCTGTACTGTCACATTGTTTCTTCATAGTTAGTACGTTATAGAAAGTACTACTTAGTTTTCAGTAACCTATCCATTTAGCAAACATATTCAAGCATGCAATAGTGCATGCACTTCCATTATCTCCCTTAAAAGATTTATGGATAGCTTCATATCCAAAGATTTGTTTATCTTCATTTGTTGTTTGTCCATGCTGTTTTTTTTAGTTCTCTCTCCACAAAACTCTCCCCACAAACCCCATTCCCATCAAATTTTCAAACCCTAACCCTCTTCCCCCGGGCTGTGTGGTTTTCATTGAGGTGTGACTAAATGACAACAATATTTCCACACAATTGCTGGGGAGGATAAGATGCAAGCAACCTCCTCAAATCAATTTTAAGGCAGCTAGATGAATCCTTGGTTGTAATTTTGGTTAAAAAGACAACAATGAGTATTTTAAAATAAATTCTGAATTTCATACCCACCATCGATTGGATCCATCGTCAACATCATCCTCCTACATGTCAAGAAGACTTGTTATGCTGCTGTGTCACTGTTCTTGTTGTAGCCATAATCATCCATGCAATTTCTTTTTCCCCATACTTATTTTCAGCATTGCTTAGGCTACAAATTTACTGTTCCTTCTAATACTCCTCTCATGCCACTCAATGTCTCATTTTTTTACTTTGTTTTTCATCTGCTGCTACTGCTAGTGTGGTACCTCTCCTACTAACACCACAACAACGGAATTACAGTCCTGGATGGATTTCATGGGCAACCGTAATCACCATTTGCTATGCAGCCAGCACTGTACCTAGCTCTATTCTCAAACACGAATCACAGGTAAGATAAGCATTTTGGGGAGGTAGAATAATGAGCTAGGACTCGGGGAGAGACTGACAGTAGTACTAGTAAAGTACTAGTAGGCCAATTGAATTTACTAACTATGTTAGTGGCACTTTTAAACATTTGTGGACGTTTTACATAATGCATGCTGGTAAGTTTGAGGAAACCAAACGTGCAGTAATCCACGCCCACCACCCCACAAAATATTATGAACGCGTACACTATGCTGAAGTATGTAAAATAAATAAAACTATATTACCATAACAAAAATAAACTAGTCCCAAAGACCCAAACCACCCCCCTCCTTAACCCAAACAATTGTCCATTTCATACGTCCTGAGAAAAGTCCCAAAGAATCTCCAACTCCTGATGCCCACCCCCCCAACAGTCTTTAAAAAAGGGGCAAGGGACACAGTCACTTCCGGCGGTGTGTGGACAGGCGGTCCCGCTGCTCTTTGCGCAGGTCCCAGATCTGTTGCTGCTGCTCCTCCACCTTGCACTCTAGGTAGTCCACTCTGAGGCATAGGCGGAGCAGGCGTGCCATCCAGGCTCTGGGGGGGCAGCTGCTGGTGTTGTTGCAGCTGAGAGGTGGCGGAAGGAGGCAGTATGACCACAGCGGCTGCTGGCTGGTTGACCCGGGGGCAAAGGAGGAGGAAGCAGCTGTTGCCACCTCCTCCTGTTCCCTTAGCCCACAGAAAGCGATATTCCACACAATGGCCTCCAGCTTCCGGGCCCTGGCCCGGACAGCCATCTCCTGTTGGGTGAGCTTTTTTGGAGCATCTATATGAAGAATGAAAGAAAAATACTGTACTCTTTAACAATAACACAAAATAATTCCACAGGAAGTTGTCTCATAGTAACACTAGCAATTTGCAAGCACAATATAACATTTTGGCATGTATCTTTCCGCCATTTTTGTAGGCCTGGAACATTAGTGGGAGTTTTAGGAATTCTACTACCAGGCAGCACTATGGACTCAATACATAGTCCGAGAGTCAGAGAGTACACCAGTATTCTTCTTTTTTCTCTAGTTTTGCAAAAGAAATTACTTGTACATGAACTTGTGGTAGTCACCATAATGCCAGCTCAGTCAGCTTGCACCGAAGAAAAACAGACACAAGCCATGATGACGCAGACTCGCATTACTTTAAGCAGTACATGCAGGTGGGGATAGGGAAGCTCTTACTTTTGTATAGGGGTGGCACTGGCTACTGCTCAATGTAATTTATATTTCACACTGCCCCCCCCGGGCTTTCAGTACTACAAAAGGAAAATGAAGATTATTCATTTCTGATCATGTATCCAGCCGATCACATGATCTCTTTGCTTATATGATGGATGACTTTAGGTGCTTTGTTGTGATAGATTGAGCGAACAACAGCGATAGTCCACTTTTTGGTACCCTTCTCTTGGGAATTTCCTACTTCCACTCATTCGATCCCAAAAATCCAAGTCACCGACCGACAATGGCGCAAACTATCCCCGGAAACTTGGGCCACCTCTCTTGCAGAGTCCACCCCTGCGCTTTCATCTGATCCCAATATAGCTGACAGCCAATTCAGCGACTGGATCACTTCCTCTCTGGATATATTGCTTCCGATAACTACCACTCGGAAACAACCTAAAAGAATACCACCAGCTCTATGGTACACTCCTGAGCTTAAAACTCTACGCCAAGAGTGTAAAAAAACCGAACGCTCCTGGAGGCGCGACAAAACAGCAACCAACAAGAACCTCTACTCTATTTCTCTCCTGAATTATAAAACTGCTATTCATAAAACGAAAAGCATGTTTTTTCAGGAGAGAATAGAGAAAGCAGGCTGCTCCAGTAAGGAAGCATACTCTATCCTTAAAGAGCTGTCTAAACCCCAAGGACAAGGAACGGGACCCACGACCGATTCTAAAGCCGATCTGGAGAAATGCCAGAAACTAGCCAACTTTTTCCACGACAAAATTAGACTAATTCTGGAATCTATCCCCCCCTCCAGCCCTGAAGAAAATATCACTTGTCCACACACCACCACCTGCCTGTCCACGTGGGGCCAGGTCACGGTAGATGAGGTGAGTAATGTGTTCAACTCTATGAAGAGCGGCTCCCCTAGCGACCCTGCTCCCCTCCGTTTCCTTAAAGAGGTAGCCCCTACTATCATTCCTTCCCTTACCCACTTGATTAATACCTCACTCCAACAAGGAACCGTACCCTCAAGCTGGAAGAAGGCAGTGGTAAAAGCCCTGCTGAAGAAGCCTACACTGGACCCCGAGAATCTGACTAATTATCGACCTATCTCCCTTCTGCCGGGAGTGAGCAAGGTCGCAGAAAAACTGGTCAATAGGAGACTTTCTCAGTTCCTAGAGACCAACAAGAAATTAAAAAGCTCCCAGACAGGTTTCCGACCCGGACAGGGCACTGATATCGCCCTCCTGGCTGCTGTAGAGGAGGCAAGAGCACTATTGGATGGGGGAGGATCAGTGGCAGTGATCCTCCTCGACCTTAGTGCAGCGTTCGATACAGTTGACCACCAACTTCTTATCGAAAGACTGGCTGGGGTGGGAGTCAAAGGTACAGCCCTATCCTGGCTTTCATCCTTCCTGGCCCAACGGTCCTACCAGATTTGGGAAAAGAACGCCCGCTCCTCCGAAATGCCCCTCCAATGTGGTGTGCCTCAGGGCTCCTCCCTGAGTCCCACCTTATTTAATATCTATATGTCCACATTGGAGGAGGTTATCACCCCTTTCGGAGTGAGCGTCGTCAGCTACGCCGACGACACTCAACTAGTGGTGTCTCTGTCCCATCCCAAGCAACAGAAAGCTGATCTGTTCAACTGCCTTACGCAGGTCCATCATTGGATGAACAGATCAGCCCTAAAACTCAACGGGACAAAAACCGAGGTCCTTATACTAGGCCCGGAAGGAGCCTCACTTCCCCTGGACACCTGGCCAGCCTGTTTGGGTCCACCCCCTGATCCTAAAAAAGAGGTGAAAAGTTTGGGTGTGTGGATCGATTCCGATCTCTCCTTCACCTCACAAGCAAAGAAGGTGGCAGGGACCTGCTTCGGCCTCTTAAAATCCCTGAGGAAAGTTCTGCCCCTTCTCCCCCCTAAATCTCAAAAACTTTTAGTCCAAGGTCTCATTATATCGCGACTGGACTATAGCAATGTGATTTACCTGGGTGCCCCCGAAGCGACCCTCACCAAACTACAGATAATTCAGAACTCGGCCGCCCGGATCATTACTAACACCCCGGCCAGATCATCTGCCAAGCCCGCTCTTAAACTTCTCCATTGGCTCCCCATAAGGGAGAGAGTCAAATTCAAAGCCCTATGCCTTGTTCATAAAACTTTGCAGAATCAAGGCCCTCCTGTTCTTAGCAACATTATCACTCCCTATAGGAACCCTAGGTCCCTCCGCTCCAATACAGAAAACTTTTCCAAAATCCCTAGATTCAGGAAAACCCGAGCAGGAGGTAGACGCTTCTCAGTACAAGCCTCCCGACTTTGGAACTCACTTCCCCGTAATCTACGTCTTGAACCTCAATATCTGCGCTTCAGGAAACTGTTAAAAACCCATCTTTTTCCCTAAATCTGTACCCCCCTCCCCTCTTTTCTGCTTCTGTTCCCCCCGTCGACCTGGTGAATTCATGGTTCTTTTAGCGCTGGGATACCCCCGGGTGACTATCGCGCTTTATAAAAATAAATAATAATAATAATAATAATAATAATAATGATTGACACAGCAGAAAGAAAATTATGAACATAGGGAGTGAGTGTGGTAACCATAATTGCCGGAGGAAGGGACTTGACTTGATATAATTGTCAACTATGCAATACATACACAATATATGCTGTGCTTGCAAAGTAAACTACTGTACTGTTACTTTAGGCAAGAGAGAGTTTCTGAACAATCACAACTTCTTGTATTTGGATTTCCTCTGCTTTGCTATTCTGGCACAGACATGCTGTTCAAACAAAGTAAAACTCTTCATGCACTGAGCGTCTGCTCTACATACACCTCTGCTATCTATGAGGAAGAAGATTCCATCCAGGCTTCCAAAATAAACGTCTATCAATCTACTTAATGTCTCAACTTTACCAACTTTACTTTTTCTCAGCAACCAAATAACACCCTTTTAATTTTTTTTGGTAAACCACTGTCTTGACTTGCATTTGAGTTTCACCTAAATGATATATTGCAATGCACACCACACATGAATTTTCTGATTCACCCACACAGGCAGTCATCTTTTCTTTCTCCTCCAACCATCCTTGCTTCAAGCAGCCATGCATCTGATCCCTTCCTATCAGGCACCTCTGCCTGCATTAAAAAAACACGTATCATTCTTTACAGTCATAAATGTTACGACTCGCTCATCCTTACATTCACCCTAAGTTCTTTTCCTTTTCATTCTTCACACCCCTCAAGTTCATCTGATATGACTTGGCTTCACAATAAAAGTTTCCCAGCTGATTTGAAGTCAAATAGAGGGGGCCATTGCTTACTTGAGAACTACCGCTGCTAAGGCTATTGCTAAGTCAAGGGTGACTGTCTTCTCCGTGATTGGCAAAAATGTTGTTCTAAATTAGTAACTGATCTTAAAAGTACAGTGTACTTGTAGTAGTGTACTGTCTACTGTACAGTACATCATACACTCCTTTCCGAGCCTACTCTAAAATGTCAATAAGTAAGGAGTGTAATAACTTACCACCGTCCGTCGCTGCTGAGCTATCCCCGTCAGCTCCTCCTGGTGACACTTGTGGCGCCGCCGCATCCGCCCCTGGAGTGAACCCCTCTGCGCTGCTGGTCCCAGCACTGGTGGTGGGAAGTGCCGCATCTGATGTTGTGATGCCTAGAAAAACATGTCATATTTTTAGATGCCATACACCACCCTCTATTTCGTCTCGTAATGGAAGAGAAAATGTTAATACATATACAATTTTTAAATATTGGGACTGAAGAAAAGTCATGGTTTTGGGGAGGGTGTTAACTTATATGCTTTGCCATAACATGCAACACTTTTTGGCACAACTGATGAATGCTTGCTTTTTAACATGCAACATTTTTCTAATTACAGACAGAACTAACTACTCCTCATCACCACCAGGACGACTTGAAGTTCCAACAAGGTGAGGGCTCCCGAGTCCCGCATGTTTAATTCTGCCTGAGGTATGTGGAAAGTCGAACTGCACCTATCATCAACAATGTCCTATTTCTCTTGTCCATACTTATGTATGTGCAGAATAGTCCTTGAAACACTAGTGGCATGGTATGTGCTACTATCAAATCAAAAAGCCAACTGCAAGCTTATTCTTGGTTGACATTGACATTTTGTTGTTGGAAATTGTCAAAGCACTAACATTAAGAAGACTGGAATACACAGCAAGGGCAACCCAGAGGTTTTTGTTTAATACTGTTTGCCGACTGGGCAAGTTTAGCTACCTACACAGATCAATTCATAATAATAGTAAATAGTAGTAGCACAGAGAATGATGGTAGAAAGGCAGGATAAGAATGTAGAAACAGTCCACAAGAAGATCAAAGACTACTTTGTAAAAAATAGAATTAGGAAACAGTTTGGAATGAATAGGAGCTGTAAAAGTTAGGGAAGTATAATTACATTAACAACAGAACAACTTACTGGGGCCAGCAGAAGAGCCTGCAGAGGAGTCTGGGTGTAGTCTTCTTGCCCCTGGGAGGTGCTGAATGTGAACATGAAATAAACACAAACGTGGATGATTGTTTTTTAAAAATCTTTGATTTCTTTGACGCCAATCTAAAATTATCTCGGGAAACAAATTGCACTACATGTATTGACATGTATTGACCTATCTGATCTGGTCAACTAGGAGGATACTAGTACAGTATTTCTGGATTTGCAGACCGTCTACTTGGAGTTATGTAAATCACTGACTAAACCAACAGCAAAAAGGTTCTACTACGACTGCCAGCACTTAGCAGCACGCGACGTGACAGACACAGTCCGTCATCATGATTGCAGACCAGTAAAAAATGTCCTACTACTAATAACAAGTCATAATATAGTGAACCTATCAATCCACCAGTATCTCTTCTTCTTAGTGGCAGCAGGAGTACAAAGGAAGGACTAGACTTGAGTCTCTAGTCTCTCTAGCATTACGCAGTTCTGTAAAGTACTACACTCATACATATTCAGGCCAAATGAGCACAAAGTTACAAACAAGTAAGCATAGTAGCAACGCCACTGAGGAGGAGCAATGACTGTAAAACAAGATGGCCACGCCCATTGAGAACCACGTGGGTAAGTTTGCGCGATATTTCCCCTGCGAGCACGCAAAAACGCACGCGACCACGTAATCGCGCCTCGCGCACAACGAGAGCATGCAACTAGCGCCCGGAAATGGAAATACGCAACGTGAACAATATGGCCGCGTGGGTAACTTTACGGTCGATGCACTGCAAGCATCCTGCGAACACGCAAAAAGCCCCGTGAACACGCTCCCAAAAAAATCCGCAAATTTGCACGTATTCGCGGATTTTGCGGATCGGGAATTTGCGCATTTCGCCCAAACTTACAATAAATGGTTATGCGTTCACCATTGTTGACTTTTTAGGAGTGTATCATTTAGAGTTTTTATTTCATCTGGAGAGGAGGTCTTCAAATATAGTTGAATGTCATCAGCATACATATAGTAATGGATGTTAGAGGGAATCAGAATATCGGAGAGCGGTTTCATAAAAAGGTTGAAATGAGTGGGTTGAAGTACAGAGCCTTGAAGTACTGTAAGGATGACATTGATTCTTTGGGTTCGGTTCTATGAGAAAGAGGCAAACCAGTTTAAGACAGGGCCCAAAATTCCCATCCTATGTTTAAGAAGAGTAATTAGGTTTTCTTGTTTGATGGTGTCAAATTCTGAGGAAGGGTCAAGAAGGATCAGAACACAAGGGACATTTTGATCAAGGGATCTCAAGGCATAATCAACAATGTGAGTTAGTGCTGATTTAGTACTGTGCCCTGCTCTGAAACCCAATTGGTAGAAGTCAAGGAGTTGAATGTTCTCAATATTGTTGCAGAGTTGTGTGTGGATGCATTTCTAAAGCAGGTTAGCTAGAGTCATGACGCTGGTGATCGGAAGGAAGTTGTTAGGATCAGCTAAATAGCTGTTGGGCTTCTTTGTGATGGTAGCGACTTGACCCGACTTGAGGCAATCTGGAAACCTCCCATTTAAGAGGGATTCTTTGATGATCCGAGGCCACAGTAGGAGGATGGTGGAATTGAGATCTTTAAAAAACTTTTCCGGTAGTGGATCACTGAAGTGATTGGCAGGTTTTAAGGATGTCATAGATTGGCACAGCTCCATGTCATCTGGAAGAAGAAATGTATTCTATGTTACGTTGTTTTTAGTGGTGAAAGTTATGTGGTAGGAAGGTGCCCCTGCCGTAGGTGGCTGAATGTCCCCAGGTGAAAGGAAAAGCTTGATTTTAATCAGGGTATTCCGTAGGTTCCACTGATAAAGTAAGGGAGTTCAAAGGGCACAGATTTGGAGTGGTTAGTTGCAGCTCAAGTTCAATTTTCCTTGCCGTTTCAGAGAAGTGTGCTGAGAATTCCTCCCCACTAGGAAAAGAGGTTCTATGTGCCACGCTATGGGTGGTAGAGTAGTTAGCTTGCAGTTTGATGATTTCGAAGAGTTTCTTGGGTCTGTGTTTAGCACTGTCAATCGGAGCCCTGAAATGGTTTGTTTTAGTATTGGGAATACGGTAGTTGTATGTGTTTCTCATCTGCCTTAACAGATTGAGGCTGGTAGTGGAGGGAGAGTTTCTCCACAGTCTCTCTGAAAGCCTAAGTTTGCGACGTTCATCATTTGAAAAGCTATTAAATCATGGTTTGAAATGTTTGATCAAAATCCTTTTGAGTTGCTTTAGAGCAATAGAGTCGAAAATACGAGCCATAGAGCTAATGTAGTGATCAGTCATGTTACCCAGATTGGTCATGTTAGGGGGTGGCTGAAGACTATTCTTGCTAATGGATGTTAGATCCCTGATGTTGATGTCTCCCAGGTTACAAGATAGTTGTTTGCTTTTATGTCGTTTGCCCGGTCTATGCATGACCTTTTCTAGTATGAGGGAGGATATTTGGTGATGATCTGACCAGTCACAAGGTAAAATGTTGTCAAGTTGAATGAAGTGGTCTTTAACTATAATAAGGGCAAGGGTTGCCCCCTTGTTGTGGGAAGGTTACTTGCAGACCTAGGTGAAATAGAGGTAAGAGAGGAAGGCTTTAAAGGAGCATATTACAGGATATTCAGGGTTTTTCCAATGAAAGTTAAAGTCTCTGCGGAAGATATGGCTGTGTTGGTCCGAGCATGAGGTGATGGACTCTCTCATTTGCTTGATGAAGTGAAGATTATCTACTGGTGGATGATAAATAGTGTGAAACACACAGACAATCTTGTCGTTTTTCCATATTTTGGTGACTAGTTGCACAGAGAGACATCAGAGCATTTTGAGTTTGTTTAAATATTAGACTTGAGCTATGTATGCAAGCAATGCCCCCTCCTAATTTGAACAGGTTGATCGCATTTGATAATGTCATAATCAGGAGGGATTAAGACGTCAAGAATTGGGGAGGAGGAGTCATTGAGGCAATTTTCAATGAGGATCAGGTGGTCTAAGTTTTGCGAAATGATGAGTTCCGAAATATCTGCTGCATGTTTCACAGCAGATCTGCAGTTGAGAAGCAATGATTTCATGTGTGAGTTGGTAATGACTGCTTCACTGTGAGACGTGGTGATCTGAAGTAGATTATTCTTATTCACTAGGTTTGCTACCAGGGTCAGAGGAGATAGTTGGGATGTTGGTTGTAGAGTCAGAGGGGTAAAATCCAGAGCCATTGCACAATATAAGAAGAGCAAGGGTGTTGTCATCCAACATCTGATAGAAAAACCTAAGGGGCCTAGACTGATGGTTTGGAAGACGCTGGGTTCTCCAGAGAGGGCTAAGTAGGTAAATGAGAGGTGACAGTTCATCCCCGCAGTGATTAGCAATTAGAGGAGGACTGGGTTGGTCGGTCCCCAGGGAGGGATAACGTTTCCCAAAATTCTCCAACTTCAGGGAGAGTTGTAAAAGGGTCTGCAGGTTATCTTTCACAGTAGGAGGATCCTGCTTGAGGTCAGCCATCTTCTCCTCAATGTAAGAGAAGCTATTGCAGTCAGTGCCCAGCCTAGAGTACAATAACAAGTAAGTAATCCCTCACAACGGTCTCAGGTAGATGTAGAGCCCCTTCTGAGATTGGATTTAATGTCCACAAAGGAGTGAGGACTGGCATAGAGAGTAGTAGGACTCAATGTAGTAGGATGCAGATATAATTCTTGAATAGGATTGGCGGTGGGCAATTTGATGTTATCCAATGAGATGGGGAACACACTTGGGAGGAGATAGTAAGCTCGGTAAATGGGAGAAGTAGTGGGGAAAGAAGCTGGGAACAGGCTCTTAAGTTGATAGTACAGGAGCCAAGGTTTAGAATATCTGGGTTGTAAAGGATAGGTATGCGAGTATTGCACTCACCCTCCGTGAAGGCTGAATGGACAGACCGATTCATAGGGAATGAGGGGGAAGCAAAGCGGGAGGAAAGAGAGGCTGAGGGTACCAAAGGTTCAGCCTTAGTGGGAAGACTGATATGATGATGACTAGCAGGATTTGAGTTATTAAGATTATTTTTAATCCTCCTAAATATTCTGTCAAAGCCCTTGAGATTCAGGTGAGAGGCTTTATTGAGGATGTTAACATTATTGTATAGGGAGATGGTCAGTTCAGCATGAAGGACAGCGGTTTGGAACAAAGTAAAAAAAGATAGAGCTTTTCTCCATTGTGCTCTTCTGGTAGTGTAGAAAATGAGGTCACTAACCACTGCACCCTTTGCTGTGGAATACTAGGTGTCAGTTTAGCATTTCTGGACATCTTTTAAGCAGATTGTGCTTGAAGGACTTTGCCACTTTCTTCGAGAGGTGGGGGTAGACAATCTTAAAAGCATTCAGTCCTACCTGAACAAGGAGCTCAGATGAGCTATTAGTAGGTTGAGCCAAGGCATTAGCTAGTTGTTGAGCTGACATTTCAGGGTAGTGCGAAATTGCACCTTCACAAGAGATCAACAGCACTAAGGATGATGACACCAGAGGGTAGTGAAATGCATCAGAGTAAGCTACAGAACAGAGAAAGGATATTATAAAAGCATTATAAATAGAAGGAGTTCTAGTGTGGAGAATTTCAATGAATTCTATAGTCAAGTTGGGATAGCATTTCAATGAATTCTATAGTCAAGTTGGGATAGCACCCACAGCTGGAAAAAGGGTTCAACCTCTTCTTAAAAAATTGAATTTCGTGCAAATAAGGCCCGCACTAATTTATCTTAAAATGTTGCACTGTGAAAGCACTTTATACGTAATCAATTTTTTTAAAGACAGCCCTGAGATTTAGGAAAAGTATGGAAGGTTAATAAGTATCTTAATGAATTGTACTATGGCTCTTGCATGAGCTGTGATAGGGTACATCGCAATCTACTGTTTTATATCTAACTGTTTTTAAATTATGAACTGATTATATATGTGTTACCTTTTTCTATGTACTTTTATGACTGATTTTACCTTCAGTCGAATAAAAAAGTTTTGAATTGAATTGAATTGGGTTCAACATCATGTGTGCAATCAGCAAGCAAATTGATGGTAGTGAAAATGAAATTATTTGCTTACCTGTCCCACATTTAGGGTGAAAGATTCTCCTAGATAATTGTGCTTCTACTATAGATGTTACCAGTATTAGTACTGATCAGTTTAATTGCTTTTCAAGAGCTCCTCTCATGGCTATATTATTAGGTCCAAAAATCTTTGCTGTAAGCTGCTCGGTTCCCGAGAGGTGATCTCTGACGTTTGGCCAGGAAAACTTGGAATGCAGCTGATGAAGCACCATGCTTTTATTGGCAGAACTTACCCCTTAGGCCAACATCTTTTTATAAGGAAACATTGTTTTAGCATTTGAAAATGGATAACACATTTCGATGCAACATGTCAGCCCTACTGGATCACTACAAGAATGATAAGTTATGCACAATGACATATCATGTTGTTCATCCTCTTTGATGTTTACAGAACTTTCTTAATACAATGGCATTCTGTATATTATGTTATTGTTATACAATTCCAAGGTGGCCAACCAATTGCTCCTAAACGTGGCATCCATTTGTGCTGCTTAAGTAATCTTAAATTATGCAAAAGCCCATCCCTGTAAGACTGCTCACTGTAATCTTTAAATTGTTACTAATTTCCTATTGTAAATACTTGCACAATGCCTATAGGTGTTGTTCTACTTTTATTCTCTTGATGTACTTGTATAAGCTTGTCACATGTGTGTGTGTGTTTGTGAATATTTTATTGCAATTGGTTTGAGGGGATGCATTATGAGTTACTGGTTGCCTAAATTCACTAATGATTAAATAGACAATTTAGGGTTGCCACAATGTTAGCAACTCATTGCATGATGAAATCAGGCATTCATTTACCATGCATGCCTTTACAACGCTGTCACTTCTTTGACTGTGATGCTACCACATGTTCCATTACCACACAATTTATTACGACTTGCTTTAGGGGAGCACTGGACTTTGGAATAGTATAAATTACTGTTCCACCTGCAGTGGGAGTGTGAGAAGCAAAGGTATTGGACTTAAAATACGCTTTCCCTAAAGCAAGTCATTGTAATGGCTTGTGTAGAAATGGAATGCATGGTGGTAGTGACTGTGTTTTTAAGGAAGGTCATGTTCTGCCTGATATTTTTGCCTCACCAGACTTAGACATTATATAAGCTACTTCAGAGATGAGTGACTGTCAAAAATATCCTATTTAATCTTCAAAGCATAGCTTGATCAGGTCTTTGATACTGATTTCCGGAGCTCTTGGCTCATGTTTTATATAGTCCTTATTGGAAAGTGTTGCTCCTGAAGTTTGGTCTTACAGGGAGCACAGATGCTGCTTCTTCTGCTACCAGCAACATTTGTCACATCTGTCCAACTTTTTATTTTCCAGTGAATTCAAGGTTTGTCGATTGATGAGCTACTTCGAAGAAGTATTTCTAGATTCGATTTTCGGAGCTTTAAGAAGTAAATTCTATTGAACCAGACACTTGTCATTTTTTAAGCTAAATGTCATATTTCCAAAGATCTGGTCTTACCACTAAGACCATTTCAGTTAGGCATCTATAGATTTTCATTATATAGGTGAGATGAATATTGTTCAGTCTCTGTGGAGAAATGTTGCAGACTTCTGCATGTATCCTTCTGTCAACAAACAATAAACAATAAAGGAGAAAGTCCCCCTCCTGCATTAATGAAGACGTCTTACCCTGTGGTCTCTTTGAATGATAAGGGTGTAAAAGATAACACATTAAATAAGGGTAAGGAGTTTCCAAGGTTTTGTAAGACTTTCACAGACCAAACACCTCAAGCCTACATTTCAGACAAAATATGTATAAGACTGCCCCTGTGGTAGAGACACCTTCACAATTTAAGTGATATACAGAAACTAGTTATAGCTGGTACTTCTCACTCTTTTAAGTGGCCTTTAATAATATATTGGAAGGTTACAGTTAAGGGTCCTCACCCTGAAGACCAAAGCATTAGGTATCACTTTGTACAAAAGGTGATGAGTATGTGAAGATTGATGGTGTGGATTTATACATATATCACTACTGTTCAGTCAATTATTCTCAGCACATTGAGATCAAGAGGAAAGGAAAATAAAAATAACATCTATTTTGAGGCACCTACCAGAGCGATAAAATGTAGCTGCCATGTAGATACAGTTGGTCATCTCCCCAACACATTCAACAAATCCATCCGCCTCACAGGTCAGGGCACCAGTCACAAAACAGGTGGGGCACTTCACACCATTCAGAGTGTTGTTTTTGGGTGGGACTGAAAATTGCATGAAGGGAAAGCAGATCTCTGTTATTTCTTAGGTTTTCCATACACCTGTCTCAATATGCAATATATGTATGTATATAACTTTATTCAATATATAATATCATAAAAGTATAACAGCAATTTAAAACAAGTTAAAAAGAGGATAGAGGAGAGAGACAGCCCTTTGTTATTACATTCACACAATATGTAAAAAAATATATAGCGTAATCAAACCTAAAAATTTGATGTATACAATTGATCATAATAAAAAATACTAGACATGAATTTAAAAAGTGGTTCATCATAAAAAACAGAGTACAGCCCGATGGAAGGTGACAATCTACGGATCCACGGCCTGGACCTGGGTTACCCTTGAAAGCTTCTCAACCAGGCGCAGCCCAGCTACTTGGCTGTCCCACACATCACACTGGGGATCGAGGTCTCAGATGTTAGGATACGCAGTGCCTCCCTATAGTTTTTACATCCTAAGTTGGAACAGACGAGTTTCAACCATTTTCTTCTCGCCTCACCATACACTGGGCAGGCGAAGAGAAAATGAGATTCCGTAGGGGAGGCACATCCCGGGCACCTTGTGTCACTCTCCCTCGACTTCCTCCGGCCTGCTCTGAAATCATTCAGTGGGAGGGTACCAAACCTAAACTTCAGATAAAGTGCCCTATCTTTCGGGGACTCAATAAGATCCAGGAAGGATTCTAGTTTAGGTACAGGCTTCACATCTAAAAAAATTCCGCCAGGGTACCGTGATTCTGAATTCTTGTTGCAGCTACAGAAAACCGGTCTCAATAGGCCTTCTTTACAACCTGTTTAGACGGTGGGTTCTGGCTCACCCAGGCCTCTCCCAATCCAATGTCCCCCACTAGCTGTTTCAACTTGGATAGCCAGGCTATCTTATGTCCTACATCTAGTTGAATCAGCTCAGTCAGTGCAGAGGCAAAGTGACATAGTTCCGGGGTCTTTCTGAGGCGTGTCCAAAACAGTAGGGGGCACAGCCTTGCCACCTCATTTATTGGATGTCTCCCGAGATCATAACAGAGCGGGACTAATGGGGTCGATGGAGGGAGCGAAACCAGATCCCTAAAAAACTTGATCTCTGATCTTAAGTCTGTAACATTCTCAAAACTCCACAGTTCCGCCCCGTATGGTGATGATGGCAGGGCTTTTCTCTCGTAGACCTTATTGGCAGGAGCCACAGGTCGACTATGGGAAAGGCGCTGGTGTTTTGCAATGGCCCCCGACACGCGTTTATGATTGAGCACCATTTTTGCCAGATGGGAGGACCACTTCATTCGGCTGTTGATCCGCACCCCCAGGTAGTCAAAGGCTTCGACAACTTCCAGAGGGGAATCATTCAGCCTAATGTTGTTTCTAAAAATTTTCGATGGTGCCAGTGCCATTAACTTTGTTTAAGATGTATTTATAGTCAGGCCTCTGGCATCACAGAACTGGGTGAAGCGGACGAGTAGTTTTTGTAGCCCCATTAGGCTTTTTAAAGGTCAAGAGGGTGTCGTCCGCGAAGAGCAACGTGGGCGTTTTATCCCCCGTCAGTGTTGGGGCATCGGCCGTATCCTCCCTCAAATGGTCCACCACCCCAATAACGAATAGGGAGAACATGGTCGGGCCATAACTCAACCCTGGCAGACCCCCCTCTCAACCGCTATCCTCTCAGTCAATTGGCCTCTGGCATAGTTCCCCTCATGCAGACATTTGATGAGTTCCAAGATCAGGGGGGGAGGTACCAAGATAGAACATTACCTGCCATAGCTTGGCACGAGGGACCAGGTCAAAGGCCGTTTTTAAATCTATGAACCCTAAGTAAAGGCTGCCTTTTTCGATAGTAACAGACCTCCAGTATATTGCAAAAAATCTGAAGACCTGGTCCACCGTGCCAACCCCCTGTCTGAACCCTGCCTGGAAGTGTAACACAATTCCATCCTCATCTATACAAGTCCTCAGTCTCGTCAAGAGGACCCTGCCAACCACTTGCTGAACTACGTCGATCAAACTGATTGGTCTGTAGTTGGCAGGTTCCTCCCTCTTCCCCTTCTTATAGATGGTCACCACCTCTTCACCCTTCCAGGAGTCTGGCACTGGATGGCCACTCACAATGAGGTTGAGAATCCGCAGAATAAAATGCACCCAGAAGTTTTTATCATGAAGCATTAGATCACCAGGGAGTCCATCAGGACCGGTAGCCTTACCCGGCGCGATTGTTGCAATTGCCGATAAGACCTCTCTTAGCCCAAACTGTTCCCCCTGCTTATGGGATTTGGGAAAAGCCAGCCCAATCTCTTGCTCTGTTGGCACATTCCCTACCCCACTGGAATACAAGTCATAGAAATGCTCATACCATTGGTGCCCTACTATGTGATTTGATACAGAGTCTTCTCCTTTCCTTGTGCTAATGCTGATTAACTCCCAGAATCAGAGACATAGAGCAGCATTTGCCAAACTGTCATTTTGTGGTGAGTCACAAATGTCCTGGTACAAATCACATTAAAACTTGTGCTAGCTTTGTACCTAACTCCTTCGCAGTCATAATGGTAAAAATACTGTGTTTACAAAGTAAATGCAACATGACACCAGCTGATAGGAATGTTTATTTTCCAAGTATTGTGTGCATACACAGCATTGTCCAATTTAAATCATATTATAGCAGATTAATAGCTCACATAGATCAAAGTGTTCATATTGCCCCATCTTCCACAAGATCAGAAATGGTCCAGTATTTTTACCATTAGGAATGCAGGGGAGTGAGTTGCAAATTTAACGTAAGCTTTCAGTGTTTGTGACTCTGACTCAGTCCTACTGTCATTCCAGTGAGACTGGCCTGAAAGTCATTAAAATACACTGCCTGCATAGGTAGGTTCCACCCTTGCCCTGATCAGAGGAGTGTGTAGTTGACAAGACAAATACATTGCAGGCTGCAGCCCTAAACTCAGGCCAAGGCAAATGATCTGCAAAAACAACAGAAAAGCAGATGCTGCAAATTTATCAAGGTTAAGAGTACTAAGCATCATCTATCAAAGGAGCTCGATTTTAGCAAGCAGTCCCAACAGGAATCAGAGGCAAACTATAGCCACATTTTATTGTCTTTAATACAAGCTGAAGAAAGTCCATAAGGTTCAAAAACCTGAATATTTTCTACCAGATTGTGCATGATCAGGCCATAGGTCAACTCCTTGACAGTGCCCACAGCATCCCCATACACCGGCCAGCAGAGGACATTATTGCAGGCAACATATTCATTCATTTACACTAAAAATCACCCTGCTCCAAGTCCATTAGAGCTATGTGGGTCACAAATGTCAGTTGTTCTAAAAAAAGGGTTGTGATTATAAATTGTTTAGGAAGAACTGCCGTAGAAGAATGATAGCGAGTTCTAAATGAGCTGTGCAAAGACTGGAATATAATATTAAATCAAACATACATTGCAATACTGCCAGGTCTAGGACATACTGACTACATCACTAATGAAAGGAGGCTGAAAATATGTCCCCTCACTTTGTAATGCCAGTTTATATGAATAACTCACCCGGGTTATCTACCAGTGTCAGTATCAACAAGAAAACTATTGAAGAAAATTAGAACTGCTATTAACCCTTTCGATGCTCATGACGAGCTCAGCTCGTCATGATGCACAGTTGAGCTGTGCTGATGACGAGCTGAGCTCGTCATGAATCATGCACTCAATCATTTTCCAGCACAGGGGGGGGGAAACGCCTAGCAGCCAAGGTGTTAAATAGGGGTGGGCGGAACTCGCGGAATTTCAAACTGTGGAATTCCGCAGAGTTACATGAAAACTGTGCAAGATTCAGCATAGTTCTGCGATTGGCTGGAAATCAGCATGTCACTCTGCTTGTGCTGAATTATAGGACTGGGTACTTGTTCCTCACTGAGAAATCTGTGTGAACAGCACCACGGTCGTGCCAGAGGGCACTACAACTCAAGTTTGTTTTGCAGCCTAATTTACAATTGGTGGTTGGTAAATATACATTAGCTAAGTGGGGATTCCTGCAGATAGCATTTACAGACCTAACTTTAGCATTTGACTGCATCAAGAGACCCAAGCTGTGGCCTATCCTCCTGGATATGGACATGGACAAATATTTGGCGGCTTTCTATTTTATTTTATTTATCTTCTAAGGCGCACCAATACCCAAACAGGGTTTCACGACACCAAGGGATAGGTTAAAGGAATGAGAAGATAACAAAAAAGCAGTTTATTGCTGAAAATGCCATGTCTTGAGGCCCTTACGAAAGTTGAGATAGATGGTTTCAGTTTTCAAATTAAGTAGGCAGGGAATTCCAGATCTTAGGGCCTAAGTGGGAGAACGAGCGGCCACCCATTCTCACCAACTTAAATCTGGGAATCAGTAAGTCACCTTTAGAGGAAGACATAAGAGGACGTGTGGGGAAATATGCATGAATGAGTTCCTGTAAATATGAAGGAGCAGTACCCTGTTTGATCTTAAATATATATCAAAGAGCCTTTAACTTAACTCTGCTTGCAATCTTGAGCCAATGACGGTTCTGGAGCGACTGGGAAATGGAGACTCTGTGCGGGACATGGCATAGTAGTCGGGCAGCCACATTCTGCACAACCTGAAGCTTTCTAAGAGCCTCCTGGCCCACCCCCAGGTAAAGAACGTTGCCACAATCCAGGCACGAGGTGACTTAGGCCTGGACAACCGTCCATTGTGTGGAGTCAGGGAGCATCCAAAGAATTTAATGGAGCCATCTCAAGATGGTGAAGCATGTGGCGGCCAACCTCAACACATGCTGCTGCATAGAGAGGTTTTCATAAATAAGAAAACCGAGGTTGCGAACTTGGGCAACGGGTTGAGGGAAAGGACCCATTTCTTGGGGCCAGTGTTGAGGGTTCCATAGGTCCTTGCGTTTGCCCAAGATGACGACCTCAGTCTTGTCCCCGTTATTATGCATCCATTCTGAGGCTTTATGCAGTCCCTGTTTGAGGACTGACATGTTGTTGTCTTCCATAGCGGAAAGAGAAAAGATGATTTGTGTGTCATCAGTGCACGAAAATAGAGAGAGACCAGTCTCCTCCACAATAGTGGCCAGGGGTCTAACATAGATATAATATGTAAAGGACTCAAGATAGACCCCTGGGGCACTCCATATGCTGAAGAACAGATTTTAGAAGAAGCTTTCGAGGAAAAGACCTGAAAAGTGCAGCTACTAAGGAAGGAGGCAAGCCAGGCCAAAGTGGGACCCTCCACTGCCTAGAACCTGAGAGAGGTAAGGAGAATGGAATGCAACACAGTATCGAAAGCCGCACTCAAATCGAGTAATGTGAGTGCTGTTGTCTCTTCGCAATCCATACAATGACGCAGTCTCTCAGTGACTCCGAGACTCTGTAAAGTGGTTGGCTCTAAAGTCCGATTGGGACGGATGTAGGAAACCCAAACTCTCTACGTGGTGAGTTAGCTGATTGTTGACATGTCTTTCCAAGACCTTAGAGAGCGCAGTATGCATAGAGATAGGCCTATAATTTGAGAATATCGAAGGGTCAGCCTCAGCCTTTTTTAAGAGTGGAATAACCATTGCATGTTTCCGTTCAGGCGGGACAAAGGCATCTCTCAGTGAAGAATTAAGAAGCTCTTTTAAGACATTAAGAGAGTCACAGCGGAATTGATGCAATATTTTAGTTGGCAAAGGGTCACGTGGAGAACCCGATTTAATACTTGTCAAGTAGTCATAAAAAGATTTTTCATCGAATAGTAGCCAGCTACATAATTTGGCTGCAGAGGATCACTGAAATAATATCGAGGGACAAAATATCGACTTGCAAAAATATCGTGGACAAAATATCGACAGTCAAAATATCGAGTTTGTATCTACAAACAGGTAAGTACAAAAATATCGAGTACAAAATATCGTTTACAATAATATAGTTGTAAAAAATATCGACTTTATTAAAACAGTGTTAAATTAAATTAATATTCAAATTTAATTACTAAAATATACTTAAAAATACTTAAATTAACTTATAATAATTAAATAATAAATGAAAATAATAAAAATAATTTTTTACAATCTTATTTGTTAAAACATATATATATAGTAACATACTATAATTAAATAAGATACTATTATATTACCGTACGATACCAGAAGTGTAAAAAATACTATTCCCACTCCAAAGAGTGCAAGCGTAGGGAAAGCGTTGGATAGCGTAGGGGTTAAAATTACTATTCCCACTCCAGTGGGTGCAACAGTAGGGAAAACTGACCCTGAACCCAAAAAATACCCCTTTACCCAAGAACTGAAAACTGACCCTGAACCCTAAAAATACCCCTTTACCCAAAAACCCAAAACTGACCCTGAACCCTGAAAATACCCCTTTACCCAAAAACTGAAAACTGACCCTGAACCCAAAAAATACCCCTTTACCCAAGAACTGAAAACTGACCCTGAACCCTAAAAATACCCCTTTACCCAAAAACTGAAAACTGACCCTGAACCCTAAAAATGCCCCTTTACCCAAAAACTGAAAACTGACCCTGAACCCTAAAAATACCCCTTTACCCAAAAACTGAAAACTGACCCTGAACCCTAAAAATACCCCTTTACCCAAAAACTGAAAACTGACCCTGTACCCTAAAAATACCCCTTTACCCAAAAACTGAAAACTGACCCTGAACCCTAAAAATACCCTTTTACCCAAAAACTGAAAACTGACCCAGAACCCTAAAAATACCCCTTTACCCAAAAAAACCAAAACTGACCCTGAAACCTAAAAATACCCCTTTACCCAAAAACCCCAAACTGACCCTGAACCCTAAAAATACTCCTTTACCCAAAATTAATTAATATTATTTAATTACCAATTATTTATTAATTAACAATAACAATAAAGTAAATATATTAGCACATTAGCTGTAATTAATTTAATTTAATAATTAATATTATTTTTTCCCAATTAATTAATTAACGCAGGTAAAGTTTAAAAAGGTGTTATAGATTTAACTTCCTGATCTATGTCAGTATTGTGAGAGGTATGTGAGGCAAATTGGTCATAGAACTGATCTACTTTTCCTTTGAATGTCTGGACCAATATGTTGCAAACATCTTGGGTACAATTCAAAATACTGTCCTTTTTAGCAGTTGTCACAATATTTATGTCTGTAAAAAGTTCCTTACTGGAGTTGCCCGCCATCTTTATTTTCTGCGTATAAAATACACTCTTCTCCTTAATTATTTTTTCTTATAATCTGCTAACTTGAGCTTATATTGTTCTTTTTCATCTGCATCATAGTTTTTCCACCATGTTCTCTCTTGCCTCCTGCAGGCTTGTTTGTCTAATCTTAGGGCTTAGGGGCCATGGGGCCAAAGGAGTTTTTCTATTTCTATTTTCCTCAGTCACAGGGGCTAGTTTTTCAAAGTTAGATTCTAGCCAGTAAGTGTAACCTCTCGGTGATCCCTCTGCTTCTGACTCTGAGATCGGGGTGCTTTGATTTAGCTGGGTTTCTAAAGCACCATTGTTAATATTATGCAAGGCTCTCCAAGCAAACGTATTGCTAACTGTATTAGTAGTTATAGAACAAGGCAGGACCCATTGAAATAAGACATCCATGTATCGGGGAGAATAGAAGTAATAGATAAGGATGGATTGTTTGTGAACACACCATCCAAAGTATAACCTGCTTGGTGTTTTGAGCCTTTGTCTAGCGGTTGGAGATCTACATCTGATGTGATATCTAAATGTTCCTGAGTTTCTTTGTCAGCTAATGTATCCAGGTGAAAGTTCAAATCACCCAGCATGGTAAAGCATCTGGATGAAATATCCAGTTCTAGCAAAGTCGACAAGTGTGTTCAAAAATAAATTTTTGAGCCAGGTGGCCACATTCCAATGCCAATTCAACCGTTGGAGGTATCCTCACCTACAGACCAACTAGACCCCGACCTCCCTTCTGCAACACCATTTCTGAAAGCATTGCTCCCTCACCTTGGAATCCAGACATTACCTACTCCTCAATGAACTCAATTTCCACCTTGAAGACTCCTAAGAGACTAATTCGGCCATCCAACCTTCCCAGTCCCTCTGTATCTCACCGGCTGACTTCTTCCACACCAAGATTGCCAACATCTACGAAAAATTTGAACACCAAGCACCACAGCCGGAACTCCCTGCTACTCCCACCAATCTCCCACCCTACATTCTGACAGACTAGACGCCACACTGCACTGAAAGCACAACATCTATCATTTCCTCCATGCATTTTGGAGCTCTGACCAGCCTCTACTCCCCCACACCTTCAACCTCGGACACAAAGAAATCAGACCCCCACTCACCAGCATCATCAAGTCGGTGTCCAGCTCCACCACCTTCCCAGAAATCTGGAAGCATGCTGAGGTACAATTCCTTCTGAAGAATCGCACCGCCACCTTTATTATTATTATTATTATTATTATTATTATAATTAAATTTCTAAAGCGCTCAGCTACCCGTAGGTTTCCCGGCGCTAAAACCAAAAAAAATGAGAGGAGAGAGTCAGAAGAGAGCTGTTAGATGTCAAATAGCCAGGTTTTTATCTGTCCACTGAACCTGAGATAGTTAGGTTCAGTTCGTATATGATGAGGGAGAGAGTTCCAGAGTGAGGGAGCCAGCCAAGCGAATGAGCGGCCACCCATTCTGGCTTTCTTGATTCTAGGAAACGACAGTAGGTTTTGATTAGAAGATCGGAGATTGCGAGCGGGATGGTATGATTGTGCCAGGGGGTTGAGATAAGAGGGGGCTAAGCTGGAGTTTATTCTGTGAATGATGCAGAGGGGCCTTGAATTTTGTCCGATTTTCAATTTGGAGCCAGTGCAGGGAACGAAGGGCATTGGAGGTAGGAGAAGTGTTAGGTAATTTACAGAGAAGTCGTGCAGCCATGTTTTGAACTGTCTGCAGCTTACGCGTCACCTCTTTACTTGCTCCCAGAAGAAGGATGTTCCCGTAGTCCAGTCTTGAAGTAATAAGAGCCTGGACCACTGTCTTCTGAGTATGCAAGGGAAGCATCCAAATGATTTTTCGCAACCACTTAATGATAGTGTTGCAAGTGGATGATGTTTTAACCACATGGTTCTTCATAGACAGTTGGTTATCAAAGGTGACGCCAAGGCTGCGAGCAGTTATAGATGGAATGGGTAAAGGGCCCATTTGTGAAGGCCAATACTGGGGTCCCCATAAGGTGGTGTTGGGACCAAACAGAAGAACCTCAGTTTTACCCCCATATAGTTGTAGTTTGTTGTCTAACATCCAGGCTGCGATGTTACTCAGACCTGTACGGAGGGAGGAGGATGAGGAATGAGAATCAGAGGAAAGGGAGTAAATAATCTGAGTATCATCGGCGTACGAGTAAATAGTGAGCCCAGCTTGCTCTGCAATAGCAGCCAAAGGTCTGACATACAAATTGAACAGCAAGGGGCTCAATATGGAACCCTGCGGTACACCGTATGCTGATTTAAAGGTTTGAGAGGCAGAGGACGAGGAGAAAACTTGAAAGGTACGGTCTGAAAGAAAGCTAACAAACCAGTTGAGAGCTGTGCCGACAATACCAGATGATCTGATGGCATTGATAAGGATGGCATGGGAAACCGTATCAAATGCGGCACTCAGATCAAGTAAAATGAGTGCCACCTCCCCAGAATCCTGGAAGCACGCTGAAGTAACATTTCTTCTGAAGAATCCCACAGTGGACCCATTAAACCTCAAAAACTACTGCCCCATATTGCTCATTCTCTTCCCAGCCAAGGTAGCGTAGATAGCCATCACTAGCTAACTCACAGACTACCAGGATTCCAACCACATGCTCGACTCCTCCCAATCTGGCTTCCGCTTGACCATAGCACAGAAACCACCATTATAGCCACCATGGATGACATCAGAGCCATCCCTGAAGATGGCGAGTCAGCAGTGCTGATCCTCCTTGACCTGTCAGTGGCCATTAACACCGTCTCTCACCACATCCTCATTTAAATACTAGACCACACCAGCTTCTATAGCAATGCAATCAAGCTGAATGGATTAGAGCCGTATGTCTCAAATTCAACGCCGACAAATCCAGAGTTCTCCTCTTTGGAAAACCTCACCATGAGCTGGCTCCAGGTGGCCCACTATCCTCAGACAAGCACCCATCCCCACCACCCATGCTGGCAACCTCAGAATCTTCCTCAACAGTGAGCTCTCTGTGACACAACAGGTCAACTTGGTTGCTTCAACCTGCTGCAACACCCTCAGAATGCTCCATAAAGTCTTCCTGTGGACTCAAGCCCTCCTCACCAGTTGACTTGACTATGGTAATGCTATCTACGCCGGAACCATCACCCTCCTCCTCAAGCACCTCTAAATAATCCAGAATGCAGCAGCGAGAATTATCCTGGACCTGCCCAGAAGATCCCACATCACCACCACTTCCATTGCCTACAATGGCTTCATCTCTAGAAGAGATGCCACATAAGCTGCTCATGCATGCCTACAAAGCACTCCATAACACAGGACCAGAAAGCCTAGCACGAACTCCCCTTCCATCTCCAAACCACCACCTCCTTTGCCAAATTCAGCAGTGGGCTCAAAACCTGGCTGTTTGAGTAGCTCCACTCCACACAGCACCTGGATAACCCTTGGGGTGATAAGCGCATGCTGCAAGTACTGATTGATTCATTTATTCATTTGCATGATCTCGGTCTGGGGAGGATGGCACCGGTGGGGAGCAGAGCAAAGCCACATTTGTCAGCAAAGCGAATGAGGCATATGGAACTAGTGTGGTGATTTCCCACAAGATTTGCTTCCTTCTCTAAAGAAACCTTCTCACTGAAGACAGTAGTAAGTACAGCAGCATACCTGCCTACTGTGATAATCTAAGATTACCAAAGCCTTCTATAAGAGCCATAAAACCCGAAATACGAAACTGCAAAGCTTTGGCACTAAGGAAAGACAATCATGCATTATTAAATTCAACTGATCTGGTTTAAATTGGAAAAAAGAGAACATGAGGGTTCGAGAGCTGGCAAAGATAGTAGGATCTAGAGATTGTTGGAAGACAGCTTGCTGACAGAAACATTGAGGCCGACCAATAAGTAATATGTAACAAGCGATCATAGCCAGGTGCCAGGAAAAGATGTTGAAAAGTTGGGGCAGAGGTAAAGGTGAGAGAAATTGAGAGAGGGAAAAAGCAAATGTTAGAGAAGAGAATGTCATAAAGATTAAATACTCACAATTAAGAGGCTTTTTGGTGCAGCCATTTGTTTGGCAGACTTCAACTTTCAGCTGATAAAAGCCATGTCTTACTGCACTCCTGTACATGATGTGCTTGTGTTTCGTAGCTGAGCAATTCTTGAAGGAAGTAAAAACTGAGCCCACACCCTCTGGATATGAAAAGAAAAACACAAATAGCATTTGAATGCAATTCAGACTGACCAAATCAACCTCAGGACATCCCCTTCCATGGCCATCACAGCAGGCAGACTCTTCCTGATATCGACACACAAACCTCAAGATGGGACCAGAACATGATAGCAAATGTGTCTCAGGTAGAGAATCTGCTATTTATTATGTCACATAATCCTTCATGGTGAAAAGTCCTGTTCAGAGTCCTCCTCATTCAAAATTGCCATTGCTCATTCAAAACACCCAAATGTATAGTTCGTTTGAGTGTGTTTTGGAAACAGACGTAATGTGGTGCATGATATTTTATGTGATGCAAGACACCTTTCTTTCTATTCTCATTGGTTACCTTCTTATACCTTCTTTCTGAACTAATGTGCTTCTGCAACATTGCAAGAATATGAGCTAAACATCAGTTTATCTGCTAGTAATGTTGCACAGTGTATTGTAGTAAGTTGCATTACCCATGTTTCTATCCACTGTCCTCACATGAGAAATTCTTACTAACTAGGTTTAGGATGAACCTGTTTCATCATCTGCTGATTAAACCAAAAAGTGACATTTTTAAGAAATCTGCAGGGCCCTGTGGCTGCGACAGAAAGTCTCCACAGAACATGCTGCATTTTATATTTTTATGTAGATTTTATGAATACCCGCGCAAACGCTATTTGGTTGCTCTTTTAAAAAGACTCAATTTTAATCAGATTAGACCAGCCCTTATGTACTTACAACTTTTGCATAAGGATAGTATTCTTCAGGTTACTGAATTCTTAAAGTCGCATTACCCATGTTTCTGTCCAGTAAGTATTGTTTTTAGCAGTTGTTTTGAAAATGTGCAGTTGTGTTCTTTTAATGCAAAAGTTACATTTTAGCGTTACCATACTTACTACGTAAAACATGAAATTATGTGTTTATTTGTCATCACCATTCTAAAAGATGTGCTATGTTCGGAGGACATTCTGCTGCTGTAAAAGAGAGGTCTAGGGGTGGTGTGCTCCTTACGTAGTAAGACTTGTTCTTATTCATTTTTAATTGTACTTTGAACTTCTTATTTTTTTAATGCAGATTTCATTACAGCATTTATTAATGAATTTCGATTCTAATTCGAACTAAATGTGTGCTTTATGTAACAATAAAGTTGACATTTGAGTTAATACAAAGCTCCTCATTCCTGCTCATTGCCTGTTCACCTCTGACTAGTCACCTGCTCATTTGTCCAAGAGCTAACTGTAAGCGAGTAGGCCACATTTCTGAAACTAAACAAGCTCCATCTTGTAAACATGGGTGCATTGCTGCAGCACTAACACATGCATAGGCTTCATCTTGACCAACACCTTAAATGGTATTTTGTAGAGCTGAGCTAATGACAGCATGAAACGTGAGATATGATATTTTTATTGACAGTGATCCTCAAGGTTGATCCTGCACTGGGAACAATGTGCAATTTTCCTGAAATGATTGATAGTACCAGGAGGGAGTGGTTTTGCATCTAATGAATTCACATCTGTCTTTCTTGCTTGGAAACCAAGATGCTGAGTCATTTTCTGATGCAGGGAAAGGCTTATCTATCTGTTCCTAGAGTGTATGTGTCAGACATTGCATGAGCATCATCACATTGTGCGTCATTTCTCTGAATGAACTTTGTTCTGAAAGTACAATCCTTTGAATACATTTTAGATAAGAACTGATCATAGACATAATATCATGAGGATCCTTTGACTATCTGGCACCTACCACGGTTGTACTCACTGACAGCAGACAGGCAGCCTGTCGAATTCTTGGGACATGTCACCAGCTCACCAAAGCATCTCCTATTGACCAGGTCCAAGCAGTATTCACACTGAATAGCATTTCCTAAAAAAATATTATAATAATATTAATAAATAATACTAATAAGAATAATACTAATAGTAATAATCATAGTAATAATAATAATTGGACATGGAAAAAAGTTTGACTAAAGGTTTCCATCAAGTGTCCCATGGTTTGAGTCATATATTTAAAAGGATTGATATCCTCTCAGGGCTCTTTATCAGGTGGATCAGGATTTAAATAGACAACCTGTGCACAATCCCATCTGGTCTTTCACTTCATCCACTCTCTTCTTTATATTTTGTTTAATGGGGTGGATGAGGGTGACACTTTCCCTTGTCTGTGTGGACTGTTATGCTGCATGGCTGAGGTTAGTGAGAGACACAACAGTGCAACAAGACCTTGGGAGGGCAAAATATGAGGTATAATGAAGGAGGGCAAACTCTCCAACACACTCCTAGCTTGACGACTGTCCTGCACAGGTTTTTTCCCGATAGGTGCTGCTGCCCCCAAAAGCCATAATGATCAGTGGTGTTAGAAAGTATTGATATGCAAGGCATTGGTCAGATAGGAGGTGCTGCATGAACAAAGAAGACTTTTCATTTTTTTTTTTAATTTAGCAAATAGGGTTCACCTTAGTGTACATACTATAAAAGTGAACATGTGATTCATTCAGTCCCTGTTCTTTGATAGTGGGAACAAAGAATAGATAATTAATTTTCTATGGATGTAAGTGGTGTTTCTTCTGCTACTTCGGGGGGGAGGAGCAGTACAATATACTTCTCTTGTGACCTACAGCAGACATTTCTTTTCCACTGCTGTGTTAACACCACTTCCTATAGGGGAGATTGACCACCAGTAGCACATTTTGAAGATCAATGGACAGCACCAGACACAACTGCACGGGGGTGTGTGAACGCTGAATGGGCATCACCAAGGCCACTACATGGTATATGTATTTAACTTCTTAAGGCCCAGGCCTTCACCTCCTCCCTACCTTTTCAGCAAGGGGAATGGAGGAGGAGGGCGGGATGCATGGCACTGTGATGGGCTTAGATACGATCCTTAGCTGAACAGAGACTCTTTTTAGGACATCATAAAATACATCAGTAAAGAATGCCTCTGTTCTTTTTAACATCATGTAGCAGGTATATTTATAAAGCACATGTCCACCCCATGGAGTGCTGTGGTGCTGAGTAATAAGGGTTCATTATTACCTGACTTAATGGTACTCATTTGTTAACCTCAACAGGATCTACATTATTCTCTAGTGCCCTCTAATTGATTCTTACCACTTTCCCCACTAATCTTTAGCAAAGGACACAAACAAGAGAACATATTATTATTACGTTTTTCCAAAGCTCCCCACGTCTAGAGCCTCTATATCTGTGCAGCACCGTCCAGTCCACCTAGCTCCCCACACCTGCCTCAACATGACTCCAGAGCTCATGACACTCTCCTCTGCCCTTCAGTGGCCACAGCCCCCCCAATTTACACTTGTAAATTTCTGCATTCATCCTGCAAGTGGTGTTCCCACTGGAGATAGTGGAACTCACTAACTTAGAGTAGCAATGTGCTGGACCTCGATTACCCAGGAATTCGTGGCCCATTGCTGAGTGGGAAGACCGTGGTTGATGCAGAATCAGATCAGAGGCGAGGGGTGGAGCGTGGAGGGATGAGTGTGGGACGTAGAGCAAGGAGCAGGTAACAGACCACAGCTTGCCGGCTACACTGTGGCCCACAACCTACATCGACCATGCTGGGACTAGCTAAACTGGTCTGACTGCGCACTGGCACGGGTACAGCAGTGCAGCTCCATTTTCTACCGCACATCCTCGCCATACTCCCCTTTCTCCTGCACGGCGCACGCCAAATGATGCTCCTGCCCCTTCCTTGCATCTACAGGCAGTGCGGCACCCAATAGCCTGTGATGGCTAGCAAAGCAGGTGAAGCTGCAACTCCTGCGTCCCCTCCCCTGCAACATCCTGCCCAGCCCCAGTCTTTCTTGCAAAACCACCAAGGACAGAGTGGAGTAAAACAGGTATGGGATCCGAGGAACAAAAGGTGAGAGGCTCTTACAAAATCACCAGCAGCAGACCCCATTTAATTTAACTTCAGCTCTGACAAGGCCTTCTCGTCCCAGATTAGACCTGCATCAGTCTTTCAGTCTTTCCTATGGGATTTATATTGCAGGCGGATGGGATATCTGTCATCGTTATTACAGAGTAACCCATCCGCTGAGTTCTAAATCGGCCCAATGTTTTCGAAGCGTCCGTAAGATGGCCTTGACATGGGGAACGTGTTCCTCTTTGAAATTGGACTAGATTTGGATGCCATTTATATAGACAACTGCACAAAACAACAAATTACCATAGGGACTTATTGATAAAATACTAGAAGGCTTCGTGCATTCCAGAGTCCGAATGGAAAGGTATGGCAAGGTATTTGTACAAACCAAATTTGGTACAGAAAGCTGTCTTCCACTCATCACCCTCTCTGATTCTTACAAGATGGTAAGCACCCCACTGATCTAGCTTGGTGTAAATATGTGCCTTCTTTAATTGATAAATTAGTGTGGCGATTAGGGGAAGAGGTTATCTGTTCATAATATTGATTTAATTCAGGGCCTTGTAATCTAAGCAGGTTCTGAGCTTCCCATATAGCTTCACAATTAAAAACAGTGGAGAGGATGACAGACACTGTGAGGGCTGTGAAAAACCCATTGCCAACATTTCTTCAAGGTAGTGGCACAAATGGGTGTATACCTTCTCTTTTAAGGTGGGAATAAGGCTACACAGAGTTAGTGAGCCAGGCTGTTGTTGTATCTTGCAATCGAATGGATGATGCAGTGGGAGAATTTTGGCTTTCTCTTTATCAAACACATCTGCAATTTCATGGTAGTTTAAAAAAAACAGAAGACAAGAGGTGTTTGGCATTTTATGTAATTAAAAGTCAGCCGGGAGAACAGTTATAGGCACAAGGTCTGAGAACTGTCTTAATTTACAATCAGTATCTGTCTTTCTTTTATTCAACACATGATGGGTTCTAAAAGTTTCTGGTGTACTATATATGGTAAGGAATGTTGGTTGCTGTCTTTGAATTCGCTCATTTATTGTCTAATTTTTACCATAGGTGCGTCTAGGCCTCACGTGGACACAATATGGCCAGTGGATAAGGTGTCCAGATGTCCGGCATTGGAAGCAATGTGATCACTGCGTGTGCTATGTCCTATTGGCTATGAGGTCCTAACTCATGTGGCATCTAACTTTTTATGGTGTTTTAGGTGCCTGCGTACCCCTCTAGCCATGTGTGCTTTATTGAAGCAATCTCCATTGACCCTTATAATGGTGCTGCGCCTATCTATGGATTGATCAAGAGTTTCCCACCCAAGCGCTTGCCTGTCAGTCACACACTTGCCCACCTGTGACCTATCAATCAGCAATCCTGGCCTTGGTCCCAGTGCCTGCTTGACTATATATATATATTTTCTAGTCGGGGTTAATGTGGAGTTTACAACTGGAAATTCTTTTAATAAGGACAAGAATTCATTTTCATTGATGAATGCATCGATTTCCATATTAACATTGCCCCCTCCAGTTGATTCTCCAACTACACTACCTAACTCCTGCATTTTTACAGTTACTTGGGGACGCTGAGTTCTGGTTGATCCTGTTGTTGTTTGGGACCAAACCTTCCAGACATCCCTGACCCAAGAGGAGGAGGAACCTGCAACCAGCCACCTCCCACAATGATTACTGCGCTATAAAAGTGCTTTACAATATCCCACAATGCTGGATGTGCCCAGGAAAAGCCTGGCCAAACTGCACCGTCCAGCAGCAGTAAGTCACAGGAAGATGCATTGGCAGGGCACCTCCCTTAGGCTCTACATTCATGAATCCCCAAGTAGATGAATGATCCCTTTGTAGTTTGCCCATGATGGTAACATAATTGTAGGTGCTTGCCTGGCTAATGATGCACCCTCAGTGTTGTGATTATGCTTGGCAAATTTGGGAAAGGTGCGACCGAGGCGGAGCTATCAACACTGATGTATTGCCCCAACTCAGATGCCTTTAACACCACAGCTAACCTTCTCTCCCACAAACCCTGTTTCCTTTTGGCTCTGACTCAGTGAACTAGAGTTGGAGACAAACTTTCCTTTTGAAACAGATTACACTGCCTCGCTTCAGATGCTCTATTTTAATTTCTTTTTTCTTTTTAGTGTACCTTACTGCAAATGTGGTGATAATACCATGGTTGGAGTTTATTTATTTGAACAATTATAGATATAAAAAGACATCTATTATTAAAAATTATTAAGTGATCATTCTAGTACAATTTAAAATATTTAAACAGATTAAAACACACAAATTCATTAGGAGGTGACTTAAGAAGCGAAAGCAAGCTCTGTACGGTTATACTATTACATCTTGTTTGAATTTATTTTAGGTACCGCTTTCTGGCATCTACCACTGTTGAATTAGCCAAAACAAACAACATATGCTTGAAGTCTTGCACTCCTCAGATAAAGAGGTCACATAAACAATTGCCATTTTCATTAAGATTCCACTTAGAGGTAAAGGATTTAAATGGGAAAATCTCAAGCCTAAGTAATATATTGCATCGCCGGACTCCATGCCTTAAGGTAAATCAAAAGTACTGTTGCAATTGTTTATATTCAAATGCCTCTGCATAAAGTTCATAATGAAGCAACTTAGAGCAATGCTGTATATCAAGGTCATAACTTATCCTCAGCGATAAATGTTTTAGGAAGAGCCTCAAGTACATAGTAGTCCAAGATTTCAACAATTCAGTTGTACAGTTCGATAATTTGAGTGCAATAATTAGGTTTTGACTAAAGACATACTCCGGTGATCCTAGATCGAAAGTCTCTGCTTTCAGCAAAAAAGGTTGTAGGCCCATCGTATGATGTTGGTAATGCCTCTAGCCTATGAGCTGACTAAAGAAACCTCGAGGAGCAGAGCTTTTGCAGGAGCTGCTTCATGCACTTTAATCAGTTTCCAAAATATGTTCCCTTCTTAAGTTGTATTTGTTTCCATTGTCTTATTGGAATATATTCAAGAGCGTACAATAGAACCTGCAAAATAGAAGAAAAATGCCTGGTGACACTACCTGTAATTTTGTTTAAATACAGTGCAGAGGCGAGCTGAATATTATATAGGCATTATCACCAGAGGAAATAAATGGCAGTTGCTACTGTCAGCTTGGTTAAGAGGAAGACTTCAGAGGTTGTGCCAGGCATAGGGAAGCAAGTGAAAATAGGGAAGAGTGCACTCTAGGCAGAATTGATAACTTAATCAAGGAGGTTGAGTCAATCTTAGCTGATAAACGAAAAGTGGCCACTAAGTGCAAAGAAGATCACGGCTTTTTTTAAAAAGCAGGAAGGAGCGCAATGTTCTGAAACTGTTGAGCACAGCACTGTTGCAGAAATTGCTCCCCATAATGAAGATCCATTAGCTAAAATGTTTTCATCTAGATTGAAAAAATTGGCCATGTTCTTATACTTCTTCACAAGTTGTGAACATCATCGATAAAGTGGAAGGGGGTGGAGGTGCAATTTCCATATGTTGTTAAAAGTGAAATGAGCCTTGACCTTTAGCCTTTCTGGAAGAGCCAGTAGACAATACAACAATCCCTCAAACCATAAGCGTAACTCTATTAAGTACAATTATGAAAATACACCACCCACACTCCAGCAAGAGTAGCCCCATCGATTGAACCAGAATACTCTAATCTAATAATAACATAGCTCTGTTTGAGATTTGATGCTCTGACTAAAGAAGTTGAAAACCTAAAGAAATTAATTGGAGAATTGGTGTGCCAAGCTAACAACATAGGGGTTATCTCAGAGGGAGAAGCTTGCAGTTATCACAATTGGGGCTGGTCAATCCCATTCTTTCTAGGCTAGAGGGCAGCAGAGAGCTGAGTGCCGAAAGCAGCCGAAAGCAGCCGAAAGCAGCGGTGGTAGACACTGTTCTACTCACCCCCTCCACCCCCTACCAAGAAGCCCAAGGAAGCGCATCAAGGAGGTAGGAGGCTGCTGTAAACTGTAAGCAGGGAATAGCGGAGAAACGACTTGCGCTTACCTACTGTTTCCCAGTTTGATTGTCCGCCTGCCCGCACGTCGATCAGCTGTTGCCTCCCTGCCTGTTACTGCCACTGGTGTGATCGGTATCGTTGGCGTCCCAGGGCTGGGTGCGTGCTCGGGTGTGGGGTGTGGGCGCGGGTGTGGGAGCGGGTTCAATCCTTCGGTCTGCCCCACGCCCCCGCAGCAGCATGCAGCACACAGCGGTCTGACTCAACCAGCAGCGTCTTAGCCCACCAGGGAAAAGCTGGGAGGCAGCAAACTGCCGGGAATCTTGCCGACCATTTGACGAACCAATCAACTGGATAATTGAACAATTTCACGTTACTGTATTTAACCGAACTTATTGGAGCAGCAGTAGCAACCCCTTGCTGCCATCAAATTTGTAGCCGTGACAGAGGCACAGTGGGACAGTGGTAGCAGGCAGTGTGAGCGCTGGAAGTAAAAGGCATAGCGCTGTGATAACAACACTCCCTGAACACCCTGAATGTACTTCTTATCACCATAATATTCGCCACAAAAGTTGCAGCAGCGGCAAGCTCAAATTGCCACAAAGACAGCTACTGTGGAAAGGGATAAACGCGAACAGCATGTAAGGTCGTTGTACACACTGCATCCCGCCTGGGACAGGGTGTGTAAGACTGGGGGGTGACTTGTATGCCCTTTTAAGGACCTCAGTGCCAAAAAAGGTGTGAGGCTGCGGTTGAATCCTGTAAGCATCCAAGCCAGTAGCAGGAAATCACAAAAAATAACTAACAATTCAAAATCTAATAAAGTAGCCCACCTGGGAAATAAGAAAGGGGGAAGATGAGAACTGGGAAGCTGGGATCAAACCCACCAAGAGCCACTAGGAAGAAAGCCAAGACCAAATCGCCTGCTCACCTTCAACAAGCTGGCCCACTCCCCAGTTTAATACCCCCTACCTATTCAATTTTCGGAACAGTGAAATCCTCCGGGAAGTTTACATTCATGAAGGATCCAATGTCGGTGATTTACTCAATGCCGGCAACCCCAAATGGTCTACAAAAACCAATGACGCCGAACACTTGTAAAACAAAGACAGAAAAAATGGATATGTCAGCTCCCAAATCAGTCTTAAGCACAACGCCGAACGGAACTGAATTGAATCACAACTGCGTGGAACTAACTCATGACACAAATACACGCATGACGCAATGTCAAGCCCAAGTCCATAGGGATAATACTACATCTGACCTGGCAAAAGGACTAGACGAAGAGAACCTATTAACAATAATGCCAGTATTAAATAGATCCCTGGACACCCCCCTTGAAGGACACAAAAGTAAAGTAATACCAAACATCAGTGGAATAATTGTACCCATGAGCGAAAGTAAGCGATCAGTAAGCATAAGGGATAGCCCCCACAAAAGGAATAGCCCTAACAAAATCAATTTGAGTGATTCCCTAGAAAAGGCTTACCCTCATAACCATTCAACCCCAAGACCGGTTTCATGCTCAAATAAAGATCTAAAATCTAACAGAGTAAAAACAAAAGACCTAAATCAGGTATGTAAATCGCATACAACAAATAACAATGAAAACACCTCAAGGCACAGGGACTGTCCGTCTATTAATACAAACACAAAGTGACATGGACCAAACCAACACAAGCAACAAATAACTGCTTGCCACACTGGAGGACCAAGTAATAACGATTCATGACTCACAGTCAGAAATCTTGCTAAACACAGGTCTAATGAACAAAAACAAAATGAAGACCCTCAGTGGAACGAAACCGGCATCGGATAATGAAATACTTACATATGGAAGACCCTGCGATAAGGATGGTCGAAAGAAAGCATCCATATTAGAAATTTCAAGTTCATCGCTACCAGATACTGCACCAATAGTAAGAAATTCAAAACTCAACCAAAAACGAACCCAGGAAATGAAACAAGCAATATTGTTCAATGAACAGGCATACTCAGAACCCTTTATTAGTCAAAATAAAGACCAAAGCAGTCAACCAGAAACTGAACAGGACGTAAAAAGCAATCTAGAATCCATATTGACTCTCCACAGCGCGCTGGTGCGCATATTGGAAACGTCCATAAAAACCCTCAACATGCAGTCCGATAAACTTGACATACAAATATCCTTAATGGGCTCATTAGCTGAACATATAGCTGGCATAAACAAAAAGCTTGACATTATGGCTGGCATATTTAACATCTTCATGGAGCAAGTTTGCCCAAGTATGCCAACCCAGCTGTGCGCCTGTCATCCAATATTGGACAAACTGCAGGACTTGCCACTCATACTAAAGGATATCCTGCAGGAATGCAAGCAGGCAAACCAACCTATTCACAATATTCAACCAAGTGACGATTTGATCTCTTTTGACCATCAAGTGATACAACCAAGCTTTGTAAGCAAGTCAAGGAACATAGGGGCAGCCAACACAGCTGTTCCTCTGAAACAGTTGGTAGAATGAAATGATAAACAAAATAACTCAGGCATAATAACAGATGAAAGAATGGATAAGTCAAATGTAAAATCCAATATTTTTCTGATTGATCAACTTAGCAGCACCAAACCCCTCACAGATGATCGATTTCCCAGAGTTGACAGTGGGACAAGACTTACCAAACGTCAGAAAAAAAGGGCTAGAAAAAACAGAAATCAACATCCCAGGAGCGAACCTGAAAACAAGCAGACAACAGCAAACGTCCCCATCTTTGATCAAGCCAAAACAAAAGTAAAAAGTAGGAGTGTCATCAAAAATTATTCACCTCAGTCGACGATAGCGAGAGACAAAAAATACAAGGGCCAGAAGAGGCATGCAATAATTGAAGCACTGGATTGCAGGACAGAAATTCCTAACAAACAAGCACAGAAAAACTCGCCCAACAGACCCCCACATGTAGCAGCAGCCACCCCACCCTAAAGTCTTGGGTATAGGGAACCCTCCAATTACTGACCAATGTGATTCTACTGACTCAAATTTTAGCTTTGATCAAGGAGCCAGTTTTGAAGGTCAGTCAAGTATGCCACCAACGACTTACCAACCTAAATTGGGAAAACCTGAACCTGCCTCGACACAAAGCCCCAGTCTGAAGAGCATGAATAAGTGGCTCACAATAATTGAGAAAGACCCAAACAATGGAAAGTCTGGTAAAGATAAGCTTTATAGTCAGGTCATCAAAAAAACAACTAATAACGACATAGCACCCCCAATTTTAATCACCACCTCAAGTGCTGACTCAGAAACTGATAGGCAACTGCTAACAAATGTTAATAGAAAAAATCTTGAAAACATCAAAGTAACCTTCCCAACCGACACAAAGATAGTTAACTCAGAAACAACAAATAAAGTAGGGGGAAGACATCGCCCTGAGAATTTGGTTGACGCAAATGAGTGCTTAGCAGCAACGAGGCAAACAATAAGCGTAGAACACGAAGCTAAAACATTAACTATGCGACACTAAAACGACTCCAGAACGGTCCACATTATCCACTCGAAAACTATCACACCGTTAACATAATAGACACTGGCAAGCAAATGAATCAACGTGAAACAGTTAAAATTTGTGATAATTCACAAATGGCAAAGGAGGAAACTACCAACATAGGGAAACTTCTCTTTATCCCCAAATATGAGCTACAAGGCTCACAAGATCACCTAAATCGAGGGAATATACTTCGTTTAACATCAGAAATCCCAAGCCTTGGCCACCTTACCTCAGCAGATCTTCTATCGGTTGAGTTTATAACAGCGAACGACGTGGTGAAAGAAGAATTCACAGTTACAACATGGAGGGAGGTAGGAACAGTTACCCACATTCTCTCCGAGACGGCTAAATTTGAGAAATGGGGAATCCTTTTGAAGGAAGTGGCTAAGGCAGCGTACCCGTCCCCACTCCTAAGAAGGAGCAATAAAAGTGCAAATCAAGTACGGACGAATCAACCAACGCGCTCAGTCCTTCAAGGTGCTAGGGGAGCCGAAGCAGTTGAGTATGAGCACCTATGGCCGAAATCCTCATCCCCCAACTGAACCTCCCGCAAGTCAACCAAACTGAAAGACATGCCATAAAAGTACTCTCTTGGACCATTGCGGGCGCAAAAGACATTGTAAATAAAAACGGCAAAGCTGCCACCTGGGCCCAATACGCAATAATAGCCCTACAGGAAACATGGCTAACCGAACCAATTGACCTACCAGGCCGTTTATGCTATCATGTAAGTGCGACCCGCCCACAGCGCTTCGGACGAGCCAGTGGGGGCCTCTCAGTCTATATTTCAAAAGCCTTAAATATTAAAGTATTACAACTGGCTGCAACAACGGCTGATATGCATATTCTAAAACTGGAAAGCAAGACAAAGGCCATAACCAGAACTTTAATTTTAATAAATGCATATGCCAATCCAAAAAAACCTCTCAAAAAAGAACTCTTTCAACGCATAATCACAGCAGTCTCAAATATCCGCTTGGAACATCCTAACTGGGCGATAATCCTAACTGGTGATTTTAACTCTAATCTGCTGCAAGAACCACAAGACGAAGTTAACATCAATGCTGCAAATGAAATTTGGAATATCTTGCCCCAGGCGATTCTTCAAGTTAGGAAGAGTGACAAGGAAGGTAAACAATTCATGTGTGATCTTGAAAATCTTGGCCCGAGGGCACTAAATGGAAGATCTAACCTAGGCAACCCTCCCTCCATGACCTACACAGGCCACAAAGCAAACTCCATTCTGGACTATATGTTAGTCACATTACCCCTGCTAAGTCAAGTACAAGACTTCCATATAATTTGTTCCTTGGACAGCGACCACTCAATGCAACATCTTGAGATTAGGATGGACATAGCTAAACACGCACCAGCGCCCATGTTACCACGCAGCACACCACCATTAACCTGAAGCGGCTCAAGTGCTTCTTTCCCAACAAAACAAGTCCTCAAAAAGATCTATTGGGAAAAGTTGGCAGGACGAATCTGGAATGAATCCAACCCAGAGTCTATGGCGGGAAGATTCTTGGAAGCAAAGTCCCTCCCCAATTTTTAACTGTATTGGGACGTTATCACTAACCCAAGGGACAGGAGGTTGCTCTTCCAGATCAGAGCAAGTGCCATCCCATTGAGATCTTTGACTGGCAAGTGGGGCAGCCTATCAACTAAAACTTGTCCATCTTGTGGAGTCCATAATGAAACTATTGGTCATTTTTTTTTGTATGTAAATCATACGTGGAACCCAGACGTATTTGGCTAACTCCCATGTGCAAAAATCTAGGAACAACTAGTAGTGCGGTAGCCTTAAGAATTATTCACACTAATTCGTCATTGCCTATATTAATAGCTACTGCTAAATACCTGGGGTGGTCATGGTCCATTAGACAAAAACTGCAGACTATTGTAAATAACGAGCTATAAAAACATCTGCATTTTTAGTTTTCTATATTTTTACATTTTTAAACCTATGACTCAACTGATGTATTTTTTAAAAGTTTATAATTCTATTTTTAAGGAGTACAAATCAAGTTTTTTTTTTTAATGGATTTCTATGTATGAAACAGTGGTGAGTCCGAGTCCGAGTGTCACGGCAAAGTACTGAGCAAACACAGAAACAAAAAGCAAGTTGTGAGTGACTATTCAGAGGCTGGGTTTGCTTGTAGCTGGACTTGTATTGTCAAATCGTGAAAAGGCGAGGAAAGGTGAGGATATGGCTTCTAAAGGTACAAGGGGGAAACAGAAAACCGTAGATGACCAGGGGGAAAGCGGCGCTCCCAAGGAGGGGCTAAAACAAATATGAGCAAGAAAAATCAACCTAAAACACCAGTGGACACAGGGAAAACAAAAGGCTCACAGTCAAAGGCCAATGTTAATGCGAACACAACAGGGGCAAACAAAACAGTGGTGATTCCAACTATTTTTGCAATGGCAGCAGCGATAGAGAAGGAGCGAACAAAGGGGGCAAGTGTAAGGGATATTACTGCTGAGACCCCTTTAGAAACGGATGGCAAGACACCTACCCGTGGGGCTGGTGGTGGAAAGGAACAGGAACAGGAGCAAGAACAGGCTCAAGTTGATGGAGAATCCGGCGATTTCTTCTCTATGTCGAAAGATTCACTGCCCTCGTCTTGTGAGGATTTAGTATCACAATATGCATTGCAAATGAGTATAGAAGGAGGGAGTCCGGCAAGCAGCCTATGTCAGGATGACTCCATTGATCTTACAGAAGATAGCCCCTCTACTGTTCGGGACCTAAATATTGAAGCCTCAGAATATACAAGGAATGAAACAGAGACAGAGGAGACCACTGGGGAGGGGAATTCTGAGATCTCATTAGCATTGATTTATGAATCTATAATCTCATTGCGGGATGAGACCAGGAAAGAGAGTCAGAGAGTCCAGAATATGTGTCGCAAGCTCCAGAATTCAGTTCGAAGGCTTGCAAAATCGCAAGCAGACACCGCTAATAGGTTTAATGAGGCTGAAAATCGCATTTCTAGTTTGGAAGACGCAGTAGCACAGCAGAAAGGAGCCACAGAGGTGCTACAAGGGCTACAGGAGGATACTCTCTGGAAACTCGCTGACTTTGAAAACAGGGCTCGACGTAATAACTTGAGAGTCTTACAAGTCCCTGAAGGCATAGAGGGCCAAGATCCTCGCAAATTTGTAGTCAATCTGTTCAAAGAAGCCTTTCTGGAACTTACAAAGTGGGACTGGGACAGAGAGGTCGGGAGAGCACACCGATTTCCATTCAATTTGAAAGTGACTACTGGTCAAGGAGGGGAGAAAGGGGGAGAGAGAAACTCAGGCAGGCCTAGGGCTCTATTAATTTCATTTAACAGTTTTCTTGCCCAAGAAGAGGTATTCAAGCTTGCAAGACCTGATAAAAAACGCCCTGGCCCAGGATTTGAATTATTTGTAACCCCTGATCTTTGCAAATATACTGTTGATAACCGATGGCAATTGCGACAGTTAATAACTCCATTATGGGCCAAAGGTGCTCAAGTGTTCCTCCTGAATCCCGCAAAATGGAAGATTATTTACAAGGAGCGCACACATTTGTTTACCAATGCGGGGCAGGCAAAGGAATACTTGAGTAAGATAACCAGCCCAACTGCATAAATACTAACTATTGGGGTAGGAAGAAGGAAGATAGGGTGGGTTTGATAGATTCTGAGAGGATTCAAAGGGCATTAATTTTTTCTTCTCTTTTGTGTTTGTGCATTTTACAATGTGTAATAGTCATCCTATAGCTAACATATAGTGAGGCTATGGACTCTCCAATTTATGAGGGAAGGATTTCTTTCTTATTTTTTGCGTGTACAGATATGTATATGAGCGGCCTTGCAGGGGGGAGCAGGGGATTGTCAGTTACATCTACAGGACCATGAGTCCGAACGCCTCGTTAATGGGAAGGGTGGGGGGTCAAAGGGGTAGTTGCGTAGAGGGAGGGAATGGTAGGTGGAGGGACTTGGTGGAGGGGTCAAAAGGGGGTAAAAAATCCACACTTGCATTTCAAGATGGCGAATTTGTAAGAGTAAGAGTATCAATGAAGATTATGATAAGCAAAATGACAGAAAATCATTATAGGGTCTTGTTAAGGTTTAATGGGTTTAATGCTGTGGGAGGTTTAGCTATGAGTTATGTCTACAATTAGAGATCTATGAATATGTTCGCTAAATGTATCCGGGCTAAATAATTTCAACGAAGGAGAGTAGCGGCTGAGCTACGTCTTGTTGCCCCAGATGTGGTCTGCTTACAAGAGACCCACCTCCCTTGGAACAAGCACCAAGTGCTAATAGAATTGGGGTTCACTATTTTGGTTTCTTCCCAACAATCAGGCATGACGTGGGTGGTGGCTATGTTAGCAAAAACGGATCTTGTTACGATATAACACACAGCAACAGACACACATGGCAGGTGGGCATTTTTTGAATGTGGGAGACAGTTAGGGGTGGGCGTAGTTCGCAAAGTAGTGCTACGTGAAGCTACGCAAAGTGCACTTCTAACTACGCGAACTTCATGTAGCACTAAGCGAGCTGCGTAGTAGCATGTTCGCACTGTGCAAGATGCGTTTTCAATGATTGCACTGTGCGACAAGCATCAGGCACTGTGCAATCATTGAAAACAGCATCTTGCACAGTGCGAGCTGTAGTTTTCTGCTGCTCAAGTAGATTATTACTCGAGCTGCAGCTGTCTCAACTCGAACTGGTAGTTTCTCATTGAGAGCGGTCGCGAGCATGCGCAACCATTCACAATGAGAAACCTTACCTCCCCGCGTTGAGAATCTTGCGGGGATGTCATTTTGCTTGCTCGCGGTCGTGAACATGGCGTTCAGGACCGCGAACAAGCAAAAAATGCGCGCTGCACTATGCTACGCTGCACTACGCATGTTCGCACTGTGCTACGTGCAGCGCGCGTAGTGCGAAGTTGCGCAAACTTCGCAAATTCCGCAAGCGTAGCGTAGTGCTTCGCCCAGGGTTAGAGACAGTATGGGAATTTCACCATATGTAATATTTATGTTTCTAATATAGATGATTCTCTGGTTCTGGAGCAAGTGCATCAAGAACTGGTGACCTGGGCTACCCCCCTTGATTATTTACGGGGATATGAATATTAATCTGACAAAGTATGGGTTTGAAGGGAGAGCGAAGACTTATTAAGGATGGAAGCCGCAGGTTTGCAGGACCCTTTCCAATTTATTAAAAGATTATGGCCTGGTGGATATATGGAGTACTTTGTTTTTGACTGATCCAGGCTACACTTTCTATTCCTACCCCCGTCAAAAAAAAGCTAGGTTGGATTACTTTTTTGTAGAAGTGCCCTACTCAGCCAAAGTGAAAATGCAGATTTACCCTAACATTTCGTCCGATCACTCACCTATTGTTTTGTCAATTGCTGGTTGGGGGCTCCTGCTACAACTAGGAAATTTACTTTCGATCGTAAACTGTGCTACAATGATGAGTTTATAAAATATATGAAGGAGTGGATAAGAGAATTTTTAAAGAACAATATAAACTCTGCCCCAATCAAGTCTGTTTGGGATACATTCCAAGCCTGCTTTAGGGGGGAGGTCTTAAGTTTTTGTTTAGCCCGACAAAGAAAGCAAAAAATGGAGATGGAAAGGCTATATCAGGGACTACAAGGGGCAGAAGAGAACTTAACAAGGGGGATAGCTAATCAGGGTGATGTGAAAACATTAGAGTTAGAGGTCACAAAGAAAAGGGCACAAATACTGGGTATTTGGGATAGTGAGAACGCAAGAAAATATTTGGCCCAGCGTAAGATTTGTCATGAATACGTGAAGCCATAGGACGACCTTTAGCACTAAAATTGCGCATGAAGGATGCAGATAACAGAATCTGATGACATAGAATTGTATTTGTGATAAGGAAAACTGTGTTAAATGTAATGCGGTCCTTAATGTACAAGGAAAGCGCAATTGAAGTTGTGAACTCTGCTGTCTGCAGTGTAAATTGAAGGCAGTTGTTGAGACAAAGATTGCAGATTTCTAATTAGTTACTGATAACATAATCTGAGGAGAGTAGAATTGTATGTGTGATAAGGAAAACAGTGTTGAATGTAATGCAGTCCTCAATGTAGATGGAAAGGTGAATTGAAGTTGTGAATCCTGCTGTCTGCAGTGTAGATCGAAAGGTAGTTGTTGACAGAAAGATTGGTCAATCCAAGTTGTCAACCCAGTTGTCCGCAGTGTAGATTGAAGGTAGTTGTTGACAGAAAGATAGAAGAATGCTATTTAGTTACAGATAACATAATCTGACGACATAGAATTGTATTTGTGATAAGGAAAACAATGTTGAATGTAATGTGGTCCTTAATGTAGAAGGAAAGCTCAATTGAAGTTGTGAACTCTGCTGTCTGCAGTGTAGATTGACAAAGATTGAAGATTGCTATTTAGTTACTGATTACAGAATCTGAGTTGAGTTGAATTGTATCTGTGATAAGGAAAACAGTGTTGAATGTAATGTGGTCCTTAATGTAGAAGGAAAGGAAATTGAAGTTGTGAACCCTGCTTTCTGTAGTGTAGATCGAAGGTAGTTATTGACAGAAAGATCGGTCAATGCAAGTTGTTAACCCAGTTGTCCGCAGTGTAGATTAAGGTTAGTTGTTGACAGAAAGATTGAACAATGCTATTTAGTTACACATACCAGAATCTGACGACATAGAATTGTATTTGTGATAAGGAAAACAGTGTTGAATGTAATGTGGCCCTTAATGTAGAAGGAAAGCTCAATTGAAGTAGTGAAGTGTGCTGTCTGCAGTGTAGATTGAAGGCAGTAGTTGACACAAAGATTGAAGAATGCTATTTAGTTACAGATAGCAGAATGTGAGGACTGTGTAGAACTGTATCTGTGATAAGGAAAGCAATGTTAAATGTCATGTGGTCCTTAATGTAGAGGGAAAGCTGAATTGACGTTGTGAACCCTGCTACCTGCAGTGTAGATTGAAGGCAGTTGTTGAGACAAAGATTGAGATTTCTATTTAGTTACAGATAACAGAATCTGACGACATAGAATTGTATTTGTGATAAGGAAAACAGTGTTGAATGTAATGCGGTCCTTAATGTAGAAAGAAAGCTCACTTGAAATTGTGAACTCTGCTGTCTGCAGTGTATATTGAAGGCAGTTGTTGAGACAAAGATTGAAGATTGCTAATTAGTTACTGATAACAGAATTTGAGGAGAGTAGAATTGTATGTGTGATAAGGAAAACAGTGTTGAATGTAATGCGGTCCTTACTGTGAAAGGAAAGGTGAATTGAAGTTGTGAATCCTGCTCTCTGCAGTGTAGATCGAAAGGTAGTTGTTGACAGAAAGACTGGTCAATGCAAGTTGTCAACCAAGTTGTCCGCAGTGTAGATTGAAGGTAGTTGTTGACAGAAAGATTGAAGAATGCTATTTAGTTACAGATAACAGAATGTGATGACATATTATTCTATTTGTCATAAGGAAAACAATGTTAAATGTAATGCGGTCCATAATGTAGAAGGAAAGCTCAATTCAAGTTGTGAACTCTGCTGTCTGCAGTGTATATTGAAGGCAGTTGTTGGGACAAAGATTGAAGATTGCTATTTAGTTACTGATAAAAGAATCTGAGGAGACTAGAATTGTATGTGTGATAAGGAAAACAGTGTTGAATGTAATGCAGTCCTTAATGTAGAAGGGAATTTAAATTGAAGTTGTGAACCCTGCTGTCTGCAGTTTAAATCGAAGGTAGTTGTTGACCGAAAGATCGGTCAATGCAAGTTGTCAGCCCAGTTATCCGCAGTGAGGATTGAAGGCAGTTGTTGACAGAAAGATTGAAGAAGGCTATTTAGTTACGGATAACAGAATCTGAGGTCACAGTAGAGTTGTCTCTGCTTTAAGGAAAGCAAGGCTGAATCCAATGATGTCCTTAATATAGAAGGAAAGGTGAATTCAAGTTGTGAACCCAGAAGTTCATAATGTAGATTGAAGGCAGCAGTTTCTGATTTAATTTGTACTAAAATGTCAACATAATTTAAAGTTTCCATCAAAGCTTTCATCTTCAAAATCACAATTCATGTGTGCAGCAGTAATTTCTCCTTCTTCACTCTCATTGCCTGTGACAGATACAATTAGTTCTTTAATTATATTCAAAGTTAGAAATCCAAAATCTCATGAGTATGAGGCTTATTAAAGGGCCTGTAGTTTGAATTTCAATAAGAAACATAATATTTGATAACTATAGACTATACTGGCAATATTTTAATATTGTTAACATTTTAAGCTTTTGTTTGTATATGAACGGCAGGAAGTGTGCAAATTACCCACTGCCATTCACGAGTAATAGTTACCAAGAAGGCTCAATAAAGGGCCTGCACTTTGAATTTGTATTACAAGGACAATTGACAACCCCAGCCAAGAAAGGCAGCAAGTGTGCAAATTTCTCACTACCTTTGGATGGGATAGCTCTTCGAATAAAAAAGCTTGATAAATGTGTAGTGAGTGATTTTGAGGAGAGTGATGTTCTTTTATTTTTATTTTTGATGAGGTTGATAGTGTATTTGACGTAACAGTTCATCGCAATAAATGCATAGAAATTTAAGTTTACCAAAATCAAGATCAATATGTGAATATGGACAGCTTTCCAAAGATGCTGTTGCAGCAGTTGATGTGGTTGGTGCAGCAGCAAGTGGGTTGTCATGCAATCTCTGTGTTGCAGCTCAAGTGAAGTTGTTGGGGTTCAGGTTTTTACATGTCGCACCATAGTTGGTGTGCCAAAGGAGTATTTTGTGGATGGATCATCCCTTGAAAGAGTTGTTTGCTAAATTTTTCAGATTCGTTTGGGAGTATTAACCTTCTTCTGGGATAGTAGAAATTGGAAAAAGGTTTGATAAAGGGTCTTGACGTTCAATTAGAATATGAAACTGGGGAATAATTGATAATCCCAGCCAAGAAAGGAAGCAAGTGTGCATTTAAAGCAAGAAAGTTATGTGGAGTGTGTGATGATGTATGATGCAAGCAGCACAGATTGGTACCAAAATCTTTAAAATCAAGTTTTCTAGTAAATATTGTTTTTCCTTTCACAGAATTTTTTTTTCTAAATAAGCCATGTCATTCAATACGCTGACATGGTGATGATTTGTGGTGCACTGAGTTAGTAATACCTTTGGCGCTGAGCTTGAATTTACCCTGTGATGATGTGTGGTCGGGTGAGGTACAGTAATTGAAGTAATGTCTTTTGTTGATAGAATTCTGCATCAATTCCACGTAAAAGGGACAGTATGTCTCACTGTGACATAAAAGTGTTCACTCTTGTTTGTGATTATTTATGGTGCGCTGAGTAAGTAGTATCTTCGGTGGTGAGCTTGTATGTTCCTTTTGCTGTGTGGATTGAAGGCAGTTGTCAACAGACATAGATGAATTTTTTTGTCACTTATTTAAACAAAATGTGAAACATATATAGTAGAATTTTGTGTTCATTAAATCAATGAAGGCTAAATTTCCTAGTGTTCAAAGTTTAAGAAAATGTGAGGATATTGTGCCATGGTCTGTGTATTGAGTAAATAAAGATTGTATTGAATGTTTTCTGTAGTGCTGGCGCTCTTGGTATCTAGTTGTGAAGTCTACTGAGCGCAGAATTGATTGAAGGCAGTTCTCAGCACACATAGTGAAGAGAAATTTACATGGAAAACTGAATTGAAGTTGGGAACACTGCTGCCTGTAATGTAAACCGAAGGTACTAGTCGGTTGAAACATTGATGAATGGTATTTTGTACAGTTAACAGAATCTTAGGACAGCGTAGAATTGTATCTGCATTAAGGAAAACAATATTGAATGTAATGCTGTCCTTAATGTAGAAGGAAAGCTACATTGAAGGTCTGAACACAGCTGTCTGTAGTGTAGATTGAAGGCAGTTGTTGACACAAAGATCGATGAATGCTATTTTGTACAGTTAACAGAATGTGAGGACACAGTGTAATTGTCTCTGCCTTAACGAAAGGAAGGCTGAAAGAAATGTTGTTCTTTATGTAGAAGGAAAGCTGAATTCAAGTTGTGAACCCAGCTCTCTGCAGTGTAGATTAAAGGCAGTTGTAGACACAAAGATCGAGGAAAGGTATTTTGTCACTGTTTGCCTAACCTGAGGACACAGTATAATTGTCTCTGCCTCAAGGAAAGCAAGGCTGAATACAATGCTGTCCTTAATATAGAAGGAAAGCTGAATCGAAGTTGTGAACCCAGCTGTCCGCAGTGTAGATTGAAGGTAGTTGTTGACAGAAAGATCTGTCAATGCAAGTTGTACAAGTTAACTGCATCTGTGGACGTAGTATATTTGTGTCTGTCTTAAGGAAAGTAAAGCTCAATACAATGGTGTCTTTAATGTAGAAGGAAAGCTGAATTCAAGTTGTGAACCCAGCTGCCTGCAGTGTAGTTTGAAGGCAGTTGTAGACAGAAAGATCAATGAAAGCAATTTTGTCACTGTTTGCATAACCTGAGGACACAGTATAATTATCTCTGCCTTAAGGAAACCAAGGCTGAATCCAATTCTGTTCTTAATATAGAAGGAACGCTGAATTGAAGTTGTGAACCCAGCTGTCCGCAGTGTAGATTGAAGGTAGTTGTTGACAGAAAGATCTGTTAAGGCAAGTTGGGAAAGTTTACAGTATCTGTGGACACAGTATAATTGTGTCTGTCTTAAGGAAAGTAAAGCTGAATACAATGGTGTCTGTAATGTAGAAGATAAGCTAAATTCAAGTTGTTAAGTTGTTAACTCAGCTGTCCGCAGTGTAGATTGAAGGCAGTTGTTGAGACAAAGATCGAAGAATGCTATTTAGCCACAGATAACAGACACTGAGGACACAGTATAATAGTCTCTGCCTTAAAGAAAGCAAGGAAGAATACAATACTGTCCTTAATGTAGAAGGAAAGCTGAATTGAAGTTGTGAACGCAGCTGTCCGCAGTGTAGATTGACAGCCATTGTTGACACAAAGATCGATGAATGCTATTTATGCACAGATAACAGAATCTGAGGAGGCAGTATAATTGTCTCTGTCTTAAGTAAAGCTAGGCTGGATTCAATGATGTCATTAATGTAGAAGGAAAGCTGAAGTGAGGTTGTGAATCCTGATGTCTGCAATGTATATTGAAGGTGCTACTCGACACCAAGATTGATGAATGTTATTTTGTACAGTTAACAGAATCTGAGGACATAGTACAATTGTCTGTGCCTTAAATAAATTGAGACTAATATGTCATACTTTGTTTTAAGAGTTTGCAGCATTCCTAAATGCACAAAGGCAAGCATTAAGTTTGATAGCATGCTGATGGGCCCGCTTCACAGAATAGACTTAAGACTCAATCCTAAACTTACTATTTTTGGCATTCACAAAATGCACTTACTACTTTTGGCATTCACAAAATGAACTTACTACTTTTGGTAGTCACAGAAGTTAGGATTTTGTCTTAATTTTCTCTTAAGACAAACTTAATACAGATTTAAGACAGACTTTAGACAGGATTTTGTCTTAAGACTGTCTTAAGTCTGTCTTTAGTCTGTCTTAAGTTTGTCTTTAGACAAACTTAAGACACAATCCTCACTTCTGTGAATACCAAAAGTATTAAGTTCATTCTGTGAATGCAAAAAGTAGTAAGTGCATTCTGTCAATACCAAAATAGTAGTAAGTTTAGGATTTTGTCTTAAGTTAGTTCTGTGAATCGGGCCCTGCGTGATCAAATATGAGAATTTTCATTTTCTTCAAGAGTCTTCACAACATGCTTGTCCAGATATATTGTGGTATTGTAATTTGTTGTTATATTCCATAGGTAGTATAAGGAAATGATGTAATGTAGCATTGGTAATGTTAACATTTGTGTTGAGAATAAACACTGCCACACACGGGAATGAAGAAGAGCAGTTTTATTCTTGTCTTGATCTCTCCGCTGCCAGCCTCACACAACGTTCTATCGTGAACGCCCCGCCAACATTCCATGGGCCAGTTTACAGTTCGCTGAGGGGAAGGGGTGTAAGGGGCATACCACTAGTGACATGAATAACTAAGGGATATTACAACACATCTCCCTCTGTATGAAATGAACAACATTTGAAAACAAACCTCCGGGGGAGGAACAATATGCTGACATGCCTTTATACCATGTAATCCTTCTACTGTAAGGATTGGACAACATATGAAACACACTCCTCCAAGGGAGGTAAAGTATGTTGACATGTCTCTATTTCACATAGTCCTTTTGCCAACCTGGTGGCTGACGCACCCTGGTTTCTCTGGGTGCTTGAACATCCGGTCTCATCCTGACTTTCCTCACCGTCGGTCACTGGCACACATACATCGGGGCAGACAATTACATTGTCTATGCTCCATGTGCTTCCATCTTCCAGAACCACTGAGTTATTGTTCACTAAGCCTGGGCGTAGTTCGCGTAGCCGCACTCCGCGAGCTACGCGAAGATGCACTTGCACTCCGCGAACTACGCATAGCTCCGCGAGCATGCGTAGTAGCTTGCTTGACCCGTTCGCAAGCCTTTTTTCGTCTTCGGGAGCGCCGTGGAACTCTGGAACCTGCTCGACACCACATCTCCAGACGTCACCTTCCTCACGGAAACATGGATGAACGCCTCCTCAGCACCCGACATCGCCGTCGCCATCCCGGACGGATACAAGATCACCCGGAGAGACCGCGTCAACGAGACAGGAGGAGGCATCGCCATCGTCCACAAGAACAACATCCGCATCACGACCAACTCAGACGACACCCTCACAGCCGCTTAACATCTTCACTTCCAGATACACACCGACCCCAAGACCACACTCAGAGGCACCCTCATCTACAGACCCCCAGGACTTCGCACACAATTCAGCGAAGACATCGCAGACTTCATCAGCCCGCACGCCCTCGCCTCCGCTGACTACATCCTCCTAGGGGACCTCAACTTCCACCTGGAGAACAACAACGACAACACCACCACCACCCTGCTGGACAACCTCGCCAACCTCAGACTCATGCAACTGGTGAACACCCCCACACACTACGCCGGACACACGCTTGACCCAGTCTTCTCCTCCAGCAAGTACATCTCCTTCAGCCACTCCACTGGGCTCCACTGGACAGACCACAGCTGCGTCCACTTCAGCTTCAGAAAGACCACGACTCACCACCACCCGCAACAGGTTCCCCGCAGGAACTGGAACAAGATCACCACCGACCAGCTCACCACTTCACTGAGCCAGAACCCGCCCGTCAGCTCAACGAACCCCAACCAAGCAGCCAACAACCTCACACAGTGGATCACCAATTGCGCTCCCCCAACCAGCCTCGACCACTCGCAGTCCGGCTTCCGCACCAACCACAGCACCGAGACCGCCCTCATCGCAGCCACTGACGACATCCGAGCCCTGCTCGACAACTGGGAAACAGCGGCCCTCATCCTCCTGGACCTCTCCGCAGCATTCGATACGGTCTGCCACCGCACCCTAGTGCAGCGCCTCAGCAACATCGGAATCCAAGAGAAGGCACTGGAGTGGATCATCTCGTTCCTCACCGGAAGAACCCAGAGAGTCCGCCTCCCCCCGTACAGATCCAAGGCCACCAAAGTCATATGCGGCGTACCACAAGGATCATCACTCAGCCCCACCCTCTTCAACGTCTACATGAGCCCCCTCGCAGCCATCGTACGCCAACACAACCTCAACATCATCTCCTACGCCGACGACACCCAGCTGATCCTCTCCCTCACCAACGACCCAGGAGTCGCCAGAACCAACCTACACGAAGGGATGAAAGACGTAGTCGAGTGGATGAGGAACAGCCGCCTGAAACTGAACTCAGACAAGACGGAAGTCCTCATCCTTGGATCATCACCCTCCGCCTGGGACGACTCCTGGTGGACCCCTGCCCTGGGCAGCGCACCCAAACCAACTGACCACGCACGCAACCTGGGCTTCATCCTGGAGTCCTCCCTCACGCATGCTACGCATCCTACGCATGCTCCGAAAGATCTTCCCATGGCTCGCCACCGAAACCAGGAAGACGGTCACACAGGCACTCTTCACCAGCCGACTGGACTACGGAAACACCCTCTATACCAGAACCACAGCCAAACTCCAGAAAAGACTCTAACACATCCAGAACGCCTCCGCACGACTCATCTTGGACATCCCCCGACACAGCCACATCTCCGGACACCTGAGAGACCTTCACTGGCTCCCCGTCAGCAAGAGAATCACGTTCCAACTCCTCACCCAAGCACACAAGGCCCTCCACGACCTGGGCCCCAGGTACCTCAACAACCGCCTGACCTTCTACACTCCCACCCGCCAGCTACGATCGACCAGCCACGGCCTCGCCGCCGTGCCACGCATCCGAAGATCCACCATGGGAGGAAGATCCTTCTCCTACCTGGCAGCCAAGACTTGGAACTCCCTCCCCATCCACCTCTGCCTGACCCAAGACCACCTCTGCTTCAGGAAGCAACTCAAGACATGGCTGTTCGAGCAGTAGCGGACCCCCTCCCCCAAGTGCCTTGAGACCCTCTGGGTGAGTAGCGCGCTATGCAAATATCCTGATTGATTGATTGATTGATTGCCTGCATGCTCGGGATGTGTAGCGCGCGAAGTTACCCATGAGGTATGTCCCGCCCGCTCGCGTCCCCTTATTTCCGGTCACTACTAACGTGTTCGCGAGCTATTCTGTGCCAGATTGCAGTTTCTGCGTGTTCGGCAACTCGATCTTACCGACAAGCATCCTCGCGCACGCGAAAATGCTATTGAGTGCGCGAGAACTACGCTACGCAGCAGTTTGCGGAGTATTCAACAACTTCGCGTTCTCCGCGGAGCACGGAGTTGCCGAAACTCCGCAAACTCCGCGAACGGAGCGTAGTTCTTCGCCCAGGGCTATTGTTCACCCTCTGTATTCTCACTGGTTTGGAGAAGGAGGACACTTTTGCACGCCCTATAACAGGTCCTTTGACTACCACCCATTGTCGAACCTGGAACTTCCTGCCAGTGGTGCCCCACTTCTGGTCGTACTTAGTTTTATACTCTGCTTGATGTGAATTCACCTTTGCCCTCACAGAGTCTCTATCCACCCACACCGGTATACCACCATTTAACCAGTTTGGGTTGAGTTTAGACCCTGGATTTCTTCCTTTAAGGGAGGGGTGCCACTCGCAGTCGTGCTTGTTTCTTGAAGTGTGGTGAGCCCTTCCAACTGCTGCCGTTTATTTCTCCATCGGGACCCTTGCACTTTGAGCCTGTGTGCTCTTTCGTTGCTGTATTGACTGTGCCTGATAACCGGAACTCTGCCTGAGCCCGTGTGCTCCACCGTAGCTGAGTGACTGCCTTAGGGGATTTTGGAACTCTGCCTGAGCCCGTGTATTCCATTCCAGCTTTTCACTACCTGCTGAGGGAGTCGAGTTAGCCAGCGGGAGCGGGACTGCGAGGCCAAGAGGTGCTAGCGCCAGGTAATCGCGTGCACCTGGTGCCTCTTCCCGCCCCCTCCTCCCTGCAAGCACTTAACGACTCGCGGCCCCCGCTTCGCGGGAGCCGCTCGCAGTTGTGCTTGTTTCTTGAAGTGTGGTGAGCCCTTCCAACTGCTGCCGTTTATTTCTCCATCGGGACCCTTGCACTTTGAGCCTGTGTGCTCTTTCGTTCCTGTATTGACTGTGCCTGATAACCGGAACTCTGCCTGAGCCCGTGTGCTCCACCGTAGCTGAGTGACTGCCTTAGGGGATTTTGGAACTCTGCCTGAGCCCGTGTATTCCATTCCAGCTTTTCACTACCTGCTGAGGGAGTCGAGTTAGCCAGCGGGAGCGGGACTGCGAGGCCCAGAGGTGCTAGCGCCAGGTAATCGCACGCACCTGGCGCCTCTTCCCGCCCCCTCCTCCTCCTACTTAGCCCAGCTTCCGCACGCGTACGAGGGACGTGCGCGGACGGAAGCACGGGTGAAGACCAGGCAAAGAGCGGGCCGTTGTGTGGCCGTTAGGTGGCTGGAGAGGCTGGGCTGGGCCCCGTCCCTTTCATTCTCATGTGTGTTACCCAGACCTGAGTTCTCTACGTATAAAACTGTTTATACATTCTTTCTATGTGTTGTACCGCGTTCCTGACCTTAATATTCTGTGCTAATCTAGTTCCACTATTATTGCTGGGATAGGTAATTTTCAGAACGGATACTCCTGTATAAGTATCACAGTTGCGTATTCCCTCGCCATCATGGAAACGGCCTCACCTGGGACAGTGGGGGTAAACCCTAATAAGGGCACATTAAACAATTATTTTAAGAAATCTATTTCAGAAATTGAAAGGGAAGAAGCTCTAGCGGAGAGAAGGGTGGAGCGTCGTCGCTCCATCGAGGGCTACAAGGCCAGACCCTCTTTGGCCTTATCCCCGCATATTATATTATCTAGTTATGGGGTGACCCCTATCACTGAGGATCCCTTCACATCCCAGGGAATTCCAGAACTTCTAAGGGACATTACTCCCACACCACCTTCTCTTGGGGACCCATTTAGCCCACCTACTGTCGCTCCCCCGCCACCTTGAAATTCTGATGTAGGCCAGGAAGTTACGCCAGCTCCCCTCCATATTGGTAAAACCACCGCCAAAAATCAACCGAGGAAGATAGAGGCCCAGATAATCCATGGTCCTCCACCCAAAAAGAGAATGAGGAAGGGGGGTTCTATTCAAAAGGGCAAAATTAGTCACTCTGAATTTGGTAAGGGGAAAGGGGGGGGTGTAGCCTCTGTTTCTAAACCAACTGTGGATACAAGACCTGTTATCACTATAGTGACTACACAAGAAACATCACCACCTACACTTGTTACTACCCCCCCAAGTGTAATTTCCGAGGAGACTCTCCCGCTCGCCCCCACCCTGGAGTTTCTTGGGCAAATGCTCAGGACGCTTACTTCCCCTATTGTAGACAGACTATTGGCCATTGAACAACGGCTAGGGAACTTGGAACAGGCTATTCTCAACAAACCGGACAACCAGAAGGCCCCCTCTATTCCTAGTACAGCACTGGCTGCAGTCAGTTCACTTAATAGCTCAAAACCTCCTTCATCCAAGACGGCCCATCCAACATCTACTAATCTAGCCAAGGCGGCCCATACAACTTCCATCACCACTACAACGGCCTCATTTCCTATGCCCAATGTTCCTACTAAAACAGTGTCCCATAATCCTTTAGGAACTACAACCTCTACCATTCCTTCCATACCAGTCATGCACATGGATGGTGCCATCCCGAAGGGTGGAAACAGTATGGCTTCAAAACCAATGCAGCCGGCTGGAGAGAGGGAACCCCCTAGCAAAGTAGCAAAACGTAGGATCCCCAGGTTGAACTTCCTCCGGAATCACTACCCTATGTAGTGGTGCTCACAGGTGTTCCCACCCTTGACCCTGACAAGCGAGAAGGTCCACAGCAACTTAAAAATAAAACCATGTACTGGCTGTCTAAAAATAGACCACTCCCGGAGAATGTTAACGGGGACATAGTGCACGTGCGCCGACTCTCCTGGTTGGGGGGGCGGGAGAAAGACATAGAGGGCGACTTGATTGTGATTAATATTAGGGACCCAGAAGCTGTTAGGCACATTCTGAGTTGGATGCCAGGGAACTTAGGCAAATCAATTATGCAGTGTGATCTTACCTATTTTTACCCTAAAACCCTAGTAGCTCCCCTGTCATGTCCATGGCCTCCTATGGCCCTGACAGGTATTAATGGTCCAAAACAAAACAACCATTACTTCCCCTTGCACCCTGGCCCCATGATTCCAAAGAATGCTTATGGGTGGGAACCTGTCCCACAAAGGGCCTATGGTACTAATTATAGGAGATCGGACTACTCTTCTCAAACAGGGGGGATGGACCATTTGCTTCCTTTCACACCTTTGGAAGTTAGCAATAGATTTGAAGGTTTTTCCGGCTTGGATTCCTGTGATTGATGCCTGGGATCCTCCCCTGGTCATTCTGCTGTAGAGAGGGGCTTAAGTGAACAGAATGTTAATTTTTATGTTCCTGGTGCTAACTCCCCTCCTCAGTTGCCAGGTGATTCCTATGGCACGATCCAAACCTTTCCAGTCACATCCAACCACAGTCCCCCTCCCCCTCCAGGGACTCCTATCTCACATATATGCAGTGGTAGTGATACCTCAGGGGGGCAGGGACCTACATTGTACACTCCTTTTAGAGCCCTGAGGGTACTATCATGGAATGTTGCAGGTATTTTTAATAAAATACACACTGAAGAATGGGACTCCCTAATAAAAAATAATGACATCTGCCTCTTTCAAGAGACATGGGCGAGGGAACCCGTTCTTAAAACCGGTTACGCAATATTTGAAATCCAGGCTACCTGGAATGGCAAGGGGAGGCCCTCGGGTGGTCTGGCGGTGTGGATAGCGTCTCATATTGGCTGCACATAACTATAGCCACGTTCTCTCAAGACATCCAGTGCGTTCTATTGAACTGGTCGGGCGCCCCCAAGTTGGCAATAATAAATGTTTATTCCCGCCCAGTACGCCCAACGGCGGAGTCCACTACACTTGAAGACCTTGCGTCCTTCTTGGGTCAGTTGCCGACCGACTATAAGGTGGTATTGGTTGGTGATTTTAACTGTCATTTTGAGCCCTTAGAGGGTTTGAGGGAAGGGGCCCTTACGGCAGAAGACGACTTCTGGGGTATTCCAGTGTGTCAATCGCTCCATCCCAGATCCTGGTCTCCACTTGCGGTCCAAATCATGTCATTAACTCTTAATTTTGCCCTAAGAGCGTGTAACGGACGTACACCCTCAGACACCCCTTCAAAATGTACATTTAACAGAAAAAATTATGAGTCACGACTGGACAACATTTTTGTTGATACCAGTCTTTGGCCAAAGGTAGAGGATTTTAATATAATCCCCCGCACTGATAGTGATCACAATGCTCTCTTACTCTCCCTGGCCTATCTTCCAGAATATACCGGACCACCATCACTTGAGGAAAGAGTTGAACGGGGAAACCTGGTACTAACCTCAAACAGGCGTAGGGTGAGATGGCAGAAATTTTCCATGTCAGAAGAAAATATTGGGAAAATCTACAATCTGGTGCTGCCTAAATTTGAGGCTTTGGATGAACTAATTAGTCAATCCAGTACCCAGGACTTACATAAAACCCTACCTTTTATACACGAAGACTTAGTGGGAGCACTGGGAGAGGTTCTCTACCCAGAGGTGCCTAAGCCCAAGCACAAGACTAGAACTTCCACCTGGTACAACTCTGATTGCAGAAACGCCAAATCTGACCTTATCACCGCAGTCAAAGAGGTCGTACCCCGTACCAGGGTGACCGTTCTGCGACGTCAGTATAAGGACACAATGGCTCGTGCGAGGTCAGACTGGGACTGGGATAGATGGCAGGATCTTTCAGCAGCCCTAACAACTAAGGACTTAAGAAGATTTTGGTCCTTAGTCACTACTGGCTCAGGGGAACCCAAAGCTGCAGTTGAACCCAATATAGCAGCACATATATGGGAAGAACTTTTCAGTAAACTCTATGCAGATGCCCTAGAGAATACTGATGCCGTTGTTGCAACACTCCTCTCCCTTCCTGGAGACACCTTGGAGTTTACGCTAGGGGAAGTGGTTAGCGCAATAGATGGTCTAGCGTTGGGCAAGGCCCCTGGCCTTGATAAATTACCAGGTGACCTTTTTAGGTCCCATCCAGAGATCTGGGCGCCTTATCTTCACATTCTTTTCAATTCACTTGCATGTGGAATGGCGTTCCCCTGTACTTGGCTGGGGGCAGAGATAGTCCCAAACTTCAAGAAGGGCTGTCCTCTGCTCCCATCCAACTACAGGCCGATCAGCCTGATAGATGTCCCCCGAAAGATTTTTTCTCGACTTTTATTGGACCAACTCTTGGACTGGATGGAGGAAAATGAAATCTTAAGTCCCCTCCAGGCTGGCTTCAGGAAAAATACGTCCACCATGGATCAAATCTTCCGCCTCGTCCTCCTTTTCTGGAAATCGGTGACCATTGAGGGCGGGAGATTGTACATGGTGTTCGTAGACCTGAAGTCAGCATTCGATTTGGTACCACGGAAAAAACTCTGGGAGGTCCTGAAGGAGATGGGAGTGCCCACCAATCTACTCCAGGTCATAATAAGACTCCATCAGGGCAACTTTGCCCAGGTACGATGTGGGAGGGGTGGAGTATTGTCAAAAAGGTTTCCTGTTTCCCGGGGGGTTAGGCAGGGTTGCGTCCTTGCCCCTACTCTTTTCTGTTTATACGTGAACAGTGTCATTTCACACTTAGTTAACGTTAGGAACAATGACGCCCCGGTCTTGGCAGGCAGGAGGGTGCCGGCAATTATGTTTGCTGATGACACCCTCCTGCTTTCCAAATCACCCATGGGAATTCAGAGAATCCTTGATGGTTTCGGTCTTTTCTGCAGGCAGTATGGCCTTGAGATCAACACAGGGAAGACCAAGTACATGATCTTTAACCCCTCCTCCACAACTAGACCTAATCCATCCCTAAATTCCACGGTTCTAGAGAGGGTCAAAACTTTTCAGTACCTGGGCGTAACCCTCCAAGAGAACCTTTCCTGGGGACCACAGATCGCAAGTTCGCGAATAAGGCTTTCTCAACTCTCTGGGACTATTTTAAAGGTTACAAACACCTCAACATACAAACCTATAGCTCCTGCAGTTGAGATGTACAAAACACAAGCGAAATCTGCTGCACTTTATGGTAGTGAACTATGGGGACACCAAGCTGCAACTGAGCTGGTACGTGTTGAAAATAACTTCATGAGGCGTCTTCTGGCTCTCCCAACTGCAACTCCTCTGTTTCCCTTACGTCTAGATCTGGGTTTACCGTCCATTAGGGAGGACCTTGAATCCAAACCTATAAGATTTTGGCATAGACTCTGGGCAACAAAGGAGCTTAGTCACTATAGGCAAGATCTTGTGCATGTTATGAACTTAAACCACAATGACAAGATCCCTTGGCTAGCCTTTGTTAAAAAAGAATTGTTCCGGCTTGGTTTTAATGAGCTGTGGGTGGCTCCAGAAATAGGCTGTAACAAGGTCCCCCGGAAAAGACTTGTGGAAGCATACAAGGAACAAAATCTTGTATCCCACATGACTGCACCCAGCATCGGCACCTTAACTCAATGTTTTATTGAATCCAAAAATTCCTCTAAGTTTGAAACTTTTATGGACTTCATTTATCCGATTATGGCAAGGAAGCTTTTCATACAGTGGCGGTTTGGCACCCTACCTATCAAATCCTTCACTAGCAAATGGACCAATGGAGGGGACAAACTATGCCCTGGCTGTAATTCGTGCGATGAGGAGGAAATCCATGTTCTGTTTTTTTGCCCCACCTATAAGTCTCCAAGGAAATATTGGTTGGTGCCCCTATGTAGGAACATGGCAATAAGGAACTGTTCAACATCTTACAGAATACTGAAATCTGATTCCTCCCCCCACATTGTTTTCGCAGTCTCAAAATATCTCTTCGCCATGTGGCGCATTAGGTCCAAGTTGATTAAGGCTAAACCATCATAGGATGAATGTCTCTGCCACTGTTTTATTGTAACCTTTGGCTCCCGTTGGTAATGCCTTCCATCACACTGCCTATTTTATTCTCAATGACATGAATTGTTGTTGCTCCTCCTTTTATGTACTTTATATACTTGATTTTAAATGGTAAGAAATATCGTTACTTGTTTTTGTATGCATTTCAATGTTGATTTTAATATTGTTGTATGTATTTTTATGCATCTTTTATGGCCTAAACGGCCGAAATAAAGATTTTTGGATTGGATTGGATTGAATACAAAAGGAGATACTCCTGTCACTGCATTAGGGGAAGAATGATAAGACCATAGTGTTTTCCTTATTGCTTCCTCAACAGGTTCATGCATGGTGACGGCCATTTGAATAGAGTTTTTCAACATTCAATTTGCCCTTTCTACCATTCCATTGGCCTTGGGACAATAAAAGGGGGTTCTTATATGTGAGATTGCCAACTCCGCTAAGAATTGTTTCATCGCCTCAGACGTGAATTGGACCCCGTTATCTGTCACCAGAGTGCTTGGTATACCTTTTGCTGCGAACACCTCCCTCAAAAACCCCATCAAATCTTGTGTAGTTATTGAGGGTACAAATTTGGTACTGATCCAATGAGAGTGGTAATCAATGATTACGAACATAAACCTCTGGTTGGTATTAAGTAGGTTCAAAGGACCAATTATATCAATTCCCAACTTGTCCCATGGTTTAGTAGGTACCCCCACTGGGATAAGTGGTGCTTTGTGTATTACCTTGGATTTGTCACACCTTCCACATACCTCACAGTCCTTCACAGTGATTTCCACTAACCCATCCATCTTTGGGAACCAGTAATGTTGTCTGATTTTACTCTTGGTCATGCTTCTCCCTGGATGACCCTCTAGTGCGAGTGCTATTATCCTGTCCTTCATATTGCCAGGAGGAATGACTTTATTTCCTCTGTACACTTGTCCACTCATGTTAGACAACTCATTTCTCACTGCCTAATATGGTTTGAGGTTTACAGATTGCTCACTGTTATGCTCAGGCCACCCTTCCTCAATTACTCTTCTCAATTCTCCTAAAACTTGGTCATTCTGAGATTCTCTCTCCCACTCCTCTTTACTAATGGCTGGGTGCTCTACTGCGAGAATTACCTCTTCTGGTGGGCTGCACCAGTTGTCCTCGCCCTGTACTGGCAATCTTGACATGCAGTCTGCTATAGTGTTCTTCTCACCGGCTACATAACACATGTTGAAATTGTAACTTTGCAATGCCAATACCCCTTTGGAGATGCATGGAGTGGCCCTTTCAATGTTCTTCGTGGAGAATAAGGGAATTAGTGGCTTGTGGTTGGTCCTCAGGGTGAAGGGGATGCCCCACAGAAAGAATGTGAAATGATTAATGGCCCAATAGCACGCTAAGGCTTCTCTTTCAATGGTTGAGTAATTTGACTCTGGGGCTTTTAACGCCCTGGAGGCAAAAGCGATGACTCTTTCGCAACCGCCAACCATCTGAGTGAGGGATGCTCCCAAGCCCTTACTGCTAGCGTCAGTAGTGAGTGTGGTTTTTTCATTGGGATCAAACATCCCTAAGGTGGGTGCCTTGGCTATGGCTGACTTCACATACTTGAATTCTTCTTGGCACTCCGAATTCCACACAAAGGTCCTCCCCTTCTTCAATAGTTCCCTCATCGAGCATGTGTGACTGGAAAAGTTTTCAATGAATTTTGTCATGTACTCCACCAAACCTAGGAAGGATCTCAGCTCATCTTTGTTAGAGGGTGGAGGAGCTAACATTACTGCATCTACCAAGCTGGTTTTTGGCTTGATTCCCTCTCCCAAAATGGTGTGCCCTAAGTAAGTCACTGTCCTCACCCCAATCTTGCACTTATCCTTTTGGGTTGTAAAGCCTGCTTTACTCAACTTCCTCAAAACCTCTCTGAAGATCGTGTTATGCTCATTTTCTGTGTCCCCATACATGAGTATATCGTCCTGGAAGCACAAAACCTTTCCTAGACCCTCCAATATGTGCTGCATTATCCGTTGGAACACAGCAGCCGCTGACGCCAATCCAAATGGCATGCGACTGTATTGGTATGCTCCAAATGGCATAGTGAACGAAGTCAGGCTTTTTGACTCCGGATGAAGGGCGGCCTGGTGGTAAGCTGCCGAGAGGTCTAAAACACTGAAGAATTTGGCACCCTGCAATACGCTAAGCATTTCATTTATCCTGGGGAAGGGATGCCTCTCTACCCAGATGTTTGCATTAAGGTCCCTGAGATCTACACACAAACAAATCCCCTTGCCACCTCCTCTTGAAGCTACTACAATGGGGGCAAGCCACTCAGAGCTCTCAATCTTTTCAATCACCCCCATGGATTCCAACTTCTCCAGTTCACTTTTCAGGGACTCTCTCACCAATAGCGGTACCGACCTTGCTTGATGTACAGTCGGCTTGCAATGCTTCTTCAACTTTATCTTATGGAGAAAACCCTTCAGCAGTCCTAACTTATTTGAAAATACCTCTGGGAAGTCCTCACACACTTCTGTTCCAATACTTGGTTGCTCCACTAAGTACACCGGCTCTGATGCATTGGGATCTAATTTGATGCCAAGATCTTTTTGATGTTTCCACCCCAGTAAGCACGATCCCCTCTTGGTCAAATACACTTTGCCCAAAGTGACTCTATCCTTGAACTTTATGTGCATGATGACCATTCCTACCAAGGGTATGGTGTCATGGTTTTATCCTCCCGGGTTAATGTCCGGGGGAAACATCTCATATTCTTTGTCAATAGACCTTTCCTTGAATGTGGTTTTATTTATGAGTGTGTAAGGTGAGCACGAGTCAGCATATACGTTATAAGGTACATTGTCAAGCCAAATCTCACACTCAGGGTAACTACACTCTGTGCTCTCACAAAGCTCATTCACCAGGAACACTATGGCACTTCGAGGTTCTTCTTCATCAAAAATAACTTGGGCTACATCTCTTTTCATTTCATGACAAACTTTGGTAAAATGTCCCCGTTTGTTACACTTCCTACATAGAACACTCCTTGCTGGACACTTCACATTATTTGCTAGATGGTTAGGATTGCCACAACGGTAACACTTTATCTTTGAGTTTCAGCCTTATTCGCAAAACTACCCACTGATACACTTTTGCTTTTGTCGTATTTTACAGATACCTCCATTACCTCATCATCACGCACTTGATTTACTTCCACAGCATCTTTCATCTCACTCATGCAGAAGGCTGTGTGCTCAATACTTTTGGCTATATCTACCGCCTGTTTTAAATCTGGGGCATCTGCTAACAGTTTTTCTTGTATCTTCTTATCTGATGTACACCTAACTAATTGGTCTCTGATCAGAGAATCAGTAAGATTACCAAAATCACAAGTGGAAGATAGGCTTCTAAGTACTGCTATATAGTTTACCACTCTCTCAAACTTCCCTTGAGACCTTGAGAAGAACTTGTGTCTCTCTAAAACCACATTCATTTTTTTTCCAAACTGGACATCAAGTTTCATTAAAGCAATCTGATATACGTCCGGTGGAGTATCACCATCCACACTTCCACTGTTGCTATCATCAGTAATGTCAGGTAAATTATCATATATCTCTCTTGCATGCTTTCCTAAATTATGCAACAAAATGTGTAGCTTCCTTACATTCGAAAATCTATTTCCACCTATAGCTATTATATAGGATTCAAAAATCCTTACCCAATTCTTCCAGGGAGTGAGGGGTTCCCCATCTTCATTTAGGAAGGGAGGTGGTTGGGACATTGACATCGCTGTTGCCATAATAGAATTAAGATTTGAGCAACGCTGACAGGGTGGAAGGTTGGGCAGCGGCAAAAGAGATACTCTTCTGCTGCACTAAAGATCCAATTTCCTATGCTTTTACACTTAAATTCATACACATGTGATTTAAGAAAATTACAATTTTTTTCACTTCACGCCTACTGAAAAATGTTCACTAGAATCCACACTGTTTTCAACTGCGCACGCAGTTTCCAACGTAAATGTAAACTACAACGTCTTAAGTCTACAAACAGCTGTGCCCGTCAGCGTGAATTAATAAGGATACAGGTCCTGACAGGCTGCCAGCGTTTACCTGTGCCTATCAGCGTGAACATTAAGGATGATGTTTCCGACAGGCTTACTGCGTTAAGCTGTGCCTATCAGCGTGATCAATAGCACCTGCTTTCACTTAAATTGCGGCCAAACTCTCTCTTGACGTTCCGCCGGTAACACGGGTAACGCGCCTCACAGCTCGTGTTGATATAGTTCACATGCGCCCTCTCCTGGCTGGATTGCACTCGCGCACAATGTTATCTTCCTGATGCGCAGCTGACTGGATTATGAGGGACGCCTGGCTGTCAGCTTTGACTGGCTTGGTGCTCGAGATTCCTCGGTTCGCCCCCTCACGGCTGCACTGCACTCGCTCACAATACACGCTCCACTGTGCGCAGGAAACCGCACTCAGGGGCGTCTTCCTCTCAACGCTGACAGGGTTGAACACGCTCACTTAGGCGCTTCCTTAATAACCTCTCCGAACATACTAGGCTGTGTTCAGGTACACAGAATGCCTTATGACGAAAGGATCACTTCCCGTTAACTTCACCATATGTGATCACTACGCGCAAAGTCTAGGCAACTTCCCAGCTGGGTGATAACCCTCGCGCCACACCTATGGCCTTAATCAGGCGAGACAAAGGTCAATATGCGGACTCATCAATGCACACGCCCTGCGTTAAAGCCTTTCTCTCAGATGATTTAACTGACGAGCTCATACTAGCGCTGTACTTTCCATTTCGCCCACACTGAAGCGAGACGATAATCGCATGCTCCGTCTTCAATTGTTATTTCTACGCGTTTATTCATGCGCTTTCAGTTAAAAGCAACTCACGGTTTTTCCTTTCTTTTACAATGGTGTCTCAGCTATCCGGCAGCGCTAGAAACGGGGGAAGACCAGGACCTGCCCCCCGCGCAGCCTCGTCGCCACTTGTTGAGAATAAACACTGCCACACATGGGAATGAAGAAGAGCAGTTTTATTCTTGTCTTGATCTCTCCGCTGCCAGCCTCACACAACGTTCTATCGTGAACGCCCCACTAACATTCCATGGGCCAGTTTACAGTTCGCTGAGGGGAATGGGTGTAAGGGGCATACCACAAGTGACATGAATAACTAAGGGATATTACAACAATTTGGTTATATTTTTAATATAAGGAAGTTATTACAAATATGCAATAAGGAAATGATGCTGAATATGGAACTATTCTACAAGACATAAGAATTGGAGAAATGACTGAACATGTCAAAAAAGTTTTACAGAGACGATTAGTTGTTAATTTTGTTTCCAAAAGAAAATATTGTTGCTAAGTTTGTAGGTATTTTTAAAATAATTGACAACCCCAGTGAAGAAAAGCAGCAAGTGTGAAAATATCCTACTTTGTTCGGCTGGGGTATTAGCTACAATAAAAAGATTCAATAAAGGTCCTTGACTTTGAATCAGAAAATGAAATTGTACAATAATTGATATCCCCTAGCCAAGAAAGGCAGTTAGTCTGTAAATTTTCACAGCCTTCTACCGTAGTCGTAGGTACAACAAAAAGCCTCAATAAAGGGCCATGAGTTTGTAACAGAATATGAAATTGATGAACAATTGATAACCGCAGTCAAGACAGGCAGCAAGTGTGCAATTTTTTACTGCCTTTGGCTGGGATACTTGTTACCACAAAAAGGCTCGATAAAGGGTCTGTAGTTTGAATACGAATATGAAATAGAATAGTTGATAACCATAGTCAGGAAAGGCAGCAAGTAGGTGTGTGTAAGTGTAGATAATGCGTTGATTGAGTGGAACATGAATAATTTAAACACTAAGAAAGGCTGTAAGTGTTCAAATTAGCCACTTCTATTCACGGGTAGTAGTTTGCAAGAAGGCTCATTGAAGGGCCTGCACTTTGAACTAGAATAACAAAGAGAAGATTTGATAACCATAGACTATACTTGCTCTTTTTTAATAATGTTAGACTTTTGTTAAGCTTTTTTTCATACATGAACAGCATAGAGTGCGCAAATTTCCTACTTCCTTCTGGCAGTGCAGTATCTATATGAAAAAGGCTTGATAAAGGGCTCGCACTTTGAATATAGATATGAAATACAAGAATAGTTGATAACTATAGCCAAGAAAGGCAGCAAGTAGGTCCATGTATGTGTAGATAATTTGTTGATGGAGTTGTAGATGAATAATGTAAAAAATGAAAGGCTGAAAGTGTTCAAATTACCCAGTGACATTCATGAGTAGTAATTAGCAAGAAGGTTCAATAAAGGGCCTGTAGTTTGAATTTCAATAAGAAACAGAAGATTTGATAACCAAGACTATACTGGTTGTTTTTTAATATTGTTAGACTTTCAAAGCTTTTGTTTATACATGAATGGCAGGAATTGCACAAATTACCCACTGCCATTAACGAGTAATAGTTACTAAGAAGGCTCAATAAAGGGCCTGCACTTTGAATTTGTATTACAAGAAGGATAATTGATAACCCCAGCTACGAAAGGCAGCAGGAGTTCAAATTTCCTACTGCCTTTGGCTAGGGTAGTTGATAGAATAGAAAGGGCTTGATAAAGGGACTGACGTTTAAATAGGAATATGAAATAGTACAATAGTTCATAACCCCTGCGAAAAAAGTGTACAAATTTCCCACTGCCTTTTGCCAGTGCAGTATCTATATGAAAAAGGGTTGATAAAGGGCCTTGACTTTGAATAAGAATATGAAAATGACGATGCATCGTCAGCTTTCAATTATAGTGCACGCAACTCAGAAAAGATTCTTACCATAAAGTTTTCTGCATAGGTTGCTGAAGCTTTTTGGTCGCAGACACCACAATACTTTTTAATAGACTGTAAATGTACAAAAGATGTATATTAGGGAATCATAATAAAAATACTAACCATTGAAAGGGTAGTTTGCAAAAAAAATGTTATCTTTGAAACCCTGTTTGGTATTTACGAGTATTTTAAAGAAGTTGCATCAAGCAAAAAAAAGGTCGCAAACTGGCAGATCCTCAGATTCTTTCCATTTGTGACTGGGATTTTTGCATTTGGGATGCATCATCCCAAATGCAACAATTGCAATTAAGAAATCTCTAAATTGAGATTCCTTAAATTGCGATTGCATTTAAGGAGCCACGGCTCGTGCAGGGCGTTACGCCGGGCGGTGATGTCAGGCAGAGGAGGGGCAGGGTGGGTTTGTACCATGCGGGATATGGAGTTTGTCAGGTAAGTACCGAAAAAAAAAAAAAAAAAAAAACCTGCGCTGCATCGCCAAATGTGATGCAGCGCGGGCAACAATATATTTTTTTTGGTACTTACCTGATATCGTCCATATTCCGCATTTTACAACCACCCATCCTGCCCCTTACCTGATGTCACCGCCCGGCGTAACACCCTGCACAAGCCATGGCTGCTGACATCACTGCACGGGGTAACGTCATGCACGAGTCTTGGCTACCAATTACATTCGTTTAGACTAACAAATATTCGAAAACGAATACAGGCTTGGGAGTGTCACGTGACGCAGTAATAAATATTAAAACTAATGGGAGATTTAGGAGGGAGCAAATACGATGAACCAGAAAGCATATATTCCAGAAAACTAAAGCAAAGCAGAGCTGAGAGGGCCTCGTGATGGATAGAAAGAAACATTTGCGCAATAACTCACTGTCCACAACTTCTTGGTTAGGAAGAAAAGCCACTTTATTAAGACAGGTGCAAATGAACTTCTAATCAAATATCTTGATATTCATTATTTAATAAACCAAAAATTCCTTCAACTTATCTTAGCATCCTTATGAAAGATGAAACCCCCACCAAGTTAACCCAAACAAACCCAGCAGCAACTGACTCTTGTTGATACCCTCCTCCTTTCCTTTAAATGGTCTTTGAGGATGGAGCATCCCGGTCCTGGCTGCCCACCACCCAGAAAAATCACCTACCAACTAAAATTACACCTAGATCTGTCTTAGCGTGGCAACCACACTAGAGTGTAGTAGTGAAATATGTACAATGTGTGCAGTCACCTTACCCCTTCCAGACTAGTGCATCTGTTTTGCTAAAGTTCAAGGAAAAGTGGGGCATTTTGGCAAGTAAGGGTGATAATTATTGCCCGTGCCAAGTATCTGGAGTTTTGTTATCGCCTCCTTTCCCCGATAATTTTTGGCTTCTTACAGACCTATTATCAACACGTCTGTAAGAGGCGTGTCAGGGAAAGGGTGCGATAACTCCCGCTAAAAGGTGATATGTATTCTGGCCATACCTTGCCATCTGCACCGATCGGTACACAGACATCAACGAGATACTTGGCACAGGCAATAATTATCGCCCTTACTTGCTAATATGCCCCTACCTATTTGATGTCTGTGGGTCTTCTGATGGAGATCTGGCATTAGTCAGGTTTTTAGCAGGTGTTAAAAAGCTGCGTACATCGGGGGTAGCAAGAATTTTTATATCGCTGGTCATCTTAGATGATACACCGAAGTGCTGTTAACAAATTTTAACGTGAAATTTTGGTAAGTAATGCCTACATTGCATTTCATTAGCGATAAATATCGCTGGCATGCAAGTCGATGAAAAAAATGGCAGTTAACGCCAGAAAGCCTACGCTAACACATGTTAGCGCAGGCTTGCTAATAGGGCGTTTACATTATTGCCTCTTTATTGGCAAAATGTGCTGATAAAACGGCGACAATGCCCTTGATAATATGCCCCAGTGTTGCTTGTCTAGAATCACACTGTGAGTCTGTCTTCATTTGGGCAACCATTGTGAGAGAAGCATTTGGTTACTTCATGTATTTGCTGACACATAACTGCTTAAAAACCAATCCTGTTGTCATGTTTTGGTAGTATTAAAAGCCAGTCATTGCTTATGCATTTGCAGAATGAGTCAGGTATTCACACTAGAGTGCAGTAGTGAAATATGTAGAATGTGTGCAGTCACCTTACTCCTTCCAGACTAATGAGTAACCGTGGGCGTAGCACTTCGCTCCACCCACGGAGTGGGCGTAGTGTTGCCTACTTCGCGCTTCACAAAGTAGGTGTAGTAGGCAACACTACGACCACTCTGTGGTGGTACGAAGTTGCCCGCCACCTGCCTCCCTCCCGCCCTCTTCTACAATATGAGGGAGCCCGGGGACACCGCATTCAGGGTAAGTTATTTTCCTTTTATTTTATAGGGTTGTAGAAGAGGGCGGGAGGGAGGTGGGCGGCGCGTAGTGGGGCCACGCGAAGTGTGTGGGTGGGCGTAGCACCCACCCCACTTCACGGAGCTTCACGTAGCCCCACTACACGGACTACAACCACCTTTACGAATGAGTCTGTTTTGCTAAAGTTCAAGGAATATTGTTGCTTGACTAGAATCACACTGTGAGTCTGTGTGCACTTGAGCAACCACTCTGAGAGAAGCATTTGGTTACTTTATGTCTTTACAGACCCATAACTGCTTAAAACCCATCATGTTGTCAAGTTTTAGTACTATTAGAAGCCAGTCATTGCTTATGCATTCATTTTCCCAGGCAGTATCTTTACACTCTAGCAAACACCCTGTCACTCCTCTTGCACTCCTCTAGTGAACTAATCAGCACCAAGTACTAATCGATTCACTGTGTCAAAACCCAACCGCTTATAAATTCACAGAAGCATTCTCCTTGCAGTACTCTAATCATTCAGTCAGTACCCAAGTACTCATGCAGTGAGCCAGGCCTTAGCACATGGACTGCTTCAAACTCCTATGCACTGTGCATGTAGTCCTCTAAACACCTACACACTTGTGTTTCAGGCCTTCAATTCCTCAGTCAGTATCCATACAATTCCAGCAAACACCGTGTCTCTCTCCTTGCACTCCTCTAGTGACCCATTCAGCAGCATGTACTAATCCAGTCACTGCACTAGAACACAACCAATTATAAATTCACCCAGTCTCTCTCCTTGTAGTACTCTAATCATTCAGTCAGTACCCAAGTACTCATGCAGTGATCCAGGGCCTTAGCACATGGACTGCTTCAAACTCCTATCCACTATGCATGTACTCCTCTAACCACCTACACACTTGTGTTTCAGGCCTTCAATTCCCCAGTCAGTATCCATACACTCCTGCAAACACCCTGTTACTCCCCTTGTACTCCTCTAGTGACCCATTCAGCACCATGTACTAATCAATTCACTGCACCAAAACCCAGCCACTTATAAATTCACCAGGGCACTCTCCTTGCATCATTCAGTCAGTACCCAAATATTCATGCAGTATTCCAGGCCTTACAACATGGAGTGCTACTAACCTATTTCCAATGTGCACGCTGTCCTTTAATAAACTACACACTTATCTTACACATGTTCATTTCTACAGGCAGTATCCATACACTCCAGTAAACACCTGGTTACTGCGCTTGCACTTCTGTAGTGACCCATTCAGTACCATGTACTAATCCAATCACTGCGCCAAAACTGAACCACTTACAAATTCACCCAGGCACTCTCCTTGTAGTACTCCAATCACTGTTTTGGTACACAAGTACACATACAGTGAGCTAGGCCTTAATACATTCGCTTGTAAAAACTCCTGTCCACTATGCAAGTAGTCGTCTAACCACCTACACACTTGTTTTTCACATCTTTAATTACTCGGGCAGTACCTATACTCTCCAGCAAACACCATGTCACTCCCTATGCACCTCTACAGTCAGCCACCCAGCATCATGTACTAATCGAAACACTGCACCAAAACTGAAACACTTATACATCCATCAAGGGATTCTCCTTTCAGGGCTCTAATCATTTAGTCAGTGCCTAAGTACGAATGTAATGTCCCAGGGCTTAACACAAACACTGTAACAAACCCTTGTCCATTACACATGCAGACCTGTAATCACCTACAGTTATCTTTACACATTCAGTTACAATTTCAATTAGTGATTAGAAAAGAATGTAGTTGAATGGTTTTTATATACAATGTGTTTGCATAGTAATAGAAAAGTAAAATGTATAAATGTATTAAAATATAGTTATCTATATTTATTTTTTACAGCTATTATTTATCATCATTAAAATAAACTTATCATGCCTGAAAAATCAAGAAAGAGAAAAGGACAGAAAACGGACAATTATATGAAGAAAATTCCACAACAAGTATTGGATGACCAACATCATATGGGTAAAAAGAAAAAGTCTAGAAACAGTGTGCAGATTGTGCAAAGTACAAAGTAAGCTTCGACCAGAAACAAAAAAGATGAATAAAAACAAAGGAAAAAATGGAAAATTATATTCAAAAGATACAATGTTTGGTAAAAGAAGAGAAGATCAGTATAAAGAAATCAGAAAAAAGATTTTTTTATAATAGAATTGTTTTTAACTTGCTAAAAGATGTGAAAAAGTATTAAAAAGTACACTATTTTATAAAAAGAAGAAGTCTATTGAATCCATTGTTCAAAAGGCTTTTGAATTAAAAAGGAATGTATTCATTTTAGTTTTGAACAGAATTTGATCACTAGATAAACCAATCCATTTAATGAAGACCAAAAGTAAGAGGAAAAGAGTAATTAACAGAACTAATTTTTGTGATATTTTTTTGGGTGAATAGAAACACAGTTCAAGTTCAGAGCCTTCTTTAATGAAGAGAGGTATTTTCAGACCAATAATTGATTGCATGCAGTTGATACCAGTGTCAAGCTAATGATGTTAGAAATGGTTGTCCAATTGAGAAAGAGAAGATGGTTCCCAGAAATGCAGAAGAAGTGTTAGCTGAAGAAGTTCTAGGGAGAGGTCCTAAAGCTCCAGTGTACACTTGGGATTTCAGTAGTATTTGTAGTGTAGGACAAGAATCTATTGATATTTTCAATCAATCAATCAGGACACTTGTAGAGCGCACTAAATACCTGTGGGGGTCTCAAGGCGCTGGGGGGTGCTGCTACTGATCGAAGAGCCAGGTCTTGAGTAGTCTTCTGAAGGCCAGATGGTCTTGGGTCTCCCGTAGGTTGGTGGGGAGGGTTTTCCAGGTCTTGGTGGCGAGGTGGGAGAAGGATCTGCCTCTGGCTGTCATTCTTCAGATGCGGGGGACAGTGGTGAGAGTGAGGTCGGCAGAGCGGAGCTTGCGGGTGGGGTTGTAGAAGCTGAGTCATCTGTTGAGGTTCTCTGGGCCGTGGAGGGCTTTGTATGCGTGGATGAGGAGCTTGAAGGTTATCCGCTTGTTTACAGGGAGCCAGTGTAGGTCTCTCAGGTGGGGAGTGATGTGACTGCGGCGGGGGATGTAAAGATCAGACATGCCAAGGTGTTCTGGATGTGCTGCAGCCATCTCAGGAGCTTGGCCGGTGCTCCTGCGTAGAGGGTGCTACGGTAGTCTAGCCTGCTGTTGATGAAGGCCTGGGTGACTGTTTTTCTTGATTCTGTGGGGAACCACTTGGAAATCCTTTGTTGCATTCGGAGGATGTTGAAGCAGGAGGAGGAGATGGCGTTGACCTCTTTAGTCATGGTGAGGGTGGAATCGAAGATGACCCCTAGGTTGCGTGTGTGGTCTGTGGGTGTTGGAGCATTTCCCAGTGTGGCCGGCCACCAGGAGTCATCCCAGGCCGAAGGGGTGGACCCAAGGATGAGGACCTCCATCTTGTACGAGTTCAGCTTTAGTCGGCTGTTCTTCATCCACTCAGCGACGGCCTTCATTCCTTCGTGGAGGTTGGTTTTGACTTTGTGGGAGTCTTTGGTGAGGGAGATGATCAGCTGGGTGTCGTCGGCGTAGGAGATGATGTTGAGGTCGTGTTGATGGGAGACATGGGCGAAGGGTTCCATGTAAATATTGAACTGTGTTGGGCTGATGGACGAGCCCTGTGGTACGCCGCAGATAATCTCGGTGGTCTTGGAGTGGAAGGGGGGGAGGCGGATGCTCTGAGTTCTGCCAGAAAGGAAGGATGTGGTCCAGTCCAGGGCCTTCCCTCGGATCTCGGCAATGTGTAGGCGTGTGCGTAGGGTACAGTGGAAGACTGTGTCGAAGGTGGCTGACAGGTCCAGGGGGAAGAGAGCTGCTGTTTCTCCATTGTCTAGCGTTGTCAATATTTTAGGCAATTTCTTATGACAATATAGTAAAAAAAAATTAAACAAAAGATTAAGATGTTGCAAGGACTAGACCCTTGTAGAGTGAGAAAAAATACTGATTTGCAAGGTCATTCTCTGGCTTGTCTTTCTAGAAAAGTATGTCAAAGTGTTTTTCATCATTTCAATTGTTAGCAGTGGATTTATGATAGTACAACATGATGATTTTGATCGCAGTACTTTACATCTCGGATTTTACAACTCAAGTTGTTACAACGACTTGCGTTCGAGGGTGCAGATTGAGGATTATTATAATTTTCTATTCCAACTCCAGCCCACGTAACAGTAGGGAAGGTGTTGGAATAGAAAATCACAATATTCCTTAACCAAGAGCGCCATCCTGCTCAATTCGTAGTAATGACTTGCGTTGTAATGGCAGCGTGGTAAAGGTCGTGCGGTGTAAACACCGCCTTGTAAACGTTGTTTACCTTAGCAGTACATCATTTTCAAATGTGAATGTTAGTCAGAAGATTGTATTACGCAAAAAATCCAGCACTAATGTTAAATGAGTTAAACAGTGCTCTTTTGCGTGGGTCAGTATGTGAGAAAATTGAGTTTTGTTACTTTGGTCCTGAATAAGAGAGTGCAGAAAATGACACATTAATAGAAGAAAATGTTGAAGAGAATCTGCAACATACTACTTTGAAGAACAAATTACAAAATGGAAGGTGATTTCAGTTGAAAGGCCAAAATATTCTTGTATTCGTTGTCGGCGAACTCACCATGAAAATCAGACTAGGACTGTTGATCTGTATTTAAAAAGTAAAAGAGAAAACATTATTAAGTGGAAGGAATTTGCAACTTATTTGTTGGTAGAGCATTGTTATGGGTTCTGACCAGTTATATGCAAATATTGTTATAACAAATTAGATGAGAATAAAATGCCTGCTAGAGCTGTCCATAATAATGTACAGTTGGTAACTATTTCCGCAGAACTGATAGATTTGAATATGTATGAGTCTATTCTGAATCAATGTGTACACCCATTTCAAGTAATTGTACGTTTGGAGCCTAAAACAGGTCAATTGCCTCCTTCAGATTTACGGAGAGGATTAAAAGAAGAGTTGTATTTTTACCCCTAGATTTAAAGAAAAATATTGAAACTATTGGTGTAGAGAATGTAGAAAGTGAACCACTAGTTACACCACACGCTCCTGGGAAATTTGCCCAAAAATCCGCAAATTCGCAAGCTGCAGATTTTTTTGCTTGGTCACGCTTGAAAAATACAATATCGCTCACACTGCATTGACTTACCGTGATTCTGAGTTCGCCGAGTTGTTTTTCCTCCCGGTTTGCGTGTGCTGCACCATTTTGGATCTTGCTGCGTGATCGCGCGAGAGTTTTTTGACCGCGATTATGTTATCGAGGCCCGCTATCTTGCACAGTGATCACGCATCGCAGGAGTAAACAATGCAGAACAGGTAGATGCGGCACGCAGCTGACTTCCGGCGGGAGATTTGAACAGCTCGCTTTCCCGAAATTGCAAAAATTGCAATTCTGCACAAGAAATCCACCGCAGGCAGCATAAACCTTCTGAAAATGATGATGTTGATCAGAATAACTCCTCAGATTGACATTTGGCTGCACTTTTTGGTGCAAGGAATCCATTTTAGGGGGTGGGGAAGGAAGTGCTCCGGAGTCTCCAAATTCCTGTTCCGGTCCAACAGGCTCCTCCCAGTGCTTTGTCCATGGCCTGGTAACTTTTGATTTGGATCTGAAGCTGGAAGGATTACTTTTTGTGGCTGCTGCTGGATATTTGTATTTGAGGATTTTTGTTTGGATCAGTTTGGGATTACTTTTGTTTTTGAGATTTTACAAGTAAGTTGGTGTTGTTTGCTTGGGGCATTGCAGTTACTGCAACTACAATTTTGACTTTTTGGGGTGGTGTTGGGGCCAGGCCATGTGGGTGGGGGTCATTTTGAGGCCTGGTCCAGCCAGGGCCTGGCTTTGTAGCTGGGGGTCAAGGGTCCATTTTGAAGCCAGGCAGTGTTCTCAAGCCTGTACCCAGTTTGCCTTGCTTTCTTTCATTAGGCCCAGGGGTAGTGAGTGGTGCATGGACCAAGTCTTTCTGTGGGGTGTCTTGAAATTAAACATGATTGAGGGCATGGATGGCGGTTGAGGGCGGAGGCAAGATAGCGGCCACTTGAGTGGCCGGTGCAGAGCTGCGGCGAGGACGCCAACATTGATGAAACCCACGGTGTAGCTCACAGCAGAGCAAGCCACTCGTTGGCATAAGGAGAAAGAAGGGCTCACGCTTACCTTATTCCGAGGCTCATTCTGGCGCTGGAGTTAAGCAATGTGGATGACCCTCGCCCGATACTGGTCCGCGAGCCAGCTTCTGAGGGTAGTGTTGCAGGCACTGGAGGCTGTCATTCCCGGCTGCTGCGATCCGAGAGGTGGGTGGATCCAGCTGCTGAGTCGGAATCAACCACGGAGTTTGACGCGGTGCTGGCAGAGTCGGGAGGGAAAGCAAAAACTGTGCTTGGAGTGCACCGGGGATTGCAGTCGGATTGACTATCGGAAGTGGAGGCGGCTCCATGGCGGAATGGCTCCTAAACAAAATCTCAGCTCGAAAACAGGCAATGCTAGAAAAAAAGTGCCTAAAGAGGAGGCTGAGACGGAGATATCGGACGCAGCTCGCGGAGAAGAGCATCCCCCGCCAGATCAGCACAGGAAGAGTCATCAGGGAGCCCCCAAGACCCGATTGGCTACCGCCTCTGTTTTGGATATGCTGGTTAAGGCAGGTAAGGGAAAGGGCATAAGGATTTGGGAGAGGGTATTCCTATGGATTAGCATAATGCATCAGGGAACCTTTTTGGACCCCTCCTGACTCAAGTACCCGTTGAAGAAATTCCGGGTGAAGGTGTTTGTGCAAAGGAGGTGTTACACAATAGTAAGGAGAACTTGGTTCCGGATTTGGGGACCACTGTGTCCCCCCAGAGGTGGAGCTGCCTGCTATAGTTTCAAACTCGTCGATCTCGAGTACTGGGGAGACTAAATCTGTTGGAGTAGCAGGACTACCTGGCTCATTAGAAGTCCCACTAGAACCACCAGTTGTTGAAATAGAAGATGTTTTAAATGGGGCAACAGTGGGAGCCACTGGTGAAAAGGAGAGTGAACCAAGCAAGGCCTTCTTCTCTGTCTCTGATGGCGGGGGAGAGTGGTCGGAAGAGGAGGAAGAACATAGCTCGTGTGTGGAGTCAGATACCGACCCAGAGAATGTCTTGCCAGCCTCCGCCATGAAAACTAAGAAGGCTGTCTGGGGGAAGGAGCTTCTGCAAAGGGAATTAAGTTGGGACCACTCTTCCGCCCAGCACCTAATAGGCAGTCCCCTGTTAGAACAGACACAATTGTCCCTGCTAGAGTCGATACACCAAGAGATTCTAGCACACAGAGACGAGACGCGCCATGATAGTCGGAAATCGCAGGATGCGATGAGGAAAATGCAGGGAGTGGTGCGGAAACTCTCTAAAGCTTGTGCCACCACGGGGGACAGAGTGTCAAACTTGGAGGAGCGTGTGGTGTCAACGGAAACTGAGATGGCAGAAGCTGTATCTAAGGTCGATGCTTAATGGTCTCAGGTGACAGATATATAGTGGAAGCTGGAGGAGATGGAAAATATGCTTCGAAGAAATAACCTGAGAGTTCTAGGAATTCCGGAGTGGGCCAGAGGATCGGACATAAGGGATTATACCATCAAGCTTTTTCATCAAGCCTTTCCCAAATGTCTAGCTGGGACTGGCCAAAAGAGCTACAAAGATTGTGCCAACCTCCCTTCAAGTTAAGAAAGAATGCTAAGGAAGAGGACAAACCCATGGCAGTACTGATTTTTCTTGGTAACTTTGTCCTACGACAGCAGGCACTTGCGGACAAGGCGAGACCGGATGCCTGGAGAAATGTAGATGGGGTGTCGTTCTTTGTCCGCCCGGACTTTTGCCACGTGACTGTGGAAAGACGCTGGTGTCTTAGGGGGCTGATAAATCCCTTTCAGGGTAGGAAACTTCAAGCCTATTTGATTAACCCAGCACAGTTAAAAGTCATTAATGAAGGGAAAACGTTGTATTTTTCCTCAGAAGTCAAGGATAAGGATGATCTAGATAGCCTAGGCAAATAGATCCAGACAAACTGACGGATTATTATATATTACAAATGGTATAAATGGTATAAATTGATGCATCGTTAGGTCACTGGTAGCGGTTCTGTGTGTGCAAAACTTTTGAATGTATTTTTTCTCTCTTTATGGGTTTCTTTGGTCTTTAGGTACTAGAAAGGTATATATAGTCGTCCTCGTCGTAAACACTGCACTTCCATCACTTGCACAGACTAGATCTGTGCGCCTCACAGAGTGGGGTTAGGGGGCAGAGGTAAGTGGGCTGGGGGTAGGGTGGTGGATGTGGGGGAGGGAGGCAAGGGGGTGTGGAAGGATGAAAATGGAAAATGGGAAGATAAAATGCATTATTGTTGTTGTTGGTTTATCCGGACAAAAAGATCAGACAATTAAAATTAACAGATTCAAACGACAGGGTTCACAGGGACGTCAAACCAAAAGTCAGAATGTTAAACATTAGAATTTGTACATTAAATGTGGGTGGCCTGAATGACTGGAGGAAGAGGTGGTGAAAGATTGAGATCCTCTTGGACCTTTGAGAGGAGACTATTGGAAGATCCTAGATTTGTAGCCCATATCAAGAGGTGGTCGGAAGACTTTTTTGCCACTAATAGATATAGCGCTTCTCGTAATACAGTATGGGAATCTTTCAAAGCGGCTTTGAGAGGCGAGACTGTCAGTTTTTCAGTAAAACTGAGGAAAGAAGATAGGATGGTGGAAACCCAACTTCTGGAGAGGTTAACAATTATTGAAGATGAGCATTTCAAGATTAATGACATCAGAGTGTAATAGTAACATCAGAGTGTCTTGAATATAAACATCATTGAGGGCATGGATGGCATTGCATTGTGGTGATTTTTTGTGTTTTTTACTTTTTGGGGTGGTGTAGGGGCCTGGCCATGTGGGTGGGGGCCATTTTTAGGCCTTGTCCAGGCAGGGCCTGGCCATGTGGCTGGGGGTCAAGTGGCCATTTAGAAACCAGGCAGTGTGCTCAGGCCTGCACCCAGTTTTCCTTGCCTTGTTTTCATCCATTGGGCCCATGGGTAGTGAGTGGATCATGGACCAAGTCTTTCTGTGGGTTGTCTTCAATTTAAACATCATTGAGGGAATGGATGGCATTGGATTGTGGTGATTTTTGTGTGTTTTTCGACTTTTTGGGGTGTTTAACTGATGTTCCTATGGCTTCCATTGCTTTTAGGGGCACAAGAGAACCACCAGTGCCCGGAAGAAGTCCTGCAGTGATGTGTGCAGCACGTCACGTGATGTCACGTGTGGCCACAGGCAAGACAACTCTGCAACTCGTGCAACTGTGTCCTGCTGTTCTGATATCTGAAGAAGATGAGCCCAAAGAAAGTTGGTCGCAGCCCTCAGTGAAAAAAGTTGCCAGTGCCACTGCCAGTAAGAAGGAACAGAAGAAGCAACAGCCCCACCTCCCAAGGAGACTGGTGGGCCCACCGACACCTTTTTGGTAAAAAAAACGTACCCCTCCAGCATCAGCGGTGTCCGCCGGAGACCAAGCTGGAAGCAACACCTCCACTTCATTGGACTCAGTGCCACCACGCTGAGCTAGGTCCAAGACCATGAGTGCTGCTGAGGCAGCCACTTTAGTTTCTCAATCACCATCGACCAGTGATGTTGGCTCATCATAAGCCACAGCCGCAATGACAACCACAGGTGCAACTAGTACAAGCGCAAGTACATGGGCAAGGAGAGGCGCAAGTAGAGGCGCAAGTAGAGTCGCAAGTAGAGGCGTAAGTAGAGGCGCATGGAGAGGTGCATGGAGAGTTGCAACTAGAGGTTCATGTAACGGCACAACTACCTACAAAGCTTATTCCTCCAGAAGTAGGGACACATCAGGAAATTGATATTTAAGCGGAGGTATCATCTGAGGAAGCCACTCATCCTGATGATGATCCATTGTCTTCCAAATCCCCAGCAGGAAAAAGGTCAAGGAGGGCTACTACTACAAGTTCTTCTTCAAGCCCCCTTCATTCTGATGACCTTGATCTTGATTGGAACCCACCAATGCACTCTGAGAGTGAGGCATCAGTCGATAAAGGTAGCTAAGCCTAAAAGGAAGGTTCCCGCAAGGCTTCCACTTATGTGTGATGACGACGAACAAGACGTGGTATCTTCTGCTGCTGATGTACAGTCTGACGACGACCCAGTCATCACAGTCTTCACTCCAGCCCCAGCGGGCATGCAGCAGACAGAAATTTTCACTCTATCCCGAATGGCTGCTGAGCGGGTTTGTGGGCGGCGTGGCACTGGTACCAACGCAGGTAACTACTACACCGACATGACCTACAGCTTCCATATTTTTAGGCAGAAGGGCCGGCAGGGACCTCCATCCAGCTCGACCTCCATTAGCTCAAGTAGTGGGGCTGTAAGTGAACAACAGAAACAAATTCAGCCACGCCCATCCTCCACTTCATCTGGCATTGAAACTCAAAGTAACACCTCAACTAACAGCAGACATCTTCAGTCCCCAGTTTGGGACTTCTTTACTGTTAGCCAAAATGGAGAAACATGGTCGTTTGTACGATTTGTAAAACATTAGTTAGTCGGGGTAAGCTTGGAAGCCAGAGAGGTCATCTCAAAAAACACCACACTATCCAGTGGGAGGTGCACCTAAGTAAGAACAAGGAAGCCAAAAGAAAAACATCCAAATGTATCCATTGATATTGCATCTGATGATGACGAGGGGCTGATCGTGCAGGGGGAAGTGAAGAAGCGACGGACATTTTTTCTGGTACAACCAGTACCCCTGGCAGCAGCATTGCAGTGGTAGCGCCCACACTCTCTACCCCTGCAAAATGTATGAGGCACACTAAGAGTCTGGGAGAGACACCAATGCAAAAAAGTACATCACTGAGCCTAACTGGTTTGACGAAGTCATCATCATCATCACGTAAAACGGTCCATCCCACCATTAGCAGAATTTTTTGGTCGGAGGCGCCATTTGAACGCAACCACCCAACAGCACTGTCTGTATAACGCAAAGCTGGCTAAAATGTTAGCGCTGGACCTTCTCCCTTTTTCCTTCGTGGAAGGGGTGGGTTTTCTAGAATTTGTGGCAACAGTCTGCCCTGAATGGAAGGTTCCTAGCCAGACCTTTTTTGCCAGAGTTGCGGAGCACTACATCAAGATGTGCTAGAGGTGATTGGGGCTGCTTTGCAGAAGAGTGCTGTTCACACTATCCACCTGACAACAGACATGTGGACCAGTTGCCAAGCCCTTGATTACATGTGCATCACTGCACACTGGGTCTCTTTTGCAGGGTTAGAGACAAGTTATCTGCAGGTGTTGACAGTTCCACAATTGTTGAAGGTAGTCGGAAACATGCAACAGTAGCCATGTTTGCCATGGAGAAAACTCATACTGCACCTAAGCTTTTGGAGGAGTTTAATAGGAAGGTCTTTGAATGGCTGCATCCAAGAAATCACATAGTTGGTTATGTTTCCACGGATAATGGCAGTAATATAGTTAAGGCCATGCAGCAAGGTGACTATTTCAGAGTGTCGTGTTTGGCGGACAGTATTAACATCGTGGTGCAAGATTTCTTGAAAAAAGAAAACACAGTCAGCAAGGTATTGACCACCTGCCCAAGAATCTGCACACATTTCAGCCATTCTTTTAAGGCCCAAAAGGAGCTGAGGAGCATTCAACATGAACGTAGACTGCCAGTCAAAGGACTCATCCAGGAGGTGGCAACACGTTGGAACTCAACCTTTTACATGCCTGAGCGTCTGTCTGAGTAGTGGGGGGTAATAAATGATTATGTCTATAAACTGGGTTCTATTATGAAAGACATGAGGCTAGAGTTGGAGGAATGGAAGCTAGTTGCAAGCCTGACAGACATGCTCTGTCCTTTTGAGGTCTTCACGCGTGAAGTCAGCAGGAAGGACTATTCTTTGGGCAAAGCTATCCCATTGTTGGTCATTCTAGAGCACAAACTGAAGGCAGTGTCTTCATCGTTCCAAGATGATGCTGAAAAGCAAGACGCATATCAGTTGGCGGAGAGGGTACTAATCTGCCTTGTTGCCAATGAAAGGCTTAAAAACATACATACATACAGAACAACATTACATTTGTGCTACTATTCTGGATCCAGGGTACAAAAAGGCAGTGGCCAGCAACGCATTCATTCCTTTTGATGAAGCAGATGTTTCAAAGTACAAACATTGGCTAGCTGTGTCAGCCACTCGGTTAGAAAAAGAGCGGCAGAAAATTCAAGGAGCCGGCAGAAGTACAAGTGAATCAGCAGGGCATCCGGCGTCAAGTTCCACTTCTGAATCTGTGGCCAAAGGGAGTCACTTTCTCTCACAGCCGTTAAAGACACCAGCAACCATATCATCATCCTCACCTCCACCAGGCCCAGCCATAATATTGACGGAAGCGGATTGGGTAACTCATCAAGGGTTTGCTCTTTCCAGTGCTGCAAAGGCCACAGATGGTACGCAAAGTGGAGCAACTGTGGAGAACCTTGAGTTGATGGTGCAGGCCTATCTGGATGACCCAACATAGGTCTTTGTTAATCAGAACCCATTGATGTATTGGTATAGGAAAAGGCCTCTATGGCCACTGATCACCAACCTGGCTCTAAATTATTTGTCATGCCCACTCGCAAGTGTGTCTTCTGAATGTGTTTTCAGTGCTGCTGGTGCCATTGTAACTTCAAAAAGGACCCGCCTCTCGCCCAAATAAGTAAAGAGGTTAACACTGATCAAGATGAATCAGCCCTTCATACCACCAGATTACAAAATACGTGAATGCACGCAGGAAGAAGAGGAAACTGATTTAGGTGACAGAAGTTCTTTCTGTTAGCTGACCTACTCCTGTATCAATTCATAGAGTTTGAGGAGGAGCTCTACTTCCCTGACACCGAGGTCTTAAAATGACTTCCTTTTTTTGTCCTTATTCACTTTTATTCCTGTGTGTCTTTCTTTGTTTAGCAACTTTTACCAAAACAAAACTCTAATCACCTAATCACAACAAGTCCATCAGCAGCACTGTCTTCATCTTATTTTCCTTATAGATTTGAAGGTGCCGCAGTCTGAATTCCTGAGGTTCACAACTCAATCATGCTCCTCTATCCTCCTCCTCCATACTCCCCCTATCCATTTCCCTCAAGGCAGATGGATGGATTGCGAAGAATAAAGAAACGTTGTCCCTCAAGTGGGACTGAAATACTGACTGACTACATGCTTGCTCATTGCTGACATAGTTACTTCTGAAATTGACAGGAGAGGGTGCCCAGTGGGCCTTCACTTTCCGAAGAAGATGCGGACAAAAACTAGAACAGGTAATGAATAATGAGAAGATGGCATGCTGTGGACTGCAATGGCTGTCTGGCTCTGATGAGACCAATTGCTGTTTGTGTTTTGTGCATGAAATGATGAATCATATGTCTTGTCTTAGTTATTATTTAATCTTTTACAAAGTAATTGTAACTCATGTCTACTACTCTGTTTGTTTTTACCTTGTTTAATTCAAATTGTACTTTAACTTCATGGGCCACTATGTTGCATTTTCCAATATGCAAAATGTACTTGGAGTGAACTCACTTGCCAATATACCAAGATGATTGATTACATAATATATCTTTTTTCTTTACAGTCACTCACTGGGATGGATGGATCATCAGCGTCGGTTTACGGAAAAAACTATGGCCCATTCGTGAGTGGCATACAGTTAAACCAATTTACAACAACTACTACAGCAGAACTAAATGTCTGTCTATTTGTGGTATGTAGTGGTCCAGGGTGAGGCAGTGTACAGTGGAGTTATGCCAGGCAGAGTCCATGCCACTCCAGACAGCAGTTCATGTAAAATTGGGGCTATGTGGCTTGCTGCATACAATTAGATATGCTTTGTCTGTCTGACAAAGAGACTAGGTATGCTACATCAGGTTGCTTCACTCAGTGGTGCCTGCCTTGACTGTCTGCATGACCCTGCCTCAAGCGTGGGCCAAACATCCGTTATGTTTGCGAAATTTGCTGTTTTTCAGTTTTTCGCGAATAGCGCAAAATTGCAGAAAATTTGCTAATTCTTGAGCGGAACAGATTTTTGGCCCATGCTTGCAGCAGGGCCATGCAGATGGTCAAGGGAGGCACCACTGAGTGAAGCATCCTGATGTAGCATACCTAGGCTCTTTGACACAGACAGACAAAGCATATCTAGGGTTTAGGGTTCAGTGCGATTTACAAGGGTTTTTGGGTTTCAGTTGGAAGGGTTCCCACTGAGTCTAGGACTCAGGGCCCGATGCATACTCGTTCATAATGATGTTGGCAAGGTTTTAGGGGGGTTTGGTGTTCTTTGGTCCAGAATTGGCAGAATTTTGGCATTTTTTGGTGTATTGCGGGCGCTTGTGTTTGGGTGAAAGATGAAAACAAGTCATACACCTTCTACTTCTTCTTCTTCTTCAATGAGCGCAATGGTTTGATTTTGTTCTGCCTTGCTCAGATTCTTGGAAATCGCTGGAACAAGTGTCTAGGTAAGTTTCAAGAGGATCGAAGTAGTGGAAAGCTGAAAACAGCAATTTTTTGTGAACAGCGCAATTTGCCATGTTTTGGCTATACCAGTATTGCATTTTTTTGGGGGGGGGGGGGGGCTGTTTGGGGGTGTTCTAGATTTGTGGGGTGGGTCAGGGGTCTTGGAGCACTGCTGGGAAAGTCTAATTTTGATTGCAAGTGGTTTGAAGAAAATCCATGGTGGAAAAGGGGGTGTGTGTCTAGCTGCAGACAGCATTTTGGCACAATTTAAACTGAGGCCTAGCAGTATTGCATGTTTTTGGGGGGCTGTTTGGGGGGTTCTAGGTTTTTGGGGGTGGGTTGGGGTGTCTGGGAGCACTGCTGGGATTTTCTAATTTTGATTGCAAGTGGTTTGAAGAAAATCCATGGTAGAAAAGGGGAGTTAGGGCCTAGCCGCAGAGAGCGTTTTAAGTGATTTTGAGGTAAGCCTCACATTTTCTAAGTGTGACATTTTCCATGTTTGCTTTTGGCCTGTTTGGGGGTGTTCTAATATTTTGTGGGTGGGTTGAAAGGTCTGGGGGCATTGCCTGGAAGGTCTAATATTGGATGCAAGTGGTCTGGAGAAAATTGATGGTGAAAAAGATTTTCCATTTTAGCTCACTTTCGTGTTTTTGGGGGGCTGTTTGGGGGGTTCTGGGTTTTTGGGGGTGGTCTGGGGGGTCTGGGAGCACTGCTGGAATAGTCTAATTTTGATTGCAAGTGGTTTGAAGAAAATCCATGGTGGAAAAGGGGGGTTAGGGCCTAGCTGCAGAGCACGTTTGGGGCGGTTTAAAGGTAGGCCTAGCTAAGGAAAGCACTCCTGCGTGTTTTTGGGGCGCTGTTTGGGGGTGTTCTCCATTTCTGGGGGTGGGTTGATTTGTCTGGGGGCACTGCTGGGAAGGTCTAATTTTGTTCTAAAATCGCAGTTTACACTTTACACCTAGCTTGAGGGGAAAGATCCGCATAATTTCGCCCACACTTATTTATCCTTGAAAAGGAAACACAGAGTACACACTTTTGAAATTATGCTTGTATGTAATTTGTAATACTGTCGACTCTGAAACTGAAAGTGTTATTTTGCACTACACAGCGTACCTTATAGTTTTTTCTCTGTGGTTTTTTAATATCACTTCCTGTTTTTCCATCAACAATTACAGGCTGGCTTTTACCCTGTGCAATGCAAGCCGCAATTCAGCATCCGCCAGGCAGGCAGTGGACAAGGTGTCTTCCGGTCCCCAACATTGGTCGACGGAGCGTCAGATGGAATGGGGGATTACCGCGAAAAAGAGGAATGGCTGGATGCATGCAACTTCCCAAATTCAACAGGACAACTACAACAACAAACAGTTACAGTATCCATCTTCATTTCTACTTACCTTTTAATTAATGTTATTGCTGTGAACCTTTATGAGTGTGTGCATTTGTTTGCTCCCTGCTTCAATTCATCCCTCCAGCCATTGTATACTTTTTTCTTTGCTATTTTTTAAACTAATTTAATGTACTAAGTGGTTCTTCTCTCTGAGGGCAGATAGGCAAGTGAAATTGCATAATTACTGCAGCCCTGTACTGTCACATTGTTTCTTCATAGTTAGTACATTGTAGAAAGTACTACTTACTTTTCAGTAACCTATCCATTTATCAAACAACTTCATGCATGCAGTAGTGCATGCACTTCCTCAAAAGATTTATGGATAGTTTTGTATCCAAAGATTTGTTTATCTTCATTTGTTGTTTGTCCATGCTGTGCTTTTTTTTCCTCTCTCCACAAAACTTTCCTCACAAACCCAATTCCCATCCAACTTTTGCGGATGGAATGAGAGCAGTGGCACATTGGATGTAACAGAACTACATCCAATGTAACGTGTCCAAAACCGAGGTCATGCTATTTGGAGGGGCAACTCTTTTATGGTCCCCAGACTGGTGGCCCCTGGAGCTGGGTCCTGTCCCAAGCCCTAAACCAATAGTAAAAAACCTTGGCATTAAACTAGATCAGGCACTCTTACTTAAGGAACACACCACCCAAGTGACAGGTGCCTGCTTCCATGTGGTGGGGCTGCTTTGACGCGTCTTCCCTTTCTTGCCAGACAACCACAGGAAAACACTCATTCAGACCATAATAATAAGCAGAATGGACTATTGTAATGGCCTATACATATCGGCAAATGAGGAACAACTGGATAAACTACAAGTAGTCCAAAACACGGCAGCAAGACTGGCTCTTAATGATCCTCCCAGAACTCCCTCCCGTCCTCTATTACACCAACTTCACTGGCTGCCAGTAAAGCAGCGTATCAAATTCAAAATATGCTGTATGATACACAGATGCCTGTTCGGTACTGGCCCCAAATACCTAAGGGAAAAATGTGTTCCATATACCCCCGGACGCACACTGCGCTCAAGCAACCATCAGCTGTTACAGGTCCCAAAAATCAGAAGAGCCAGACAAGGTGGTCGAGCTCTATCATATAAAGGACCTATCCTTTGGAATTCCCTACCTCCTGCACTGAAACTGATCACCAGTCTTGAACCTTTCAGAAAAAAACTCAAAACATACCTCTTTACATTGCCATAAACTAAACTAACCTTCCTTACCCACAGCTGAAAGTATATAGTAACTGTACAGTGAAAGCAAAAGCGCAGAGATATCCCTTCGGGAATTGAATCAGGCGCTCAATAAGCATATAAATAAATAAATAAATAAAGTTTCAAACCCTAACCCTCTTCCCCCAGGCTGTGTGGTTTTCATTGAGGTGTGAGTAAATTACAACAATAATTCCACACACTTGCTGGGGAGGATAAGGTGCAAGCAACCTCCTCAAATGAATGTTAAGGCAGCTAGAGGAATCCTAGGATATTGTAATTCTGGTTAAAAAAACAAAACAAGTATTTTAAAATAAATTATGAATGTCATGCCCACCATCGATTGGATATGTTGTCAACTTCATCCTCCTACATGTCAAGAAGACTTGTTACGCTGCTATGTCACTGTTCTTGTTGTAGCCATAATCGTCCATGCAATTCTTTTTTCCCCATATTTATCTTCAGCATTGCTTAGGCTACTGTTCCTTTTAATACTCCTCTCAGGCCACTCAATGTCCCATTTTTTTACTTTGTTTTTCATATGCTGCTACTGCTAGTGTGGTACCACTCCTACTAACACCACAACAACCGAATTTCGGTCTTGGGTGGCGTAATCGCCATTTGCTATGCAGCCAGCGCTGTGCCTAGCTCTATTCTCAAGCACGAATCACAGGTAAGATAAGCATTTTGAGGAGGTAGAATAATGGGCTAAGACTCGGAGGAGAGACTGACGTAGTACTAGAAAAGTACTAGTAGTCCAATTGAATTCACTAACTTTGTTAGTGGCACTTTTGAACATTTTTGGTCGTTTTAGATAATTCATGCTGGTAAGTTTGAGGAAACCAAACGTGCCGTAACTCTCGCCCACCACCCCACAAAATAACATCAACGCGTATACTATGTTGAAGTATGTAAAATAAATCATTGTATTAACCTTAACAAAAATAAACTAGTCCCACCCCTCCCTAACCCAAACAATTGTCCATTTCAAATAGTCCTCTGAACAGTCCCAAATAAGCCCCAACTCCCGATTCCCACCACCCAACAGTCTTTAAAAAAGGGGCAAGGGACAGTCACTTTCCCCGGCAGTGTCCTGTAGACAGGTGGTCCCGCAGCTCTTTGAGGAGGTCCCGCAGCTCTTTGCGGAGGTCCCGCATCTGGCATTGTTGTTTCTCAGCCTAGCGCTCCAAGAAGTCCTTTCTTTTTCTGAGGCGGCGCACACGTGTCATCCAGGCTCTGGGGGGGTAGCAGTTGTTTTTGCTGCAGTGCAGCAGTGGAGGGAGGCTGTCGGGCCACGGCACCGTTTAGCTGGTGGCTGCAGGCTGGTGGACGCAGGGGCACTGGAGGAGGATGCAGTAGTTGCCTCCTCCTCGTCCTTCTCCCGAGCCAACAGCCGCCGATATTCAGCGCAAATGGCCTCAAGCTTACGGGCCCTGGCACGGACAGCCATCTCCTTTCGGGTGAGATTTTGTTGTGGAGCATCTATATGAAGAAAGAAAGAACAATACTGTAGCCATTAATCTTTAACATTAACTCAAAATAATTCATCAGAAAGTTGTCTCACAGTCAGTAACACTAGCAACTTGCCAGCACAGTATAACATTTTGGCATGTATCTTTCCGCCGTCTTTGTAGGCCTGTGACATTAGTGGTAGTTTCAGGAATTCTACTAGCAGCAGTATGGACTCACTGCTACATAGTCGAAGAGTCAGAGACTACACCAGTCTTCTTTTTTTCCTTTTGTTTTGCAAAATAATTTACTTGTACATGAACTTGTGGTAACCTAGCCGGCAGCATAATGTCAGCTCACTCAGCTTGCACCCAAGAAAAACAGACGCAAGCCATGATGACGCAGACTCGCATTACTTTAGGCAGTACATGCAGATGGTGATAGGGAAGCTCTTACTTTTCAATAGGGGTGGCACTGGCCATACTCGGTTACATTAAGGGCTACTGCCCAATGTAATTTATGTTTTGCACTGCCCCCCTGGGCCTTGAATACTACAAAAGGCAAATTAAGATTATTCATTTCTGATGCTAAATCCTGCCGATCACATGATCTTTGCTTATATGATGGATGGCTTTAGGTGCTTTGTTTTGATAGATTGAGTGAACAACAGAGATAGTCCACCCATGACACAGCTGTTAGAAAATTATTAACATAGGGAGTGAGTGTGGTACCCATAATTGCCGGAGGAAGGGACTTTACTTGATATAATGTCAACTATACAATACATTGACAATATATGCTGTGATGCAAAGTAAACTACTGTACTGTTAGTCAAGGGAATATTTCTGAACAATCACAACTTCTAGTATTTGGATTTCCTCAGCTCTGCTACTCCGGCACAAACAAGCTGTTCAAAGTAACACTCTTTATCCACTGAGCGTCTGCTCTACTACATACAATTCTACTATGTACGAGGAAGAAGAAGATACCATCCAGGCTCCCAAAGTAAACGTCTATCATTCTTCTTAATGTCTCTACTGTACCAAGTTTACTTTTTCTCAACAACCAACTAACACCCTTTTCGGTAAACAACCGTGTAGACTTGCATTTGAGTTTGAAACAAATGATATATTGCAATGCACACCACACATGCATTTTCTCTGATTCACCCACACATGCAGTCATCTTTTCTTTCTCCTCCAACCATTCTTGCTTCAAGCAGCCATGCATGTGATTCCTTCCTATCAGCCACCTCTGCCTGTATTCAAAAACACGTATCGCTCTTTACAGTCATAGATGTTACGACTCGCTCGTCCTTCCTTTCGCCCTTCTTTCCCTTTTCGTTCTTCACATTCCTCAAGTTCATCTGATATGACTTGGCTTCACGATAAAAGTTTCCCAGCTGAGTTGAAGTCATAGAGGGGGTTATTGCTTACCCGAGAACTACCGCCGCTAATGCTAATGCTATGGCTAAGTCAAGGTTGACTGTCTTCTCCGTGATTGGCAAAAAATGTACTTCTGAATTAGTAACTGTTCTTAACAGTACATTGTACTTGTACTAGTGTACTGTCTACTGTACAGCACATCATACACTTTAAGTACTTTAGAAGGTGGGGGCTCCTGCACAGTTATTTCAATAATTTGGTGTGTTAAGTTATATTAATTCAAGGGAATGTTGTTTAAACTTTAATGTCATCTATCTCATCACCAGTGCTCCTTCGCAATGCTGTGCTATTAATAATGAAGTCATAGTTTTTTTAATTTCCTATTTGAAAATAAAACTTCAAAACTAACAAACACAGTGTTGTTTTTGTTCACGAGTCAGTGAGCGGAAGGGTTTGAACTTTGAACTACTGCACTGTGCAGGCATGTTTCTGTGACTCTGATAGGTTGGGACTCGGCGGTAGTCTTCTTCTCGGTTACGGGCCTTCAGGGGCGTAACGTAATCATTGGTCAGACACACTAGATAGTCGGTCAGGGGATTGGTGGTTCAACTTCTGTTCAGACTGAGGTATGTGGAAAGTCAAACTGCACCTATCATCAACAATGTCCTATTTCTCTTGTCCATACTTCTGTATGTGCAGAATAGTCCCTGAAACACTAGCTGTATGGTATGTGATCCTATCAAATCAAAAAAGCTAACTACTAGCTTATTCCTGTTGGACACATTAACATTTTGTTGTTGAAAATTGTCAAAGCACTTACATTAACAAGACTGGAATGGACAGCAAGGGCAACCCAGAGGAATGCACTCAGTGCGTGGATCAGAGCTTTGTTTAACACTGTTTGCCGACTGTCTACAAGAAGATCAAAGACTGTGTTGTAAAAAATAGAATTAGGAAACAATTTTGAGTGAAGAGGACCTGTAAAAGTTAAGGAAGTATAATTATTAATATTAACAACAGAAGAACTTACTGGGGCCAGCAGTAGAGCCTGAAGAGGACCATTCCCACCCACCTTGTTCCGCCGGTGTTTCAGTCTTCTTGCCCCTGGGAGGCGCTGATGATCATGAAATAAACTCAAACATTGATGATTGTTTTTTTTTAAATATTTGATTTATTTGACCACAATCTAAAATTATCTCGGGGAAACCAATTACCAACAATTGCACTACATGTATTGATTGGCCTATCTGATCTGGTCAACTAGGATAGATAGTACAGTATTGCTGGATTCGCAGACCGTCTACTTGGAAAGTAATGTTAATCACTAACTAAGCCAACAACAAAAAGGTTCTACTACGACTACCAGCACTCAACAGCAAGCGACGTGACAGACACAGTCCATCAACATGATTGAAGACCACAAAAAAAATGTCCAACTACTAAATAACAAGTCATAATATATTCAACCTATCCATCCACCACTATCTCTTCTTACTGACAGCAGGAGTACAAAGGAAGGACTAGACTTGAGTCTCTAGTCTCTCTAGCATTACGCAGTTCTGCTTTCAAATAAGCAAAAAGTTGCAAACAAGTAAGCATAGTAGCAATGCCACTGAGCAGGCAGGCACCTGTAATCACAGAAGCTATTTAAACGTTAATTTACCTGCAATGTAATCGAATCGGCAGTATTCTTGCTCTTCGGGAAAAATATATATTAGCAATTTAACACAGAGCGGAAGAAAACAAATTAGTTATTAAATAGCTACTCACCAAGGCCAGGGATCTCCACACCTAGCAGGTGGTGCAAGTCCTGCTCACAGTCAAGGAGGTCCGACCACCGGAGCGTCGCTTGATGGTAGGTGCGCTGGCCCTTTGACTCCCTCCGCATGGCCCAGCACACCTTAGCCTGCAGCTGGCGTTGCTCCTGAAGACCATACCCTTACGTGCAGCCACCTCCACCGGGCTGAAAATCTTCCTGGCCGTCACATCCTCTCCTCCCTTAAGCGCCCGCAAGGGAGACAGCTACGGGGTGCAGGACCCTTTCCCTTGAGATCTTTGCCAGCTCCCTTTGCCATGGTCCTGGACAGTAAAGTAAAATAAAAAATAGGACAGAATAGGGAAAAAAGTCAAGATAAGAAAAAAGAGTTAAAAAAGTAGTTTTAAAGTAACCAAAAGTTTAAAAAAACACAAAATATAAATGTAGAAAAAGAGAGGGATAGAAAATTAGTTAAAAAGATAAAAAAAACTTCTAACAAAGAAAGGATGGCAAAGATTCAAGCTGGATACAAAAAGCATGCCAAGGACCATAGCAATGAATGAAAATCAAGATAGCCGCGCCCATTGAGGACCGGGTGGGTAAGTTCACGCGATATTTCCCCCACGAGCATGCAAAAACCCACGCGAACACGTAATCGCGCCCCGCACACAACGCAAGCTTGAAAATAGCGCCCGGAAATGGAAATACGCAATGCGCATAAGATGGCCACGCCCATGTACGACTGCATGGGTAACTTCACGGTCGGTGCGCTGCAAGCGGCCCGCAAATATGCTAAAAACCCCGCAAACACCCAAAAAAAACAGCAAATTCGCACAAATTCGCAAATTTTGCAGATTGCGGATTCGCTTTCGCAAAATTTGGGAAAACCAAGAGAAACAGTAAAATAAAATTTAAGGGAATAGATTTCGACCAAACTTGGTATTTGTAGGGACTGTTTGTTTGATGTGCCTTTGCAAGGCCTCAAGATATGTGCACGTGTGAATTTTGTTTAATTAAGGTTAAAAAATATATATATATCTGTAAGCGTGCTTCGGCACGCTTACGTTACGGGTTTTGTTTGTGCTGCAGAGCCGATACGTCACGGTTATGCGACGCGTCATGAGACGTCTCACGTGGCTACGTGATACGTCACATAATAAAGAATATATTTTACAGCTATAGATATTATCTTTTAAAAAACCAATGAAATTCACTGAAAAAAACCATAGGTTAGAGACCATATATAGTTAGCTGGACATTTTATTGATATAAAACCAATGAAATTCCATATATAGTTAGTTGCACTATATATTTTGCGCATCCGCAATCCAATGCTGATGATGTCACATATTACATCATTCATGACATGGTCAGTGACATCACTGATGACATCACTGATGACATCTCAAATGACATCACTGATGACATCACTGATGACATCTCATTTAACATCAATGATCACACCACTGATGATATACTTCACGTGATAATACAATGCACCTCCTTACACTATAATATAACATCTGTTACACCTAGTGTAAAATACAGAGTATCATTTTTGAAACCATTGACACACGAATAACATTTACTACATACGGACTCACTGATTCTTACGTCTACCCACACATTCACTCATTCACCCATACAATCACTCGTACATACAGTCACTCATCATTACAACACTATCATATGCACTCATACACCTATGCAGACACTCACACACTGCCACTCATCCATGGAGTTACTCACACACCTACTCAGTCCTGTAAAGAATCAATCACACTTTGATTTCTTCATCTATACAGTTAAACACAGGACACCTTACATTTTTACACATATACTAACACATACTTACTCACTGATACAATCAAATCCTTCATCCATACTCTTATACATCCACTCATTCTTCAATATGTAAAACATATTTAAAATTTAAAAAACACACAGTCACTGGATGATGTCATCAGTGATGTCATCAGTGATGTCATTTGAGATGTCATCAGTGATGTCATCAGTGATGTCACTGACCATGTCATGAATGATGTAATATGTGACATCATCAGCATTGGATTGCGGATGCGCGAAATATATAGTTAGTGCAACTAACTATATATGGAATTTCATTGGTTTTATATCAATAAAATGTCCAGCTAACTATATATGGTCTCTAACCTATGGTTTTTTCAGTGAATTTTCAAGGTTTGGTAAATGCAGATTCCTAACTATATATGGTCTATAACCTATGGTTTTTTCAGTGAATATATATATATATATATATATATATATAAATTCACAAAATGATGCATGTTGTAAGGAAGGCCCACGATAGATAGATAAGTATTCGCCTCTTTATTGCTGGAAGTAATGCAAGTTCAGTACATCAGCGTTGCTACGCCAGAATTAATGTCCTTTCTCAACGCGTTTCGTGTGGCTTCACTTCTTCAAGAGATACGGGCATTTTTAAGCAAGCAGAGTCACAGCTATTTTTGAATGAACTCATTAACATGGTTTTCCCACCCCAGTGGGCGTGGCCGCCACTTGGCCCGATGGAACATGTAGTACATTCAATCTTCCCTTCAGTGAGGCGCTCAAGAAAATGCTTTCTTTTGTTGAATAATATCCCAAGTGAGTTGCTTTGAGGCAGCGCAGATGTTGAGCTTGCTTTTCACATACTCCCGGCGGCATATCCATCTCCACACCACAGCGTCAGGTGGCGCTGCGGCCAGACTGCACAGCATGCAACGGGGCCCTCCCTGTGACTCAGGCTGGGCCGCTATAGACAAATTCACAAAAAGTTGCCTGTTGTAAGGAAGGCCCACGATAGATAGGTAAGTATTCGCCTCTTTATTGCTGGAAGTAATGCAAGTTCAGTACATCAGCATTGCTACGCCAGAATTAATGTCCTTTCTCGACGCGTTTCGTGTGGCTTCACTTCTTCAAGAGATACGGGCATTTTTTAGCAAGCAGAGTCACAGCTGTTTTTGAATGCACTCATTAACATGGTTTTCCCGACCCAGTGGGCGTGGCCGCGGCTTGGCCCGATGGAACATGTAGTGCATTCGATCTTCCTTTCAGTGAGGCGCTCGTGAAAATGCTTTCTTCTGTTGATTAAAATCCCAAGTGGGTTGCGTTGAGACAGCGCAGATGTTGACCTTGCTTTTCACATACTCCCGGCGGCATATCCATCTCCACACCAAAGCTAAGGGTGGCGCTGCGGCCAGACTGCACAGCTTGCAGGGGGGCCCTCCCTGCGACTCAGGCTGGGCCCAAGTGAGTTGCTTTGAGGCAGCGCAGATGTTGAGCTTGCTTTTCACATACTCCCGGTGGCATATCCATCTCCACACCACAGCGTCGGGTGGCGCTGCGGCCAGACTGCACAGCATGCAACGGGGCCCTCCCTGTGACTCAGGCTGGGCCGCTATAGACAAATTCACAAAAAGTTGCCTGTTGTAAGGAAGGCCCACGATAGATAGGTAAGTATTCGCCTCTTTATTGCTGGAAGTAATGCAAGTTCAGTACATCAGCATTGCTACGCCAGAATTAATGTCCTTTCTCGACGCGTTTCGTGTGGCTTCACTTCTTCAAGAGATACGGGAATTTTTTAGCAAGCAGAGTCACAGCTGTTTTTGAATGCACTCATTAACATGGTTTTCCCGACCCAGTGGGCGTGGCCGCCGCTTGGCCCGATGGAACATGTAGTGCATTCGATCTTCCTTTCAGTGAGGCGCTCGTGAAAATGCTTTCTTTTGTTGATTAAAATCCCAAGTGGGTTGCATTGAGACAGCGCAGATGTTGACCTTGCTTTTCACATACTCCCGGCGGCATATCCATCTCCACACCAAAGCTAAGGGTGGCGCTGCGGCAAAGACTGCACAGCTTGCAGGGGGGCCCTCCCTGCGACTCAGGCTGGGCCCAAGTGAGTTGCTTTGAGGCAGCGCAGATGTTGAGCTTGCTTTTCACATACTCCCGGCGGCATATCCATCTCCACACCACAGCGTCGGGTGGCGCTGCGGCCAGACTGCACAGCATGCAACGGGGCCCTCCCTGTGACTCAGGCTGGGCCGCTATAGACAAATTCACAAAAAGTTGCCTGTTGTAAGGAAGGCCCACGATAGATAGGTAAGTATTCGCCTCTTTATTGCTGGAAGGAATGCAAGTTCAGTACATCAACGAGGCACTACGAGCACCAGGATTCAACCACCTGTGGTCGCGCCCACTGGGGTGGGTACTTGGAAATTTGCATTTAATTTGTTGTGCCTCTCACAGTGTGATTTGCCCAGAGCCCATGAAGAAGTGCTGACCAAGCACGAAACGCGTTGGGCGGGGCAAAAGATTTTACCGAGGCACTATGCTTTTACTCCTGCTGCTTCCTTCAATAAATGAAAAGGCATACTTATCTCCTTGTGTGGGCTCGTCCATAGCAGGCAACTTGTATTTGGATGTTTCAGCGGCCCCGCCTGAGCCATGGACGATGTCCCACTGCACTCCATGCAGCCCTGCTGCCCCGCCAAACGAAGAGGCGGCGTAAGGACAAGGAAGCCGTTGAAGGAGTGTACGGATGCGGGTGGCAGCCCTGATGTACTCTGCAACCCACTGGGGTAAAACTAATTTTTAATTACTATGGAGAAGGCGCACAACCCACTTGGGAAACAACGAGGCACTACGAGTACCAGGATTCAATGGTTTGTGGCAGCGCCCACGGGGGTGGGTACTTGGATATTTGCATTTAATTTGTTGTGCCTTCTCACAGTGTGATTTGCCCAAAGCCCATGAAGAAGTGCTGACCAAGCATGAAATGCGTCGGGCGGCGTAAAAGATTTTATCGAGGCACTGTGCTGTTACTCCTGCTGCTTCCTTTAAATGAAAAGGCATACTTATCTCCTTGGGTGGGCTCGTCCATAGCAGGCAACTTGTATTTGGATGTTTCAGCAGCCCCGCCTGAGCCGTGAACGATGTCCCGCTGCACTCCATACAGCCCTGCTGCCCCGCCAAACGACGAGGCGGCATAAGGACAAGAAAGCCGTTGAAGGAGTGTTTGGATGCGGGTGGCAGCCCTGATGTACTCTGCAACCCACTGGGGTAAAACTAATTTTTAATTACTGTGGTAAAGGCGCACAACCCACTTGGGAAACAAAGCACGAAACATGACGGGCGGGGCAAAATCTTTTTGCGAGGCACTGTGCTGTTACACCTGCTGCTTCCTTCAATAAATGAAAAGGCATACTTATCTCCTTGTGTGGGCTCGTCCATAGCAGGCAACTTGTGTTTGCCTATCTATATATATCTAGATATATATAGATATATAAATAGAGATATATATATACACACACATATATATATATATATTCACTGAAAAAACTATAGGTTTCACACCAGTTATAGTTAGCTGGAAATGTTAATGACATAAAACCATTGAAATTCCCATGTTATAGTTAGTTGTACTCACTATAACTTGCGTGCCTGCAATGCACTGCTGATGACGTCACATATTACATCACTCATGACGTGGTCAGTGACATCACTCATGACATCACTGATGTCACCATCCTTGTGACAGAGTGACAGACCTCCTTTCAGTGTAATGTAACCCTTGAAACACATATTCAAAAATAGAAAATAACATTTTCAAAAAAATGGAGATACCCATACCAGTTACAACAACCAATTCTGTAATACCCCCATCTAAATACACATCCACTCATTCACCAACAGTTCTATATAGTCACTCATACATATATTCACTCATCATATGTAGTGAAACACCTATACATCCTGTTACACACCGACAGTCATCCAAAAGTTACTCACACACATACTCACACATGCAAATACACTTTTGAACATCCATTTATTTGCATATACAGCTAGACACACACTACCACCTTACTTCTAAGGAAACGTACACATATTAGGCCTAGATGTATCATCGTTCCTATTTGCGATTTCTTAATAGCGATTTTTACCGAATCGCTATTAAGAAATCGCAAAATGGGATGTATGTTTAAACTCATATTTTTTTGCGATTCCTTATTATTCCTAATTTGCGAATTCACAAGTTGTGAATTCGCAAATAAGGAATAATTTCCCATTCATTCTTATGAGCCAGGAGGCCCATAGGAATGATTTCGAAATAATTCTCAAATTGCGAGTTCGCAATTTGCTAATCGCAATTTGAGAACTATTGCAAGGGTGCAGGGGTGTCTCATGGACACCCTGCTGCACCCCTGAAACTTACATGTGTGTGCATATGGCGCACATACATGCCCTATGGGCATGTATGTGTGTCACATGCCACCTTCAAAATTGCTTAATTGTGAATTTTGAAAGGAATTCACAAATTAACACCAACCTCAAATTGGTGTTAATTTGCGATTTCTTAACCTGAATTCTCAAATTGAAATTGCTTCATACATGGCATTTAAGGAATCGCAAAATTGCGATTCCTTAAATGCTTAAGCAAAATAAGGAATCGCAATTTTTTGTCATTCCTTATTTTGCTAATTTCTCATATTTATTTATTTATTTATTTGCGTGTTTGTATCGCGCTGGGATCGACTCCCGAAGGAGTATCTCCGCGCCTTTGGCAGCCATAATGCAAATAACGAGTGCTGGCAGGGAATGCTAGCAATTTTGGAATAGGAAAGTTTTTAATTGTTTCCTAAACGGGAGGTGATCCTTACAAAGTCTCAAAGTTAGTGGGAGACTATTCCATAGGGTTGGGCCAGCAACTGAAAGGGCTCTATCTCCTTGTCTTGCTTTTTTTTGCTTTAGGTACACACAGCAGGGCATGTTCGATAGATCTCAGAGAGCGCGTCGGTGTGTAAAGGGAGAATTTATTGGACTGGTAAGCAGGGCCCTTCCCCTGTAATTATTTGTGTATAATACAGCAGGTTTTGAACTTCACCCTCTGTTTAATGTTTAATGGATAACCAGTGCAGCATGGTCAGAAGGGGTTTAGAGGAGGTGCGAGGGGGCGGGTTTAGAACAAGTCGAGCAGCGGTATTTTGTACCACCTGAAGCCTGCTGACAGTAGTAGCCCATTGCAGTAATCCAGGCGACTCAATACTAGAGCCTGCACCAAGGTTTTTCTAGTAGAGTCTGGCAGCAAAGGAAATACTTTCCGTAGCATCCCAATGATATGGAAACAGGAACCCACCAATTGGTTGCCATGTTGTTTTAGGGAAAGCTCCTGGTCCAATCGGACGCCGAGGTTTTTCACCACCTGCTTGGGTTCGGGGACTGGGCCAAGATCTTGAGGTCATCAGTCAGGGGTCCACAGAAGTTTGGCCTCACCGAACAGCATCACTTCCGTCTTAGCAACGTTACATTGCAGGAAGTTAGATGCCATCCAGTGAGCCACTGCCTTCATCCCCTGAGCAAAGGAGTTCCTAACCTCAGCCGTGAGGATTTTAAAAGGAAAGAGGAGTTGGGTATCATCATCATACATCCCAAAAGATGCTAAATGTCCGTTAAACAATCACTTATAGAAACACATACTTATTTAAACAGAAACTCCTACAATCTCTTACTCTCACATATACTCACTTATATACATCAATATTCACATATACTAGATTAAAACATAAGTAGTTACTGATAAAGACACTAGTGAGACAGTCATTCACTTAATTACACACACATATACACACTCATCCACCCATACAGTCCTGCACATGTGTTGTGTTGAAAACACATACAAACATAGAGTCAGTCATTGATGCATCTATGTGCTAAGCCATACTCCCACCAAACCATACAGACACTCATACTGATACTAAAAACAACATCTAATAACCCATATACACACACATGTAGCTACTCACAAACCCATGCAGCCACTTATACACAAAGTGAAACACTAATACATATATTTAAATATTTAAACATTTCTCACTAATATATGTATTCACTAAATAAGCCAGTTAACCAATCAATTTTTTTTAAAAAAACATCCATTTAGACACTTATTTAAACATTTATTCTTCCATTGACTTTTACATATACATATATAAAACATATTTATTTTTCAGAAAGACACACATTCACTGGATGGTGTCATGAGTGATGTCATGAGTGATGTCACTGACCATGTCATGAGTGATGTAATATGTGACGTCATCAGCAGTGCATTGCGCGCAAGTTAAAGTGAGTCCAACTAACTATAACGTGGGAATTTCAATGGTTTTATGTCAGTAAAATTTCCAGCTAACTATAACTGGTGTGAAACCTATGGTTTTTTCAGTGAATTTAATAGGTTTTTTAAATGCTAATTCCTAACTATAACTGGTGTGAAACCTATGGTTTTTTCAGTGAATTTCATAGTTTTTTTAAATGCTAATTCCTAACTATATATAGGACCTCAAACCTATGAAATGTAATATGTTTTATAATGAATCCTTTATTGTATATTTATATAATACTATTTTATTATTTTTGGTTTTTTTTTGTGATTTTTTTTGCCCTGCTGCGCTCCCGGGGCGTGTACCGGGGAGCGTCCCGGTCAGCGCAATTTTGCCGCGCGCCCCGGGGGCGTGTACCGGTGAGCTTCCCGTTAGCGTTATTGGCGCGAACAAAAACATCATCATGACGTATCACGTTGCCGCGTCCTCGTGATACGCACGGTGTAAGCGCGCCCGGAAGCACCCACGCGCATATGAACGCGCTACGTAAGCACCCCGGGGCGCATAGCGTAAGCTCGTCGGGTCTTGTGACCTGAAAATAGCACTTTTCATTGGTTCCGAAAAGTTTTTTTTTCCAAATGATGAAAGCCCCCACCTTTTTTCCTCATTCTCACTTTGTACTTTGGGTGAGGAAGACCTGTTTCCAGAGCTATCACTACCTATTTCTACTCAGAAATGGCTACAGTAGCAGCAGCAGCTGGATCATCTGCCCCACCACCACCACCAACACAAGGACCACCAGAACATCTCATTGGTGGTCAAGAAGAAGAGGTGGAGGAGGAGGAAGAGGAGGAAGGGACAAGGCAATTCCTGCAAGAAAACACACCACCATACAAACCTAAGGAGCACTTCATAAGGGAGTTTTTTAAAATCCCAACTGGTTTTAAAAAAGTAAACGCTGCAAAGGTGACCTGTCTCATCTGTGGTGCTGTGCTATCCAGGGGGAACCCTACAAAAAAATATTCCTTTGGGAATCATACAATGATACGGCATATGCAGCGTTTGCACCCTATTAACTTTTCAGCAGCAGAGATGAGAGAACTCTGCAAAAACCTACCCCAATCATCTGGCACAACCTCAACAACCAAAGAACCCACTCCATCGGGTCCAGAAGCAAGTCAGTTGATTTCAAGTATCCAACCAAAGTTTGGGGATACAAAATTGTTTGTGTACATTGTGAGAAATTAATCACTTATGGTGAGCAGAGCATTATCATGCTTGCTGGTGATAACCACAAATGAACAAAGAAGCCTTAATTTTTTCCTGTTTTTTTTTTTTGCTCCAGTTGAGCCGTTTCCAAATCCCTGTTTTTTGTTTTTCCCTATAAAAAATACAAAAAATATATAAAACTTTTATAGCCCCCACATCAAACCTAGGGGGTTAGGGGGGGTCTACTCTGCCCCCTTATGGTCATTTCCCCCTTTGTTTTTGCCACCTCTTGTGTCTCGATTTTACCGAGACACAAGATGGCGGCCGCTCCGGACTGTTTGGAATGTTTACAGACACCCGAGAGCCAATCAGCTTTCCGTGCGCAAGTCGCGTGGTGCGTGCGGTGCGCTCCCCGGGGCGCGTACCGGGGCGCTGCCATAGATATGTATATTTTTTTGAACCTAAATTACTCAAAAACCACTGGAGCACATATCTTGAGACATAGCAAAGGCATATCGGGCTACCAGTCCCTACAATTTTGCCAAGTTTGGTGGAAATCCATTTAGCCGTTCGGGCTAAAAGTGTGGTCGACCGCCCTATGGAAATTAACATGGGGAAAACATGTTTTGGGACACCCCTTTTATCTCGGCCCCCTCTTGACGAATCCCCCCCAAACTTTCAAGGAAGGACCGGAGCTCCGGGAGGCAAATTTGAGGAAATTTTCAGGCAGATTTGTCAACCGGCTCCAAAGTTATTCCAAATTGAATTTTGAGATATTGCATTGAAAGAAATCCTAACTATAACTACCTACTGGCGATAGCCAGTAGGTAATATATATATATATATATATATATATATTTATATATATATATATATATATATATATATATTACCTACTGGTGGTCGCCAGTAGGTATATATAGTTAGGATTTTTTCTCTATGGGACTTTTGAAAATTCTATGTCTAATAACTTTGGCGTTTGTGGACGGAATCGGCAGAAATTTTCAGGAAAATGGCACATTCTGTTTCTGAGCAGCCCCTGAAAATTTGGGCAGGTTGCGTCAAGGGGGGGCCGAGAAAAAAGGGGTCACTGACCATGTCATGAATGATGTAATATGTGACATCATCAGCAGTGGATTGCGGGTGCGCGATATATAGTTTGCAACTAACTATATATGCGAATTTCTATGGTTTTGTGCGAGTAAATTAAGGTTTTGTAAATGCTAATCCCTAACTATATATGGTCTATAACCTATGGTTTTTTCAGTGAATTTTCAAGGTTTTTTCAGTGAATATATATATATATATATATATATATATATATATATATATATATTCACTGAAAAAACCATAGGTTATAGACCATATATAGTTAGGGATTAGCATTTAAAAAACCTTATTTTATTTGCACAAAACCATTGAAATTCCATATATAGTTAGTTGCACTAACTATATATCGCGGACCCGCAATCCACTGCTAATGATGTCACATATTACATCATTCATGACATGGTCAGTGACATCACTGATGACATCACTGATGACATCTCAAATGACATCACTGATGACATCTCAAATGACATCACTGATGACATCACTGACATCTCATTTGACATTACTGATTACATCACTGATGATATCATTTATGTGATAATACATCTTCAGACTCTAATATAACCTTAGATACACTCAGTGTAAACAGGCACTCACAGACTGTCACACATCCATGGAGTTACTCACACACCTAGTCAGTCATGCAAAGAATCAATCACACCTCCATTTCCTCAACTATACAGTTATACACACCTTACTTATTCAAACATATACTAACACATATTTACTCTCTAATACAATCCTTGATACAAGTTCACAATGATTCATACAGCCACTCTCACATTCACTGGCTCTTATGTTCAGTTATTTATATATGTCAACTCTCACATGGAGTGTGTTTTACATATGTACTTACTTTGACATGTAGAACTGAGATATCCATTCACTCACCAATATACTCATGCACACAGTCAACTGTCCATACAGCTGTTTCTACATGCACTTTTGAACCCATACACCTAGGGAATCAACTGCTCACACATCCATGCACAGAGTTATACACCTCCCAGCCACCCACACACATACTCAGTCTCCCATACAAATACTTGGGCAACCATTCAATAACCCATATAGTTACTGATATAGCTACTGATTTAAACATGCAGCAGTTTACAGAAGAACATAAATAATGATTGCCAAATTAAGACACTTTAATCACTAACCCATGCACTCAGTGAGACACATTTAATCATTCTCTCATACAGTCAGTCATGCACCTACTAAATCCTTCATCCAGACACTTATACATCCACTCATTCTTCAATATGTAAGACATATTTTAACTTTACAGAAACATACAGTCACTGGGTGTTGTCATCAGTGATGTCATCAGTGATGTCATTTGAGATGTCATCAGTGATGTCATCAGTGATGTCACTGACCATGTCATGAATGATGTAATATGTGACATCATTAGCAGTGGATTGCGGGTCCGCGATATATAGTTAGTGCAACTAACTATATATGGAATTTCAATGGTTTTGTGCAAATAAAATAAGGTTTTTTAAATGCTAATCCCTAACTATATATGGTCTATAACCTATGGTTTTTTCAGTGAATTTTCAAGGTTTTGTAAATGCAAATTCCTAACTATATATGGTCTATAACCTATGGTTTTTTCTGTGAATTTCATTGGTTTTTTAAAAGCTAATATCTATAGCTGTAAAATATATTCTTTATTAAGTGACGTATCACGTAGCCCGTGAGACGCCTCATGATGCATCGCATAACCGTGACGTATCGTCTGTGCAGCGCAAACCAAACCCAAAACGTAAGCGCGCCAGAACACGCTTAAAGATATATATATTTTTTTTTAACCTTAATTAGACAAAATCCACACGTGCACATATCACAAACGTTCAAAAAACACAATATGTCGGACTCCCGTTACGCTGCCGGTTAGCTGCCCGGTTAACGTACCAGGAAGCACCTTTACCGCGAAAAATCGCCATTTTTTTTTTCACCCCCAGGGAACTTTAATAGCCCCCTCATCAATCCTAGGGGTTTAGGAGGGGTCTGCCTTACCCCTTTCATTCATTTACACCTTTTTTTTTCCACCTCTTGTCTCTCGATCCCACAGAGAGACAAGATGGCGGCCGCTCCAGACTGTTTACAATGATAACAGCCAATCAGCTTCTCCTCAGACTCCCGTTACACTGCCGGTTAGCTTCCCGGTTAGCTGCCCGGTTAGCTGCCCGGTTCGCGTACCAAGACGCGTCTCTACGGCGAAAAAATCGGATTTTTTTTTTTTTGGGCCCGGCGTGGCTCTATAATATCCCCCTCATCAATCCTAGGGGGTCAGAAGGGGTCTACCTTGCCCCCTTTCCTTCATTTCCCCCTTTGTTTTGGCCTCCTCTTGTCTCTCGATCCTACCGAGAGACAAGATGGCGGCCGCTCCGGACTGTTTAGAATGTTGACAGACACCGGAGAGCCAATCAGCTTCGCTTCGCAAAGTTCCGATACGCGAAAAGTTCGCGAACCGGAGCGCTGCCCGGAGCGCTGTTACAGATATATATCTTGTTTTAAACGTTAATTTCTCAAAATTCACTGAAGCACATATATTGAGACCTAGCAAAGGCACATCGGGCTAACAGTCCCTACAATTTTGCCAAGTTTCGTGGAAATCCATTCAGCCGTTCGGGCTAAAAGTGAGGCCAACCGCCCTATGGAAATTAACATGGAAAAAACGCGTTTTGGGACCCCCCTTTTTTCTCGGCCCCCCCTTGACGAACCCCCCCCAAATTTCCAGGAGCTGCTCAGAAACAAAATGTGCCATTTTCCTGAAAATTTCAGCCAATTCCGTCCACAAACGCCAAAGTTATTAGGCATAGAATTTTCAAAAGTTCCATAGAGAAAAAATCCTAACTATATATACCTACTGGCTATCGCCAGTAGGTAATATATATATATATATATATTCATGAATGAATGATGTAATATGTGACATCATCAGCATTGGATTGCGGATGCGCAAAATATATAGTTATTGGACCTAACTATATGTCGAATTTCATAGGTTTTATATCAATAAAATGTCCAGCTAACTATATAGGAGGAATGTCAATGTTTTTTTATATGTTAATTCCTAACTATATAAGGCCTAAAACCTATGGTTTTTTTAGTGAATTTCATTGGTTTTTTAAAGGCTAATTCCTAACTATATATAGTGTATAACCTTTGGTTTTTTCAGTGAATTTCATTGGTTTTTTAAATGCTAATATATATATATATATATATATATATATATATATAATATTCCTAACTATATATAGTGTATAACCTATGGTTCTTTCAGTGAATATATATATATATATATATATATATATATATATATATATATATATATATATATATATATATATATATATATATATATATTCCAACAATTCGTTCACAATCCAAAAGAACGACGTCCAAGCCACAAATGTATTCAATCTGGATTTATTTTCACAGCCCTACTCCTAAAACTGGAATATATATATATATATATATATATATATATGTATATATATATATATATATATATATATATATATATATATATATATATATATATTTTATATTACCTTCTGCGAAAAGGTAGAGGCGGCTCTGGCTGCACCTCGTGGTTGAGTGTGTAACCGGCAGCACGAGGGTGACGGAGGTTTGGTATATATATGTTATGTTATATGCTGTTTTATACCGTACTGAACTATTCTGTAAAGAACTCTGAACAAGTGCATTCTGTTCCAATTGTAGACACAGAAAAGATGCAAGGCCGATTAATCGTCAAGGCGCGATATTAGCATTCTCTTGAATTCACTAAACTAAATTTCCAGCAAGGACCTCGGGATCCGAGCATAATGAGCATTCAGACTCATCACCCAACGCGCTAATCAATGCGTAATACTCGCTCGGGGGTTAGTTAAATAAAATGTGAAAGCTGTATTAATAAAACCTTTTGCTGTCCAGCCCAGCCTTTCAATCCCTTTCCAAGCACTGCATAATGCAGATATCGCGAATAGATTATAGATGAAACTCCCATCATATGTTTATAAATACACTAACATTAGCATTTTTCTTCCTCATAAATCTGCACTTAACAACGCTCCAGTCTCAGATATAAAGCCCGGTAAAACAATGATATATTTTCTGCCGCCGAGCCTTGGACGGCGGCCCATTCATTCCAAGCGCGGCTTTTCAAACATTACTTCTTCGCTCATCCCCCCTCATTTAAAATCCATTTTAATTTTAAAGATGCGCGCGGCAACCCTACTGGTATACTTACTCATCGAGGCTATGCATCGGGGAGTGAAGGCGGGGGTCGGAGGGGTCAGAAAATTGTTTAATCTGGAGATAAGGTTCAATGTGGGCACCACCGCTGAACAGTGGCGTAATTACCAGATCAGCCCCGCTAAAAATACACTCAGGTTGCCCGTGTTGTTGCATTCACATCGAAGGCTTCCCCCAGGCAGGGGAAGCGGAAACCAAGTCCTCCCGGCCCCGCCCACAAACAGGCGGCGGCGGCCATCTTGAGGCGGCTCGGGCCGCGGCGGTGATCTCGGGGGTAAAACGAGGGGTGGGCACCCTCGAAATCGAAATAAAACAGATAAAAATAAAAGAGAGAAGCCCCCCAAGCCTCCCCAAGCCCCGCCCCAAAAAAAAAAATCGTGAAAAATCGCAGGGTGCGCGCATGCGTTCGCGCTTAAAGATATATAATTGATTTCTCTTCTAATTTTCTCAGGAACCACTGGAGGGATTTACACTATTTTACCAAAAGCGTGATCTGCATACCAGACACTACCATTTTGACAAGTTTGGTGTCATTCCCTTCAGCGGTTCAAGCTATAGCTGAGTCTAAAGGTGCTATGGAAATTAACATGGGGAAAACACGTTTTGGGACCCCCCTTTTTTCTCAGCCCCCACTTGACGAATCCCCCCCAAACTTTCCGGGAAGGAGCGGAGCAGAGCGAGCCATCTTCTTTGAGAAATTTGCGAAGATTCATCAACCAGGGCCAAAGTTATTCCCAATATTTCCTATGGGATTTCCTATGGGAAACCGTCCTAACTATATATACCTACTGGCTATCGCCAGTAGGTATATATATATATATATACGCCAGGATGTATGAAAGAATGAGTGGGTGTGCATATGAGTGTCTGAATGGATGACTTACTGGGTGTTTGACTTACTGTATAAGTAAGTGATTAAACATGTCTTAGTAAATGCATGGGTGAATGACTAATCTGTGCAAATGCCTGCATAAGTCTGTCAGTTGGTGTGTACATGGCTGCATGGGTTGGTGAGTACCTACATGAGTGTCTATATGGGTTAATGATTGGTTGTCTGAGTTCCTAAGTGTCTATATGGATGGGTGAGGGAGTGTGACTCCCTGCATGGATGTGTGAGTGGGTGATTCACTGGGTGTATGGGTCATGAGTGCAACTGTAAGGTCCTGTATGGGAGGGTGAGTGTATGTATGGCATTGTTGGTGAATGAATGGATGTCTCATTGGTACATGTGTGAGTAGCTACATATGTGAAAGGCAGTATATGTGAGTGTTGCTGCGTATAAGTGACTATATGTGAGAGTGAGTGATTGTGAGAATAGCTGTATAGATGTAGGTGTGCTTGTGTCAGTGATTGTATTAAAAAGTAAGTATGTGTTAGTATCTTATGAATAAGTGAGGTTGTGGGTGTACAACTGTATAATGAGTAAATGGCAGTGTGATTGATTCTTTGGGTGATTGACGAGGTGTGTGAGTAACTCTATGGGTGAGTGGTGATGCATGAGTATCTGTATGGGTATATGAGTGTATATATCAGCGGCTGTACTGATGTGTGACTGCATGTATGAGTGACTATGTGGGTGAGAGGATGTGTGTTTAGCCCTATGAATCAGTGAGTGGGTATGTACTAACTTGTATTTGGTGTGTTAATGGTTTCGAGACTGGTAGTCTGTAGGTGTATGAAAGGTATTATTAGGGTGTGAGGAGGTGCATCAGATAATACGTGGATGATGTTATCAGTTATGTAATCAATGATGTCACTGACCATATTATTCCTAATGTAAGATGTTTCGTCATCAGCAGTGAAATACGGGGTCGTGAGTGATACTTAGCTCAGCTAGCTATAACTGCTGAACTTCTCTGGTTTTGTACATGTGAAATATCAGCCTAACTATAACGGTTCCGAAACCTGTGGTTTATTCAGTAAAGCAGCAGAGGCTGAATGGGGGCTTTTGCTGTGTTAGAGAAACGATCGGTCGGAAAGTTTAAATGTCCAAAAAGAAAGACATTGGTGGCATCCAAGTTCTTAAAAGGGAAGCCTTGGCAAGCATAATGTTAAAAAAATGTCCATACAATGGAAGAAATCATGCAAGTGCAAGTCTGACCCATGAACAACCGACTGTGTCCAGCCTTAGACAAAAAGGCAAGACTGAGACGTAAAGAAGTGAGCAGGTGTTGGGAGGGCCTGTAGAACTACCTGTAAGTCAACAGGATACCGTGGGGCCTGTGGATTCTGATCATTTCTACTTTGAATAGCCCCAAAACACAGCTCCTTAAGGATTGGACATCCAACACCAATGAATGCTCAAGAAACATGCTACACATGTTAATAAAGAATGTATGGGAAAAGCATAGTAAGCTGATGCTACAAATTCAAATTCTGTCTGATAACATTGAGAAGAGCGATCAAAATGAAGTAAAGAGAATATTATTGGCCATTGAAAAGAAAATCAAAAAAGAGGTTATGGAAAGAAAGCAAAGGAAATTGGAGCATGATGAGAGAGATTACAACATTGGACGAATACTCACTTTTGCCAGAAAATTTGATAGGGCGCGAGCTGAGCTGACAAGAGACAAGAATCCAGGAAGAGCAGACAAAACAACATGTTAGTCTACAACAGACATTAGCTCTGATCAAAAATCCTTGGACAGTAACTCATCCAATCCAAGAGAGGTCACTTTTTTTTCAGAGGAACTGCACATCATACAGAAATAATTGAAACATTAAACAGGGTGTAACCAAGAGGTAGAGGCAGAGGAGGAAAAATCAAAGCAAAAGGAGACAACAACACAAAAGAAAAGAACAGCAGCACTGGTGTGGGAACAAGAGGCCAGAATGTGAAGAAACAGTAATAGAGGACAAAGAACTGGTTTTAAAATTGGGTATGTCATTCTGCCCAGATATGCCCCTTAATTATCCACAGACATGGATAGAGCTCTATACGTTTTTTGCGCAAACTTAAGCTGTGTAAAAAAGATATACTAGCAATCAGTGGCTCTATTGAAAGACATACATCCACACTAAATATTGAGGATATAGAAACACTGAGATGATTATGTGATCTGTCCAAAGAAGTACCTATCAAACAAAGGGAAGTTTCCCTTATCCCGCTCAAGCCCTTCAACCCATTTGACCACACACGAAGTGAGGACATTTGGCAATCTCTGGGGGTTGACACCAGCCTAGCAAGTAAGACATGTTTTAGACCTACTTCTAAATATTTCCCTCAAACCCCCAAAGATAACATTGAAGTATTTTCTCAGACATTTACTCCTGATATTCTAAAAACTTACAATTCAAACACCTTAGAAGAAAAACATCTTTAGAGTCCAGTGGGAAGTGATCACTATGTTACAAAAAGAAGAGGATATTATAATTAAACCCTCAAACAAGGGAGCAATGTAGTTATCCTGAGTAGGGAGGAATACATTCAGGAAGCAAACAGACAGATGAACAACAAAACTTGTTATGAGAGAGTATACAAATCTTACAGTGCAAATCTACCACAAACATCTGGTCTAATAACCAACTCATCAGTTGTGATTAGGAAAACTTTTTATAGAATTAAACACCAACTACCCCGACCTATTATCTCCTACCCAAGGTAGACAAAAGCAGCACAAATCCCTCAATCTATTCTAAAACACGTCTGTCTATGTGGACCATTTTCTTTTTCCTTATGTTAAAGACCTGAACTTATACGTGAGGGACACAAAGGATTTTTTACAAAAAATCCAGAATTTCCATTGAGGAGAGAAACACTGGATGGTGTGGATTGACCAGGGGAGCTTATACATCGGTATTCGCGAGGGCTGAGGGCTTGTCAGGATTTTCTCAAGACTAGTAACCTAGATATATTAGGCCATAAGCGGATGGTCCTACAGATGATCGAAAGTTGCCTCACTGAAAATGTTTTTATGTTTAACAGCTTGTGGTTTAAACAATTACAAGGCACTTCCATGGGCACCTGCTTTGCCCCAGCTATGCCAACCTAATGGTAGGCTGGTGGGAGAAGCAATTGCTCTGGAGTAATGTCATGGATCCCTGGACAAAAAATATAAATATCTGGCTGCGTTACATAGAAGACATATTCTTTGTGTGGGAAGGTGATGAATGTGATCTCTTGAATTTTCTAGCTGAATTGAATAGTAACAGTAGGAATCTCAATGTTACCATGCAATACAGCTAGGGAAACATTGACTTCCTTGACCTAAGATTGACAGTGGAGGCAGGAATTTTGTCCACTGACCTTCCTAGAAAAGAGACGGCAGGGAACTATATACTCAACGCAGCTAGTTGCCATCCACCTAACTTTAGATGGAGTATCCCTTATGGAGAACTACTCAGAGTGAAACGTAATTCTCGCTCCGAGGAGAGGGGGGAGAGGGGGAACTTCACAAAAATGCTGCACAAAGGAATAACCAAAGCAGACTTGTATTGAACCAAGGCACTTTATCAAGCTCAAGGAAAGTAAAGTATTGACCTAAACTCAACACCCATAAGATTCATCACCACATTTAACACACAGCCTGCCAGTCTCAAACAAATCCTAAAGAATAGAAGGGACATACTCACCCAAGATACCCTTCTGAAATCCAAAGTAAGGGGTCTATTATGATGTTGGGTGGATCGTCATCACCCGCATGGCGGTGGAGATCTGCTCAGCATCATCCCAGCGCCTGCCTCCCATTTCCCCCACCATATTATTATGGTGGTGGTACCACAGCAGATGGGAAGACCATCCAATGCTTTACTTCCCGGTCAACGTGTCGACCAGGCGGAAAAGGGTTGAATATGGTGGCGGTCTGCTAGACACCGCCATCCATATTACAATGTCAAGGGGAAGCATGCAAATTCCTCAGTTAGGGTCCCATTGTGGGCCCCCAGGATGTTGGGGGGGCACACATTTGCATTGGCGACATGGCAGGCACCGCACAGTGCCTGCCACGTTATGCATGCAAATCCACAAATGTCTGTTTTGAATTGCAGCGGGTGCTGCTGACATCAGCGCCCGCCGCAATGCAAAAAATGTGGAATGAGCCCACCAGTGTGGCGGGTGCATCCTAATTGCACATGCGAGACCCCCGCACACATAGCAGGTGGTGCCATTTACCTTGGTGATGGCGGGCGGTCGCAATATACCCCTAAGTGTCACAACATCAGTATCATACAGAAAGAACATATCCATTGAAGATCTCCTAGTTACCATCCATATCAAAGCACAGAGAACCAATTAGCTAGATAAGAGTGGAGGATTCTATAGGTGCAGAAAGTGCAAAGCATGCAACCATAGTGGTAATGTCATGGAAGTAAAATGGGCAGAAACAGGTAGACTCTAGAGAATGTCCAGAAACATCAATTGCAACACAGATTATGTGCTGTGTGCTATCTCCTGCCCATGCAACAAATGGTACATTGGGTCTAACGAGAAAGCTGTCAACAACCAGCTCGCCGCTTTCCTCGAAGCCAACAAATCCCTCGACTCCTCACAATCTGGCTTCCGAGCAAAACACAGCACTGAGACCGCCCTCATCGTAGCAACAGACGACATTCAAACTCTACTGGACAATGGAGACACAGTCGCCCTCATCCTCCTCGACCTCTCTGCAGCCTTCGACACAGTCTGCCACAGCACCCTTTTACAACGCCTCAGTAACATCGGAATACAAGGAAAAGCACTTGAATGGATCACCTCGTTCCTCACCGGAAGAACCCAGAGAGTCCGCCTTCCACCATTCAAGTCCGAGGCCACTGAAGTCATCTGTGGCGTACCACAAGGATCCTCACTCAGCCCCACCCTCTTCAACGTATACATGAGCCCCCTCGCGGCCATCGCCCGCCAACACAACCTCAACATCATCTCTTACGCGGATGACACTCAACTAATCCTTTCTCTCACCAATGACCCCAGCACCGCCAAAACTAACCTACACGAAGGAATGAAAGAAGTTGCCGAATGGATGAAACACAGCCGTCTGAAACTGAACTCAGATAAAACAGAAGTCCTCATCTTAGGTACATCCCCCTCTGCATGGGACGACTCTTGGTGGCCGGAAGCCCTTGGAAAAGCACCCATCCCGACAGACCACGCACGGAACCTAGGCGTCATCCTGGATTCTTCACTCTCAATGAACAGACAAGTCAGCGCCGTATCCTCATCCTGCTTCAACATTCTTCGCATGCTCAAAAAAACATTTCGCTGGATCCCCACCGAAACCAGGAAAACAGTCACTCATGCTCTGGTCACGAGCCGACTGGACTACGGAAACACCCTCTACGCAGGTACTACCGCTAAACTCCAGAAGAAACTCCAACGCATCCAAAACGCCTCAGCCAGGATCATATTAGACATCCCGCGCAACGAACACATCTCTGGTCACCTGAAAGACCTCCACTGGCTACCCGTCAATAAGAGAATCACTTTCCGACTGCTAACCCACGCACACAAATCACTCTACGACATCGGACCAGAATGCCCCAACTCACGACTGTCCTTCTACACCCCCTCCCGCCAACTACGTTCTTCCAGCCAAGCCCTCGCCACTGTACCTCGCATCAACAAGACCACCATGGGAGGCAGATCCTTCTCATACCTGGCTGCTAAAACATGGAACTCACTCCCCACTTACCTTCGCCTTACCCAGAACCACCTAGCATTCAGAAAGCAACTTAAAACGTGGATATTTGACAAGTAATCCTCCTCCCCTTCCTAAGCGCCTTGAGACCCTCTGGGTATGTAGTGCGCTATATAAATTCTTTGACTTTGACTTTGACTTTGAGTGCAATAGCTAATCAAGATCTTCTTTATAGCACAGACAAACACTATTGAAATGTCCATAACAGTGACTGGACACTCTGAAAATTGTTTGGACCAGACAGAATACCCAAACAACTGAGGGGTAGAAACCAAATACAAGCATTGCTCAGACTAGAGTCAAGCTTCATTTAACAAGCAGGAAGCATGTTTCCAATATGGATGAACAGCAATGAGGAGTTGTACGCACATCTTTAAACACTTGCTGAATTATAACCGGACCTAATTGAACATGAATTCAGGAGTTGTCTAAATAAACCTTGTATTTTAACATGCTATATTTTTCCCCTCTTTATGAAATTTCTGTATGTGAAAATCGATATGGAATTGAATTTGAGAAGTCATCTGTGATGTCATGAATGATGTCACTGACCATATCATGAGTGATGTAATATGTGACGTTATCAGCAGTGCATTGCGGGAGCGTGAGTTATAGTTAGCTAAACTAACTATAACGGGGGAATTTCAAAGGTTTTGTAGGAGAGAAATGTTCAGCTAACTATAACTTGTGTGAAACCTATGGTTTTTTCAATGAATTTGCAAGGTTTTTTAAATGCTAATTCCTAACTATAAGGTGTGTGAAACCTATGGTTTTTTCAGTGAATATATATATATAGTGAATTTCAATGGTTTTGTAAATAATAATTTATAAATGTATTAAATATTATGTCTTTCTTTTCATACTAATTTCTTATATTTTTAATATAAATATTTATATTTATTTTATTTTGTAGATTATATTTCATATTCCTATTATAACATAATAACAAACCTAAATTGCTAAATATTTTTTGTATTAAATATTGCTTGACTTCGGGTGCAAGCATAACACAACTCCAGCAATGCTCTTGGGGCCCTATGCTCACAATGCTGTATCAATCCTTACACCTGCTTCAAGCATGTGTAAGGTTTTGACGCAGCATAACCTCAAAAGTGACTCAATGAAATGTTATACATTTCAGTCAGTCACTTTTAGGAGGCGTTGCTGCACCCCCTCTTGCACAGGAAAGCCTCCTTCTGGCACAGGGCTTTAAAATGTAAGGCACCCTCCAGATGAGTCACATTCTTAATAGCACACACCATGGCACATCTTTGGCACCACCGTTGTGTCACAAAAGTGATGCAACGGCTGTGTGAAAGAGGCACAAGGGGATTGTAAATCCGCCCCTAACACATACAAATTCACCCAGGCAGTTTCACCAGCAGCGCAAATTGAAGCATAGACTTGTAACATATTTATGTACATATGTTATATTCAAGTGCTTCGGACATGATACAGTATACTATAGGTAAACACCTTATAGATTTATGCTCTAGCGCTTCCTTATAGTTCTGCACTTTCACATTCTCCATACACTAGTAATATATTCATTCATTCATTTATGAACTACACATTCATTCTGACAAACTTTTACACACTAACATAGAAATATAGTTCTTTCTTTCATCTTTGAAGGTACTTCTAAAAAGAACTGTTTTTTTTTCTTTTTCTATTTTTAAATTTTTTTTTTGTGTTTTGTCAACAAGTTTTTTTAAACCAAAAAAATGGAACTGGAACAAAAGAATGACAAAAAAAACGTTGAGGACAGCGATGCTCCTGCATCCTGCGTTTTAGCAGATCAATAGACTGTTCCCTATAACACAAAAGTTTATCGCAATAAATGCATACAATATTAACGTCAGCAAACTCAGTACCAATTTGTCGATTTGGACTGCTTGCTGAAAATTCTGTTGCAGTAGTTGATGTTCTTGGTGCAGAAGCAGGTGGGTTCTCCTGCAACCTTCATGTTGCAGCTCGAGCAAAGTTATTGGGGTGCAAGTTCTTCACGTGTCCCACCATATTTGCTGTGCCAATGGAGGATTTTTTAGATGGATCACCCCTTGAAAGAGTTGTTTGGCAAATTTTACAGGTTACTTTTGGAGTGTTTACCTTTTTTTGCCTTTCTCGAAAGTAAAACAGTTCCAAATTAGAGCTTCTGTCCTCTTCTTGGAGGTTCTTCAGGAATTACACCTCCCTCTGAAGAACTGCTGGAAGATTAGTCTAATGCTCTTATTATGAAGATCTTCCTTCTATTTGAGAAAATTCTCAGAAGAAATGCTTCTTCTTAGAAAGTAAAAGTCGAATGATTATAATGGGACGGAACTTTCAACAGTTGCAATAGGAAAAGTTATGAACCAATCAAATCTCTCCTTTTAAAGTCACATGGCTTTGCGTACGCTTATGATGCAGTTACGCTGCTCTTTCTATACCAGCACGCATGATGTTCTACCGCGATTTGTGTAATTTTTTAAAAGTAATATATGGTTGTTAAAACTGTAAAAAATAATGTTCATAGTTATCCCAAATTATATCTTCCCTTAGTATGTACATTAAATACATAAATATATGTTTTTAACCATGTAGACTCTTTGGCGCCTTTCGCGTACAGAACGCCGTATATGACGTCACACGGAAGCTTTCATTGCGACATGTAACGTCAAACCATATTCGTACTGTATGCGCGGGTACACGCTGAGTATGATTTAACAGTACAAACTATATTGCGATCATCGTCTCAGTGACAAATCAGAGCTCAGGGCGCGCTAAGGAGAATGATTAGAAGTGGTCACTCATTGGAGATCCAATTCTGGGCCTACTTCTGCGCATATGATAACAACGCCCCATCTCTATCTGATGTTAATTGTTGGTGCACACACTCACACTTGCACATGCACGGTGCAAGCTTGCCCACACTCCCCACATGCCACCACCTAGAATGCTTGCTATCACTAAGCCTGGAAACAATACATTAGTAAATGGGATGTCCCCCAAGGCCATCGTTCTTATAGACTGCGAAAACACTACCAATGATGGCCATGGGCTTGGTTTGCTCAGCCCCCACGGTTCCCATATAATCCGGGCACACTGACGTGAGCAGGCTCTCTTTTACCTGCCTGTGCTGTGGTGACAGACAGAGTGTTGTCATCGATTTTACTACAAGCTCATTGCTCGAGCGGAGGAGGACTCCTGACACTCGACGTGGTGTCACTACTGCTGCCGCCCAGCCACAATACCATAGGCGCGGAGGCGACGGCGCCCACACACAAAACACCCCAGACCCACCGAAACCACAGCCTTTGAAGACATGACAAAGGACAACAGAAGCAAAGGTAAGAGAAGCTGTCACAACATCAGCCTCCGCTGTAAATTGTATATGCATGATGCTATTTTTTTCTCCATCATATGGCTCTCCTACCCCTCAATGGTTTTAAATTGTATCCACATAGCATAAAAGTTTCTTTCTGCATCACGAGATCCTATACACCTCTGATTTTATAAATTATGCTTGCATACATTTTGTGTCGTATTTCTGTACTACGCCACGTGCTTAGGCCTCTATCGTTATTGTTGTGCATCCATGATGATATTTTTTTTTCTGCGTCACGAGGCTCTCCCAGGCAGGCCTGGACTGGCCGTTGCAGGCACTGGGCAATCCCCTGGTGCGCTGCAATGGTGGGGGCCGGTTTTAGGCCCAAGGGGACCGATTTTGTTACAAGGCCGTTTTTGCAGCATAATTGGCCCTGTAACAAAATTGGCTAAAAGCCGGCCTCGGCAAAGAGCTAGGTCGCACCCCCAACCCCCCCCCCACTTTGCCAGGGACGGTTTTGGTTCCCAGTCCGACCCTTGTCCCAGGCCTCCATTCTTATTGTATTTCCTTTGTTGATCCTAATATTTCGTTCTGTGTTAAATTCTGTGTACAAAAATTTCGGTTTCGTATTTTTTAACTGTCAAGTGCTTTAGCCTGTATTCCTATACATTGTGCGTTCATAATACAGCTCTGTTTTGCTTTATTTTTCTGGAATATATGCTTTCTGGTTCATCGTATTTGCTCCCTCCTAATTCTCCCATTAGGTTTAATATTTATCACTGCGTCACCTGACACTCCCAGGCCTATATTCTTTTAAATTATGCCTACATGGTTGTAATAGATATTGCTGCGTCATATGCCCCTCCCCGACCTCTATTTCAATTAATGTTTAGGAGTAGAATCGAGTAACGTTTAGAACACTATGGCAAATGGAAGATGTTTTTAAAAGTTTTTTAACTGAAGTTTCTTTATTTTGAATACATATTCCATTCATATTCACGTTTTTGAATACTTGTAAGTCTAAACGAATGTAATTGTCAGACACAGCTCGTGCTGGCGTTATGCCGGGCAGTGATGTCAGCAGCCACGGCGCGTGCAGGGTGTTACGCCAGGCGTTGACGTCAGGCAGAGGAGGGGCAGAGTGGGGGGGGTGAAAAATGCAGAATATAGACGATGTCAGGTAAGTACCGGACAAAAAAAACAAAAAACTAATTTCGTTGCCCGCGCTGCATCACATTTGGCGATGCAGCGCCGATAACAAAATGTGTTTTACTTTATTTTTTTCTGAACTTACCTGATCAATCAATCAATCAATCAATCACAGACATTTATATAGCGCACTACTTACCCGGAGGGTCTCAAGGCGCTAGGGGGGGGGGAGTGTTGCTACTGCTCGAATAGCCAGGTCTTGAGCTTCTTCCTGAAGGAGAGGTGGTCTTGGGTCAGGCGCAGGTCGGTCGGTAGGGAGTTCCAGGTCTTGGCGGCCAGGTAGGAGAAGGACCTTCCTCCTGTTGTCGTTCTCCGGATGCGGGGGACGGTGGCGAGGGCGTGGCTGGCTGATCGGAGATGTCGTTTGGGAACGTGGAACTTGATGCGGTTGTTGAGGTAGCTAGGGCCTTGATTGTGTAGGGCTTTGTGTGCGTGGGTGAGGAGGCGGAAGGTGATTCTTTTGTTGACGGGGAGCCAATGCAGGTCTCTCAGATGTCCGGAGATGTGGCTGTGTCGTGGGATGTCGAGGATGAGTCTGGCTGAGGCGTTCTGGATCCGCTGGAGTCTCTTCTGGAGCTTGGCGGTGGTTCCGGTGTAGAGGGCGTTGCCGTAGTCCAGTCGGCTAGTGACGAGGGCCTGGGTGACGGTCTTCCTTGTCTCGGTTGGGATCCACCGGAAGATCTTCCGTAGCATGCGCAGGATGTTGAAGCATGACGAGGAGACAGCGTTGACTTGTCTGGTCATGGTGAGGGAGGAGTCCAAGATGAAGGCCAGGTTCCGTGCGTGGTCTGTCGGTTTGGGTGTGCTGCCCAGGGCGGGAGGCCACCAGGAGTCGTCCCAGGCGGAGGGCGAGGAACCCAGGATGAGGACTTCCGTCTTATCTGAGTTCAGTTTCAGGCGGCTGGTCGTCATCCACTCGGCTACATCTTTCATCCCTTCGTGAAGGTTGGCTCTGGCGGCGGCGGGGTCGTTGGTCAGGGAGAGGATCGGCTGGGTGCCGTCAGCGTAGGAGATGATGTTGAGGTTGTGTTGGCGTGCGATGGCTGCGAGGGGGCTCATGTATACGTTGAAGAGGGTGGGGCTCAGCGAGGATCCTTGAGGGACGCCGCAGATGACTTCGGTGGCCTCTGACTTGTACGGTGGTAGACGGATTCTCTGTGTTCTTCCGTCGAGGAAGGAGATGATCCATTCCAGTGCCTTCTCCTGGATTCCGACGTTGCTGAGGCGCTGCACTAGGGTGCGGTGGCAGACAGTGTCGAAAGCCGCGGAGAGGTCTAGGAGGATGAGGGCCGCTGTTTCTCTGTTGTCCATCAGGGCTCGGATGTCATCGGTGGCAGCGATGAGGGCGGTCTCGGTGCTGTGGTTGGCTCGGAAGCCAGACTGTGAGGGGTCGAGGGATCCATTCATCTCGAGGAAGGCGGCCAGCTGCTTGTTGACGGTCTTCTCGATGACTTTGGCTGGGAACGGGAGGAGCGAGATGGGGCGGTAATTCTTGAGTTCGGTGGGGTCCGCTGTAGGTTGACATCGTCCATATCCCGCATTTTACAACCCCCACCCTGCCCCTCCTCTGCCTGACTTCACCGCCCGGCATAACGCCCTGCACCAGCCGTGGCTGGTAATTGGGTTGTAATGTAAACCTATTCATGATTGCATTTTACCTCTACAGGTACGTTTTAAGAAAATGGACATTCTTCTTAGTCCGAGAAATACTGGCTATCATTGGATATGGCTGAGATACCCGCCACCCCCTCTCAACACAATCCCCAAGGATGGGAAACCGGAAACAGTTCTGAAGTTTTTTGGAGACGAGAGGGAGTGACCCTCCCGGGCCGTATTTATTAAAATATGAAACAAAAATTAAAACATTAAAATCAACAGTTTCATATTATGTACAATTTCATTACCACATTGCGATGTTTGGCTAACCTTAACATATCCTCTAATACAAAGGTTCTCCTAGCCGAACTAACATCCTACCAAACATTTACTTAACTTTTGAAATTGTACATCCTAACGTTTAAGGGCCAACGGCAAGGTCGTAACCGGTGTCAAGATCCCTAACCCAGACATATCCCCCTCACTTGAGAGGGGCGGCACGGAGGCTTACCTCAAGTGCAACTACCAATTTCCCTTGACTTGACGGGGGCCCCAATAAAACTCGACGCCACTTAAAGGTCGTACGAGGACTCGAGTGAGGTATCTAGAAGGTAGCGTAGACCCCCCCCCAAACCCCACACAACTTACCACATCTGCCGTCGCAGACGTACTGGCCCCGGGAAATTCCCCAGGAGGGGGCTGTAACCCCTCCTACCCAGGAAGGGGCCTTGACCGCCTTCCCTTTCCTTTCGGCGACCCATCCTTAGAAGGGACCGCCTCCCCGTTGAGGGGCCAATGGCCACCTCTCCCGAGCGCCCCCATCCGTAATGGGTGACGCCCACTCATAGGGATCTTCCAATTAGTGCTCACCGATCATGACCTTACCGCCCGACCAAAATAAATACGACAATGGTAACTAAATAACTAAAGACTAAATATAACAGACAGTAGCAACAACAACTTTATTCAAAGCATGCCTACTGATGAACACTAAAGCAGAATTACTTTATTTGCAAAACATAACACAAAACGATCATTCTTTATTGCATACTCAAAATCTTCACGATAATACCGCAACCTGTAAACGAAAATCAGAATTATCAATCAAACTTTATTTAAAACCACTCGCTGTCTTCAGGGGCTGGTGGGTGGGTCAAAATTGGCTCTTCGTTCCGTCTCGAGCTCACGTGCAGCGAGGAGGTGCAGCTTCAGAGCACAGGAACAAGAGGATGCTTTCTGGTCTTGTTCCTCCTTTTATCCGTCTTCAGGGCGGGCGTAAACCCGCCCCTGCCTGCCCCAAGGGCGTGGCCAGCCGCGTCAGTGTCTAGGCCAACCCACTCTAGGGCGGGAAAAGGCGCGCCCCGGCTACGCCGCTTCGGGCATACCAGCCGAGACTCGCCTCCCGCCCAAGATGGCTTCCCGGGGGGATCGTGGTACTCTGCCATACGTTCGGGGGGACCGATTGGTCGCCCCTTGCCATATGGCTGAGATACCCGCCACCCCCTCTCAACACAATCCCCAAGGATGGGAAACCGGAAACAGTTCTGAAGTTTTTTGGAGACGGGAGGGAGTGACCCTCCCGGGCCGTATTTATTAAAATATGAAACAAAAATTAAAACATTAAAATAAACAGTTTCATATTATGAACAATTTCATTACCACATTGCGATGTTTGGCTAACCTTAACATATCCTCTAGTACAAAGGTTCTCCTAGCCGAACTAACATCCTACCAAACATTTACTTAACTTTTGAAATTGTACATCCTAACGTTTAAGGGCCAACGGCAAGGTCGTAACCGGTGTCAAGATCCCTAACCCAGACATATCCCCCTCACTTGAGAGGGGCGGCACGGAGGCTTACCTCAAGTGCAACTACCAATTTCCCTTGACTTGACGGGGGCCCCAATAAAACTCGACGCCACTTAAAGGTCGTACGAGGACTCGTGTGAGGTATCTAGAAGGTAGCGTAGACCCCCCCCCAAACCCCACACAACTTACCACATCTGCCGTCGCAGACGTACTGGCCCCGGGAAATTCCCCAGGAGGGGGCTGTAACCCCTCCTACCCAGGAAGGGGCCTTGACCGCCTTCCCTTTCCTTTCGGCGACCCATCCTTAGAAGGGACCGCCTCCCCGTTGAGGGGCCAATGGCCACCTCCCCCGAGCGCCCCCATCCGTAATGGGTGACGCCCACTCATAGGGATCTTCCAATTAGTGCTCACCGATCATGACCTTACCGCCACAGGTCCGGATAGTTGACCGGCTATCCGGACCCCCCACCACACTCCTACCTAAAGGTCATGTTTAACGTCTTCAGCCAAGCTATGAAGTCTCCTATGAGTAACTCATTCCCCATCCGAGACAAATGAACACCATCCCCCAAGTACATACTGTCATCATTAATACATCCATGCGCGATAGAATGCAGTGCATTGGAACGGAACAACCTACTTACTTTGTTATTAATTTTTCTCACAGAGTGATTTAAAGCAGAAACCGAAAAAGCCCCCCGCCACACTTTTCGTGGGATCATATGGGACCACGCAATCGTGCACCCTGGAACTCTCCTCGCTAACCAACTTACAGTGGAAAGCATCGCTTCCAGGAGAAGTCGTCTACCAGTGGTGACCAAATCATTGCCCCCAAGATGTACTATGACTACAGACGGCGGTGACCTCGTCCGCCCTAGCAAACCCTCGAAAAATGATTGGAACTGGTCAATACAGAGACCGCCCTTTCCGTAGAAGGACACACTGTACCCGTATTCCCCAGCCACGTGCACCATGTCACCTGCCTTGAATACGTCCGCGGCACGCCTCACGTATGAGTGGCCCACGACCCACACCTCCTTTTTAACAGCCGGTGATGTCTGACCGCTGGCCCGGTGTTGGGTCGACTGCACAGTCCGCCCCGCCTCGTAGGCTTGCGTAACTGAAAACCAAACAAAAACAAGAAGCGTGAGTACATCATTACGGCTTCACAACATGTGCAAACGCACATACCTTTTATAACAATTGGAGGACCAACGCCCCACACGTTTAACTTGTTCCACATTCAGACCCCTGGCTGTAGCCTCTGTAGCAGCCCCTATCCGAAAGGAATGGGTCCCAAATTCGCCCGGGTTCAAGCCCGCAGCTGTAATCGACATCGCAAGCACCCGCTGAAACTGAAACCTTGTCAGTGGGGTGGCGTCCGCGTGTCTCAACAAGGTCCCCCCCCATGATGCCACCCTTCGTGTTAAATAATCCTCTAAACACTTCACTGGGCACATGGACGACCCGGGAATCCTGCGTATAATTATGCATTCACCCATCCCACTCTGGTCGGTTTTGGACCTCACAAACGAGACAGTCATCATCTCCCCTCTGATCTGAACGTGCTCTGCGCACAGTCCTCCCGTCACATCCTGCTTGTTCCTTGCCACTAATTCGCTTACCCGCATAGCCCCATGAAATGCCAGCGTAAAAGCGGCTCGGAATAACACTGTCTCAAACTGAGACGAACATGTTGTAGGGAGTCTGGATAATAACTGGGCCAACCTATCCAAACCTATCGGGCGCCTCTCATCTACTCTGCGACCCTCAAGGCGTTGCCACCCACGTAGCGCTTTTTGCACAACGAAAGACGCTGTCGGGTCCTGGATCCCATGAGCCCTAGCAACAAAGGAAATGGCAGCCCGATGCCTCTGGGCCGTGGCCACCGTTTTTCCTGCCAGATGTAATGACATCAGAAAGTTCACAACCCCTTCCTCCTGGCCCCAAAGCTCCTCTCTAGCAGTCCCCAAAAAGGCTAAATAGGACCGGAACGCCCCTTCATATGCCTTCCTCGTCCTGGGTGCTAAACTCTCTCCCACGAGGTTACGAAGTTCGGGGCACCGAGAGACCAAAGAGCTTCGGGAAAGGGTGCCGGCTCCGGGTCCGCTGTGGGCAGAAAACCCCAGAAGGCCTGCATACGAAAACGAGAAAGGGCATCAGCCGCCTGGTTCATTACCCCAGGGACATGTCTTGCTTTGAATAACACATTCAGTTGCATACACAGTAATACGATCTCCTTGAGCAGCCTCAAAACCCATTTGCATCGTGCTGCCTGACTATTGATACACTCAACCACGGTCATATTGTCAGACCAAAATACCACAGAGTGATCTCTGAACCCTTCGGGCCACGTTCTCAGGGCCACGAAAATGGGGAAAAGTTCCAGGAAAGCAATGTTACTTGTCAGTCCACTGTTATGCCACCATGCCGGCCATTTTTGTGCAGACCATCGCGCACCGAAAATGGCACCAAAACCTACACTCCCTGCCGAATCTGTCCACAGCCCCAGCTCCTCAGAGGACACGGCTGGTTTATTCCAGACGACTCGACCATTGAAATCTGCCAGAAATGCCAACCAAATGCGCATGTCCTGGCGGACCTCGGCCGAGAGCCTCGTGCGATGATGGCCCTCCTTCAATGCGACCATGGCTTGAGCGATCGAACGGGAAAAGGGGCAGGCCATAGGTATAACTCTCAGGGCAAAATTCAACTGGCCCACTAACTGCTGTAACTGATGCAGCTTAACCTTAGCTTCACTCAAACACATTTGCAGGGATGCCCTGAACTTTAACACTTTATCACTTGGTAAACGGAAACAACCTTCTCCGGAGTCTAACTCGATCCCCAGAAACTCGAGGCAAGTCGAAGGACCCACCGTCTTACCTGGTGCCAATGGCACGCCAAACTGATCCATTAAAACACAAAATGCAGCCAAAGCTTGCCCACATTCCGGATCCCCGGCTGCCCCCAGGAACAAAAAATCATCGAGATAATGCATCACATGTTGAAAACCCGTCTTCTTTGTGAAGACCCATTGTAGAAAACTACTGAATTTCTCGAAATAGGCACAAGAAATTGAGCATCCCATCGGCATACATCTATCCATATAATACTGACCCTGAAACATGAAACCCAGTAGACGCTGATCGTCTGGATGTACCGGGAGCAACCGGAACGCTGACTCGATATCAGATTTTGCCATCAGCGCCCCGGGCCCCAGGCGATTCAAAATGGCCACGGCCTCATCGAAAGATGCGTACCGTACCGAACACATTTCCGGGTCTATCGCTTCGTTTACGGAAAGACCACGTGGGGCTGACAAATTGTGTATCAGCCGAAACTCACCCGGGTCCTTCTTGGGGACCACTCCTAAAGGCGAACAGACAAAGTTAGCCACCGGGGGTACACTAAACGGACCGGCGACTCGACCTCGAGTAACCTCCTTCCGGATCTTCTCCTGTACCACGGTCGTATGCTGCAAGACCGATTTTCTGATTTTTGCATTTTTCCACACCCTGAAAGTCCCCCACTGGGATGCGGAAACCATATGAAAACCCGTTCCGCAACACCCCAGCGGAAGCACGATCCGGGTATTCACTGAGCCAGGGAATCATTGCCAAGGTATCAATCGGGGTAGGTAAAGGCGCCCCTCGGACTATGTTAGACCTGTTTGGCACCTCCTCTACCCCCGTTATCACCCGTTTTGGCTCTGCACGTGGACTCAGGATGGGATGATTGCCCACACCCACTACATTCGTGTTTAAATTTGCACGATCCCTGGGGCCTAGTACATTTACTCCTGTTAAAATTCCAACAAACCCCCTTTTTACCTGTATTACCGGTAGGCCTCGAGTGATTGTCGGTACCCGTACCTGATCGAAAAGGCGTCCCCGCATACTGACGGGAGGATTCGCCCACATTACTCCCTACTAATGGCACTTTCAACATACCAGTCTCCTTCATTTTGGACCAGGACACAGAATCATAACAATCCCAAGTTAAGTTTTTATCATGTTCTTTTGCTTTTCTGAAAAGATTATCATAGCAAAACCAATGATTACCCTCGTGTGATACCGAGTACCCCATGATCCGTGACTGATAACTCGGCAACTCGGGTAGCAATTCGGGCCTCCGTTCTCCCAAGATCGATGTGAAAATTCCCCATGCCTTGCCCCAATTGCCAACGTTTTCATTAACCTTAAAGGCGGCCATCTTTGCGCGCCAAACACTCGGATGCATGAGATCCTTCTGACCTTTAACATGCTCCATCTCATAATGATCAGTAAGCAACGAGAAGATGTTTACATATTCCCCTGCCCATATCTTTTCTTTAATAGCTAAAGGAACATGCTGACCCAACCTCTCCCTTCGAGAGGGTGCCGTCTCTTCCCTCGCAATCGGCAATGGCCGCTTACCTGAACTGGACGCTGTCTCTGCGACTAAAACCGTCCCCTGTGGCTTCTCTACGGCCGCAGCCGGCGTGGATACCTTCGCTGCTTCACGAGTTTCCAACAGTTGCTTCATTAACACCTGCGTGTCGACAGCCGTGGCGCCCTTGCTACTTTTACCCAACCACGCTGCTACTTGTGCTGCCAGCTCGGGCGGCATGTCTTCCCCGGACACGGGGGTGACCACTACGGGAATCGGATTCCCTTCCTCCGGCACAGGAGTGGGTGCTTCGAGCGGGGCACTGGGACCCGGGGTATCTCCCCCAGCTGCTCCTCTCCTGGGCCTCTTGCCTTTTCCTCCCGGGGCCGTTCCCTCCAAAGGACGTTTCGGGCCCCCTTCTTCATTTTTATCCATCCGCCTCTTTAGGTCGGTCATCTCCTTCATGAGAACACGCAGCATCTGTTCGGTAGTCAATCGCTTTCCCGCCTTCTTCGGCATTCTCCGACAGAGCTATCTGTAAAACAAACGAGAAAGATTACAACGCTCAAAATTGGCTCTTCGTTCCGTCTCGAGCTCACGTGCAGCGAGGAGGTGCAGCTTCAGAGCACAGGAACAAGAGGATGCTTTCTGGTCTTGTTCCTCCTTTTATCCGTCTTCAGGGCGGGCGTAAACCCGCCCCTGCCTGCCCCAAGGGCGTGGCCAGCCGCGTCAGTGTCTAGGCCAACCCACTCTAGGGCGGGAAAAGGCGCGTCCCGGCTACGCCGCTTCGGGCATACCAGCCGAGACTCGCCTCCCGCCCAAGATGGCTTCCCGGGGGGATCGTGGTACTCTGCCATACGTTCGGGGGGACCGATTGGTCGCCCCTTGCCATACTTCTGGTAAGTGCAAGTTTTTCAACATTTATTAGTCCGTTTTCGTAGTGATTGTTCAAAAATATAACTGCTTGTAATACTTTAAACTGTCTAAAAATTTTTATCATATAATTCAAAGGCTAATGTTTTAAAATAATTTTGTAATGTATTTAAAGTAGACATCTGTTCCGTAAAATGTAAACTCTCGATACTAAAAATCATATTTCTATAATATTTTGTATAGATTTCCAAACCTTTAACAGAGACAATCGTTCATGATTCCCGGAGTAACAAAATTCAAACCTAACAAGAGTTTTTATTATATTGAAGGCAACCTTTCCCTACAAAAATGTTTCCCTATCTCTTTATTACTTATTATATTGCAGAAATATAACATTGCCAATATAATTTCTCTTTATGAAATAAAAAAAGTTAAATCTTTAACATAACCTTTCGTATCTCTCTAAAAGGTTTTCCTACAGCAATTGGACGTTACTCATCTTAATAGCTTACCCCCAGATGCATCAAGCATCCATTTTGCGATTCCTTATTAGCGAAAAATAAGGATTCGCTTGTGAGAAGTTGGCCTGGTATATAATGCTCACTAATTCTAGTGATCACTTTGTACCATGCCCAGCAACCCTTATGATGATCGGTTGCAAGTCAACCTTATAGACCAGTTATCCTAGCGGTAAGGTGGACAAAGCAGTCTTAGGCTAAACTCTGAAAGGCATGTGAAGCCAGCTGTATTACCATACACAACCCCCTTGAATACCAAATTAAAGGACACCACACAGATATACATTGAAAATATATATATATTTATTAACTACAAATATCCCCTAAACTCTTTATGAGCACAGAAGCACAAGCGTTAAACAAAACACAGTTTAAAATACATAAAAGTTGCACAATATGGATGAGCCCTAGGGGCCACCTAAACCATATACTAAGAAAGTGGTATAAGATATACCAATCTAGAAGGTAACAGGCCTAGGGCCTTGGGAATCGCTGGAGCTGTTGGGGACTAGCAGTGACTAAGTCGGGAAAGGCCCGCGGGACTCGGTTGCAGTGTTTAAAGTGCACGCACTCACCAATACAAAGTCTATGGTGCGTAAAAGTTAGAAAGTTAGTTAGTTCGGAACCTTCTGACTGACCTAGAAAGCTGAAACTTGAGACACAGGCCCTAGAGGTGTGTACCAGTGTAGGAACACTGGCGTTGCTGATTTACCTCACCCACGGGAAGCGGGTGCACAGGGTCGAAGTAGTGTTGGGTTTCGTCACGCTGGTCGATGGTGCTTGGAGCTGAAGATGCTGCAGGCGGCTCGAGGTGAAGAGTTCCGGTGGATCCAAGGGTGGATCTGAAGATGCGAAGACCTGAAAGCAGAGGGGACAATGTTCAAAGTCACTAGCCAGTGACTACCGTGGAACCAGATTGGAACCAGGCGATGTCGGGTGCAAACAGGCGTTGAGGTGTAGCTTCTCTCTGCAGCCATGTGAACGTCCATCCAGGAGTCGGTCACGAGCTGTCCCACGCAGGCTTCTCGCTGTTGGCGGTGTCGGCAACTTGATTGAAGCAAACGGGCCTTGGCTAATACAAGCCACGCAGGAGTCCAAAAAGGCTTCTTACTCGGACCAGCAAGATCAGAGCGGGTGCTCCTTTTTACAGGAGCTAGGACAAGTCTGGAGCAACCAGACCTGCAGTGTAGTTCTTCGGTTTCATTGCCAAGATGGCCGCTGACCACGTGGCTAGTGGCCGGGATGGCGCGTCAAGTGGCACAATGCAAAAGGGCCCCACGCAGATCGTGGAGATGCTGAAGGGCTGATCTTCGGTGCAAGGGCTGCTCAGTGGTGGGGGTTCTCAGTCCCCAAAGCACAACGTCGAGGATGCCTCTGATGTTGCGCAGTCAGCTCTTCGGGTGTCTTAAAGATGTCTGGTCCCACGTCTCTCGGTGCCTCCACAGGTTCCTTCTTTGCAGGGACTGTGGATCGGGCTCTGAGAAGTCTAGGAGTCTGGGTCTTGTCAGGCTCTGGATGATCTCCTGTGCAATGGCACTGCTCCCACTCTTATTCTGAATCTAAGGGGTGGATCACCTACTAGGTCCCTCCTCTGGGTGGGACCAGGAAGGGGGGCGGTTACACCCCCTTTCCTTTGTCCAGCTCCTCGCCAGGCCTAGGTCTGGAAAGTCCCAGGACCGGTTTGGACTGGCTTCTGCACGGGGACACCTTGTGTGCCCCGGGCATGTCTCAATCTATTCAGCCCTGTCCTACCCAATACACAAAACCCTGTCAGGGGTGGTGCTCGAACCTCCCAAGGCAGGAAACCCTTTGTCCAAGCCTCCCTCGCTGGAAGGACTCCCAGCAGCAGGAGGTCAGACTTGTGTCTGTGGTGGCAGCATCCATTTTGTGATGCTGAGGCTCTGGTTAACTTTAACCGGGGTTAAGGCTACACACATGTCGTGTACCTCTAGAAGGGTGGAATGCTATCCCCGTTGACAGAACTGTTGAGGGGATAGTATTCCAAATTGTATGACACCTTACTCAACATGTTTTGATAAAGCCAAACCAAAGATAGCATATAACCGCGAGGATTATAATGCACTTAAGAGTATATGGTATGGCAATATCCCGGAACAGCTAAGGGAGTGGTTCCCGACAGATGCAGACAGGCTCAGCTCATGCTAGAGCACCATCTCACATATTTCCAAGCACTCTGCCTCCAGGATTGAAGAGGCCTTCCATAGGAGTGGCTGATAGGAGCATATGTGTCCAGTTTAGGGTTAGATATAGGGATACTATATCTAAGTAAGAGGTGATTACACCAACTTACCCCAGCTGAGTGATAAGCCATTTGTGTCAAATATGGAGGCCAGTCCAGGCCTGGGGTGGCACAATACATGCTGCAGCCCCTGGTAGGCCTTGGAAACACCTATGCCCTGGGTACCTAGGGTACACTGTTACAGGGGCCAATAAGGTGAACCAGTTCCAATTCGTAATGCACCTAAAGTGCATTGGCAGTAATTTAGAGAGAGAACAGCAGGTTGTGGGTCTGATTAGCAGGCCCACAGCCACATTAAGTCATAAACCAATGAAGCAAAAAGCAAAAATTTGGTGTGACCATAGGATAGCAGACCCTACTCTCCTACATCGATAATAAGGAATAGCAAAATTCCATGCATGAAGAACTCACTTAAAAAATAGCGATTTCTTAAAATTCCTTAATTGCGACTCGCAAATTGCGAATCGCAATTAAGGAATACCTCCACATTCATTCCTATGGGCCTAAGGCACTTAGGAATGAATGGGAAGACATTGGCAATTTGCGATTAGCAATTAGCGAATCGCACTTTGAGAATGCAATTTCAAGGGTGCAGGGGTGGAAATCTACATATAGGTACATCTTGCACACACACATGCCCTAAAGGCATGTGTGTATGTAAAAGTGGAACTTTGAAAAATGCACTTTAGTGGAATTTTTTTGCAAATTACCATGAAGTTCAACTTCATGGTAATTTGCTACTCCTATTAGCGAAATCAGTTTTCTTTTTATTTTGATGCATTGCATTTAAGGAATCTCAATTTGGGATTCCTTAAATGGAATCGCAAGTTAAGGAATCTCAATTTAGAGATTTCCTAACTGCGATTTTTGCATTTGAGATGATGCATCCCAAATGCTAAAATACCGGTTACAAAGGGGCAGATTCTGAGAATCTCCCGTTTGCGACCGTTTTTTTGCTTGATGCAACTTCTTTAAAATACTCGTAAACACCAAAGAGGTTTTTCAAGGATAACATTTATGAACGTCTACCAAACAAATCTATAGTGCCCGTCGGAAGGCTATTTGCATATCCTTTTGTCTCACCACTACTATGGTCCTAACACGGTTGCTCTGAAACCAATGATTGGTTTTCAACCCCAATCCTAGTACAAACAATTACTATTCTTTTGAATAGTTGTGACAGCCCCATTGCTTTCATTTTAAAACACTTGCAACATGTACAATAATTTGCAAACTAACTTTTCAATGGTTAGCATTCCTATTATGATGCCCTAATATACATCTTTTTTACGACTACAGTCTATTGAAAAGTATTGTGGTGTCTGTAACCAAAAAGCTCCAGCAACATATACAGAAAACTTTATGGTAAGGATCTTTTCTGAGTTGCGTCCACTATGTTGGAAAGCTGACTATGCACCGTCAGGGATGTGGAATTCCTATAGCCCGACGCACAGGACATATTGTTTGGGGTCAAGGGCAACAAGTTTTCATGTGTATTGTGTCTTTGGCTCATACCCTATGGCTGCCAGTTAGCAGTACCACATAATGCGTCAGAGAAGGGCACTGTCTGCAGTTAACGTAATATGTTTGCCCATATGTTAATACTGTTCAAACCTGTATTTATGGTTCATTAATTGAATGTTTTATTACTCTGGCGCGCACTCTAAGTAAATGTTGTAACCTCTGAGTGCACAACTGTCAGTGGCTCCAGAATATAAAAGCGTGCCGCTCTGAAATATACCTGACCCATGTATGCTCATCAGAAACTCTTGCACCTCTCAATGTTCAGCATCATATATTATTGGGGCCAGTGCCATCAAGATTTCATATTTATTTTGTCATTGTAACAAGTAGTCCCAGCCCCAGCAACACATCCTTCAGCTGCCAATTTACAGTAAAACATTATGGAGCAGGAATGGGAAGTGTCTGCTGCCGAGGTAATATTTGTGTCCATATGGTAATGACCTTCAAACTTGTACAACATTGATGCAAAGTCATTATTAAGTTATAAGTCATTATTATTAGTTAGAGTGACTGTTCCAAATAAATGTTGTAAGCTCAGACTGCACCAGTGACAGTTTTTGTGGTAAAAAAAGTGTAAACACATTTCCAAAGTTTAGCACTATTAGGCTATGTATACTGCTCCCAGAATGCTCTGCGATTTGATGCAAATAATTGCAGAAACTTAAAAGCAAGTTTGATAATACTCTGCTTTCAAAATAAAATGTTCATAAAAAAGAGAAAGCAGGAAAAAACTATTTGCTAAACTACTTTAAAATTTCAGTTACCAATTTTTTGCAGCATCATTTAATAACGTGTTAATCCATGCTAGTATTTCCCCAAAATATTCATTATGGAAAATCTCTGTTACTTGTTTTAATAAGATTATGGGAAACAAAATTCAACAAGCATTGGCAAACACAGTAGGTCTGAAATTGATGGTCACCTATTTATTTTTGTCATTGTGTGACTCGTTTTTGCATTGTGTTTGTAAAACATTATTGGCATGTAAGCTGCTGGGCCCTCACTATTATAACAAACTTTGGCAAAAGCAAAAAATATTTTTGCTTTTAAAAATCACAAACTTCCACAGTAGTTACTGGCACTGAACAAAACTACTTTGTGTGCCGATATGCTCCTTGTGAAACAGCATAATGCTGTGACTCACAGTGAAGCCATCCAATACAAAGACAGAGAGAGAGAGAGAGAGAGAGACAGGAGAGAGAGCAGAGTGGATGAGAGTGGAGGGGAGAGAGAGAGAGAGAGAGAGAGAGAGAAAGATGTAATAAACGCAAAAGGTCATGGTTAATGCCAGACAAAATTAGGGGCCCAATTGTTCAAGAAAGTCTCAAAAGTGCACCCATGGTATATGTCCTAGCATTAAGTGCAGCTATACAGCTTTTGTCAATTCCCAAAAATGTATACAAGTAGGAAAATAAAAAATACTCCTAGAAAATATTTGTGAACTACATTTTAACATGAGCAAATTTGCATGTGTAGACTTGCTCATGCGAAAATCTGAATGTATTCAAATTCACTTTTCCTCCAACCCCTTTTTTCCCAACTCAGGAAGATGGTTGATGTCTGCCATTGTCAGGAAGAAATTTCCAACATTCTTCACTATGAAAAAAGATTAGAGAAGAGTTGTTAAAAACCCATAAAACATGGAAGATAGTGGGTTTGCACAGACTCAAAAGGCCATTCTGACCCTGGAACTATGTTTACCATGTAAATACATATAAAGATTTTACTTCCAAAAGATATTCATTGTTATTTAAAACGTACTTTTCACTTTTTTCTTAACAGGCCCAATGTTTCGAATGCAGCAGATCACTCCACCTTCAATTCATAAAAGCAAATGTAAATAATACATACCTTTTACTGCCTGTATATGTAAAAAATGTGTTAACTTTGTTTAGTCTAAACACACCTTTTGGAGTAGGACTATGGAATAGTGGTATAACAATATAATTCATTCTATTGTCAGATATCTACCTTGGTGATAGTGGAATTACCACTACTTTTTAGACAACCATTCAACAATAATGTGTAGAGGAGCGGTGTTGCTTCTTCACCTTCAAAGAGGAAGATTTAAATTTATATTTCAACAGGTAAACAAAATAATTACTCAATTTCAAAAAGAAAATTAAGTAGGAATGTTAGACGAAGTCTGCTCCAACTCTAAAAGGATTGTGCAAATCATAACAGGTGAAAAAAAGTGTGTCTCAACATTACTTTTTAAGATAATTTGAACACGAGACTAGGCTGCAGGAGTGTCCAAATATCTAATTAGATATCTTGCATGTGATCATTTGTTACTTAAAAACATACTTATGCACGTTTTATGCTGGACAGTATTGCTTCTAAACACCCTTTCACTGCTTTCTTCCATACCTTCAAAAAAGTTTTCATGGATTTACATGCATAGTCTTTCAGGTCTGTATATCTCTAATGTAAAACAATCAAACTTGTTTTCTCTTTTTCACTGACATATGTAAACTCATCAGTCACTCCTATGGTAAGCCATTACAATCCTGAATGCTGAGTGCTGAGTTTTGTGTGAGAGGATGCCCATACATAACCAAGCTAACTTTTCTTTAGCTACATAGAAACATGTAGAGTAACCTGTCAAACACTTTGAAATACTACCCTCCCACTAGTCCTAGAGGTGGATGTAGAATTCAACCGTTCTTCATAAAATAGAATTGGATGTCACTAAGTGCAAAATATTTCTGTATTATGGAAGCCATAATGCAACCCTTAAAGATTTAAGCAACGCCCAAACACATACTAACTGAAACACACCAACCATTAGTAACCTGTAAAATTTGCCAAACAACTCTTTCAAGGTGTGATCAATCCAAAAAATACTCCTTTCGCACATCAAATTTAGTACAAAACACATAAGCCACTTGCACCCCAACAACTTTTCTTGAGCTGCAACGTAGAGATTGCAGGACAACCACTTGCTGCTGCACCAAGCACATCAAGAGCTGCAACACCGTCTTTAGCAAACAGTCCATACTCGCATATTGATCTTGAGTTTCGTAAACTTGAATTTCTATGCATTTATTGTGATCAACCTTTGTGTTCTGCAAACAGTATATCAACCTCATCAAAAACAAGAAACAGGAGCATCGCTGTCCTCAACATTAGTTATTAGACATTTATCAAGCTTTTTTGTTGTAAAAACTACCGCGTCCGAAGGCAGTTGAAAAATGTGCACACTTGCTGCCTTTCTAGGCTGGGGTTATCAGTTATTCTTGAATTTCATATTCTGATTCAAACTTGTGGCCCTTTATTGAGCCTTTTTGTTGTACCTACTTCCCCGGCCGAAGGCAGTGGTAAATTTGAGCACTTACTGCCTTTCTTGGCTGGGGTTATCAATTATTCTTGAATTTGATATTCTGATTCAAACTTGTGGCACTTTATCGAGCCTTTTTGTTGTACCTACTACCCCAGCCGAAAGCAATGGGAAATGTGCACACTTGCTGCCTTTCTTGGCTGGGGTTGTCAATTGTCCTTCTTGTAATACAAATTCAAAGTGCAGGCCCTTTATTGAGCCTTCTTGGTAACTATTACTCGCGAATAGCAGTGGGTAATTTGCGCACTTCCTGCCGTTCATGTATGAAAAAAAGCTTAAAAGTCTAACAATATTAAAAAAGAGCCAGTATAGTCTATGGTTATCAAATCTTCTGTTTGTTATTGTAATTCAAAGTGCAGGCCCTTTATTGAGCCTTCTTGCTAACTACTACCCGTGATTGGTATTGGGTAATTTAGACACTTTCAGCCTTTCATATTTTTAGGTCTCGCCTAGACGGAAGCAAAAGCGAAGCTTTTGCGTCTAGGCCGAGACAACTTATGTAATCACTTTTGGGGGAATGTGGACAGCAGACTGTCACGAGCTTCTCCTGCCTGAGATTTGACCTCGGGAGCATGCACGTCGCCGTGCCCCATATTCCCATTTGCAAACAAAGCCACACTCTTGTATACGCACATACACACACTGCATACACACACACGCACCCCCCCTTAAACAGACACACGCTGCATACACACACGCACCCCCCCTTAAACAGACACACGCATGCACGCACAGACACACTCAAACAGACACACGCGCGTACACCCTCAACCCCACTCACCGGGCTCCTCTCCCCTTACGCATGGGAAGGCACTGTGGAGCTCTGTGCCAGAAGGAGCGCTGTCTGAAATCACCGCCGCCTCCCACATCGGCATTGTAGGGAAATTGAAAGTTGCCTCCCCGTAAACACCGCCGCAGCCCGGGAACTTCGGGAGCCTCACAAATCCCGAGCGCAGGTGGGGCCGTTGCCTGGAAACGGAAGTGTTGTCGATGCTGGGCGTGAGGGGCTTCTTCGGTCCTCACCCGGGCAGCGCCTGCAAGGATCTAACACATCACATAATCTCCCCGTGCTTACAAGAAAATAAATATTTCCTTGTGTAATATAACTGTTGCTCGCGTAAAGCGCACCGTTACCTTCAGGTCGAGGTTGCGATATATAAAACTGCCCCAAAAAAACATAATACGCGATGGTGAACGGACTCACTATTCTAGCAAACGTCACACTTTAGTTTGCTACGAAAAACATAAACGCAAAAGATAAACGCCGGAAGTCTTCTTGTCTCGAACTGAAACGCCTTTTCTACTCTCGCGAGATATCATTTACATGGGACGATTTCGCCAGCACAAAAGTTTTCGGCTTTCAAGGGAGAAAGGCTGGAGTGTCTTAGGCTGAAAGAGGCGTGGCTAAAAACGGAACAAGGCAGGCACAGTCTGCAATGTGTGGGGCGGGCACGAGGGTGTGGCAAGAACCGGGAGGTGGGGTCAGGCCGACTTTAAAAAGTTACGAATACAACTGAAAAGTTGGAGTAGGCTGCGCTTGACCCAAATCGGTGTCTCGGCCGGTATCCAGCAGGTTTAGGAGGCTAAGCCTAGCGCCATAGCTGTCCCTACTTTTTTTGTTTACGCACTTTTGAAATCTTTTGAGGGACTTTAGATCACTTTTCAAAGCACGGTGATGCCCATAGACCATGTTCCCGCTCTAGCAAACTGGATAAATAAAGAGTGGTGCTGTCTTTCAGGGTTTCAGGGACCTCCGTACCCTACAGGGCGTGGTTAGCACGGGTGAGCGCCGAAGGGGCGGAGAAGTCGCTAGCGATGGGGCCTGTGTTGTGAGGGGCTCTTGCAGTGGGGGCGTGTCGTGGTGTCAGGGGCAGGTCGCTCTTACCACAGCAGCCCGGACCCGTCCCCCTCTGTCCCGGGAACTGCGCTAAGAAAGGCCAGAGAGCTTGGTGGAGCCTGATGGAGCCCCCGGCCTGAGGCGGCCATGGAGCCGGGCCTCCCGCTGCTGCTGCTTGGGAGCTGCGGCCTGCTGCTGCTCGCTGCCGGTGAGTCCAGTTTACGGCCCAGGGAGTGGGGTGCTGCTATGTTTAGACTTGAGGGCACAACAGGGAGATGTCTGCGGAAGCCCCTTTCCCGCGCCTGTGGTGTCACCTTACAGCACTCGCAGGAACTTTCGGACGAGTTTAGAGCTGGAGGGAGCCCCTCACTCACTCTTTGTGCTTCCTGAGGCCACAGCCTTTCTCCCGGAGCCGCGTTGTGCGACTCTCTGGCATCTGCCTGGCTGCAGGCGCCGTTCAAAGCGCGGTGTGTCTCGCACTGATTACCAAGGCCAACTGCACTCTGTCACGATGAGACCGACATTTAGGGTTTATTACAGCACCTTTAGAATGTACACTTGGCTCGCACCACCTACGCGTGTAGACAGCGCATGCACAGACTGATCGAAAAGTGCATGTATAGAATGCATGTGTACAAACTGCTAATGGGCCATGCATTCAAGTATAGGGTACTAGCCACAGCCGAGTACCTTAATTGTACAGTCCATGCATGCGTGTACAGCTAATACAATATGCACAGACATGTTCAAACGGCAAAAGCTCCTTATTTACGAGCACGGTGTGTCATTTTTCTATGTGATGCATTTACTGACTGAGCTCTTAAATGTGCTTGTTGAATCTCCGTTTCACTGCACTGAGCTCATGCTTTGCATATGCGCAAGTATCGATTACTGTAACTATTTGTATACGTACAGCTTGCTATTTCATATTGAACATGCACAGATAACTTTCTCTCTGCTCTTACACTAATGTGCTTGGGGTGGGGGAGACCAGCCCTGTTGTGCATCAGCCTGGGAGGTGAGACATTGGAGGCAGTATTTTGTAACTAAAAATACGACAGCTCGCTGGCTGCTAGAGGTGCAGCTATTTTACAGGCTCTATTTACCGCAAGGTGACATTACTGGACATTTCACCTCTTCGAGCCCATTTTACAAAAAGTAATCGAAATGAACATCCACCACCACATCCACCACATCCACCACCACCACACCCACTACCACCACCACATCCACCACATACACCACTACATTCACCACCACCACATCCACCACCACCACATCCACCACATCCACCACCACATCCACCAACACCACATCCAGCACATCCACCACATTCAGCACATCCACCACCACCAAATCCACCACCACCACATCCACCTCCACATCCACCACCACCACATCCACCTCCACCACCACATCTACCACCACCACCAAATCCACCACATCCACCACCTTCACATCCACCACAACCACATCCACCACCACCACCACATCCATCACATATACCACATCCAGCACAGCCACCACCACATCCAGCACATCCAGCACATCCACCACCACCACATCCACCACCACATCCATCACCACCACATCCATCACCACAACATCCACCACCACATCCACCACCACATCCATCATCACCAGCACATCCACCATCACCAGCACTTCCACCAGCACATCCACCATCACCACATCCACCACCACCACATTCACCACCATCACATTCACCACCACCACATCCACCACCACCACCACATCCACCGCCACCACATCCATCGCCACCACATCCACCACCACCACATTCATGTGTGTGTGTGGCTCTGTGTGTGGGTGTGTGTGTGTGTGTGTGGGTGCAAATGCAATAGGTCTGACATTTACGAGATATTAAGCTATTGGCACTGTAAATGACAATGACATTCATTTATCTGATTTCAAAACCAACACATAAATAAAGAAGTTGTCATTACAATGCCAATAGCTCTAACTTTTGCAAAGGCGAGACCGTTGCATTGTAAATGCTTGTTTACAATATTCATCTACCACTCAATCAACACATCATCTACACGTACACACACCTACTTGCTGCCTTTCTTGGCCATGGTTATCAACTATTCTTCTATTTCATATCTGTATTCAAAGTGCAGGCCCTTTATCAAGCCTTTTTCATGTAGATAATGCACTGCCAGAGGGAAGTGGGAAATGTGCGCACTTACTGCATTTCTTCACAGGGGTTATGAACTATTGTTCAAGTTCATATTCCTATTCAAAGTGCAGGCCCCTTATTGAGCCCTTTTTCTTCAATCAACTACCACGGACGAAGGCAGTGGGAAATTTGAACACTTGCTGCCTTCCTTGGCTGGGGTTATCAATTATCCTTCTTCTAATACAAATTCAAAGTGCAGGCTCTTTATTGAGCCTTTTTAGTAGCTATTACTCGTAAATGGCCGTGGGTAATTTGAGCACTTCCTGCCGTTCATGTTAAGATAAAGCTTAACAAAAGTCTACCAATATTAAAAAAGAGCCAGTATAGTCTTTGGTTATCAAATCTTCTGTTTGTTATTGTAATTCAAAGTACAGGCCCTTTATTGAGCCATCTTGGTAACTACTACCCGTGAATGGCAGTAGGTAAATTGCACACCTGCTGCCTTTCCTATTTTTTACATTACTCATCTAACACTCAATCAACACATCATCTACACGTACACACACCTACTTGCTGCTTTTCTTGGCTGCGGTTATCAATTATCCTTCTTGTAATACAAATTCAAAGTGCAGGCCCTTTATTCAACCTTCTTGGTAACTATTACTCAAGAATGGCAGTGGGTAATTTGCACACTTGCGTCCTTTCTTGCGTCCTTTCTACAGCACAGTGTGTGTACTTTGTACACTCTTTAGATGAGATATCCGTTTCCTAGCCTCCCACTGCGGAATCCGACTCAAGGTCTGTAATGGACTGGAAAACCAAACACCCATTTCCTTTACAAGGCAGTGGGTTGTTTCCGCATCTGCTACCTTTCATCCTTTTCACCCTATTCTGCATCTACTACCTGAAACACACCTACCTCCAAACTTTCTTGCAGCCTTTGCCAAGTATTATTCTAATTCATAGTAAAATCCCTGAAATGGGCCCAGTGTTGTAATTGTTAAGCCCTACCGCCCACAATGGTAATTTAATGCTCTTACATTGCTTCCTTCAAAGTCGTAGCCATTTCTAATGCTCTTACTGCAAAATTGGATGTGCCATCCCTATAATGAGTTGGAAATCCAAAGATCCACTTCCCTGACAACGCAGTGGATAGTTTGTGCGTCTGCAGCCTTTCTAATTTTTTTCCTTTTTTATCTTCCAATCAATCAACACATCATCTACACGTAACACACACAACCCGCTACCTTTTTTGGCTCCGGTTATCAATTATTTTTCAATTTCATATTCTGATTCAAACATGTGGCCCTTTATTGAGCCCTTTTGTTGTAGCTACTACCCCAGTCGAAGGCAGTGGCAAATTTGGACACTTACTGCCTTTCTAGACTGGGATTATCAATTATTGTTCAATTTCATATTCTGATTCAAAGTCAAGGCCCTTTATCAAGCCTTTTTCATATAGATACTGCACTGGCAGAAGGCAGTGGGAAATTTGTACACTTGCTACTTTTCTTAGCTGGGCTTATCAATTGTTTGTGAATTTCATATTCTGATACAAACTCGTGGCCCTTTTTTGAGGCTTTTTGTTGTACCTACGACTCCGGCCGAAGGCAGTGAAAATTTGCACACTAACTGCCTTTCTTGGCTAGGGGTTATCAATTATTGTTCATTTTCATTTTATGATTTAAAGTCAAAGACTTTTATCGAACCTTTTTATTGTAGCTAATACCCCGGCTGAACGAAGTAGGATACTTTCACACTTGCTACTTTTCTTCAATTGGAATTGTCAATTATTTTAAAAGTACCTACAAGCTTAGCAACAATATTTTCTTTTGGAAACAAATTTCAAATTAAACATTTGTGAAGACCGAGTCCAGGTTATGGGGTTCCCACCTAGTAATAGATTCAGCACACTAGAAATGGTGGATTGACTGCCCACAACCACTGCTATCCTCATTAAGACAGGCATAACAGGCACAGCGATTAATGACAAGACTCCTGTGGATTATCCCCCTGATAATAGTATTCAAACTTCTAGTATTAGAGATGGGCAGGAAATGTTACTTACAGATCTAATGCCACTTGAGATAGGAAATGAAGGAACCCTTGTTGATAGCACTACACGTAGCATAGTTAGACCATCAAACAAAATGGTACAAATGACAAAGAGCTTAGGCCTTATGTCATGGAATATAGCGGGGCTATGGTGTAAGATTGATAACATGGACTGTACAAACCTTTTCCTTAAACACTTTATTATATGTTTGCAATATATGGTTTTCGCACATTTCATACACCTGCAATCCATTCGAGCAGGGGTAGAAACAAGGGAGGTTTGTGCACCTACATATCGTACCTGGATGACTTAACCGTAAATTTCGAACCAACTGATGGTAAAGAACAAACAATTGTCCTGGTTAACTTTTATAATAACATCTCCAAGCCAGAGGCTTCAAGGATCATAGGGAACCTATCCCAAAACCTTATCAGTATTGTCGAAGCAGATAGGACAGGTGACATATATGCTATACTGGTTGGCGATTTTAATTCCCCCCTATGTCCACATAGCCACTTGAACATCTGCGGCCTGGGGGCTAATAGAGAGGATGGCAGCTCACACTTTCTTCACACTATATTGGGTAATTATTTTAATAATTTAATTTTTGAACTAGATTTGGGGTTCATAAACATATTGTGTCCCATACCAGTCCCTTTTAAGCCAACCTTTATTGGGAGGTGCTGTAAAACCATTATAGATTATGTCCTTATTTCAAAGCGACACTCGGGTTGTATTCTTAATTACAGTCTAAGTGAGGTAGCCATGAGTGACCACTATCCCTGCTCCTTATCTTTACTCCTCGTAGAGGCTGGTTGGTAAATCAAATACCCTGATTGAAAATCTGTATAGCTATAAATGGAATAAATTAGAACCAGTAGCCTTTTTCGCAAGCCTTATTAATAATTTGTACAGTGAATTTGAGACTGGTCTTTCTGAGGACAAGAAAGACTCCCGATTATGTGAGGCCTTTCTTAAAATAACAGAAAAAATTCAAAATCTTCTAAGAAGGCAACAAAGATCGGAAAAAAGCATGGTAAAATAATGGTTTAATAGCGAGTGCAGCAAATCGCACGCGCACCTAATCTCAACCTTAAAAACTCTTCCCAGCAAACAAATAGGTATAAGATTCGCTAGAACAGCCTACTATCAGGCAATAAGAAATCGTAAGCGAGAGCTAAAGGAAGAGGCCTGGCAAGCGTTATATAAAGCCATCCTGATAGAAGACAATATAGGATTTTGGAAGGCTGGGAACGCACGTTCTTCACAGACAAAGTTTTAAACACTGTCGAATAAGCTATTACAGAGAATACATGGGTAACATATTTCACCGAGCTGTATAAGAAAGACACCCCTAATGTGACCGAGAGTAGTAAGGAGAAACTTGGAGCACAGGGTAAGGCTCAAAAAACATTTCCACTAAAAGTAAAATTTTCTCTAACAGAGGTGCAACAGGCCATCAATAATAGTGCTGCTGGGAAAGCCCCGGGACCTGATGGGGTACTAATAGACAAATCAAATCTAGAATTATGAGCCCCACTCTCGGCAAATGTCTTAAACAGCTCCAATAAGAGCAGGTTTTTTATTACAGGGCAAGAGGCCATTGTTATTCCAATTTTTAAAAAGGGTGACCGTAGTGATCCAAAGTGTTATAGACCTATATCTCTGTTGGACTCACTAATGAAGGTCGCAGGGAGAGTTATACTCAACAGGCTACAGTCAAGGGTGGAAGATCAAGGTGCCCCATAACAATTTCAATATGGGTTTAGGGCTGGACTTGGTACCACAGAACAAGGCCTGAATTTAGCTATAATTGTCTCGAAATATATCATGGCTAATAAGGAAAACTTGTTTATATGTTTCGTGGACCTAAGTTCGGCCTTCGACTGCCCGAACCACGATAAATTGTGGTCGACTTTAGTGCAATTGGGTGTAGAATCTGATCTGCTAGTCTTTATAAAAGAACTTTACAGGGGAGCTGGGGCTAGAGTGAGGTACGGAATAAAGGGCGAATGTACCGCCAAATTCGTCATCCAAAAGGGTGTTAGGCAGGGATGCATACTAGCACCCTTTCTCTACAATCTTTATATAAACAGTGTAGCATCCCACCTCACGGAAGAGCAGTTTCACTATCCTAGTATCAAGAAATCCCCAGTACCAATACTCCTATATGCAGAAAATGCAGTTATTATGTGTAGAACCCAAATGGGATTACAAAGAGAAGTGAACACATTTTCAAGGTACTTGTGTGGGAGAGGTCTTGAAATAAATATAAGTAAAACCTTCACCATGTCCTGCGCCATTAGGAAGCCCCCAAAATGTAAGATTTTTCTCTCGGCATGAAAATAGCCATGGCTGAGACGTTCTCATATTTGGGATTTAGTTTTGACAAAAGGGGGACGTGGACCTCGGCAATAGAGACAAGGAACATGATATTCACCAGATCAGTGGGGGCAGTGCAATCTTTTGCTAACAAATTAGGCGGACGCTCAATTCCAGTGATCCTGGACATATTTAGACCGAAATGTGTGTCCACTGTGATCTATGGCGCAGGTCTCTGGGGCATAACCGATCCTAAATTAATTCATCTTGGAGAAAACAAATGTATTTGGTACTTATTAGCTGTCCCTCCCAACACCTCAATGCTTGTTTGCCATCAGGAACTTGGCATAGACTATGTTTCTGACCTAATTAAAGTTGACCCTATTTTGTTGTGGCACAAAGTATGCTCAACTGAAGAGACAGGTCTGAATAGGGACGTGATACTGGATTGCTTAGATCTAGAGGGGGTCAATAGGATCCCTTGGCTTAGCTATGTGTGGGGATTCCTGACTGACATCGGGCACTTAGATTACTTTGATACCCCGGAGTGCCTAGTCTCAGTCTCCAGAAAGAAACTAAAGCATATATGCCTGCAATTTCTTGAGAGTAAGCACTGGTCAGCCGAGAAAAATAAGATATCAGTGATGGATTATCATTTGATCCACCAAGGGCAGGGACTAGAGCAATACCTGATTAAGGTGCAAAGCTGATATGCGCGAATGCTACTGACTAGATTCGGGGGGGGGGGACTTTCTTTAGACTAATTACATTCCCGGTGCAAAATTGCGGTTCTAGAGACATGGATTTATGCCCCTGTGACAATGTGTCAAAACAGTCTACTTTACATTGCACACTATTTTGCAAATATTTCACCTTGCCAAGAAAGAGATTCTTGTTTCCACTCTTAAAACATTGGGGTTTGAGACATTGTAGAACCACTTTGATGAAACTACAAATGTTAGAAGACGAATTAACTATGCACCTTGTCTCATCATTTTTAAAGTCTGTAATCAAGTTCAGGAAAATTATGAACTAACTGTACATAATATGTAAATACTATCTAGACTCTTCCTTTTATTATGTTTTTCAATGAATTTTTATAGAATTACTGTGCTTTTATGATTGCTTTTTATCAGAATCGAATAAAGCTGTTTTTGACTTTGACTTTGAACTAATCGTCTCTGTAAAACCTCTTTGACATGTTTAGTCATTTCTCCAATTCTTATTTCTTGTAGAATAGTTCCATATTCAGCATCATTTCCGTATTGCATATTTGTAATAAATTTCTTATATTAAAAATATAACCAAATGTTAACATTACCAATGCTACATTACATAATTTACTTATACTACCTATGGAACATAACAACAAATTACTATACCACAAGATATCTGGAGAAGCTTGTTGTGAAGATTCTTGAAGAAAATGAAACTTCTCATTATTGATGACATAAGCATGGTATAAAACTTAATGCTTGCCTTTGTGCATTTAAGAATGCTGCAACCTCTTAAAACAGAGTACGACATATTAGTCTGAATTCATTTAAGGCACAGAAAATTGAACTATGTCCTCAGATTCTGTTAACTGTACAAAATAACATTCATCAATGTTTGTGTCGAGTAGCACCTTCAATATACATTGCAGACATCAGGGTTAACAACTTCAATTCAGCTTTCCTTCTACATTAATGACAGCATTGAATCCATCCTTGCTTTACTTAAGGCAGAGACAATTTTACTCTGTCATCACATTCTGTTAACTGTACAAAATAGCATTAATCAATACTTGTGTCAACTAGTACCTTCGATTTACACTGTGGACAGCCGAGTTCACATCTTGAATTCGACTTTCCTTCTACATTAAGACAGCATTGTATTCAGCCTTGCTTTCCTTAAGATAGGAACAAGGAGTATCCCAACTGTTATTATTCATAGGCAATTAGTACGGATATGCATACACTATTATTCAGAAGGAAACAAGGAGACTCTATTAAATTGTAGCATGTGCTCATGGCATTATTTTTATAAACCATTTGAGGAAAATTCAAAGGAAAAAAGAGAGTAATTTACAGTTGTAGCAGCACTGTATTTACATAAATAAAAGCAATTATTACAACACCACATTTCATGTGGTGCTTGTGGTTTGTGAGTGAAAACCGGAAGTCGCAACTCATGTGACAAAGTGAACAGCGTGAGCGGGGCAGAAGTGGTAGGTGTAGAATAAAATACAGTGAACAATTGGCACATTATGGTTCTGAATTACTTCAGGAGTGCAATTTGACTTGAATACAATTTAACTGTTTATGAACCAAATCTGTGTGGAGCGCCTATGGCTGCGCTGGTGTGTCGACCACGTTTCGATCCACATGAATTGGGATCATCATCAGGACTGTGTAGGGTTCAAGGGCAGTGCTGTACATGGGTTAAAAGGAAAAGGGGTAAGGGTAGGCAGAGTATAGTGGGTACGTATCTTAGAGTAACGCCTATGCAAAAAGCCTCGGGAAGGAGTGACATGGGACGGGGCTCTTATGGAGAAGGCGGGGAGAGGTGTGGAGGGTGGGGGGACCGGGGCGTCGGATCAAGCGGAGTGCCTGTGCCAGGGTGGAGGCACTCCTAAAAACCTTGTGGGAGTAGGGGTGGTGGTCGAAATGCTTGTCGTGTGGAGCTGGACCCTTCTCCAGGGTCCGATTCTTCGGCCGAGGGGTTTGAGGAATCTGCAAATGTAATCCTCTGGTTGTTTCTAAATCTACCCCAGTTTTTAGATCTTGGTGGGACATAGGGGGTATTGTAGAAATCCTCGTTAAGGTATGGGTATGTATGTTCCACCTTATAGAATTTAATGTCTTTTTGTATTTTTGTAGGTTTTTTGTTAAGCTCGAAGGTACCAAACGTGGTGATAGTGGCGTTGACTTTTTCCAAGAGGTTTTTGGCGTCTGGGATAGTGGAAGCTGCAAGGATGAGTTGATCCAATACTTCGATTTCTTGTTTGCTATGTTCTATGGCTGTATCGACGCCCAATACCATCCAGTGGCGAAAGCTTCTCCCGCGACTGCCTCGGCCATATTTCAAGCTTATCTCTTGCTGAAATAGGTAAGCTCCACTTTCCTTTCGCGCCCGTGATCCAGCCCTTCCCGACCTGTCTTAACTCTCCTCCCTTTTCCCCTTCCCTTTTCCCTCCGTCCGCCAGCTTCCACGTTTACTGAGGAGACGTGCCGCCCACAGCGATTCTCACACCGGGGTTATGATTCCAGGCAGCTACCTTTGTGCCATTCTCCCAACCTTCCCCGCTCCGTCCCGCGCATCATCCCCCACCCACCTCACTGTCACCCACCACGGCCCTTCCATGCACTCAGCCCCATTAGTTCTCACGTCTCTCCTTTTCTGTATGTACTTTCACCTATTCCACAGCGGCTTCCTGTAATTGATAGACGCATATACTTAGTCTCATTCCACTCGCAATACGTTTGCCCACTCCCCACCACCGTCACACCAGACTTGGGCTCCTCCTTGACAGTCTTCCAGTGTCTTCACTGAGATCGAGCACTTAGGCACACGCTCTTGCATCACTCTCCAGCGTTTTAGCCTCCAGTGTCAGCAATTTGACACACGCTCTCGCTCCTCCACCCTGGCACAGGCACTCCGCTTGATCCGATGCCCCGGTCCTCCCACCCTCCACACCTCTCACCGCCTTCTCCATACGAGCCCCCCTCCCATGTCACTGCTTTCCGAGGCTTTTTGAAAAGGCGTTACTCCTAGATATCATGACTCCCCCCAATCCCAACACTGTTGACGGGTTTATACTCCTGTTCTTTGATACAATATTGCTTTCCTTAAGGCAGAGCCAATTGTACTGTATCCTCACGTTCTGTTAACTCTGACAAAATAGCATTCATCGATCTTTCTGTCAACAACTACCTTCAAACTACACTGTGGACAGCTGGGCTCACAACTTCAATTCATCTTTCCTTCTACATTAAGGACAGCATTACATTCAACATTGTTTTCTTTAACGCAGATAACATTCTACTCTGTCCTAAGATTCTGTTAACTGTACAAAATACCATTCATCATTGTTTCTATTGATTATTACCTTCGATCTACATTACAGACAGCAGGGTTAACAACTTCAATTCAGTTTTCCATGTAAATTTCTCTTCACTATGTGTGCTGAGAAGTGCCTTCAATCAATTCTGCCCTCAGTAGAGTTCACAACTAGATACCAAGAGCGCCAGCACTACAGAAAACATTCAATACAATCTTGATTTACTTAAAACACAGACAATTGCACAATATCCTCACATTTTCTTAAACTTTGAACACTAGGAAATTACGCCTTCATTTATTTAATGCAGACAAAATTCTACTATATGTGTTTCACATTGCGTTTAAATAAGTGAAAAAAAAAACATTTGTCTATGTCTGTTAACAACTACCTTCAATCTACACTGCACAGGGAACATACAAGCCCACCACCAAAGATACTACTTACTCAGCGCACCATAAATAATCACAAACAAGAGTGAATACTTTTATGTCACAGTGAGACATACTGTCCCTTTTAAATGGAATTGATGCAGAATTCAATCAATAAAAGACATTAATTCAATTACTGTACCTCCCACCGACCACACATCATCACAGGATACGTTCAAGCTCAGTGCCAATGGAATTACTAACTCAGTACACCACAAATCATCGCCTTATGACCGTATTGAATGAGATGACTTATTTAAAAAAAATACATCATACTTTTTGAAGATATACTTCAACTTACTTTTGTGAATGGACAACCAATATGTTTTAGAAAACTTGATTTTAAAGATTTTGCTACCAATGCATCCTGCCTGGACCACACATCATCACACACTCCACAGAACTTTGTTGCTTTAGATGCACACTTGCTGCCTTTCTTGACTGCGGTTATCAATTATTCTTCTCGTAATACAAATTCAAAGTACAGGCCCTGTATTGAGCCTTCTTGATAACTACTTCCCGTGAATAGAAGTGGGTAATTTCCACACTTGCATCCTTTCTTCCAACGCACAGTCTGTGTAATGAGCTGGGAATCCAATGATCTACTTCCCTGATAAGACAGTGGTTACTTTGCACGTCTGCACCCTTTCTTACTTTTTACCTTATTCCTCTTCCATTCAATAAACACATAATCCACACATACACACACTTATTTGCTGCCTTTCTTGGCTGGAGTTATCAATTACTTTTCAAATTCATATTCTGATTCAAAGTCAAGACCCTTTAACAAGCCTTTATCATGTACATACTACCCCGGCAGAAGACAGTTAAAAATGTTGCACTTCCTGCCTTTCTTCGCAGGGGTTATCAATTGTTCTTTAACTTCATATTCTGATTCAAAGTCAAGGCCATTTACCAAGCCTTTTTGTTGTACCTACTACCTCGCCTAAAGCCAGTAGGTAATTTCCACACTTGCAGCCTTTCTTACTTTTGACATTATTCATCTTCCAACCAATCAACACGTCATCTAAACATACACACACCTACTTGCTGCCTTTCTTGGCTGTGGTTATTAACGATTGTTCTATATCATATCCGTAATCAAAGTGCAAGCCCTTTATCGAGCCTTTTTGTTGTAACAACTACCCTGACCAACAGCACAGAGAAATTTAAAAGAGGTGCTGCATTTCTTAGCTGGGGTTATCAATTCTTCTTTAATCTCATATTCTGATTCAAAGTCAAGGCCCTTTATCGAGCCTTTTTCTCGTAGCTACACCCCCGGCGGAAAGCAGTACAAAATTTGCACAATGGCTGCCTTTCTTGGCTGCGGTTATCAATTCTTCTTGTAATACAAATTCAAAGTGCAGACCCTTTATTGAGCCTTCTTGATAACTCCTACCGATGAATGACAGTGCATAATTTGAACACTTACGTCCATTATTAAGCCCTTTTCTTCCACACAGTGTATGTAATTTAAACAGTTCATTCCCTCCTAAGATGTACTGACAGTCTCCCAGGGTCCCACTATGGAATCCGACTCACAGTTGTGTGAATCTGCGGATTTTTGTTTCTTTGCGTGTTCGCGGGTTTTTTGTGTGTTCGTGGGGTTTTTTGCATGTTCGGGGGGCTTTTTGCGTGTTCATGGGCCGCTTGCATGGCGAAGTTACCCATGCTGTCGTGTATGGGCACAGCACCCTCTGGTTCACCACTGCCACCCTCTGGTTCATCACTGCCACCCTCTGGTTCACCACTGCCACCCTCTGGTTAAGCCCTGCCACCCTCTGGTTCACCCCTGCCACCCTCTGGTTCATCACTGCCACACTTCGTTTCAGCACTGCCACTCTCTGGTTCACCCCTGCCACCCTCTGGTTCAGCACTGTCACCCTTTGGTTCACCACTGCAAACCTCTAGCTTACAACTGCCACCCTCTGGTTCATCACAGCACCTCTGGTTCACCACTGCCACCCTCTGGTTAACCACTGTCACCCTCTGGTTCAGCACTTCCACCCTCTGGTTCACCACTGCCACCCACGGGTTCACCCCTGCCACCCTCTGGTTCACCACTGCCACCCTAAGGTTCATCACAGAACCCTCTGGTTCACCCCTGCCACCCTCTGGTTCACCACTGCCACCCTCTGGTTCACGGATGCGACCCTCTGGTTCATCACATCACCTCTGGTTCACCAATGCCACCCTCTGGTTAACCACTGGCACCCTCTGGTTCAGCACTGCCACCCTCTTGTTCACCACTGCCACTCTCTGGTTCACCACTGCCACCCTCTGGTTCACCCCTGCCACCATCTGGTTCATCACTGCCACTCTCTGGTTCACCCCTGCCACCCTCTGGATCAGCTCTGCCACCCTCTGGTTTACCACTGTCACCCTCTGGTTCACCCCTGCCACCCTCTGGTTCATCACTGTCACCCTCTGGTTCATTACTGCCACCCTCTGCTTCACCACTGCCAACCTCTACGGAGACCTTTTGTGACGCAGCAGCAGCACAAAAGATGCGCCATGGTGCTGGGTATTAACAACTGGACGCATCTGAGAGATGCGTCACGTTGTAAAGCCCTGCGCCATCAGGAGGCGAGCCGGCGCAGGGGAGGGCGTTCCTGCACAGTAACGCCTCCTAAAAGTGGCTGAGTAAAATCTACAAGATTTCACTCAGTCACTTTTAGGCCAATGCTGCGTCTAAACCCTGTGCCTGCTGGAAGCAGGCGCAAGGCTCGATGCAGCATTGGGGAGATGGGGCCTCCCAGAGCATTGCTGGAGCTGCGTCGCAAGCGCGACGCAGCTCCAGCAATACACTGCTTTTACGGCACAGATGCCTGACACATCTGTGTCATTTTTGCCACATGGTGCGCCGCATTGTAAATGCGGCGCACCTTGTTTGGCGGAGCTGCGGCGCACAATAACTGGCGCATCCCTGGGGATGCGCTAGTTATTGTAAATCTGCCCCTATACATTTAGCCAACAAGGGAGCACTTACTGATTACAGAGTAGAAAGTACTCCAGTTGAGTAGAGGTATTGCACAAAAAGGTGGCATCTTCCTGGACAAACACGCAGGGCGGGATTCATTCTACCCCCTGTTAGACTCATTTTTTGTGCCCTTCTGCCCTCTGTTAGACACATTTTTCCCTTGTTTTTCTGTCCTTCTGCCCTCTGTTAGACTCGTTTTTGTGCCCTTCTGCCCTCTGTTAGATTCATTTTTGTGCCTTTCTGCCCCCTGTTAGACTTGTTTTTTTGTGCCCTTCTGCCCTCTGTTAGACTCGTTTTTCCCTTGTTTTTCGGCACTTCTGTCCTCTGTTAGACTGTTTTTTGTGCCCTTCTGCCCTCTGTTAGACTCGTTTTTCCCTTGTTTTTCTGCCCTTCTGCCCTTTGTTAGACTGCTGTTTGTGCCTTACTGCCCTCTGCATCACCACATCATCACTCAGCGCTACCCCAGCATCACTCAGCACCAACACATTATCACTCAGCACCACCACATTATCACTCAGCACCACCACAGCACCACTCAGCACCACCACAGCATCACTCAGCACCACCACATTATCACTCAGCACCAACACAGCATCACTCAGCACCACCACAGCATCACTCAGCACCACCACAGCATCACTCAGCACCACCAGAGCACCACTCATCACCACCACAGCATCACTCAGCACCACCACAGCACCACTTAGCACCACCACAGCATCACTCAGCGCCACCACAGCATCACTCAGCGCCACTACAGCATCACTCAGCGCCACCATATTATCACTCAGCACCACCACAACACCACTCAGCACCACCACAGCATCACTCAGCACCACCACAGCACCACTCAGCACCACCACAGCCCCACTCAGTGCCACAACAGCATCACTCAGCACCACCACATCATCACTCAGCACCACCACATTATCACTCAGCACCACCACAGCACCACTCCGCCCATTGCGACCCGGTCAACCGCAAGGCGGACCTCTGCGCCTTGGTTCACGGAGGCTCTTGCACTGTCCCGGCGCAATTGCAAGGTAGCAGAAAGGCTCTTGCGCCTGCAGTATGATCCTGGGGCCAAGGCTGCTTATAGGGCTACTATCAAGGTCTATAATACGGACATTTTGGCCGAAAAGAAGAACTATTTCTCTGCAAGAATTGAGACTGCTTCAAGTTCCTGCAGGGAAATCTTCACTATTGTGAAGGAGTTTATAACCCCTAAGGCTAATGCATCGTATCATGAGTTTTCTGAGCCATGGGTGATCTCGTTAGCTAGCTTTTTCACCCTTAAAATTAAGCGGATTTTATACTCTTTCTCCTTTTTGGGCCCTAGTGTTGTTACCATCCCGAGGGACTAGCTGAATTCGACAGCTGGACCTGGACCCTTTCTCTCTGAGTTTCCATCTCTCTCTGACTCTATCTCTCAGGACTTCCTGTTCAAACTCAAGTCAGGCTCACCCTCTGACCCCTGCCCTGCTAGATTTCTGGCAAGGGCAGCGGAGGTTCTAAACCCGCTGATTTATCCCATTCTGAATTAGTCACTGACTAGTGAATGAAACAGTTCTTGTAGAAGCGTGGACTTAGCCCAATGGGCGTCAAGGCGCCTAAATCAAATGCAGAAGCTAGCAAACTACGCAGTCCTATTAGCTCATGGGTAGGCCCTCTTAAAAAAATAGGTTTTGAGAGCCTTTTTGAAAGACTCGATGGTCGGGAGCGTTTTTATTTCTATGGGAATGGAGTTCCACAGCTGCGGAGCAACCACGGAAAAAGCTCTGGCGCCCCATCTGGCAAGTTTGAAACGAGGAACAACCAGTTGACAGAGTTCCGCAGATCTGAGGTTTCTTGTGGGGACATAACGCATGAGAAGAGATACCTGACCAACAGCACAGAGAAATTTAAAAGAGGTGCTGCATTTCTTAGCTGGGGTTATCAATTCTTCTTTAATCTCATATTCTGATTCAAAGTCAAGGCCCTTTATCGAGCCTTTTTCTCGTAGCTACACCCCCGGCGGAAAGCAGTACAAAATTTGCACAATGGCTGCCTTTCTTGGCTGCGGTTATCAATTCTTCTTGTAATACAAATTCAAAGTGCAGACCCTTTATTGAGCCTTCTTGATAACTCCTACCGATGAATGACAGTGCATAATTTGAACACTTACGTCCATTATTAAGCCCTTTTCTTCCACACAGTGTATGTAATTTAAACAGTTCATTCCCTCCTAAGATGTACTGACAGTCTCCCAGGGTCCCACTATGGAATCCGACTCACAGTTGTGTGAATCTGCGGATTTTTGTTTCTTTGCGTGTTCGCGGGTTTTTTGTGTGTTCGTGGGGTTTTTTGCATGTTCGGGGGGCTTTTTGCGTGTTCATGGGCCGCTTGCATGGCGAAGTTACCCATGCTGTCGTGTATGGGCACAGCACCCTCTGGTTCACCACTGCCACCCTCTGGTTCATCACTGCCACCCTCTGGTTCACCACTGCCACCCTCTGGTTAAGCCCTGCCACCCTCTGGTTCACCCCTGCCACCCTCTGGTTCATCACTGCCACACTTCGTTTCAGCACTGCCACTCTCTGGTTCACCCCTGCCACCCTCTGGTTCAGCACTGTCACCCTTTGGTTCACCACTGCAAACCTCTAGCTTACAACTGCCACCCTCTGGTTCATCACAGCACCTCTGGTTCACCACTGCCACCCTCTGGTTAACCACTGTCACCCTCTGGTTCAGCACTTCCACCCTCTGGTTCACCACTGCCACCCACGGGTTCACCCCTGCCACCCTCTGGTTCACCACTGCCACCCTAAGGTTCATCACAGAACCCTCGGGTTCACCCCTGCCACCCTCTGGTTCACCACTGCCACCCTCTGGTTCACGGATGCGACCCTCTGGTTCATCACATCACCTCTGGTTCACCAATGCCACCCTCTGGTTAACCACTGGCACCCTCTGGTTCAGCACTGCCACCCTCTTGTTCACCACTGCCACTCTCTGGTTCACCACTGCCACCCTCTGGTTCACCCCTGCCACCATCTGGTTCATCACTGCCACTCTCTGGTTCACCCCTGCCACCCTCTGGATCAGCTCTGCCACCCTCTGGTTTACCACTGTCACCCTCTGGTTCACCCCTGCCACCCTCTGGTTCATCACTGTCACCCTCTGGTTCATTACTGCCACCCTCTGCTTCACCACTGCCAACCTCTACGGAGACCTTTTGTGACGCAGCAGCAGCACAAAAGATGCGCCATGGTGCTGGGTATTAACAACTGGACGCATCTGAGAGATGCGTCACGTTGTAAAGCCCTGCGCCATCAGGAGGCGAGCCGGCGCAGGGGAGGGCGTTCCTGCACAGTAACGCCTCCTAAAAGTGGCTGAGTAAAATCTACAAGATTTCACTCAGTCACTTTTAGGCCAATGCTGCGTCAAAACCCTGTGCCTGCTGGAAGCAGGCGCAAGGCTCGATGCAGCATTGGGGAGATGGGGCCTCCCAGAGCATTGCTGGAGCTGCGTCGCAAGCGCGACGCAGCTCCAGCAATACACTGCTTTTACGGCACAGATGCATGACACATCTGTGTCATTTTTGCCACATGGTGCGCCGCATTGTAAATGCGGCGCACCTTGTTTGGCGGAGCTGCGGCGCACAATAACTGGCGCATCCCTGGGGATGCGCTAGTTATTGTAAATCTGCCCCTATACATTTAGCCAACAAGGGAGCACTTACTGATTACAGAGTAGAAAGTACTCCAGTTGAGTAGAGGTATTGCACAAAAAGGTGGCATCTTCCTGGACAAACACGCAGGGCGGGATTCATTCTACCCCCTGTTAGACTCATTTTTTGTGCCCTTCTGCCCTCTGTTAGACACATTTTTCCCTTGTTTTTCTGTCCTTCTGCCCTCTGTTAGACTCGTTTTTGTGCCCTTCTGCCCTCTGTTAGATTCATTTTTGTGCCTTTCTGCCCCCTGTTAGACTTGTTTTTTTGTGCCCTTCTGCCCTCTGTTAGACTCGTTTTTCCCTTGTTTTTCGGCACTTCTGTCCTCTGTTAGACTGTTTTTTGTGCCCTTCTGCCCTCTGTTAGACTCGTTTTTCCCTTGTTTTTCTGCCCTTCTGCCCTTTGTTAGACTGCTGTTTGTGCCTTACTGCCCTCTGCATCACCACATCATCACTCAGCGCTACCCCAGCATCACTCAGCACCAACACATTATCACTCAGCACCACCACATTATCACTCAGCACCACCACAGCACCACTCAGCACCACCACAGCATCACTCAGCACCACCACATTATCACTCAGCACCAACACAGCATCACTCAGCACCACCACAGCATCACTCAGCACCACTACAGCATCACTCAGCACCACCAGAGCACCACTCATCACCACCACAGCATCACTCAGCACCACCACAGCACCACTTAGCACCACCACAGCATCACTCAGCGCCACTACAGCATCACTCAGCGCCACTACAGCATCACTCAGCGCCACCATATTATCACTCAGCACCACCACAACACCACTCAGCACCACCACAGCATCACTCAGCACCACCACAGCACCACTCAGCACCACCACAGCCCCACTCAGTGCCACAACAGCATCACTCAGCACCACCACATCATCACTCAGCACCACCACATTATCACTCAGCACCACCACAGCACCACTCCGCCCATTGCGACCCGGTCAACCGCAAGGCGGACCTCTGCGCCTTGGTTCACGGAGGCTCTTGCACTGTCCCGGCGCAATTGCAAGGTAGCAGAAAGGCTCTTGCGCCTGCAGTATGATCCTGGGGCCAAGGCTGCTTATAGGGCTACTATCAAGGTCTATAATACGGACATTTTGGCCGAAAAGAAGAACTATTTCTCTGCAAGAATTGAGACTGCTTCAAGTTCCTGCAGGGAAATCTTCACTATTGTGAAGGAGTTTATAACCCCTAAGGCTAATGCATCGTATCATGAGTTTTCTGAGCCATGGGTGATCTCGTTAGCTAGCTTTTTCACCCTTAAAATTAAGCGGATTTTATACTCTTTCTCCTTTTTGGGCCCTAGTGTTGTTACCATCCCGAGGGACCAGCTGAATTCGACAGCTGGACCTGGACCCTTTCTCTCTGAGTTTCCATCTCTCTCTGACTCTATCTCTCAGGACTTCCTGTTCAAACTCAAGTCAGGCTCACCCTCTGACCCCTGCCCTGCTAGATTTCTGGCAAGGGCAGCGGAGGTTCTAAACCCGCTGATTTATCCCATTCTGAATTTGTCACTGACTAGTGAATGAAACAGTTCTTGTAGAAGCGTGGACTTAGCCCAATGGGCGTCAAGGCGCCTAAATCAAATGCAGAAGCTAGCAAACTACGCAGTCCTATTAGCTCATGGGTAGGCCCTCTTAAAAAAATAGGTTTTGAGAGCCTTTTTGAAAGACTCGATGGTCGGGAGCGTTTTTATTTCTATGGGAATGGAGTTCCACAGCTGCGGAGCAACCACGGAAAAAGCTCTGGCGCCCCATCTGGCAAGTTTGAAACGAGGAACAACCAGTTGACAGAGTTCCGCAGATCTGAGGTTTCTTGTGGGGACATAACGCATGAGAAGAGATCCGATGGCACTGGCAGGACCATCCTTCAATGGTGTGGTCCCTCTAGTTTGGAAACAGGCAATGGTTGTCCCAAAAGTCTGGCCTTGACCCCGAGATCCATGCCAATTATAGGCCGATTTCCCTCTTGCCTGCTCTTGCAAAGATAGTGGAAAAGCATGTTCATACTGTGCTCACCACTTTTCTTGACACCCATAGCTTGCTGCACCCCACCCAGTTGGGCTTTCGATCCAACCTAAGTACCGAGACGGCACTTTTGGAGGTCAATGAGGCCATTAAGGAAGTGCTGGACGCAGGAGGAAGGGCCATGTTGGTAATGTTAGACCTGTTGTTGGCTTTCGACACCGTCCCTCATGAGGGTCTCCTCAGCAGACTCCATGAGATTGGTCTGAGAGGGAGGGTGTTGATGGGTTTAGATCTTGTTTAGCTGGTCGCCGGCAGGTGGTCTGGGCCCCCCCATACTCAGCCGAAGTGGCGCCTTTGGAGGTTGGAGTCCCTCAGGGGTCGGTGCTGAGCCCCACTCTCTTTAATATCTTTATGACCCCTTTGGCTGTGCTGGCGGAGTCCTTTGGGGCTCAGATTGTGTCATACGCCGATGACACCCAGCTCCTTTTCACTTGTGGTAAGTGGGCTGAGTTCAATGGAGTGAGCATCCGCGGGTGTCTTGGGGCTGTTTTCGAATGGTTTCAGTGAAATAGCCTCAAGTGCAACCCAGATAAATCAGAGGTGCTTTTCTTCGGATGTCAGGCTGACCCAAGCTGGCAGGATTGGTGGCCTGTGAACATGTTCCCTTCTACGTCCTCCTCTCTGGCTGCTAAGAACTTCGGGGTCAAAATTGACAACAGCCTATCGCTTAAGTCCCAGATCCTTGGAATGACTGGCACTTGCTATGGTCTCCTCAAAATGTTATGCAAGTTTCTTCCCCTGCTCCCGATTGGCGCATAGGAAGACTATGGTCCAGGCTCTTATTTGTTCTAGGCTGGACTACTCAAATGTTTTATATTTGGGTCTTCCGGACTATCTACTACGTAAACTTCAGGTGGTCCAAAACTCAGCGGCATGGGCGATTTTTGGCCTACCTTGTCCAGCGAGAGCCTCGGATCTCCTACACTCCCTACACTGGCTCCCTATTCGGAAGCGGATTGTTTTTAAAACACTTACGCTGGCGCATAAGGCCCTCCATGCTGTGGGAGCTGAATATATTCAGAAACGTCTTGCTTTCTACAAACTAACTAGATCCCTTAGATCGGAATCTATTGGTCTTGCTATTGTCCCTGCTGTTAGGAAAGCAAGGGTAGGGGGACGTTCTTTTAAACGCTTGGCTCCCCAGCTATGGAACACCCTCCCTCTGTCGCTCCGCTGTACTTCGAACTTGCTGGCCTTCAGAAAGGGTCTGAAGACGTGGCTCTATGGACAGTGGTCTGCTTGCTTCTTCCCTATTTTTCTGCCTGCCCTCTGTAGTCTGCTGTGGGTTAGAAAGCGCCAGGACACTCCTTGGAGTAGCCGAGCGCTATATAGGACACCCATAACATTAACATTAACATTAACACTCAGCACCACCACAGCATCACTCAGCACCACAACAGCATCACTCAGCACCACCTCAGCACCACTCAGCACCACCCCAGCATGACTCAGCACCATCCCAGTATCACTCAGCATCACCACAGCACCACTCAGCATCACCACAGCACCACTCAGCACCACAACAGCACCACTCAGCGCCACCCCTGCATCAATCTGCGCAACCATTCAACAACAACTGGTTCAAATTTGTTCTCTCAATGTTTCAACTTTATTACAAATGTCACAAAAAATATTAATATTTCACTTCTGTTCTTGAATTTTCATCACAATAAAATACACTAAGCATAATCTTCACAAAAGTTATTTACAAAAGTTTAAGCTATTGCCATTATAAATTAAAATCACTTTTTCATTCATTTTTCTTTATTTCGATCAGATAGTTCATAAAAGATAACATCCAAATAATTTAACAGTACAATTGATTGTTACAAATCTGTCAGCAATATATCACAAGTTAGATTTTTAAAATGACAGCAATTGTGTGCACTGTATTTCAGTTAAAAGTAAAAAAATGCATAAAAAGGGAAACATTTTGCAACTGTGCCAAATCAGTATCAATGCATGCAACGAGTACGAATGTGCCACATCGAGGTTAAAAATGTGACTACCGCAAACACAATTGGGGGGCAATACGTCCGTTTTTAATATTCTGTAGGCGGGCAAGTAGTGCCTGAACCCCAGATTTTTAAGTAGGGGAACCAGCCAATACTTTCTTGGTTTCTGGTAAGCCTTACAGAAGAAAATTACATGCAAATAATTTTCTGTTGGTACGAGCATGCTGGACATAGCTCTGGGGTAGGGGGATGGGACCAGGTACTGCTAAATACTCTGAGGGGGAGAGTACCGTACCTCCACTGTAAGAATAATTTTCTTGTCAAAACAGGGCTGATTTTGTCAAGGACGAGTTCCCATTGATTGGAGTCTTTAGATTTAATAAGTGTTAGAGACCCCATACGTGAATTTTGTAATAATGATGTAATTTTAAATTCATAGTAGACCTTTGCTAAGGATTTACGGGAAACCCTGTTACAAGCGTTGGCTGGGTCCAGCCACAATTCCGGCCTTCCCAGACTCTCACATAGCTTTTTTATATATTTCAGCCAGGGAATGTTAGTTGAATTTGATAGAGATAAAATCTCTAGGGAGAGTACCGTTCCTCCACTGTAAGAATAATTTTCTTGTCAAAACAGGGCTGATTTTGTCAAGGACGAGTTCTTGGTGCCCAAGTTGAAGTTAATTTCTTTGTAACCCTTTTGTAAAAGGTTACAAAAAATTAGCTTAAACTTTTGCACCTGCTGCTGTAACCCTGTAAGTGCTTTGCTGAAATTTCGTCACCGCTGATTCGCTGATTTTAACCGCGATTTTGCGAGATTCGCGGATCGCAAAATTGCGGAAAATCTGCAAATTCCGCGAGCGGAACAAATTTTAAGCCTATGCTTACTGAAAAACAAAACACCCACTTTTTTTACAAGGCAGTGCATAGTTTCAACGTCTGCTGCCTTTCTTAATTTTCACCTATTTCATCTTCCACTCAATCAACACATCATCCACAAATATACACACCTACTTGCTGTCTTTTTTGACTGGAGTTATTAATTATTCCTGAATTTCATATTTTGATTCAAAGTCAATGCCCTTTATACAGCCTTTTTATTATAGCTACTACCTCAGCCAAACACAACACAACTGTGATAGTTTCTCAAATCAAAACACTATCCACTTTATAATGTTCTCTGATTTTTATACTGAAATTAGGAAGAATATAATTCCGCTTTTGAGGGGCAAGGTGTCACATTCTTTCCTGTATGTGCGATGTATGCTAGTTGGACTACATGTCCCAGAAGTCATAGGGTCAGTATTCTCCAATCTGTCTTCTCTTTCTATAGTACAAAAGCTCTGTTTTCCCTGATTCGGGTGCTTGTCACCTGATTATTGTTTGGATACTGAGAGGGAGTCGCGTTTTGGATTTTACGGCATTTTTGGAGATTGTTATCTCGTTTTGTGCTGAAGCGCATGCCGCGCTGGATTTCAGAGCTCGGCCGAGCAAGAAGACGGAAGCCCTCAGAGTACAGGAGACTTTGAATGGTTGCGCGTGTCATTTACAAACACGTAGACCGTATGGTTATCGAGGCACCTGTTTTTCAAAGGATATGGACTGTAGTTAGAAACGCGCATGCCGCGCGGGATTTGTTAGGCTTGGTTGCCTCATTTGGAACTTGTATATTCGGAGAACGCTGCAATCATTGGGAGTCGAGTCAATGGCCATCATTTGTCAAGCTGTTATTTTCGGCTGCCAAACAGCTTGAAGAGTCTTGTTCAGATAAGTACTGTATTAAACGACAAAGGGGCCATTCCCTCTCCTTGTAGTAATCACGAACTACTTCCGAAGTAGAATTACTTTTGCGACTTTTCTTTTCCATTTTATTATTTGTGATTTATCTTATAAGCAGCAGCAGCAGTGTTTAGAAAGTAAGCATCCTTGCATAAAGAATTGATTTCTATAGATAGTATAGGGTGTATGTGTGCATGACCTGTTCTCTTGTTCTTGCAGGTTTCTGTGTTTGATGGAGTGATTCCTAACGTCTGCCACACCTAGAATTTCTGGTTTACACTGCTTCTACTTTATGGTTATTTTCTCCACTTTTCCCCTCCCCCCGGCTGTGATACACCTATTGGAGTTGTATAACTTTCTGGCAAGAGGTGTTTCACTTCAGGGGAGGTTGGAAACAAGCATCAGACATCGCTCCTGCTGTATCCGGCATTTTAAGGTTAGTTACTTCTGATCAGTATATGACACAAGGGCTTTCTTCAGGTTAGACCAGCACTAATGTACCTTCAATTGTTAGACAATACCTGGAACATTTTTAACATTGCTCGTTTACTTATTGCTGCTGTTCGCCTTAGGAAACAAAGATTCACACTGATGATTCCTCATAAATGTTTAAATACCATGAATTTCTTTGAATTGGTATATCTTTCTAGTTTTAAATCATTGATATATATATCTGTGTACTAATGATCTACAGTTTTTTATCGTCTATATGTATTGAATTGTCTCGTGTTTTGTATTTGTACTATTATGATTTTTATTAATTAAATAAAGTGGTTTGAAGACTGAAGAATGTAACCTCTCATAACCGAATAGAGCTTCCAAAATAATTTCATCATGCATTTCATATTTCTCATTATCGATTTCAAAACTCATATCATCATACTCGATGTCATCTAATGCTTCCACAAAATCAGTATCTAAAGTTTAGTCTAGTAAATCACAGCTGATATCTTCAGCATTTATATCTTCCCCTTCATTCTCCCTACTTATAAAAATTATGTTTAGCTCTTCTATTACACTGTTACTAATTTTGAAGCTGCCTTCCAAATTGTTTTATTGGTTTTCCATACTGAAATTCTTATGTTGTAGGTCCTTGTACAAAAACATAAACCCTTAATTTTATCTTCACTGTAATATCAGCATATGTGGTCATTCATATGAAATATCTTTAAAATATATCTTACAATTAAAGCAACAACATTTTCTACATGAGTGTATATTATTTTCAAAATATTCTAAAATTAAATACAATACATACAGTGTCACTCTGCATTGTGTCAAGTGTTTTATTTATTTATTTATACTACCTACTGTTTTGCAAACTTAAAACAATGACGACAGCACTGCCTTAGTTTGACTCACCACATTACATTCTCAATTAGGGTTGAGGGAGGCAAAGGAAAGGAGTAAACTACATGTCTACAGATGTACTCCTATATTTAGAACACTGGATGAAGCACTGGATAAATGAAGTTAGATACAAAAGAACCTACACAAAAAAGGCTGCATAAAAGATACACAAAGGAAAGCAACACAAATAGGTCAACGAATCTTGAACACAAACTGGTAAGTCACCAAAAGAACAAAAAGGCTAAGAATACTGCAACGGATGCTACGCTGTGGAATTCATTGTGAAGAAAGGTAGAAACATACTGTAAATAAAGCGGAATTCAAATAAAGAAAAAGTAAAAAAGATACATGGATGACAAAGTCACAGGAGTAATACTTTGTTCCCCAAAACAAAAAAAGATTTTGCAGAAGTTATATGTACGAATTTTTATGAAGCTGCAAAGGGACACAACCACCCCAGGACTCAAAAAATAACATTGGGGACCGTAAGGAGAACGCCAATGGCCCCACAATCCCAGCTGGCTCCCCGCATCCTTCGAGAGCCGGCATTGTTTTCTCAGAGAGAGCAGCTTACATCTGCTCTCTCTAACGAAAAGCAATCTGCTTTCCTACTTGAAAGAGACAGTAGATTAACTTGCTCACTCTTTCAAATAGTAAACCAGTTTGCTGTGCTAAAGTGGGAGCCGCGGCGCTCCAGCCCAACCGTAGCAAACAGCAGTGTCCCGGGGAAAGGTACCCCGAGACACTGCAAGTGGGAAATGATGGTCCCCAGGGCCATCAAGGGATCCAGTAAGAAGGCCGCGCGACCCCCTCCCAACATTGAAAAAAAGGTGTGAGAAGCGGAAGTCCCCAGACCTGGGAAATCCTTGCCATCACGGACCCCCTATTTTAAATATTACTGCCCCAGGAAGGTGGCGGTCCCCGAAGAATGTAGGAGAGCCATGAGCCCCCGCATACTTCAAAATAAATGTTGCTGCCAACACTTCCTGGTTTGGAGTACTGACAGACAGTTGCCAACCAATCAGCATGCAGCTCGTGCTCGTAATTGTACAGATTTCCGTATGCGTACGCCGCGTTTTTTATTTAAAAAAAAATTATATATATATATAGCCTAAACATTCATGTACGAACGACTGAGCAAGCCTATAGGGTCAGAATGTTTCTACCCTGCCCCCTTTCCTTATTTCTCAACTTTGTTTTACTGTTTTCTTGTGACTCGGTTCTAGCGACGAACAAGGTGACTGCCAACACTTCCTGGTTTGGAGTGCTGACAGACAGTTGACAGCCAATCAGCAAGCAGCTCTTGCTCATAATTGTACAGATTTCTGTACGCATATGTCGTGATTTTTCTTTTTTTTTTTAAAAGAGCCTAAACATCCATGTACGACCCCTTGAGCAGGCCTAGAAGGTCACAAGGGTTCTAGCCTGCCCCCTTCCCTTATTTTTCAACTTTGTTTTACTGTTTTCTTGTGACTCGGTTCTACCGATGCACAAGATGGCAGCCAACACTTCCTGGTTTCGAGTGTTGACAGACAGTTGACAGCCAATCAGCATGCATGAACGGATCTCCGTACGTGTGTAGAACTCTGTCTCTAGATATCATTATGATTTTACTTGTAATTTTCTCAGAAACTACTGAACGGATTTACACCATTTAACAAAAAGCACAATCTGCGAACCGAACTCTAACTATAACCCGCGCGACCGCAATGCACTGCTGATGACGTCACATATTACATCACTCATGACATGGTCAGTGACATCACTCATGACATCACTGATGACATCTCAAATGACATCACTGATGACATCATCCAGTGAATGTGTATCTTTATGAAAAATAAATATGTTTTATTTATGTATATCTAAAGGTCGATAGAAGAATAAATGGGTAAATAGGTGTCTAAATGGATGTTTTTTTGTAAAATTAATTGTATATCTGACTTATTAAGTGTATCTTAGTGAATACACGTATTAGCAAGTAATATTTAAATATGTAAATATCTGTATCATTGTCACACTTTGTGTATAAGTGGCTGCATGGGTTGGTGAGTAGCTACATGACTGTCTATATGGGCTATTAGTTGTTTTGTTCAGTGTCAGTATGAGTGTGTGTATGGTTTGGTGGGGGTATTACTTACCACATAGATGTATGAATGAGTGACTCACTGATTGTATGTCTTTTGAAGACAGCATGTGTGCAGGACTGTATAGGTGAACTAGTGTGTGTATGGGTGTGTTAGTGAGTGAATAAATGTCTCAATAGTGTCTTTATGAGTAACTACATATGTTTTAAACTAGTATACGTGAGTATTGATGCATATAATTGAGTATATGTGAGAATGAGAGTTTGGAAGCGTTCCTGTATAAATATGTGTTTCTATAAGTGATTGTTTAAGAGAGTAAATATGTGTATGTTTCTGCAGAAGTAAGTGTAGTGGTGTGTATATAGCAGTATAATCAAGTAACTGGATTATGAGTAGTAGTGCGTAACAGGATGTATAGGTGTATGAGTACATATTATGAGTGAGCACATGTATGAGTGACTATATAGAACTGTTGGTGAATGAGTGGACAACCCTAGAAGTTTAACTTGCGAAGAATAAGATTGGGAGGCCGAGAAACGAAAGCTATCCAAGAAACAGCAAGCAATTTTATGATAAAACACGAACATCAGCAAAACGGAAACCACGTAAAGAATTGGGAAAAACTGTTAGAGGCCTTAACCCACAAGCACTCTGTCCCTCCCACTCCCCAAAACAGGACTAAAGTTCTGAGAGAACCTTGGTTTAACCAAGATATAAGGTAAGAAAAGAGCAAAATTGCCCGAGAGCAACGGAAGGAACTAAGGAACAAAAATCAGGGAATTAAATCAAAGTACAACTTCATTAGGAGTATGAGTGGAAAATACAGCAAAATGGTGTGGATGGCAAAGGCCAAATACAAAGAAGCAGTGTGGGTAAAATTGCTATTGGCAAGCAAAAAGCAAAATACTGGGGACTTCTGGGGCATAATTAATAAACTAAACAACGGCGAAGTAATGTCACAGGACCCCGGAATTAGCAACGGTGGTTGGGAAGACCATGTAAAGAACCTTTACTTAAAAAGTGAACCCCTCCAACCGATAAGACTCAAATCTTAAAAAGAGAAACGGAATCCAGATACCTGGCAGGATCATTGGATATGGTAACAATCCCCACCAATTCAGACAGTGAAAAACGGGCGAATAACCAGCTAACAACAATCTCCAGCGAAAGCGTAAAAAGGTTTATACAAAAACTCAAACCCGAGGGTGCACCAGGACCAAATGGTCTTCCCACCGCCATATTCAAACACAATGAAGATTTTTGGGTTAAACATCTAACAGATCTGTTTAACCAAGACTTCCCAATAAACCAGATGCCAACATCATGGAAAGGAAACACCATTTACCCGATTTTTAAAAAGGGTGACAGAAGATTCCCGGGGAACTACAGGTTGATCTCCCTAATAGACTTGGAAGCACAACTCTATGCCTCATGCCTTTTGGAGGAGATCCAAGAATGGGTGGAAAACAACAACCTAATTCCCAGCTTTCAAATTGGATTCAGAAAAGGGATGGGGACAACAACAAACTTGACCACCCTAGCTATGTTGATTGAGAGAGCCAAAACAAAGAACCAACGGCTATATGGATGCTTTGTGGATATAAGAGCAGCATTCGATCGAGTGAGCAGTTTGAGACTTTGAGGAAAACTCAAAGAGTGGGGGCTGCCAAATAACCTACTAAACGCAGTCATCCTTCTTTATACAGACACATGTGCAAGGGTAAATCAAGGCCAAGGAACAAGTTTAACACCCAAAATAGAAACCCAGGACGGCTTAAATCAGGGCTGTGTCCTGGCCCCATGCCAATTTAATCTATACTTGCAGACTTAGGTAGAAATCTAGGTGGCTGCCAACACTTCCTGGTTTGGAGTGCTGACAGACAGTTGACAGCCAATCAGCAAGCAGCTCTTGCTCATAATTGTACAGATTTCTGTACGCATACGTCGTGATTTTTCTTTTTTTTTTAAAAAGAGCCTAAACATCCATGTACGACCCCTTGAGCAGGCCTAGAAGGTCACAAGGGTTCTAGCCTGCCCCCTTCCCTTATTTTTCAACTTTGTTTTACTGTTTTCTTGTGACTCGGTTCTACCGATGCACAAGATGGCAGCCAACACTTCCTGGTTTCGAGTGTTGACAGACAGTTGACAGCCAATCAGCATGCATGAACGGATCTCCGTACGTGTGTAGAACTCTGTCTCTAGATATCATTATGATTTTACTTGTAATTTTCTCAGAAACTACTGAACGGATTTACACCATTTAACAAAAAGCACAATCTGCGAACCGAACTCTAACTATAACCCGCGCGACCGCAATGCACTGCTGATGACGTCACATATTACATCACTCATGACATGGTCAGTGACATCACTCATGACATCACTGATGACATCTCAAATGACATCACTGATGACATCATCCAGTGAATGTGTATCTTTATGAAAAATAAATATGTTTTATATATGTATATCTAAAGGTCGATAGAAGAATAAATGGGTAAATAGGTGTCTAAATGGATGTTTTTTTGTAAAATTAATTGTATATCTGACTTATTAAGTGTATCTTAGTGAATACACGTATTAGCAAGTAATATTTAAATATGTAAATATCTGTATCATTGTCACACTTTGTGTATAAGTGGCTGCATGGGTTGGTGAGTAGCTACATGACTGTCTATATGGGCTATTAGTTGTTTTGTTCAGTGTCAGTATGAGTGTGTGTATGGTTTGGTGGGGGTATTACTTACCACATAGATGTATGAATGAGTGACTCACTGATTGTATGTCTTTTGAAGACAGCATGTGTGCAGGACTGTATACGTGAACTAGTGTGTGTATGGGTGTGTTAGTGAGTGAATAAATGTCTCAATAGTGTCTTTATGAGTAACTACATATGTTTTAAACTAGTATACGTGAGTATTGATGCATATAATTGAGTATATGTGAGAATGAGAGTTTGGAAGCGTTCCTGTATAAATATGTGTTTCTATAAGTGATTGTTTAAGAGAGTAAATATGTGTATGTTTCTGCAGAAGTAAGTGTAGTGGTGTGTATATAGCAGTATAATCAAGTAACTGGATTATGAGTAGTAGTGCGTAACAGGATGTATAGGTGTATGAGTACATATTATGAGTGAGCACATGTATGAGTGACTATATAGAACTGTTGGTGAATGAGTGGACAACCCTAGAAGTTTAACTTGCGAAGAATAAGATTGGGAGGCCGAGAAACGAAAGCTATCCAAGAAACAGCAAGCAATTTTATGATAAAACACGAACATCAGCAAAACGGAAACCACGTAAAGAATTGGGAAAAACTGTTAGAGGCCTTAACCCACAAGCACTCTGTCCCTCCCACTCCCCAAAACAGGACTAAAGTTCTGAGAGAACCTTGGTTTAACCAAGATATAAGGTAAGAAAAGAGCAAAATTGCCCGAGAGCAACGGAAGGAACTAAGGAACAAAAATCAGGGAATTAAATCAAAGTACAACTTCATTAGGAGTATGAGTGGAAAATACAGCAAAATGGTGTGGATGGCAAAGGCCAAATACAAAGAAGCAGTGTGGGTAAAATTGCTATTGGCAAGCAAAAAGCAAAATACTGGGGACTTCTGGGGCATAATTAATAAACTAAACAACGGTGAAGTAATGTCACAGGACCCCGGAATTAGCAACGGTGGTTGGGAAGACCATGTAAAGAACCTTTACTTAAAAAGTGAACCCCTCCAACCGATAAGACTCAAATCTTAAAAAGAGAAACGGAATCCAGATACCTGGCAGGATCATTGGATATGGTAACAATCCCCACCAATTCAGACAGTGAAAAACGGGCGAATAACCAGCTAACAACAATCTCCAGCGAAAGCGTAAAAAGGTTTATACAAAAACTCAAACCCGAGGGTGCACCAGGACCAAATGGTCTTCCCACCGCCATATTCAAACACAATGAAGATTTTTGGGTTAAACATCTAACAGATCTGTTTAACCAAGACTTCCCAATAAACCAGATGCCAACATCATGGAAAGGAAACACCATTTACCCGATTTTTAAAAAGGGTGACAGAAGATTCCCGGGGAACTACAGGTTGATCTCCCTAATAGACTTGGAAGCACAACTCTATGCCTCATGCCTTTTGGAGGAGATCCAAGAATGGGTGGAAAACAACAACCTAATTCCCAGCTTTCAAATTGGATTCAGAAAAGGGATGGGGACAACAACAAACTTGACCACCCTAGCTATGTTGATTGAGAGAGCCAAAACAAAGAACTAACGGCTATATGGATGCTTTGTGGATATAAGAGCAGCATTCGATCGAGTGAGCAGTTTGAGACTTTGAGGAAAGCTCAAAGAGTGGGGGCTGCCAAATAACCTACTAAACGCAGTCATCCTTCTTTATACAGACACATGTGCAAGGGTAAATCAAGGCCAAGGAACAAGTTTAACACCCAAAATAGAAACCCAGGACGGCTTAAATCAGGGCTGTGTCCTGGCCCCATGCCAATTTAATCTATACTTGCAGACTTAGGTAGAAATCTAGGACAAATCGAAAGCCACGCACCTAAACTCGGCAACGTTCTAATTCCAATTCTGCAGTTTGCCGACGATATTGTCCGTTTAAGCAAAACTCCAATAGGGCTGCAAAGATTAAAAAACATGTTACAATCCTACTTAAACCAAGAAAACCTGGAATTAAACAGGGAAAAACTAAAGTAGTGTGACTAATGGAGCACAAGAACATCAAATTTGAATGGACAACTGACAACTTAGCGTTAGAAGAACAGAAATGTTATCGGTACCTGGAGTGACTCTCGGCCAAGGTAATTCAAAAAAAGAACACACATTGGCAATAAAAGCAAAGTCACAAACAATAATTTATGCTTACAGGCTACTTCAATTAAAAATGGATGGCCCAAACCACACTCACCTCCTAAAAGTAATGGCCACTCAGATTCTACCAACACTGTCATACGGACTAGTAACGTGGCTCGGAGAGGAGGCCAGTTTACTAAACCACCTACAAAACAAAATATATAAGGCTGTATTTAAACTACCCAAATCAGCATCAGCGGCTCAAGTGCGTCTTGAATTCGGACTACAAAATCAAATATTTCAGTCCATGTCAAGATTTGTAAAACTATGCCACAAACTTCTTTCAGCTCAACCAGAGTCAATAAATTACATCTGTTGGCAAGAAATAAACACTGATGCAGTTGAGCCGTTCGAGGAACTCGTGGGCAACTTACTTGAGAACCTGACTGTCCAAGCTGGAATTACAAGAAGTTTGGAATAAAAAAACAGACCAAGCATATTGCAGTAAAACAGCCCATACATCAGCAAAGAGGAAGTCATTATTAGAGGATAAAAAAACACTGACCCACCGATGTCATGCCTGGATGTAATTTCCTCCTTCAACCTTCAAAAAGCACATGCTTTTCTGGCCACCCACTTTAGCCTATATCTAAAAAAAATCTACACAGACTATCGAATGGGTCTTCATGATTAAAAGGACCTAAGAACGTCGTGGAAACACCAAGAAGAAATCCCGCAATGCAGACAGTGCGGATACCATAATGAAACCCTAACTCACTTGTTTTGTGTGTGCCCAGCTCTTATGGCACCAAGAAGACTGTACTTACGGGTCATTTTGATCCAACTGAACATAAAAACATGTTGGCAGGCGGTAATAACCTGGCTGGGAGGATCTTCTTCAATCTTGGCCTGTCGGGCCTCAAATTCATGATTGAAGTAAGAAAACAGCTTTAGGATAATCAGTGAAAAAAAAAAAGTTGACCATGGCCTGGCTATCTACTAACGAGGTCCTAACTCCCACATTTGCTCGCCTAAGACTAATAGAGTTAAAAGTGCTGCTTATCGGGGGAATTGAGGAATAGTTTTCAAATTACTTTTTATGAAGTCTTTTTAACAGCAACCCGCTTTTGTGAATGTGGATTATTCTTTTTTATATTGTAATGATTTTTTATAATCCAACAATAAAACGATTGATTGATTGATTGATCGATTAAGTGGATGTGTATGTAGGTGTTGGAATTTCTGATTAGGTTGTTGTAATTGGTATTGGGATCTCCATTTTTAAGAAAATGTTAGTTTCTATTTTTGAATGTGTGTGTCAAAGGTTATTTTACGCTGAGAGAAGGTCTGCCACTTTGTCACACGGATGATGTCATCAGTGATGTAATCAGTGATGTCATTTGAGATGTCATCAGTGATGTCATGAGTGATGTCATCAGTGATGTTATGAGTGATGTCACTGACCATGTCATGAGTGATGTAATACATCATCAGCAGAGCATTGCGCTCTCGTGAGTTATAGTTAGCTGAACTAACTATAACAGGGGAATTTTAAAGGTTTTGTATGAGTGAAATGTCCAGCTAACTATAACATGTGTGAAACCTAGTTTTTTTTCAGTGAATTTGCAATGGTTTTTAAATGCTAATTCCTAACTATAACGTGTGTGAAACCTATGGTTTTTTCAGTGAATTTGCAAGGTTTTTTAAATGTTAATTCCTAACTATAACGTGTGTGAAACTTATGTTTTTTTCAGTGCATTTTTAAGGTTTTTTCAATTCTAATTCCTAACTATAACATGTGTGAAACCTATGGTTTTTTAAGTGAATTTCAAAGGTTTTTAAAATGCTAATTTTAAAATGTATCAATTATTATATTTATTATACATTTATTTTTCTACAAACTGCCTTTGTATATTGTAATATATGCCAAAGGCAAAAATGGAACTGGTCCAACCAATATTGTCCACAGATTGAGAAAGCAAGGAAACATGTGAATAAGTCAGTTTCTGCTTTCCTCAGAGACTATGGTATGGGTTTTATATACCACAACAACTTGCGTAACAACTTGCAAGGCATTTATAGAGGAGACGCTGTACATTTCACAGACGAGGGGAACAGAGTCTTCCTCTTGAACTTTAGACTCTTCATCGGTACTTACTTGTAGGTACAAAAAACACTCAATGAACACAACAGCTCTTTTTAGAGCCAACCAACATCTAAACACTCAAACGTGTTGTTTCACTGTATTTTTTTTCAGAAGTGCGCGCAACGTGCGCGCACCTCGCAATTTATTTGCCCTTCGGGGTCCTTCAGGGACCCCCTGAGAAGGCCTAGGGGGTCAGGGAGTCTCTACCCTGTCCTCTTTTCATGTTCTCCACTGTTGTTTTAGACGCACTTCTGCCTCGGGGGTGCGTGCAACGTGCGCGCACCTCGCGATTTAAAAAGAAAATGTTTTTTTTGCCCTTTGGGGAACTTCAGGGACCCCCTGAGAAGGCCTAGGGGGTCAGGGAGTCTCTACCCTGCCCCCTTTTTACGTTCTCCACTGTTGATTTTGACTCTCTTCTGCCTCGGGGGTGCGTGCACCATGCGCACACCTCGCAATTTAAAAAAATATATATATATTTCACCTTTGGAGTCCTTCAGGGACCTTCTGATAAGTCCTAGGGGGTCAGCGAGTCTCTACCCTGCCCCCTTTTCATGTTCTCCAGTTTTGTTTTTGACTCTCTTTTGCCTCGGAGGTGCGTGCACCGTGCGCGCACCTCGTGATGTTCTCCCTCAAAAAATGCTTTTTTTGCCCTTCGGGGTCCTTCAAGGACCCCCTGGGAATGACCTGGGGGTCAGGGAGTCTCTACCCTGCCCCCTTTTCATGTTCTCCACTTTTGTTTTTGACTCACTTCTGCCTCGAGGGTGCGTGCAACATGCGCGCACCTCGCGATTTTTCTTTTTTTTTTAAATTGTTCTTTTGCCCTTCGGGGTCCTTCAGGGACCCCCTGAGAAGGCCTTCGGGGTCAGGGAGTCTCTACCCTGCCCCCTTTTTCACGTTCTCCACTTTTGCCTCGCGCACTTTGTCATGTGACTTGAAAACAACACTTTTGATTGCTTTATAGTAGTTTCTTTTCCAAATCTTCAAAAACCCCACCCACTTCAATCAATAATCAATCAATCAATCAGCGAATTTGTATAGCGCGCTTCTCACCCGCTAGGGTCTCAAGGCGCTGGGGGGGTGCTAGTGCTCGAACAGCCAGGTCTTGAGTTGCTTCCTGAAGGAGAGATGGTCTTGGGTCCGCCGTAGGTGGGAGGGGAGGGAGTTCCATGTCTTGGCCGCCAGGTAGGAGAAGGATCTTCCTCTGAGATGGTTCTGCAAATTTGTGGGACGTTGGCGAGGGCGAGGCTGGTGGAACAGAGCTGGCGGGTTGGTGTGTAGAATTTCAGGCGGCTGTTGAGGTATTTGGGGCCCATGTTGTGGAGAGCCTTGTGTGTGTGGGTGAGGAGTCGGAACGTGATTCTCTTGCTGACGGGGAGCCAGTGCAGGTCTCTCAGGTGGGCAGAGATATGGCTGTGACGGGGGATGTCCAGGATGAGGCATGCAGAAGTGTTATGTATCCGTTGGAGTCTTTTCTGGAGTTTGGCTGTGGTGCCAGCGTAGTGGGTGTTCCCGTAGTCCAGTTGGCTGGTGACGATGGCCTGGGTGACCATCTTCCTGGTTTCGGTGGGGATCCTCTGGAAGATCTTTCAGACCATGCGCAGGGTGTTGAAACAGGATGATGAGATGGCGTTGACTTGCTTGGTCATCGTGAGGGAGGAGTCCAGGATGAAGCCCAGGTTGCGTGCATGGTCCTTAGGCTTGGGGGCGGTGCCCAGGGCAGTGGGCCACCAGGAGTCATGCCAGGCAGAGGGGGATGGTCACAGGATGAGGACTTCTGTCTTGTCTGAGTTCAGTTTCAGACGGCTGAGCTTCATCCATTCTGTGACGTCTTTCATTCCTTCCTGGAGGCTGGCTCTGGCGGTGGCGGGGTCGTTAGTGAGGGAGAGGATCAGATGGGTGTCGTCACTTCCTAGGGAGAAGCATCTCAGTGTTTTCTTCAAGATTTTAAAATGGCAGAACAACAGCAACCACAGGAATCTTCATCTGATTCAGATGTGCAGTTTGTTCCGGAGCAGCCACCTCCAAAGAAGACCAAAGAATATTTTATTTGAAAGCTTTTTACCTATCCAGAGGGGCAGAAGAAGGTCAATGCCTCCAAAGTTACATGCAAAACCTGTGGCAGCATCCTATCAAGAGGTGATGCCACCAAACATTATTCATTTAGCATTGCTACAATGATTCGGCAGGTAAAAAATGTACATCCAATCAACTTTGCTCGGGTGTCAACTCAAGACCTTAGAGACAATCCTCCGGCTGCTTTCCCCAGCACCTCTTCTGTGGGAGCATCTCTATATGCAACTGCTTTAGATATCCGGCCAGAGCAGGGTAAGGAGAGTGAAGGAAAGGGAAGTGGAGTGACGGTGAGGGAAGGGGTATGAGGATGAGGAAAGGGGGGTAAGGAAAAGTGAGAGAATGGGATTGAAGGAGACAGAAGGGGAATGAGGGGATGGAGGAAGTTAGGGAAGGGGAGTGTGGGAAGGGGACTAAGGAATGGAGTGAGAGAAGGAGAGCGAGGGAGAGTGAGGAAAAGGGAGCGGGAAAGTGAAGGGGTGAGAGATACAGATATGAGGAAGAGGAGAGGGGTAAGGGGAGTGACGGTGAGTGAAGGGCAGTGACAGTAAGGGAAGGGGTATGAGGGTGAGGGAAGGTGAATGAGGGAGAAGAAAGAAAATTAAGAGAGAAGACAAGTGAGTGAGGAAGAGAGAATGAGTGATAGAAAGAGATATGAAAAGAGATTAAGGGTAAGGGAGAGAGAGGGAGGGAGTGAGAGAGAGGGAGAGCAAGGAACTGAGAAGGAGTGAGGCAGTTAGAGTGAGGGAGACAGGTAGGCAAAAATGGAGGAAAAAAAGTGAGGGAGGGAGTGAACGTAGGGGAGTAAGTGAGATGGAGTGATAGAGTGAGGAAAGAGGAGTGAAGGAAGGAGAGTGAGGGAAAAGTACTAAGGGTGAGTGAAAGGCAATAACAGTGAAAGAAAGGGGAATAAGAGAGAAGGAAGGATATTAAGAGACAGGAAAGGGGACTGAGGGATAAAGTAGGAGTGAAGGAAAGAGAAAGGGAAAGAGAGGAAGGGTGAGGGAGAGAGAGAGAAAGGGAGAGAGTGAGAGCGAAAGAGAGGGAGATCGAGTGACTGAGAGGGAGTGAGGCAGTTAGACTGAGTGAGACAGAGGGAGAGAGGGCGAGAGAAATGAAGTGAAGGGGAGTGAGGGACTAAAAGGAAAGGGAGTTAGCAAAAGTGAATGAGGAAAGGGGAGTAAGGGAAGGGGACTGACGGATGGAGTGAGGGAAAGAGAGTGAGGGGGAGTGAGGGAATGGGAGCAGGAGAAAGGGGATAGGAATCATGCACATAGAGGAGAATATGAAGTAGGAGAAGAGGAGTGAGATTGAAAGAAGGGCAGTGACAGTGAGGGAAGAGTTATGAGGGTAAGGGAAAAGGAGTGCTCAAGGGGTCTACAGGCTAAACAAAAAATTGATAGAATTTGGGGTTACCTTATGTCTCAATAACTATATTTGTCATTTTTTAAAATCTTTTTTCTCCTTTTTTCTCTTCTTTATTCTAATTTTCTGTATGACCTCTTTATTGGTTATGATCTATGTGATGTTTAATGCTTGTTCATTGCTGTTACTGAAAAATTTCATTTTTTGTAGATTGATTTTTTTAAATCATGGCTTTTCATTTTGTGTGTCCATTTGATACAAAACATTTTTTTTTTTTAAAAGGGAAAAGGAGTGCTGGAAAAAGAAGCATATTAAGATAGAGGAAAACGTAAGTGAGAGAGAAGAATTTATGGAAAGAGAGAGGAAAGAAATGGAAGATTGGTGGAGAGAGAAGGAGACAGTGAGAGAGAGAAAGAGAAGGAGAGTGAGGGACTGTGAGGGAGTGAGGCAGTTATAGTGAATGAGACAGAGGCAAAGACTTAGAGACGGATGGAGGAAAGCGGGTGAGGGAGGGAATAAAGAAAGGGGAGTAAGCAAAAGGAAGTGAGGGAATAAGAGAAGGGGTGGTGTGAAGGAAAGAGAGTGAGGGGGGAGAGGGAAAAGAGTGAGGGATAGAGCAAAAGAAGGGTAGTTATGGAGGAAAAAAGAAAAGAGAATTAAGAGACACAGAGAGGAAAGAGGGAGCAGGAGAAGGTAAGTGAGGGTGAGGGAAGGGTACTGATGGTGAGAGAAGAAGTGTAAAGGTGAATTAAGGGGAGTAAAGAGAGTGAGGGAAGGGGAGTAAGATAAGCAAAGGAAGTGGAGTAAGAGACAGAGTGAAGAAAGTGAAAAAGGGAAACAGAAGTAAGAGAGTGATGAGAAAGTATTTTTTGTTTGTCATACTTACCTTATAAGTAATGAAAAGGTAATTATATATATTTTTTATAAATATAACATTTGTGGAAGAGAAGAAAAAATTGAGTTATAATATATATTTCACAATACAAAATAATTTGTACAATATGTTATGTATTTTATTTTGCTGTTCTCAGAATATATTGAATTTCACTGAAAACAGTGAGTTCAATAGTACTCATCATATAACAGCGGGCAAAAAAAGACAAATAATAAGATTGTCTTTAAAAAACCCATTCAACATTTTCATTAAGAATGTAAAAATTAGAAAAAACATAGCCTAAATGTTTTTTTCAAACAGCAATTTCTGACGTAAGTATGGGATATCTCCAACAATCACAAAGTAACAAAACAGTATTACTTCTTTTTATACACTCTAAATAAAGTTATGTACAAATATATGCTAACATATGCTAACAACATTTACCCGAAATAGTCATTTTTTGTTTCAAATACCATGGCCAAATAGTATGTGTGAAATCCTTAGTTTGGAAGATACTTAATAGTACTCTTAAGCGTCCATTTCCCAACCTTCTGCATCAAAAGCACCAACATCTTTTGTACCATCTAACAATGGTTATACCGCCACCTGATGCTATTTATCATGTGCATAGAACCTTAAACAACTAGCATGCTATCAGAATCTCAACATCATCTGGTATGCCGATGACACTCTGCTCATCCTTTATCTTAGCATGGAGCTGTGTACCATTAAAATAAACCTCTACAAGGAAATAAAAAACTGTCACCAACATCTCCAACAACTACAACAAATCTAAAACATTTCTGCCTCACTGATAATCAACATCTCCTGTGATAGCCACATCACCCACTATCTGATACACTTACACTACCTCTACGTCAACTACAATAATTTTTTTAGCCAGATCACCCTCACTCACAAAGTACTTTTCAACACCAGACTACCCTTTCTTAACACCAGTAATTTTCCCAGGCCAATTATTTTCCCTAAAATTTTGGTTGTAAAAACACTGGGTAAGAATTTGGTAAGTCATAAGGTAAACGTTGTTTAAAAATCAATTGAGTATCATTACCATGAGTCCAGCCTTTTGTACATTTTAAATAAGCTGTGTAATGTCCTGATGTTGTAGAAGGACCATCATGGAAAATAATTGCTACATTTACAAAAGTTCATACTGATATGGATAGTTGAGAAGCCACAACATTTTTTATTAAAGTTGTCAGTTTTCTTCCATCAGGTCTGCATCGTTGCAGCATTAAAATTACATACTGTCTATATCTTTGCATAAATAATATTGATAACATTTGTGAGTTACATTGGGTACAGACCATATTTTGAGTTGCTTCTAACTAGATTATTAAAAGACACTGATTTGTGGAGAAGTGTGGCTCAATGGTTAGAGCGGCAGACCCTGATGCAGAGGTCTAGCACGGGACCAGGGTTCAATTCCCTGCCTCGGTGGGTCTTGGGCTCAAAATTCCAGGGACCTGGTAATTCTCTCCTCGGTGCCTATTCTAATCATAGAGTCCCACTCTGCAACTCTGGGCAATAGCTTGCTTAATCTCCACAATGGCCTCCGCAACGCTAAGGATGCCTGGCCTTCACCCTGGGGGTGCCCAGGAGTGGACGCCTCACAGGGAAAGCCAGGACGGGTTCCACAGCGGTATTCGTACAAGCGCCTTGAGACCCTTGCGGGTGAGTAGTGTGCTATACAAGTATCAATTTACATTTACATTTGCTGTCGGGTAAAGTCAAATATATAAATCTTTCAATGTCTATTTTAGTAGTATTTGAAAACGAACAATTGTCACAATCAAGTTGCCATTAATAAGAAAGGACAAAAAGATGTTCAATATCTACACCTTTATCTTGCGATACAACAAGCATATACATTAGAAATTCCTGACAATCTTGCTGAATATTCTGTGAAAATTGATTTAAACTAGAACATATGTCTGAAACGTTTCGAATATCAGAAACCCTTTCTATTTTAGTTTTATCACTACTACATTTCTCAAACACAGACTTCAACAAACAACAAAATCTTTTGTCCTGATTTTCAACAATTTGTTGTTTTAAAGTTTCAAGAAGAAAACCAACATTAACCACTACATTAGCATGGCAGTTGACACAAGAACATTTTTTCAAACTGAAAACCAACCATCTCTTCAATAGTATCCTTTTTCTTTTTGCTTACTATCACTGGTTCATCTAGTTTTTTTCCTTTTCTCTACAACCTTGCTACATATCCTCTTTTTCGACCTACCACACGCTTTTCAAATACTGGATATTGAGGCAAATTGGGAGCATGTTCTCTTCTTAACCTATTAAACTCTTTTACACAATTTACATCTGCACTAATTCTTGTGTCATCAAAATAAATCAGGTATAATCCAGATAAAGTTCTGACTCGAGATAAAACAACATATGCCATACCCTCTTTAAACACAACCTTGAGATTTATGAATAATCCCTGCATATGCCAAACAAACAGGAAACTGTTTTCAGCGGACATATAAATCTTTTACAAGCAAAAATCGAGCTGAACAACAACTCAATTGTTGTACTTCTTCAATTTCATCAAATTTGATTTTCAAAAATTCAATGTCATCTCTATTTGGGTAATTAACAACATTACCCATTGCTCCATTTACTAAACCTCTTTCCACATGTAAATTATGTCGTAAAATTATGCGTCAATTTATACATGCATATAGATTCTTTTCTAAACCAGTAGTTTTAGATATTGATGTCTCTAAAGAATCCAATTTCGACTTCAACTTTTCTGACAAAATAATAGTAGCTCCTACATGCTCTATTCTATCAAGAGCTTCCAGTTTTATAATTTCTTAATTTTTTAACTTTACAATTTTTTCATTGAATATTGAACATTCTTGCAGAGTTGGCATCAGGCATATCACTGATTTCTTTTCTGCAATTTTTCTATATATATTCTCTGGAGCAATATTTTCATTTGGAAACAAATTTGAAAGTAATCGTGCCTGTAAAGCTTCTTTGCCATGTTCACTCACTTTTCCAATTCTTACATCTTCAAGAATACTTTTATAATCAGCATCCTTTGCCTGTCGCATATTTGTAATGAGTTCTTTATATTCGAAATATGACCAAATATTAACATTTCCAATGCTTTCCAGGCACTTCCTGGTGTCTTCATGTGTAACTGTTTTAAATAGTGGCTGTCCTTTCACAGGAGGTAGTTGAAGTAGATCTCCAAAACCTATGACATGTTTGCCTCCAAATAACACATCATACTCTGTTTTAATGATTTGTTGCATTCTTAAATGCACAAAGGCAAGCATTAAATTTGATACCATGCTTACCTCTTCAATAATGGGAAGTTTAATTTTTTTCAAGACTCTAGAAACTTCACAACAAGCTTCTCCAGATAGCTTGTGGTATTCTAATGTATTATCATGCTCTACTGGCAGCATCAATAAACGATGTGAAGTAATCCCTTTAATGTTATGTGCTGCCAACCCAGTTGGAGCAGTAACAACAGAAGGGAGTGACTACTCTGTTGTTTTCTGTAGATAAGTTGCAATTCCTTTAATTAGAAAACTTTTTCCAGTTCCTGCTTCTCCACTCACGTACAGTCGGACAGGTTTAAATGACGTACATGAGCACTCTTTTTTCTCATGATATAAACCATGCTCAATCTGTTCTGTCATCTGATTAAATATATATTTTTTTGCTCAACATTTAGTTGTTTTTCCAATTCTTCTAAGTTTATTACATCCTCTTGAGCTTGTTGCATTGCTCTTTCCACCTCATCCATGGCAGTTGCTGCTTCATTTTGGATAATTGATTCTCCTAGTGGATCCTGACTCAATGAAGCAGAACTTTGACTGTCTTGACAACTGTCTCTTGCAATCTCTGCTGCATTTGTAGCTTCTTGCTGTATTTCGTCGTTCAACATTTTCAGATAATTAGTAAAAACAGGACATTCTATAGTATTTTTAGTTGCATTGAATGAATCTTCATAACTGTCAAAAGTTCCAGTTCTGTACGCCATGGCTTAAAGAGTTGCAAAAGAGCTAAATAGTAAAATTCCCTTTTGTCAGGAGTTTTGCAACTCAGTTTTCGGTGATTAATCAAATGTCCTTTTCTTTGTTTCACTAAACATCCTTCAGATCCAATCACAGCATATACTCCTTTATTGATATCTTCTGTAATATTCCTCTTAAAAGTATAGCTTTGCAGTACTTCATAGAGACAAACATTCTCAGGATGATTACTTCTATTTGGATAGTATGTATCCAACATATTTGTCTTCAAAATATCTGAACTGTCTGGTTCTCTCTCTGCTAAATACAGAATTTCTTGTACAGATTTCAAAACTCGGTTTCGTGTTCTTGCAAGACCTAAACTCACCCAAATGAGTGTTCTAGATTTGGAGTATAGACTTGCAGATGATAAGCAATTCATATGCTCCGATTTCACGATGAGACAACATCTTCAAACTGTAGCTGCACAATTTCTTACTTAGGCTCTTTTCATGAGAACTTTCTTCCCACATTTCCTTTAGTTCAGTCTTTTCAGATGTAGTAATGTTAGACATTACATATCGAGCCACAGCAATGGAGTTGTCTGCAACATATTGAATATCCATGTTAGCACTCCACATGGACAAAATGACTGGGTTATAGTCATTTATGTATTTTGATTCTTCATTTCTTCTTAAGTTGTAGGTATTTTTCTGTGATTTTCTTGTGACAGTATGTCGCAAAGATAACATAAAATTGTTCACTTTTCCTTTTGATATTACTGGACGTGGAAATCCAAATCGAAATTTTGTGTAGAACTTATCCTTAGATTTGTACTTTCGACAACAGTATTTTCCACAATGGGTTTGAACCCGTAAGACTTGATGTCTTAAATTCTTTTGTTCTGTACTTTTTGGTACAGCACATGTAGAGTATTGTTCAATAAAACTCATCACTGTGGCATCTTTGATCCATAGCAGCATATGTATGTGAGGAGCACCTCTTGCTTGATACTCCTTTCTCCAAAAGAAATCCAGAACCTCTCCAAGAGGAGGATTTTTTTTTGTTTGTGATAAAAGACATCATAGCTTCAAATCTATGATTGAAATACCTACATACATTAACTGGATCCAAAGAGCACAGTTATCCAGGTGTCTTGTATTCTATATTTTCTATGTTTGCATTTGCCTCTTGAAGAAATTGAAGTAAATCTTCCCAAGCATACTCTGCACAGCTTAGAGTAAGTAACCATGTAGGAGTTCCTAGGTTTCTTAGCATACATTTCAATTCCCCATGATGACGGTACCAATACTCATTAGTACCACACTGACATGACATAATATTAATTAGCTGGGATTCCAAAACAGTATCTTTCTGTTGTACTTTATCCATAAAGTCCTTTGCCAAAACATTTAGCAGATGTACTCCACTTTTTAATATATGGTTCACTGCATAAGAAAGTCCAGACAAGTCAATCTCAAACAGAAGATGAAACAAATATGGAATACATTGGCGAAACCTTGGATCTTCTGCATATAATCTTGGTGTCCGGTATTCGGATGCAGGAATCTGCACAGGTCGCTCATCATATCGACCACCTTTGCCTGTTGGAAATAACTGAGAGAAACAACAAGCTACCAAGCTTTCTTCCCATCCACTATTGGGACTTTCTTTTGCTTCTTTCATTTGGAATAACTCAATAGTATTCCCCATCACTTCTTTGGAATGCAATGGATGAACACTGTAATGTTCATAAATGTCTTCAGTTCTGGACACATCCACTTTTTCAATTTGTCCAGTTGACAAATCACTGTCCTCTTCTACAGTTGTTTCCTCTTCTTGTACATATACATTTTTATAGTATTGATTATTTTTTACCAAATACAACATTGCCTTTTTCACTTTCCTAACATTAACTTATTCTTGCCAGATTTTCTTACTCTTCGAAGGAACGCCATTAACTAGAATAACTAGAGGTTCCTCGTCCACAATTTCTACACCAATAGTTTCAATATTTTTTTTTTAAATCTAGAGGCAAATATACAAATCTTCCATTTAATCTTCTCAGTAAATGCAAAGGAGGCAATTTCCCTGTCTTAGGCTCCATACGAACAATAGCCTGAAATGAATGCACACATTGAATGGGAATAGACTCATAAGTATTTAAATCCATCAGTTCAGAAGGAATATTTACCAACTCAAGATTATTATGTACAGCTCTAGCAGGTATTTTGTTTTCATTTAATTTATTATAACAATATTTACGAATGCGTTGATCAGAACCCAAATCAGAACAATTCTATACCAACAAATCAGTTGCAAATTACTTCCACTGAATATTATTCTCCTTCTCACTTCTAAAATATAGATCAGCTAACCTGGTCTGATTTTTATAAAGAATTAATTTACAACAAATACAAGAAAAGTTTGACCTTTCCCCTGAAATGACCTTAAACCTTGTTCAAAATTTTCTGTACTAAAATTTCGTACTTTTTCTTGCACATTTCCTTCTATTTATGTATCTGTTTCTGCACTGTCTTCTTCAGGACCAAAGTAACAAACCTCAATTTCTTCACAAATGTTGATTACATCTAAGACAGATCCATGCAAAAGAGCACTGTTTAACAGTTTTAGCTTAAGTGCTGGACGTTTTGCATAATACAACTTTCTCACTAATTTCCTCACTTCAGTATGATGCACTGCTAACATCCTGAAATGGTGAAAAACACTCTGACATACTTTTTTAGAAAGACAAGCCAGAGAATGACCTTGCAAACCTGATTTTTCTCCCACTCTGCAAAGGTCTAATTCTTGCAACATCTTAATCTTTTGTTTAACACTTTTGTTAGTATACTTACGTAAGAAATTGCGAAAAAAATCAATTGAATCCTGTCATACACTACAAATACTACTACAATTCCAAGTGTAAACTGGAGCTTTAGGACGTCTCCCTAAAACTTCATCAGCTAACACCTCTTCTGCATTTCTAGGGACAATTTTCTCTATTTCAATCAGACAACCATTCTTAACCTCATAAGCACGACCACTGGTTTCAACTGCATGCAACAAATCATTATTCTGAAGGTAACTCTCTTCGTTAAAAAATGGCTCACAACTTGAACTATGTTTCCATTCTCCAGAAAAAACATTACAAAAATAAGTTCTATTAAGTAGTCTTTTCCACTTACTTTTGGCCTTCATAACATTATTTGGCTTATCTAGTGTTCGAATCCTATTAATTACTAAAATGAATACGTTTTTTTTTTAATTCAAAAGCCTTCTCAACAATTGTTTCAATATGTTTCTTTTTCTTATAATAGGCTGTTTTTCTTTTACAATTCTTTATATTTTTTAATAAATTTAAAACAACTCTGTTATAAAACATTTGCTTCCGATTTTCAAAAAACTGATTTTTTCATCTATTACTATGCACAATATCTTCACCACATAGTTTCCCATCATTTTTCTTTTTTGTCTGATTTTTCTTTGTAGTTACAGATATATATTTATATATTTTTCCTGATTCTCCACACTTTTTTTAGTTTGTGTTATTTTCCTTTTAAAATTGTTTGTTGTCTTACCAGGAGCTTTCTTCTTTTTTCCACACATTGTTGTTTAGATAAATCTTGTACTTGTTTTTTCTTGCAAAAGTAAGCCTGTTTATATCTTTTTCTTTTCTCTCTCTTCGAAGGCATAATGCATTTTATTTCTGTTGATAATTAAAATCTGTTGAGAAGAAAAAAAAACATGTTATTTGAAATTAAGAGTCCTGACACACATGCTGCATAGGACTTTCTAGCACTACATATCCAAAAGCCTGACTCACTTCATGAGTACATGTATTCCCAAATTTTAAAACGCACCAACTAAGCAAATTATTCTGCCACAATTTCCTGAAATGAATAGTGACTCACACTGTGATCTAAGGAGACCATAACGTCCCTAAAGTTCAGAGTCAAACAGGTTACCTCTAACCAGTAAGCACAAAAGACACGTCAGTCTATCAACATGATTTAACAATATGAATTCTTTAAACACTTAGAGAATTTAGGGTCAAAGTGATAGTTTAACGACCTGCCACAGTTCTATTCCCCAACTATACAGTATCAATAACCTACTGAACTGGGGGTCTCGCAAAAAAGTGCCAATAAGAGCCCAAGAATACAAGGAAAAGGAGCAAAGAAACAGCAGTATTTTAAAGACACAGAGACCCTTGAGCAGAGCTTGGATTCCCATCAATTGTCTGTGTGATCAGTATTATCATCTAGTCATCCACCCAGTCCAATGATATGTTGATCATAGAGACTATCTTCAAGGGAAAACACTCTCAATTGAGTCAGCGTGGGAGTGCCAGAAAGTGAAAGAACAGATCGTATGTTTCTTAGGTCAATGATCACGCGGAAACTTGTGCAGTGCATGAAAAGGTGAGTTCAGTATTTTAAAACAGAGTTGGTAGGAGAGAAATAAAATTCATTATAGATATCACCTCACACTATAAATGAAAACAAAAACAGTGCAAAAAGCAGTGTTAACAAATAACATCTAGTTATCAAGGTCGACATTTTTCAGCCATATGCGTAAAACTGCCCAAGGCTTTCTTCAGTACCTCTGTTCGTCAAGATTTGCTACTGCATCGCCATACCAACTTAAGACCACAAAAATGTCAAAAAATAAATGGACCTCCACCTTGGACTCAGAAGACTCTGGAGGCAATGACGGACAGAGCGGGCCTCGTATTCCTGAGTAAGGATCCAGGTGAGGTGAATCCAGTCCCCGGTCAAGACGGTTGCCACCTGTATCCCATGAAGCGGGGGATCTGTAAAGGAAAGGTTGTATATATTCTAACCTTTATTGTGGTGATATTTATGAAATGTATTTGTTGACACTTTAGTGGTCCAAATCCACTAACTCTGCTGGCAGAATGGAGTTTAGCACCCCCTTATTATTAATAAGGTCGGGGTGTTAGGGACAGGGGCTCTTGATATAGGATTTTATTTCAAAGTATAATAAAAGTGGAATTAACTCCAGTTTGTGTGTGAACCACAAATCAGTAGGAAATGTGCTTTTGCAGAAAACATAAACATAGCAAGGCGCCAGACTGATTCCATGCACCCCTGTAGGATATGCAGTCCCTTGGACCAGCTAACTCACAGTGCTACCATTAGCCCTATAAATACGGACTAGGAGCAAACAAATCTGGAAACCACTGAACATGACAACTCTGTTCCCTCAAGAACCAAGGTAATGGACTTAAAACACACTCATGCTCACTTTTGCTCAGAGAAATATACAAAGAATACACGAAGGGGCATTTTCAATATTTATTGAACTATACTAATTCTTTCATGAAAATATGAGCTGCGATGAGAAATAAACAGAAAGAGATAAAGGTTATAATGAGTGTCAACAGAGTGAATAAACTAAAGAGTTCCTCCATTGTGTTGAGACAGCCTATATATGCATACATATTAAAGATTATAGCAATTCAGCATACCCTTCCAATGCTAACCATAACATATATGTCTAGTGTGTGAATGTATGGTCTGCTAAGAAATTCCCTTCTGGATGATCTAACTGCGTTACCTGTTGCGTAAGAGTTGAGGACCCTTTTTTGGTCTTGAACTGGACACCACTCACAGAGATGTCAGTCAGCTGGTAGTCAAAATATTCAGCATGCAGAAACCCCTCGAAGTCAGCAGAAGTGTCTCCTCTGAATATGTTAGGAATCAAAAGGTTATATATAGAAAATGACATCCTTGCTTCGGGCTAAGATTGTTATCAGACTATCATTGGTTGTGTTCCACAAATAGCTGTGTAACCATAGGTATGTAATAATAAACACATTTGCTTCGAGCACGTGAGGGACTCCTACCTAATGCCAAGAAAGTGTGAAAGTGATACTCACAAAGTGTTCCAGATTGGCAAGGGTGGTGCTTCCAAGAAACTAGTCCTAGTGACATGAATGTAAATGTGTGTCAATAGTCAATGTGGCAAACAGAAGGCAACTTTAGGAAATGATCATGTACATGTAAGAATGGCAGTAATTTCTACTGGGCCTAACTCGGGCCACTCCTCATACATATGTTGGTTTAAGAAGCTATCATAAAGAATCTACTGATATGTTAGCATATATATAAAGAAAATGCTAAAGTTTCAGTAAAATTATGCACTCTTGCTATTTAGAGACTCAAAGCATAACGCCATTCCAATGTATAATAAAAATATAATAGCACCTTGACAGTAAAACCAGTCTGAATAAAAATGTCATACCACATTGGAAGTCAGATGTTCACCTGTTCTGTGCGGTAGATGAAAAAAAAATTCCGGGCATCCAAAGACAATGTTCCCAAAGGAAAACCACAGTACTAATCAATAGAGTTGGAATGTTCCCATCCCACCCTCACATCAGCTGCTGAGGGAGAAAATACAGCCACCGGATGTTCCATTAAAACAGAGCTTAGATCCAAACGCCAGGGTGCAGAAGCAACCCAGGAGAGCTTATAAAACTCAGCCAAGAACAGAGTTATTGGCAGGGGACAGTTGTGCAGATCGGTCTTCACCTAGTCGACCATCACATATGTGTTCCAAGGCTCACCCACTGCAACCCCAAGCACACGTTCGTGACATACTTGTAAGTGCACAAGAGACAGGGGAGGACAGGCTATTTGCAATGGAGCCAGAAAGAGAGAAACCAATGCTGATCTGGTTCCTGAAGCAAAGGTATGCAAAGTAAATGCACCATGCATTCACAGTACAAACAGGCAATGAGCCAGTGCCAGCTCCATTTGGTCTTGAATTGGGACATGTATTGCAGAGCAAAAATAATAAAAGCACTATCCCAGCAATTAGGATCTGGACCAGTAGAAGTCCTCCACAAATGCTTTCAAGAACTGAGTGGATGAAAGATGGAATAACCCCAATCACCATCTGGAAGGTGCTGACCAACCCAGAGTCAATGCTTTAAAAAAAACTCTGCAATTCTAGTTGTAGTAGACATGTTCAAAATATGATGGACCAACTCCCCAAAAGGTTGTAGGAAGTTAGTAAGGAGAAGCACCTGTATCTCTGAAGAGGAACAGCCCACCTGAAAGTCAAAAACTCTGTGGCCCAAGTTAAGGCCATATCTTTTTGAAAAAATAAGGCTTTCAGTTTGCTCTGGGCTTTTAAGTTGCACATTTTAAGATTAATGGAAGGCCACAGAGTAATCTCCTTAACTGCATGGGCATGCAGAAACAGGCCTTGTGTGCAACCTGTTACAATGGAAGATACAGTCACTACATAGGCAACCCCTGGCTTCATTCCATAGTAACTTTGATCATTCAACATCAGGTAACTCCCATTGGTGAGTAATCTGAAAGTTGGATGCATCACAGCCACCGGAGACCCTTGCTATCAGCAAGACAGGTTTGCCACAGACACATTTCATGCCCCATGCAACAAAACCTCCCTGTATACTACAGACTCACTTAGGGCCCAGTTACAAGTTTGATGGATATGCAGCTGGTCCTCCCCTTCTCCGTACCATCAAACCCATGGTGAGGCCGCCCGCCAGTTTAGGAGTATACTCGTGTCTGGCAGGCTTATTGTTTTAGCTTTCCCACATGCACTGCAATAGGAACACTAAAAACTGTTTCTGCAGGGCATAAACAGTAAGGTCAATGCTCTGCAGGAACTGTTTTGCATGCACACAGGGGGGGCCATGTTGTGCCTCCTGTGAGCATGCACAGGGCTCAGAGGCACCATGTTTCCTCTTTGCCAGGGTTCTCATGAAGGAGGAACAGCCATGTGAACCCTGCTGGAGAGGAATCTCCTAATGTGCTTGGATGGACCACAGTGGTCCGCCTAGCATTTGGATTATTTCTGACTGCCACATACTTTTCCTTGGTGGCTCAGGCTTTGGCTGTCGCTTTACCCATCTCATAATAGGGCGGTGGGAAGACCACTGTTGTAGCGTCCTTGTGAGTCTGGTGGTTTGTGGAGTGACAGACTCATAATCAGCCCCCAAAGGTATTCTCCAAGTCTGAGCCGCTGAGAAAAATTTCAGTGTGCTTATTTCCATACCAGAATGTGAATGGTTGTTCCCTTTGTTCACGTATGTACCCTTCCCCCAACGCTGTATATCTGCCCGTTTGATGGTGTCATAGACAGTACTGAAAGTACTGAAAGACAGCCCTGAATTGGCAGTGTAATGTATCCATGGATTATGCAATCCAAGGTTGTTATTTCTGCAATGGTGAAATACATTCTCTCCTGCTTCCCAATGTGTAACATGGTATATCTAGCATCTTTCTTTGCCTTTGCTATCTGTTGTTCTCAAGAGATGATACCGTGAAAACAGATTGGTGTTGTTAATGTACCTCCAGAGCACATAGCCAGAATTGACCTAAGCTGGAACTGCCCATATTGTAATGCAGGCAAGTCTGACTGAAGCACATCTACTGTGGAAGAGACAATGCTACTTAGGGAATATATTCTAGTTGATAGCGTAGTCATACTGTTGTCTACCATCAGCAGAGCCTATTTGAAGTTGGCCCTGTCAATCTCACGCAGACTTTCAGCAGATTCTTTTGAGAAATATTTGATAGCTCGTTATAGACAGCATATAGGAAGCATTTTTAACAAGATTTATGAGAACCTGAGAATAAGTCTTGTATTTCCAAGTCATCATATAAATGGGGCAAGTGCATTGTTTTCTGGGACAGTATTGAGGTTGGAAGTCAATCAAGGCACAACTTCCCAACACCGTATGTCATTGCCACCCACTAGTTTTAATTCTGCACATATTGCGTCATACATAGGAACCTATCCTGTTTCTTGTTATTGTCTAGTGGTCACACTAACCATCCCCTACAATTGGGATCTAATTAGTTATGTCTACTCTTATGCAGCCAATTGTCTATAGTGTTTTCATCATATGGTGTTATTTGCTGCCAGTTGGCAAATTGTGTAAGAGTGGGAACCTGTGGTGTGTTCAAGTCTTTTATCTTGGCTAGGAAAAGATACATAGTCTGTTGCACAGTTTTGATCAGGTTGTGGTATTAGGCGGGCCCTAAATAATACCTTTGTTCCTTGAACCTGCCAATCCTAAGTCCTCTATATAGATTTAACATCTACTATATCCCTCTGAAAGTCAATCACTTGTAAAGAGAGCTGGAAAAGAAAGAAAGCAGAATATATCAACTTGGTGTCAGTTAACATATTTTTCTTTGCAGTTCATGCTGCAAGCCTATAATACAATGAGGCTAAGTTAGATATTTCATAACTAGAAAAATCATCAAATTATTTTGAACTACCCTTTGGCTGGTGTAGGGCAATGCTCCCATTGAGTAAAGGTGAAAACTTCACAAGGTGTACTAGCCCTGCTGACATTTTCACCAAGGACAAATCTCTTTGTTCACAGCGTGATGATGCACGTGGTTTTAGAACCAAACTCACTGTGTGCAATGCAAAGGCGGTCTGGGACATTCAGGAAAAGGAAGAACACGTCACAAAACCAATCCAGATAATTAGGAAAAGCACTGCAACAGTAAACCCAAGGTGTAACCATGGAAAAACTAAGTATGTTTTTTCATACAACGATTGAAGACATGCACCTTTAGTTCAAACATCAGGGGTAGTGGGGGTTATGGAACGTCAGATGAGTCGAAGGAGAAGTCATCAAAATCAACCAAGTATCGAGACACCATCTGGTCTATCCTGTGCAGCTAACATGCTAGTATAAGTGAGGCAAAGAATCACTCTGTGGTCTATCACTATAAACCCTGTTTTCCTCTGGATTCTGACTTGAAATCCGTGTGTCTGTACTTGTAGACTGCACAGTAGTGGTGTTTCTAAATCAGGTAGAAGGGATACTTCTCTATTATTCAGAACAGGCTTTATATGCAAGTAAAGCTTCCATCTGAACCTCCTGTGTGACAGTGAAAGGAGATTAGTAGTTACCCAGGAGTCCATGCAGCTTACTGTTGAGAATTGTCCACATAGTATGGTTTGATCTGATTATTCGACAAAAACATTTTGCCTCATTGTCCAGCAAGGGCCAGAGGAAATATGGTTTGTGCACCTTCAACAGACAAGATGGGCACAGGTGATCTTAAAGATGGTCCAAACTTTTTTGTCCACAATCATTTCCCTGATCCTCGATCTTCAGTTGATTCTTGTCTGAACAACTTTCATTTCTCCAATGGCAGTGCATTTCACTTGGATGTTGCTTTGTCCGTCTCGAAAATTATTCAATTCCTTTAAAACAGCCAAATGTCCTTTGATGTGAAAGAGTGTTTTAACCACCACCTTGCTGGCACTATTAAGGTCTGGGACCCCCATCTTAACCACAAATAGGAATTCATAATGAGTCTGACCACCGAGGAATTTTCTTGGCACGTTATTCAAAGCTCTCTGGACCCCATATAGGTGAAGAATCCAACTGCAACCCTTGCTGTTAAAGACTGCTTTAAATCCCAGTTTTCACTCTCCAGGACCACGTTTCCCTTAGGATGGTATGGAGATGATTAACGCAGGGTCACACCCAAATTATTTTGCCCTCTTTGTAAACCCGAGAGCCAAGTGCCAGACTCTAGTAGGGATGTAATATGTAAACGGCACATGTCCTGATAAAGACTCGCAGATACTTTAAAATATTTTGGGTGTCAGTCGATCATTGTCGCCCTACCCACAGGAATTGAAAGCAGGAATCCACTGCCACCAAGATGTACCTGTCAGCACCATCCAATGATAGTGGCTGTAGTGGTCCAAATATAAACAAGCCAAAGGTGTGTAGAAATAAAAATAGGTGTCTTGGGTGGGTGCACTAGTGTTTGATTGTTTGAAAATGCGTTATTTGATTTCACAAATAGATAAAACCGTAAAAGCAGCAATTCATGACAATATACAAACTTACTTAGATTTAAGAACTGCTAATTCATTTTCTTATCCTCAAAATATTTTTTAAAAACCCAACATAATTCCCACACAATACTCATCATGCAATAGTTGCAAGAATAAAAGGGCCGGTCAGCATTGCCTGTTTAAAAAGGATTTTATCTATCCAACCCGTTCAATCGCATAGAATTTACAGAAAAAGATCACGTGTAATAAGGATTGGTTTGACAAATCGTCACACGGACACTTAATAAGTATTCTGGACCAATAATTGGTGTTCGGGAATGTGACCAGGCGAAAGAAACAGTCACAACTAAACCTTGTCAGAATATACCTGTCGTAACCACGTAAACACCACACTAGATAGGGCTGTATGTTAGTAGCCTTTCTGTAATAGAGAAATCATATCAGCCCCGTGCATTTGAAGAAGCTATACCCTCATGTGTTGTCAGTATTAGTCTTAGTCGGCTATTACTATTTGGTATAACTCTGTCCCCCACTCCTGGAATCTGAGCATACATTATGTTTTTTGCATCTAACTTGTAGGATTACTTGAGTAGAAAGCTTTTCATCAAGTGTGTGTGATTGCACACAGCATTGATGGCCTATATCTGTCTATTCTGATATTGGAATGAGTTATCAAAGTAACTGTGGTGGTGAAAACCATCACATTTGCTGCCTTATCGGCAAATCAATTCCCTGCAATAAGCACACCAATAAATTGGTGACTCAACGTTTGGATGACATTAGCTTGTTGCAAGCATTCTTTCAGCTTTGTCACCTGTTTGTAAAGCAACTTATGCATCTCTGTGCAGCCTTTTGAATCCCTGAATCCATCCTGGCTCTAATAATGAAGATACTCATTATATGACTGCACACAGTAGTACAAATAACACTCACAGATGGTGGGGAATCCAGCATCTGTATTCTGTAGTGCTAGTACTGGAGCCTTAAGTTCTTCAAGCTGTGTCATGGATTCACTGGGTGACTATGTGTAGGTTTTCCCAGGATGGAAGTTTCCATCTTGCATGTACCCTTTAACAACTCTGTATGCAGCTGGATATTGCTGTTTTGTCCTTAGGGCAATTATGCAGAAAAATCAGTGTGAATGATGTAGTCATAGTGATCCAGAGGCATTATTTCATTACTTAACCAACATTGTTGCTAGTACTTGAGCAATGTCCGTGTTTTTAATATAGAGCCTCATGTGTAGTCCAATTCTGTGGCAGTCAGGTAGTTTGCCCATTTTAGCCATCTCGGATGTAGAACTTTTTTATTCGGAATGCTAGTTCTTGCAACCTGCTCTAAAGTTGACAATGGTGTCAAGACAATAACTCATTTCCTTTGCACGCTCTCTCACTGTAACAGTCTAGACTGCTGTCAACATTTTTTCTGTCTGTGCAATCCACATTTCAGAATTTGCATAGGGATGCAATTTATATTAAATTGGTATGTCTCCTTTATTGAAGGTGACATATGTGTAGCCTGATGTCCCAACAATTACATGGATCACCAGGTTTGTTGTGTTTACACATGTGTGTAAATGTTTGGAAGCTATCATATCAGCTTGGACGGAATGCAACATTTCCATTTGTTCTTCTGTCTCAAGTGTGCGTAAATTGTCTGGACGACTTAAGTCATGAAAGGTCTACCTGTTCTGCATAATCAGGAGTGCTTGTCCTGTCAAAATTTAGGAATGGTGGTTGGGGGTTAGAGCAATTTGCATTAAAAAAAAAATGAGTACCAAGGCTCCTGCCTTCACTTAACAGCTTGCATCCCAAAAATAAGACACTGAGGTTGGCAATAATTGATTTTTGAAGCTGAATCTATAACCAGTGTGAGCAAACCCCAAAATGATGTGGTACACTGTGGTCAAGTGCTCCATTAGGTCATTGTCTTTTAAACATATGTCATCAACATATGACAATGCCTGATCATCAAAGTTCACAAGTAATTCTGTGACTCTTGCTGAAAATAGACCTGGGCTATTCTTATACCCTTGTAGTCAATGATAGAATTGTTTCTGAGTGCCTAGCACCATAGAGGAAATCAAATACCTGCTTTTGTGTGTTATATCCTGACAGAAAAATCTATTTGAGTTATTTATTGTTGTTTTGTATTTATTCCACACAATGTTATTTATTTGTGCAGCACTCTGTGCATTTTGTACTGCGAATGTTCGAGTAGCTGTGTTCAAATGTCTATAATCTCATAAAATACGTATAATTGATCTGGTTTTATGACTGGAAAGAGAGGATTATTTATTGATGAGTAGCAACTTTTTAACCATACCTTGATATTCAAGTTGTTTTAGAATTTTCCTCACTTATTGTTTTGGTTCAGTTTTTATTGGTTATTGTCTTTGAGCTTGTTGGGATGTCCTTAAAGGTATATCATGGTAAGGCGAACTATCAACCTACCCCACATAGTTGCTGTATAACCCAGGAGCTAGCGTTGAAGCCCACATCCTGGCATGTGATAGTTTAATTGATTCTGGCACAAAGTCGGAGAAAGCCAGCAAATTTACAGTTTCCCCTTTTGGGCAATCCATTACGAAGTTAGGTGGTCAATCTTTTTCAGCCAGTAAGCTGGCATAACCCCGATTGACTTCCTCCCAAAAGAGGACAATAATAAACCTTGGAACATGCCTCTCCAAAAATAGCTGGAATTCTCACAACCTATGTTAGACTCCTAACCTCTTATCAGGTTTTTCCACTGTGACATACTCAGTCAGCGCTACTCCCACCAGACAATCTATCAGGTTTGGCAAACTATTGTGACTTCTGGTGCACTGTCCAGCATTGTCAATTCTCATTTCCTATTCACAAACAGAGTCCTCAAACTCTGGGGGCTACATTTTTTTTTAATTGAGCTTTTGATATTTCAGGCTTGGCATTGTGTTTCATTATGTATTCAAATTAGTGTTATGAGTCCTTTCTTTCTTTCACAAGCTCTTCGGATCCCCGCTCTGACTGTCCTCCTAGCCCCGAGCACCTTAAGAATGTATCCTGAAAGAGACATGAGAAACAGGGATCAGTATCTAATACCTGCCAGATGGTTTAACAATTTCATGGTTACTTCTGTTGTAACAGTATTCGGTGGATTCAGGTGTAGGTGACCCACCCTGTGATTGAGTTTTTTATTTATTTTTCTTATTGTTCCACTTCTTCTTTCTCGTATGTACTGCCGCAAGGACCAATCTTTTACCAGGGGAGCCATCACCTTTGGCAAGCAATTGTTAGTATCCTATGCTTTTCCTGTCGGCCTGCATAGGGTAATACTGCTTCAAGCTGGGGATTTTTGTGCAATCCCAACCGATTTTTTGGGTGGGTTTTTATTCCATTACTGTATTCAATGTTTGAGGGCTAATGCCTGCTGTAGTTAATTATGGTGCCACAGCTTGAACAGTATTCACAGGTGCATTATGAATTGTGTAAGCTTTCTGTATATTTTTACTAGGTTACTGTATAATCCTCGTATCTGGTATGTGGTCAGATGATCAACATTGGGATATGGTGTGTAACCGGCTAAGACTGGTCATGTTGCCACCTCATTGCTGAGTTGGCCAAGTCTCACGTCTTGCATACTATTTGGGAAGGGCACATTTAAACCAATTGGTACGTAAATGTAAATGTAAATGTACATGTATTTATATAGCGCAAATCACCCACATCGCAGGCATCTATGCGCTTGCTTAGGGAACCCGTCCTGGTATTCCCCTGTGAGATACCCCGGCAGGGTATCCACAAGGTGAAAGCCAGGCATCCCGCCGCGAGGGGCCGTTGTGGAGATTAAGCAAGCTATTGCCCAGAGTCGCAGAGTGTGAACCCGTGAGTCGAGTAGGCACCGGAGAGAGAATTATCGAGTCCGTGGAATTATTGAACCCAACCCCCGTCGGGGCGGGGAATTGAACCCTGGTCCGGGGCCGATCTCAGCTTCCGGGTCTGCCGCCTCTAACCCCTGAGCCCTGAGCCACACATGTTTTTGGTACGTTAGAGGAATTTCTAGTTCCTTATATGCAGTATATTCTACAGGTATTTAACCTACTTCATATTCTTGAAATAGCTGTTTAGCATAATTTGACCCAAGATTAAAATAACTTTGTCCTAAATGCTTTGTGTGCCTCTACCATAAAGGTAATCTCCACACCTTCAGGGTGAGGGCATGTTTTAGCAGTTTTTGAGTGACTGTTTGCCTGCAGTTTTCAGAAATATTTTTTGCCATTGTATTTTAATAAATGTATTATAATATTCGACTGACACAGTGGGAACAATATCTTTTCAAGATTCAATTTACCAACAGGCAAAACATAGGGTGACCTCCTCAGCCGAGGACAATGATCCCTAACACCAAGGCGTCTCCGGTTTTAAAAGGTTATAGGAGTCTCTGAGGAATCATGATTGAACTACTCAGTTGATCCATACAAAATACAAAACCAACCAATACTGACAATTCCATGTCATGTAGTTTTGAAAAATAAGTAGAAAATGCACGTATGACAAAAACCTAGGAAGGTGCCAGAATGTTTTCATGCAACTCCATAGAATATGTTGTCACTTGGACCAGCTAGCTCACAGTACCACCGTTAGCCACCCATAACCTCTACCGGGAGCAAACAGTTCTGGCAACCACTGAACATGACAATTCTGTTTCCTCAGGAACAGTACTGATGGACTTAGAAATATTCGATCAATCACTTGTGCACTGTTTTGCTCAGAGAAATAAAAAAAAAATGAAGGGACGTTTTTAATATTTAATGAGAAGTTGTGATTCTCACGAATAAAATATGAGCTGCGATGATTAATAGACAAAAGCAGAAAGAGGTTATAATGAGTCTCAACAAAGTGAATAAAACAAATAGTTCCACTGTCTTGTCGAGACAGCTTTTATATGCATACATATAAAAGATAATAGCAATCAAGCGTAATCCTATGAGGCTCACCCTAACATATGTGTTAAGGGTATCAATCAATCAATCAATCAGGAGTTTGTTAAAGCGCGACTACTCACCCGTAAGCGTCTTAAGGCGCTAGGGGTAGGGGGGTGCAGGTTCCATTCCATCAAGGAGGGGGTCTGTCGAAGAGCCAGGTTTTGAGGTTTCTTGCAAAGATGGGGAGCGATGTTGTCTGTCTGAGTTGGAGCGGAAGGGCGTTCCATGCTTTGGCCGCGAGGAAGGAGAAGGAGCGGCCTTCCGATCTGGTCTTTCTGGTGCGGGGGATCACAGCGTAGGAAAGCTGGGCTGATCGTAGGGTCCTTTGGGGTGCGTGGAATTTGAGTCGGCTGTTCAGGTATGCTGGTCCGGTGCCGTGGCGGGCCTTGTGTGCGTGGGTGAGCATCTTAAAGGTGATTCTCACCTCGACGGGGAGCCAGTGGAGTGTGCGCAGGTGCTGGGAGATGTGGCAGTGTTTTGGCAGGTTGAGGACCAGTCTTGCGGCTGCATTCTGGATGTTCTGTAGCTTGCGGATAAGGTTTTTGTTTATTCCGGCGTAGAGTGCGTTGCCGTAGTCGAGTCTGCTGGTGACCAGGGCGTGAGTGACTGTCTTTCGGTGTTTGAGGGGGATCCATTTGAAGGTCTTACGAAGGAGGCGGAGGGTGTGGAAGCAGGAAGATGAGACAGAGTTGATCTGGCGGTCCATTTTGAGCTCGGAGTCCAGGATGATTCCCAGGTTGCGTGCGTGGTCTGTGGGGGTTGGCGGGTGTCCGAGGGTGGTGGGCCACCAGGTGTCGCTCCAGGCGTCGGTGTTTGGGCCCATGATGAGTACTTCTGTTTTGTTGGTGTTTAGTTGAAGGCAGCTGTTTTTCATCCATTTGGCGACGGCTTCCATGCCTTCTCGAAAGTTGCGTCTGGCGGTGTTGGGCTCGTTGGATAGGGAGAGGATGAGCTGGGTGTCGTCTGCATATGACACGATGTTGAGTCCGTAGATTCTGACGATGGGGGCAAGTGGAGCCATGTAGACGTTGAAGAGCGTCGGGCTGAGGGAGGAGCCCTGGGGGACTCCGCAGGTGATCGGTGTGAGGTCCGTGAGGAAAGGGGGGAGTCTGACCCGCTGCGTCCTGCCGGAGAGGAAGGAGCATATCCAGGCGAGGGCGTTGTCCTGGATTCCTGCATCGTAGAGTCTGCGTATTAGGGTGCGGTGGGAGACTGTGTCGAACGCCGCTGATAGGTCGAGGAGGATGAGGGCTACTGTTTCTCCTTTGTCCAGTAAGGTGCGGATGTCGTCTGTTGCGGCGAGGAGGGCGGTTTCCGTACTGTCATTTTTTCTGAAGCCGGATTGGGAGGAGTCAAGGATGTTGTGTTCTTCAATGAATGTGGCGAGTTGGCAGTTGATGGCTTTCTCGATGACTTTCACTGGAAACGGGAGCAGGGAGATGGGTCTGTAGTTTTTGAGGTCTGTGGGGTCCGCTGAGGGTTTCTTTAGGAGGGGGTTGACCTCGGCGTGTTTCCAGTCGTCGGGGAACGAGGCGGTCGCCAGGGAGCGGTTGATGGTTTGGCGGAGCATGGGTGCGATGGTGTTGGCGGCTCTGTTGAAGATGTGGTGGGGCAGGGGTCCGTGGGGGCCCCTGAGTGGATTGACTTCATTGTCTTCAGTGTGTCTTCGGTGGTGAGGGCTGTCCAGTCATCAATCGCTGGTTTCCGGGTGTCGGGGGTGGTTGGTGAGGGTTCAGTGTGTTGGTTGTCTTAGTCGAAGTTGTCGTAGATGCTCTTGAGTTTGTGGTGGAAAAAGATGCTGAGTTTGTCGCAGAGGTCTTGTGAGGGAGGGATGTCGGTAGACTCGCTGGTGGGTTGGGCGCACTCCTTGATGATGCTGAAGAGTTCCTTGCTGTTGTGTGCGTGGCTGAAGATTCTGTCTTCAATCGCTTTTTTCCTCGTTTCTCTGATGAGTTGATGGTGGGCGGCTCTGAAGTTGTCGGCTTCTGTGGATTTGGTGTTTCTCCAAGCCTTTTCAAGGCGGCGGCATGTGCGCCTGGACTCTCGAAGTCCGGTGGTAAACCATCTGGCTTTCTTGGCACGGGTATTGTTTTTCTTGAGGGGGGCTATGGTGTTGGTGCTGTCCGAGATCCATCTATGCAGGGTTCGGGCTGCGGTGTTGGGGTCGTCGTTTTACGCGATGGTTGGGGTGGAGTTGTTGAGTGAGGAGGTGAGATGGTCATCAGTGATTTTGGTTTCTTTGTGGAAGCAGGTGCTGGTGTCTGTGGATGGTGGGTGTTCTGAAGGTGAAGTGGACGCAACGATGGTTGGTCCATGGGAGTTTGGTGGTGTGGCTGAAGGTGATGGAGTTTCCTGTAGTGAAGAGGGGGTCGAGGGTGTGTCCTGCTGAGTGTGTGGGCTCGGTCACGATCTGGCAGAGTCCAATGTTGTGGAGGTTGTCCAGGAGGGATGTGGTGTTGGGGTCCAGTTGATTGTCGAGGTGGAAGTTGAGGTCTCCCAGCAGGGTGTAGTTGGTGGATGCGATGGCCTGCGGGGAGATAATGTCCGTGATGGAGTTGGCGAAGGGTCTGCGGGGTCCAGGGGGTCGGTAGATGAGGGTTCCTCGGAGGGCGGCGGTGGGGCTGGCCAGTATCTTGAAGTGAAGGTGTTCCATCAGTTCTGTGGACTCGTCAGGGAGTGTGCTCAGGCGGAGGCTGGATTTGTGGACGAAGGCGATTCCTCCTCCTGGGTGGATGGGGCGGTCCTTCCTGGGGATCTTGTATCCTTGGGGGATGGCGATGGCGATGTCCGGTCCCGAGGTGGTGTTGGTCCAGGTTTCGGTGAAGAATGCTACGTCTGGGGTGGTGCTGTCGATGAGGTCCCAGATTTCTGTTGCGTGTTTGTGGATGGATCGGACGTTGAGGAGGATGCATTGCAGGGTCTTCGGTTCGGTTGTGTTCTTGTGGGCGGGTTGTGCTGGATCCGTGTTCTTGGCGGTGCTGCAGGTGTTCCGGCAGCAGTGACAGCTGAAGGTTCCATGTGTGTCGGCTGGTGATGCTAGCTTGCAGTTGTTGTTGCAGCCTGGGTTGAGTGCGTGGAGTGCTGCTGGGTCGTAGCGTTGGCGGGGCGGAGGTCCGGGGTTCCTGGTGCTGGTTGCAGATGGGTCGCAGACGGGCGCAGACGGGCGCAGACGTGCTTGCCTTTGACGTGCCTTCGGTGCACCAGCGGCGCGCCCGCAGCCCGCGGCCATTAAGTAGGGGTCGGGGAGGGCTGGACAGCTGGGAGGCGGGGAGGGGAGCTGGATTGGGCCGGTCGTGCTGGGGGGGGAGGGGCCGCGGGGGCAGCAGCGGTGGGGAAAGGTAAAGGGAGGAAAGAAGGGATAAAGAAAAAAGGGAAAATAAGCAGAAATAAGGCACAAAAGAGCAGAGATGCAGAAAAGAGCAGAAAGGTGAAAGATAGAAAGGGTAAAAAAACGAGTGAAAACGAGTGAAGGAGCAGAGGGAGAGAAAGGGAAAATGGGCAGAAATAAGGCACAGAAGAGCAGAGGTGCAGAAAGGTGAAAGATGGAAAGGGGAGAAAAACGAGTGATGGAGCAGTAAGAAAGAAAGAAAGTCAGAGGTCCACTGGACCACCAGGGATGAGGCGCAGGGAAACCTGCGGGTGGAGGAGGGCCAACACTGATGATTGCAGGGGCAGGGGCACCTCACTTAATGGTGAAGCTGCGAGGGTGGGAGAGCAATTTCACTGACAATGAGTGGTCTGACCGGAAACCCCCTTCGGGATGATGTAACTCATTTACCAATTGGTTAAGAGTGTAGGACCCCGTCTTGATCTCGAACTGGACACCACTCAGGGAGATGTCAGTCAGCTGACTGGTAAAAGATTTATCATGCAGATGCCCCTCAAAGTCAGCAGAAGTGCCTCTATTGCAAGCATTTATGCTCATACACAGAACTGTGCACAGAGACTGAATTGGGTGTACCAGAAAATCACCTCAGTACCTAGAAAACCCCAACCAGCTAGCATCAGTGTCACATTACCTCTTTGTCCCATAGCAAAGTAACCAATGATTAGGCAACCTAGAATATGCAACTTAGGACCATCTCAGGAATAGTAGGAAGTGAGAACACTCTTTTGTTATTCTCTCATACCAGTTCACAACAGGAGTAAAATAAGAGACACAGTAAGGTTAAAATATTTGTTTTAACGGCTGTTTCATGCGCAGTATTTTAGTCAACATAAGCAGACATATGATTAAGAATAATATGGTCAGGATGGTTACAATTCCATAAAATACAAAAGGAGGAATCATATTACAATGATAGTGCAAACAGGTTATATAGCGCCTAGTTTTATCACCCTCCCTATATAGAAACTATGTATTATGAACTAAAGATGGTCTCTTGGGCTAGTTTTGGGGGACCCCACTACCTTTACGCTCAGTAAGTGTAAATTACATCTGGATCAGCAAGGCTCTCTGCATCCCTGGAATCTTCCAAGTGTGTGAAATTATGGCAAGTGTGCTATGATAAAGTTGCCAGAATCTTACTTGACTCACAGCTGCCAAAATGTTGTGTCTTGAATGTGCTACACAGACATGCCAATAAACAGGCGCAAATGTTATGGAAACCTTGACAGCTCAGCACTCACTGTTCAGACAAGGGGCACAATGTATGTCTAGAGATGCCAAAAAACAAACCTTTTCTCATGTGTAGACCTTCGTGAAGGCTAACGTACAAAAACAGCTATGCAGTGTCGTGTGCAAAAGCAGCAAAAAGGAAAATGGCGTTTAAACTTCTAAAAAGCCATGCTATCAAACCATGCACACAAAAGTAGTCCCTGAACAATATTACACCCTCCCTTGTTTGGGGAACGCACAATAACTGGGGCAAGCTTCATAGAATGCAGAGTTCAAGTTCAAATGAGACAGAACCAAGTTCAGGAATTTTGCCAAACTTGAGAATTGGGAGTAAAAATCCAAATTAAAGTATCCAAGTCAGTGAAACCAATCATGGGCAGCTATGATGTGAAAAAAAGACCTCAAAAATTAAGAAAAACATTAATACTTTGAAAGAAAAAATCACAAGTTAAGTACATGTTTATGAAGCAGAAAAAAATCCGTACTTCAATCCAACAGCGTATCAGCACCATACGTTGCAACTGCCTCCAATAGGAAGTCATTGTTATCATCCACGAACATATCAGCCATCCAATTAGGTAAAGGGAAAGAACGTACATGTTCCTCGATTGCCAGAGCATCTAGTACCATCAGAGGACAACTCGGGTTTACTTCAAGATAACTGCGCGCCGGAAAGATATTGGTCGCAGTCCAAATGTTCCAATTGCCTGGAACCTAATAAGCCGCTGCGCAGGCCATAATCCATGGGACTAGAACAATCTAGTTCATTAGCAACTAAGCGCCTCATTAGTAGATTTAAATCCAGGTCATGAGACACAGTGTTGCAAAGAGACAAATCAAGGGCCCATTCAAATGCGCAATCCAGGCAATGGAAAACAGGCTACACACACGTGGAGAATGAGAAACGGAAAGATAAACCATACGCCACACTCAGAGTTGCTAGAGGCAGCAATCCATAGTATTCAAGCATCCGGTTACGAAGGAGGAGCAGCCGGGACGATCGTCGTGGGGCACAGACTGTGCATCCATTTTACCAGCAGTAAGCACGCGCCTAAAGAAAGGAGCAACGGGAACCCGCCAAAGACACTCGAAAAAATCAAATAAAAAAATGCAGGGATCACACCAAAAATATTCTGAAATGAGGTCACAAGGCCAGAACATACTACTTTAAAAAAATGTGCCAGGCCAGTGTTTGAAGCGGCATTTAAGATTGTGCGAATCAAGGCACCGAAATACAGGGGCCGGTCTGTGTTTAACAAGTAATTAACCTCAGTACGAGTATTTGCAACGTAAAGGACGAATGTCTCATGCGCAGATGTAAGGGGTACTTCCTTCTGGGACGCAAGAGCTCTTATTCGACTCATCTTGTTCAACTCTGCCTTCAAGGTCAGAATAGAAGGCCAGATGAAAACATCGAGCCTCCCATGTGGAAGAGGAAACAAGACATTCTTACAGCAAACTACACGCTGGGAAACTGTAACGATATAAGGAATACCAGCATGCATACCACAACAATCTTCATTATTCAACAACAAATAACTACTGTTTGCAAGCAATGTGAATGTCGGTGTAATGGCCGGGACTGGAGTGCCTTTTAAAACACACACAAGGATCGGTGCAAGGACATTACAAGAACCAGGCAATTGCAGATTTCTGCAGACTAAAGAGTGATCTGGTGTGGTGGTGCAAACTTTGCCATTTAAATAAACTTCCTTTCCTTCCCTCAAACACCTGTATGTGAACGGAAGATTCCATACTTCATGAAGATAAGCACCACCTAAGGGTTCAAATCTACCTATTGCATAGTGTTTCATGCAGGACTCAAATTTGAAAAGGGGAAAAGGTAGACTTTCCATGGATGAGCCAAACTGCCGAATTGGTCTCTGCCACTGAAAGTGGTAAAGGTTCTAGCATTTCAATATGCAACATTGAAAACGTGGCATACTTCATTGACATAAATTGCTGTTTAAAACTCAGATTAAAAACCAGAAATAACAAACTCATGTTCATGTATTCCAATGGCACTTTGCCATTTTTCAACATTTGTAAAGTCCATGCAAACTGCATAAAAGAATGCAATTGATTTTGCCCATGATATAGTACAGCAACATCTTCTTGCACAATATTAACCACTGGCGGTACAATATTATCGAATGTGTCAATTCGGGAAGGAAGTGTGTTAATGCTATTAGCTACAATTGCAAGGACTTTTTCCAAATTGGACTGGTCAATATGTTATGTTATTATTGTTATGTTATTAGGTTTTGTAGAGCGCACAGCTGGCCCAGCGAAGGGGCATCCCGGCGCTGGCTGCGGAGAGTGCACAGACACACATAACAGTCTAAAAAGTGGCAATGTATCCTGTCGCATAACTAAACTGAAGGAAAGAGAAAAGTCTTAATAGCTTTCCTAAAAGCAAGCAAGCAATCTATGCCACGAATTTGTTTGGGCAGAGAGTTCCATAGCCTGGGAGCGAGGTAGCAAAAGGAACGTCCACCCGCACAGGAGAGCCTTACTCTATGAACTACCGCCATGAGTTGCTCTCCTGAACGACGCCGGCGGGAAGGGACGTAGAAGGCGAGCAGATTGCTCAGAAGGGCAGGACTAGCAGATTTCATTTTTTAAAAGATAGACACAGTGTCTTAAAATGAATCCGCTTTTCGACGGGGAGCCAGAGCAACCTAAGGATAGTACTAGTGGCAGAGCAAAAGCGCGTGAGACCTAGAGCCTAACCTAAGCCTAGAAGCAGCTTCAATGTGGGACAGTTTCCAAACCTTGTTGTAAGCAGCATATATCCATCTTTTCGATCTGCCTGTTGCAGGACCTTTAACAAAGTCATTTAAGTCAAAAGTATCATTAAGTTTGGATAAATGTAGCTTAACAGACGCAAAGGATGAATGTCGGAGCCAACTCTGGCCAATATGCCTGCAGAATAGGTGGTGACTGAATGCTGAGTCTGAAAGCGGGGATCAACCCTAACCTCTGTATATCCAGGGATCAGACCCAGAAAACTGTATTGGCAGGAATCTGCACTTTTTTGCCATAGCAACCAGCCTTTGGGATTAATGCTGGACACATTAAAAGAGGAATTTCTCAACAGGGCTTGTAAGTCACTCAAGGAAGTACTGGTGTAATTATTCCAATGGGGAAATTCACCCAAATCAGAAAATGAAGGAGCATTTAAGTTATTTAGAAGTAGACATCCCAAAGCATGTGCTTTTTGAAATAGTAGCATTCAGAAACAACATATGTTTTGGGATGAGACATGCACAATGCAAAGCCTCAGTGCCTTGCACTTGCCAACCTTCAGAACCCCAAACAGGTTTAAGATCAATTGCATCTTTCAACAATTCATAGCCCCGAACAGCCATATAAAGGACTTTGAATACAGTAATTTAATGTGGGTAAGTCTAACCTTGGAAGCGGACTTCTCAATGCATTAGGTTTTGATTGATCAAAATCAGTGAAATAAGAAAACATTTTCAAAAGTGTTTTCGAGCTGCCTTCTACAGGTGTGGGACAGTGCTCCCACTGTGTATAGTTAACCACATTTCTAAATTCATTTGTCTTATGCAGAAAGTGATTGCCAAAATGCTGGTAACAGTACAAATCACCATAATTCACAGATTCCAAATATAAATCTTCAGCATCAAAAGTAGCATAGTACTTCAAATCAGAAAATAAAGCTTCTACAGCTTTAACATCCCAATCATCAGAGCGAATATTTTGTTTGACCACGTCCCCCATAGAGACACAGAGTACATTTGGAACATTAATAACCTCTGTGGTACCATGTACCTGGAACTTTACAGCATCCCATTCAATCCTATCTAAAACGGGCTAAGCAGTTATATTCACAAATGTCTGGTCCCTCTTCATGATGTAGGAAGAGGAGTGGGGAGCCAAAGTTCCATTAATCATCCTAATTGAAGTTCTTTCTTGAACGTAGTGTCCATTTATAAAGCTAAAAAAATACACCACAAATCCGATGAACATGAACAAAGAAAATTGCAATAAGCACCAGCTAAATGTAAGTCCAGGGAGGAATCAAAAAATGTTTTTTAAACCAGGTAGCAAAAATTGAAACTTTCGAAGGGGACTTGGATGTGGAAGAGCCAGTTTCAAATGAAAAATGGGATTGATTAGCCACACAGGTCTCCAAATCAGGCATAGACATGTCTGTGGGTTAAGTATATTCAGTGTCATTAAGAGGATCACCAGCAGGTAGATTCAAAAGATTTGTAAGTGACAACATCAGGCCCGATGCAGGATCCAAGGCCAAAACAGAGTGTCGCACCATTGCTGGATATGAAACCACAGACGTCATACTATAGAGAACCAGCCACCCTGTGTGGTTTGACATTGTCAATGGAAATGTACCTGTTCTCCTTTTGCCCAAGAAAAGGCGGTAAAATGACTGTTCTTGTACCCTGCACACCAAGCACGGCAACTGGAGCTCGATAGGAAGGACCAAATTCTTTCATGTTGTCGATCGTCTCTCGGACCATTTCTCCAACTTGGGGTAGCCACCGACTACCGGAATCTGCAATGCAGCTTCAGATGTAGAGGGCAAGTGTTCCTTTGCAAGACTGTCTCTGGTCTTTTGTAGGTTCTGCAAAACATAAGAATGTTCATCTACGTCAAAGGATACGGCTCCCGCTGCCATGTCTAGACCATCAAGGTCCGCAACAAATATCTTGATGCCAAAGAGCATTTCGTATGGGGTCCGCCCACCCAGAGACCTTCCAGGGAGATTATTTAGTGCACATTGAATGCTATTGAGATGGGTTAGCCAGTCTCTGCTAGCACCTAATACTTTCGCTGTCAAGGATTGTTTGAAGTCACAGTTCATTCGCTCCACAAAACTATTACCCTCAGGTCGGTATGGAGACAAAAATTTGACCTGGACCCCCAATGAAGCAATGGCATCCTTGTATGCCTTAGAGGCGAACACTGGACCCTGGACCGAATAGAAGGTACCACACGCAAAAATCACGTGTCTGTTTTTACAAACGCAGCCATTAATATCGTTGCTGGAGAAGAGAAACAGTAGATGACACACCGGCGTGCGCCAAAGCCATCCCGGCGTGGGTTGCTGTAATGAAAGCCTGTCTGCGTTGGGTTTTAACCTGTCACCAACGTCATATAATGAACTTTATTGGGACCTAAATGATAAGAGTACTTAGAAGGGAAACCCCTAGGGTCATTACCTCCCTTCTCTGTTGCGGCAATAGCTGCCAAGATGTCATCATCAATCTTACCTTTGGAACGTGTAACCGCTGCCACTGCATATGTTGCAACTGCTGTCTTCACAGCCTTGTCCACGAGACAGTTGCCAACAGCATGAACTAGAACACGCTGATGATCCAGAGGATGAATTAGAAAAACGAGTGGGAGTCATTCTTTGAGCCCAGATCATTTTGTGTTTTATTGTGCGAGCCTTGGAGTCATGATAATCATTTTGAGTTCCAAAGGGTAGATTGTCATTGTAAGACTGAACACAGTAGTAAGAGTCGCTCACAATAAGAGTAGTCACACTGGGATCGGCGTACTACAATGCAAATATCAGAGGACAGAGCTCCACCAATTGGGCGCTACAGTCCTATAATATCTGTGTATGCACGACATCAGACTTGAATTCACCATCCACCATAGTACCAACCACAATTGCGCAGGCCAAAGAATATGCATGCTTCCAAACCGTTGCCGCTTGAGCGCTTCCGTCAGTTTAAATGATACAAAGGAAATCCTCAAGTGGGCGCATAGTCAGAGGAGCAGGATGAACAAATTCATACTGCAAGTACCCATGAGTATGCAGCGAGGAATCAAAAATGAACGTGACATTAGGAGATGTCACAGACATGGCCCATTGTATCCATCGAGGGTGCAAAGCTTTGGAATTCGGTACACTGGCTTTCGTTACTGCCTCCAAGGCAGGATACGGAGTAACAACCAAAATGCGTTTTCCCTACGATAGTGTACGATCCTTGAGAATCCCCATTTGCACTGCTGTCAAAACTTTTTCCACAGTGGAAAACCGCAACTCAGCCGAAGTGTACAAGTGTGACTTGTAAGCGATAGGGACTGTGATACCCTCATTAAAAGTGAGGTACGTGAAACCCACCACCTTCGGCATGATTCTTATCACCAGGTTGGTGTGGTTATCACGAGTTGACAAGAAATTAGATTCAAGATGATCAGCCTGCAAACATTGCAAGATGGCTGAATGTTCTGGCAGCCAGCACAATTTGGAAAAAGTAGGTTGTATCAACGCATTCAGCGGCTTGATACGCTGGGCATATTGGGGAATGTACTTATGACCAAAATGTAAAAAGCCCAGTAAAGATTATAGCTTTTTCAGTGTTGTCGGAGCTCGCAAAAGTGCACATTTCTCCAAGTAGTGAGGAGCTAAACCTTAACCTTCATTGTTGAGCTCGAATCCCTGGAACAACATTGTGCACTCTGTAATGTGTGATTTTGCAAAGTTAAAGTTATAGCCTATGTCCGCAAAACGGCAACTTATGCGGTCGACGCTGCACAGATGCGGTCATAACTCGTCGTCCATGAGATAAATGTCATCCACATACGAACATGCATCTGTGTTGAGTCTCTCCAGGAGAGAGACAATGCGAGTGGCAAAAACGCCAGGACTATTCTTATAGCCCATAGCCAAACGATGGAAGTGACGCTGTTTGCCGCAACTTGTAAAAGCTGTCCCTTAACTACTAAGAGGGGACAGATTGTGGGCAAAAAAAAACATTGGATATGTCAAGCGTGGTTTTAAACCTTATACACACGAGACTATCCAAAAGAGCAGAACTGTGATTATTCTGCACCGTGCACATGCAACAATGTGAGTTTAAGTGGCGGTAATCCAATACCAAATGCTACGAGCCATCTGGCTTGGTCACAGTAAAAAGTGGGTTATTCATCGGAGACACAGAAGTTTCAATTACTCCTTGATATTCCAATTGTTCAAGGATTTCGGCTATTGAAGCTTTCGCTTCACGTCGCATGGGGTATTGGGGTTGAGGCTCTGGCATTGACGCAAGGGAATCTCATGTCGAGGGGAACATTTGTCCCATCCACAGTGAGTACGGTACAACACTGGCGCAAGTGCCTCAGCCCAATATTCTGCAAACTGCAGAGCCTATTCCTTCGGCACTGTGTGCACGAAAGCAGGGAGGATTACCTCCTCCCCTTGCGGAGCAGCTAAGACAAAGGGTTGGAGCCAGTCAACCTCCGCCAACAATATATCATAGGTAGTTGTTAGATTTTCCCAAAAGACCCCCTTTGTGGTACGTTTTATGTCACCTTCAATTACAAGGACAATTTCATAAAGCCTGTCAGGGGGAGCCGCTCTAGTGTCAGCTGTCTCAACAACAACGAAGGTGTCCTTCGCTGTCACCTGTAGGAGTGGACGCAACGCCTCTCGAATGATGGTAACGTCCACTGCGCTGTCCAGCAGCGTCAGTGCCCATGTCAGATTCAGAAGCTGCGTTCTCATTATCTGTGGCATATCGCGCTGTTAACGTAGCAACTATCTTCTTCTGAAACTGGGGTCTCGTCTTGCTGGGCATCTTGACCTCTGCCGCCACCTCCTCCACCGGTGGCTGTTACCGATGTTTCCTGCAAAGAGCAAGGAGAACGTTGTTCAGGAACCTGAAACCTATCAGGTGACTTAATAGTACTGCGGTTGCGCAACTCATATGTACGCTCAGCAGGGGCAGGTGTAGGTGAAGCAGGAAAGGACCCCTGTTTCTGTTGCTGTTTCCCCTGTTTTGTGTTCTTACTCCAATTTTGTTTCTGAACTTTTGGACAGTCATAATTGTCAGATGACGCTTGTTGAGTTTGCTGCTGTTTTTCTTTCTTAGCGAAAGGCTTAACTCCCAAACTATTACGGCCAACGGTCTTATAAGCCTCCGTAATAATTTTCGGTAAATTAGGGGGTTTGTCTGCATTGGGGACCTCACGTAAAGCATTAGAGACCTGGAAACTTACTGCATCCCCCTTGACATTAGCAAGGACGAGATTGCGTACCAAAACAAACGCTCCCATGAGTCGCATTTCCAACTCCACAACTGCCTCTGGTCCGTGTTCATCCTGAACACGTTTGATCACAGATGGCAGGACAGTCATTGATGGGGTGGCAAAACACCTAGTAAAGACTACCGCAAAACTCACACCCCAAGTTGTACATCTTTTTCGCCTGGTACTAAGTCTTTCTGCAAACTAATTATGAGAATCCTGTGTTTTTCCACAGGACTAGTATTCGGGAATACTGCTTCCAGTTGGTTGAATTTCTTGGCAAGCCAAAAAGGCATCTCATCCTTTTCCTGGGGACGCTTGCCCATGACCGCATTAACCATGAATGGACTAAGCTACAGCCTGCCCCCTCCAACGATGCGGCACACTAGCTGGGGCCCCACCCTGGATGTTGCGGGTATTGTAATGAACCAGACCCCTAATAACTGACACTGCAGAGACATACAGGGGTCTCAGTTGCATAGCTGTTAACACACTCACCTGAGGATGTGGGGTGTAAGCAGCTAAAACAGGCCAAGTAGTGCCTGCGATTGACAACGGCCCTTGTCTGACTGGTGTTGTAACGTGTGGGAGGGCGCCATTAAACCAAACGGCGTGCTGCGGAACAGAAATCGGAATTTCTACTGTCCGATATGGAGCGTACACTGCAGGAGCATCAGCAGGGGTGTAAAAGTGAAATACACCAGTACCAGCATCTACTGCAGGAAATGTAACCCATGAGTAAAACCACTCAAACGGATACACCGCATCAGTTGAGATTACAAAAACCCCTGCCTGTCCCTCTAAAGAAATAGGTATTCCTGCAAGTGATTCCGCACAGCCACATGACTTTCTGCTGGGATATCAACTGCAGCCATATCGATACATTAATAGAGAAGTACAATGCAATATAAAAAGGCACAACTGGGTAGTAATTGAAATAGAAAACAATTTTAAAATATCAAGCTTGAAGAGACCTATGTAACTATAGGTAGATTTAATCTGTCACCACTGTCAACCAAAACCAATAGTGAGGGGGTCATAGTCCGATATAAGCACTACTCAAGTGTCTCACAATAAGACCACACTCGCTGGCGGCGCCATGTTGCAAGGATTTCTGCTCATACACAGAACTGTGCACAGAGACCTAGGACATTAGTGAATTGTGGTGTACCAGAAACTCACAGTGTCACATTAGCTCTTCGTCCTACAGCAAAGTAACAAATGATTAGACTACCTAGAACATGTGACTTAGGACCATCTCAGGAATGGTGGGAAGTGAGAACACTCTTTTGTCATACTCTCAAACCAGTCCACAACAGGAGTAAAATAAGAGACACAGTAAGGTTAAAAAATGTATTTTAAACAACGTAATTTCATGCGCAGTATTTTAGTCAACATAGGCAGACATATGATTAAGAATATTATGGTCAGCATGGTTACAATTCCATAAAATACAAAAGGAGGAATCATATTACAATGATAGTGCAAACAGGTTATATAGCGCCTAGTTTTAACACCCTTCCTATATAGGAACTATGTATTATAATTATAATTAAACTAAAGAAGGTCTCTTGGGCTTGTTTTGGGGGACCCCATTACCTTCCTGCTCAGTAAGTGTAAATTACATCTGGATCAGCACAGCTCTCTGCATCCCTGATATGTGATCAAGTTACTATTGTTTGTGTTCTACAGGTAGCTGGGCCACCATATGGATGTAATATTAAACACGTATGTATTGTGCATGTGAGTGCCTTGTACCTAATGCCAAGGCAGTGTGATAGTGTTCTCACACAGTGTTCTGTGTCAGCAAGGTCGATGCTTCCAAATGTATATCACAAGTCGATGTGGCAAAGGGAAGGCAACTTTAAGGAAGGTTTGAGTACATTTTAAGAATGCCACTAATTCCTACTCGGGCACATGACACTACGTTTCTAAATAGTTCACATCTGTTAAATGCCTTTGGTTGATATCAACAGCTGAAGGCAGTGCCTAAAGACAACTGAACCACAGTAGCTAATGTCTGAAAGGATCTCTCCAAAAGCCCCTTTCTGTCTCTAGATGTCTTTGCATGTGTGTGATTACACATGTTTTTTGTGGTATGGATTGGTTTTGAATGTGGTACATAATATTGTGAGAGCTTAGCTTAGCATTAGTGGATAAATAGGTCATCCTGGGGTTATAAAGAAGGAGAATTAAAGTTCATGCTAGTAGAGGGTAAAAGGTAGCTATTTATCATATGGAGGTGAGATCAGCTTGGTATTTATTGGGAGGAACAAAACTTTGCCTTAGTAGAGGCTAGCTCAGCTTGGTGTTAGTTGGTGGGGAAAGCAGAGCGTGAGGTTAACAGTGGGAGAGCTCAGTTTGGAGTTAGTTGCGGGAGGGCAGAGCTTGGTGTTGTTAGGTAGGAACCTCAAATTGGTGCTGCTGATCTGAGAGCTAGGCTTGGTGTTAGATGGAGGGCTTTGATAGGGGAGAGTGCCTCTTGTAATTAGATTCAGAATGAGGCAGCTTATTTTTAATAGGGGGTTAGTTCAGCTTAGTGTTATTAGGGGTGGAACAGAGCTTAGCGTAAATGGGAGATAAAACCGCCTGGTGTTGGACGCAAGAGGGAACAGCTGATTGTTAATAGGAGGATAGCTTAGTCTATTGTTAGAGGGGAACAGCTCAGTTTTTTATGACTGGTGGGTAGCTCAAATTGGAACAAATAAAAGTAGAGCTCACATTGGTGCTAAAAGGGGATGGCGCGATAAAGTACAGGTTGGTGGGAGAAGAGCTCAGACTGATGAAAGTTATATGCAGCACTCTGCTGCCTTTTCCCTATTTTCGCACTATAGAACACTATATTAATACATGTAGACATGCCATTTAGTAGGAGAAAAGCGCAGCTTGTTTATACAGGGAAGGGTCAGCTTGGTATTGGTAGAAATGGAATGTTGAGCTTGATATTATTGTAGGAGAGTAAGCATCTGGATGTTAGCTGTGGAAAAGCTTGCTATGGTTGAATCAGAGAGGGTTTCATTTCAATAGTCAGGAGTGTACAAATCAGCTCATCCTTGATTTAAAGATGGAGACTCAACATGGAGACACTTCAAGCTAGTTGCAGTCAATTACAGAAATCACCTTGATATTAATAGTAATGCCTAGCATTTTTTTGTGCCATTCCTGCTTTTTTTATGGTCCAAAACCAAAGTCCAGAAGATGAATCATACTGCAAAGGAAACAAACGTTTGATGATCAACCTTTAAGAAATATACCTTTTAGTAAAGAATAAAAAAAAACACTCACAAGGATAGCTATAAATGTAAGACCCAGGGCCAGATGTACAACCCTTTTTTGCAGCTGCAAATGGGAGATCTGCAGGAAATGTTACAGACATGTATAAATACTATTTTGCAAGTCACTGACTCACAAAATAGCATTTGCGACTTTTGCTATTAGGAAGGGGTGTCCGTTCCTAATATTGAGTCACCATGCCATGTACTGTTGTTTTGCGTCTGCATTTGTGGCTCCAAAACACTTGCAGTTCACCACCTACTACAAGTAGGTGGTAAATCACTCCCAAACGGGAAGGGATACCCCTTCCCCTTTGTGAATGGGTGCATAAATATTTTTAAGAGCTGACAGAGGTCCCAGGGACCACTGCCTGCCCGTAAAAAATGAAACTGAAACATTTCATTTTAAATGCATCCCACTTTTCTTTGAGGAAAACGGGCTGCAAAAAACAAATGCTTTATTTAAAAGCAGTCCCAGAGATGGTGGTCTGCTGACCCAAGCAGGCCACCATCCCTGGGAGTGCTAACAATTCCCAATGGGGTCGCAAATTGCGGCAGCCTCATTAATATTCATGAGGCATGCACTTTGTGACCCCATTGGGAATCGCAAACAGTGTCTGATACACTGTTACACATTGAGTTAAGCGAGTCGCAAATTGTGAGTTGCAATTTTGCACAATTTGTGTCTCGCTAAACTTAATTGTTGTACATCTGGCCCGAGAGTCTGTCTTACACTTAGCTCAGTAAACATCACTGTATGAACTCACCTGCAGCTATGAAAACCAAGAAGAGGCTGGCACCAGCAGCGAACAACCTCATGATGACAATGAGGATGGAGTTAGCTGTGCAGAGCTTGTGACTTGAGCTCTTTCTGATTTCACTTATCTTCTGGAGGTTCTAAATATAGGTAGCTCCCCTTTTCTCAGGGTGAGTTTGAGGAGGTCACATGACGCAGTAATGTTGATCTGGTTGGTCACATTTGGCTATCTGAACTCCCCCTCTTCTCCCTCTTCCTCATCCTTCTACTGCTGAACAGATGTGTCAAGGAAAAGGATTCAAGTGATGAATGTTCTCGCATTCAAATGTAGATGGCTTAGCTCCTCATAGCCCCTGCATCAATTTTCCCAGTAATGTTCAATATGAAAGTCTCCTTAAACCAGTTTTGAATTCAAGACTATCCTACACCCTCTTAAAAAAAGAACTGTTCTTCTCTAGGTCCCACGGATACAGAAGCTCTGATAGGCTGTGCAGCAACTGCCACTGTGTTCTACTTTCATAACAGAATGAGCTCCAATGGAAGGTTTAGCCTATTTGCATTTGTGTCAGGATCAATAAAATGTTGCCAATTGGCTGTGGCTCCTGTGGTAAAAGCCTTGAAGCAATGATACTTCTCACTCAGCTGTCTGTCTTTAGGAAGTATCTCAGGATGATGCATGTTTAATTGATGCATTTGGATACATTTACATTCTGTCAACCAGAAAATGGTGTCATTCAAAAGCTCAGTCAGGAAAATCCCTTTTGATACGCCTTTTTGACATCTGTAACGTTGATACGCCTTTTTGACATCTGTAACGTTTGCTCTTGTACGAGCTGCCCTCATACCATGTACATTGTACAGCACAGAGTGTTTATACGAATAGGTAATAGACCTGTACAAAAATAGGGACACACATATTTGTAAATAATATTTTGGTGATGAAGCAATATCGGTCCATTAACAAAAACATTTTTTAAGCTGTTTTCTTGTAAATGGGTGCCACTTTCTTGTTATCATAAAGTAGCAACCTAAGACGTATCTATTGTGACAGACTTGGACCAAGCTTCTTAGATCACCAGCAATTCAAACAGTATTCTTTGGTTAACTTACTTTTATCCATCTAACAGATGTCTGCGAGAGTTCTACATCCTTCTTTGATAATGTGTTAAATCTGAGTGTCAAAATTAAAACTATGCATATTTATATGAGGTGACATTGTGCACCTTTATCTGCTTGTCTAGTGACAAGAGAATGTAAACCAGTGCTCAAATTAGCAACTGTAGAAAAGAACAGAGTGGCAGAGTTCTTTTGATAAATCAAATCAGGTGTTTGTTAAGCACAACTCCTCACCCGTAAGGGTCTCAAGGCGCTGGGGGTGGGGGAAAGGGGGAATTGTAGGTTCCAGACCATCAACAAGGGGGCATTTCGAAGAACCAGGTTTTGAGGTTCCTTCCGAAGATGGAGAACAATGTTATCTGTCTGAGGTGGAGCAGAAGGTCATTGCAGGCACTGAACGCATGGAAGGAGATGGAGCTGCCCCCCGATATGGTCTTTCTGGTGCGGGAGACCAGGGCGTAGGAAAGATCGGCTGATTGTAGGGTCCTTTGGGGTGCGTGGAATTTGAGTCGGCTGTTCAGGTATGCTTGTCCGGTGTCATGGAGGGCCTTGTGAGCGTGGGTTAGCATCTTTAAAGTGACTCGAGCTTCAATGGGGAGCCAGTGGAGAGTGCACAGGTGCTGGGAGATGTGGCAGTGGCTTGGCAGTTTGAGGACCAGTCTTGCAGCTGTGTTTTGAATGTTCTGTAGCTTGCAGGTGAGGTTTTTGTTTATTCCTTCATCAAGTGCATTGCAGTAGTCAAGCCTGCTGCTGACCAGGGCGTGAGTGTTTGCCTTTCTGTATTTGAGGGGGATCCATTTGAAGGTCTTACGTAGGAAGCGGTTGGTGTGGAAGCAGGAGGACGAGACGGAGTTGATCTGGTGGTCTATTTTGAGCCCTGAGTCCAGGATGATTCCCAGGTTGCATGCATGGTCGGTGGGGGTGGGCAGGCTTCCGAGGGCAGGGGGCAACCAGATTTTGTTTCAGGCTTCTGGGTTTGGGCCCATGATGAGTACTTCCATTTTGTTTGGGTTTAGTTGTAGGCAGCTGTTTTTCATCCATTTGGCCACAGCTTCCATGATTTCTCAAAAGTTGTGGCTGGTGGTGTGGGGTTAGTTGGATAGGGAGAGGATGAGTTGGGTGTCATCTGCATATGACACATTGTTGAGTCCATAAGTTATGACGATGGGGTGAGCAGAGCCATGTGCATGTTGAAGAGCGTAGGGCTGAGGGAGGACCCCTGCGGGACTCCGCAGGTGGTAGGTGTAGGGTCTGAGAGGAAAGGGGGAGTCTGACCAGCTGCATTCTGTGGGAAAGGAAGGAGCGGATCCAGTCAAGGGCCTTGTCTTGGATCCCTGCATCGTGGAGTCTGCGTATTAGGGTACAATGAGAGACTGTGCCGAACGCCACTGAGAGGTCGAGGTGGATGAGGGCTGCTGTTTCTCCTTTGTCCAGTAAGGTACGGATGTTGTCTGTTGCGGCAAGGAGGGCAGTTTCTGTGCTGTGTTTTTCCGAAGCCGGATTGGGAAGAGTTGAGGATGTTGTGCTCTTGTGCTCTTCGATGAATGTGGCGATTTGGCTGTGATGGCTTTCTCAGTGACTTTCACTGGGAATGGGAGCAGGGAAATGGGTCTGTAGTTTAAGGTTGGCGGGGTCAGCCGGGGGTTTCTTCAGGAGGGAGTTGATCTAAGCGTGTTTCCAGTCTTCAGGGAACAAGGCGATTGCCAGGGAGTGGTTGATGTTGTGGCAGAGCATGGGTGTGATGGTGTTGGCGGCTCTGTTGAAAATGTGGTGGGGACAGGGGTCCGAGGGGGCCCCAGAATGGATTGACTTCATTGTCTTCATTGTGTCTTTGGTGGTGAGGGCTGTTCAGTTGTCGATCGCTGGCTTCAAGGTGTCGGGGTGGTTGTTGAGCGTTCAGTGTGTAGGTTGTCTTCGTCGAAGTTTTTGATTTTGTGGTGGAAAATGGTGCTGAGTTTATCGCAGAGGTCTTGTGAGGGAGGTATGTTGGTGGACTCGCTGGTGGGTTGGGCAAACTCCTTGTGTGCATGAGTGGAGATTCTGTCTTCAATTGCTTTTTCCTCGTTCTTCTGATGAGTTGGTGGTGGGCTTTGGAGATGGCTTTGAAGATTTTGTAGGCTTCTCTGGATTTTTTATTCCTCCAGGCCTTCATGAGGTGGCGGCAAGTGCGTCTGGACTCTCAAAGTTCAGTGGTGAATCATCTAGCTTTCTTGGCGTGTTGTTTTTCTTTTGGTGGGCTATGGTGCTGGCGCTGTCGGAGATCCAAATGTGCATGGTTCGTGCTGCAGTGTTGGTGTTGTCGTTTTCTGCGATGGTTGCAGTGGAGTTGCTGAGTAATGAGATTAGCTGGTCGTTGGAGATTCTTGTCCAGTATCTGAGCGGGTGTCTGTGTATGGTGGGTGTTCTGAAGGTGAAGTGGATGCATTGATGGTCAATCCATGGGAGTTCGGTGGTATGGCTGAAGATGATGGAGTTCCCTGTTGTGAAGAGGGGCTCAAGGTTGTGTCCTGCTGAGTGCGTTGGTTTGGTAATGATCTGGCAGAGTCTAATGTTGTGGAGGTTGGCCAGGAGGGATGTGGTGCTTGGGTCCAGTTGGTTGTTGAGGTGGAAGTTGAGGTCTCCCAGAAGAGTGTAGTTGGTGGACGTGATAGCATGCAGGAAGATGATGACCTTGATGGATTTGGAAAAACAGTCTGCGGGGTCCAGGTGGTCAGTAGATGAGGGTTTCACGGAAGGTGGAGGTAGGGCTGGCCAGTATCTTGAAGTGAAGGTGTTCCTCCTCCAGGCATTGCAGGGTCTTCGGTTCAGTTGTGTTCTTCCGGGCGGATTGCGCTTGGTCAGTGGTCCTGACAGTGCTGCAGTTGTGCCGGTAGCGGTGAAAGCTGAAGGGTCAGTGGGTGTCAGCTGGTGTTCCTAGCTTGCAGTTGTTATTGTTGTAGCCTGGGTTGAGAGCGTGGAGTGCTGCTGGATTGTGGCATTGGGGGTGTAGAGATCAAGGGTTCCTGGCGCTGGTCGCAGTCGGGTCACGGACGGGCGCAGACAGGCTTGCCTTTGGCGTGCCAGTTGCACAGCCACTATGCGGCCGCACAGAGGCCGCCATTAAGTAGGGGTCATGGAGGGCTAGACAGCTGGGAGGCGGGAGTGGCGGAAAATAACGGGCTAAAAAGGCAAAGGGAAAAAGGCAAAAAGAGAGAGAAAAGTGCAAATAAGGCAGCAAAAGTGCAAAAAAGAGTGGAGGCAATACACAGAGGACACAGGAGAGTGAAAGGGGGGGATTGAGATGAGGGTAAAAAATGAGTGAAAAATGGAGAAAGACACAGGAGAGTGAGGGGAACATGACAGCAAATGGAGGTTAAGAAACAGAAGGAGAGTGAAGGGGAGATAGAAGTGAGGGGGAAAAAACAAATTAAAAAGGAGAGAAAAAGTGGAGCAATTGAATGGAGACTATGGAATGAGGCAAGGGATGAGGCCCAAGTGAATCCTGTGGGTGGAGGACGGCCTCAAACACCAACACTCAAGAGTGCAGGGGCTCAGGGGAAGGCCTCACTTAATGGTGGAGCTGCGAGGGAGGGAGAGCAATTTCACTGAAAATGAGTCAGTACTGTGAACAATACCATGCCACAGCACAAGTACCTCTAATATGTTAAATTTTTCATATAGCTACTGACTGATAAGATGCTATCAGCAGAGAACAGCGCACAAAACAAAGTGATGTAAATTCCGATGTCAAGGAAGTCGACCACCAAAATCCACTAATGCCATATCAATAACAAATTCAGGGTCTGTTTTTTTTATCTTGGGGTATAGGTAGCCTCAATGAAGATGGAGTACCTCTAATTACAAGCTAATGGTCCCCTTCAGGTTTTACTGTGTGGTATGTTGCACAAATACTTTACACATCGTATCTTAAGTTGAGCCTGCCTTTTTTATGCCAAGCTACCAGATGGTGAGCACAGGTTAAATAAAATTGGCCATCTGACTTACCCTGCCTAGGATTGCCTTTCCTGATTGTATAGGTCTAAGGAACTGATTTATAATTGGGCGGATGGCCCATAGTTCTCCCAAGAGAACAGAGTATATTTTTGTCCCCCAGTTCGACTGACTGCCCACTAAATTTAAAAACTACCTCCAAGCAGGACAGCAGACATTTATAATACATTGGCAAGAACAGCTGTCATAGTGGTTCTTGTCAATGCATTCTTTTGTTTGGAACAGGGCTGCATCAACTTTTTCCAGCCTTGGACCAAACAGTTATTTTTTTTGCGTTTCAAAAAACGGTGTTGAGGAACATAAAGCCTCCTCTCCGACTGCCCCTACTCCCTCTGGCCTTTGGCGAGGCTTTTCTCTGGCAGTGATGGAGTAGTCACCACCATAGCCAGACCCGTTTCTCCTGCATGAACTTCTGAGGGGGACCATTGCAGTCTGTGCAGCAGTAGCAATGCATCGGCATTGAGGGAGATGCACTGGATCTGATTTATTGTAATATAATTTTCACAGATGCAGCATTTTAAACTCCCTTACAAGGACCGACGGCTCGATTGGCACTACTTGGCACAGATGGACTCCCAACTGGCTATGCCCAGGTGCTGATTGCATGTGACAGGTTGAATTCTTTGATGTTCTAAGACTTCAGAAACAGAAAGCAACCCAACAAGCCTTTCGATATCACTCTGGGTTCAAGGCAGAGTCCAAATCTCTCTCAGAAGGTTCAGAGAGAAGCAGGTAGCACAGCATAAAATCAGTTTTTCCAGAGCAGTATTGCAGTATATACCCAGTTCTTATAGCCCAACGCAGGTCTTCTGACAGTGGATCGTCATAGGTACTGAAGTGTCTTATTTGGTGGGATCCAAGACCAAGTAAAAATGACCCAGTCTTGCCTTTTGAAGTAGGGGATGAGTTCAAAGAGCTCTTTGAAATCCATGGAGGTCCTTACTTCCTAGCCCTGGCTTCAAACTCACTACACAGGTTAAATAAGCCTTTTCTGTGGGGAGAGGACACTGCCGATTCAGGTGAAGGTGTCAGATCTTCCCTCCCATCCTGCCCAGGATGAGCCATCAGAATGCAGATGGACAGTCAGACACAACTACCCTTCCTGTGTATGTAGCTACCTAAAGGGAATTCACAAAATAAAGCTGTCACCCCCCCCAGTCTTGTATTGGAGAGGGTGCAGGCATACAGAGGATTAATAGCACAGAAATGGCAATGTTTTATAAGGGGCATTTTGAAAACAGTAATGTTAAAATCAACTTCACCGGTAAAAAGGTAGGAGATTTACGGGCGTTGTGAGAACCCCCGGTCACTGAGAATCAGGCTATATCTAAACCCTCCACAACGCCCGTAAAACTCCTCACATTGGACTTAGTCCCAGGAACCCCCGATCGCGGCGCCAGACCTTCCAAGTCAGATATAAAGGCTGGATGATCTATACCACCGAAGATTATAACATCGAAAAGCACAACCGATCAGAATAATTCCATGACATTGAGAGGCCCTCTATTTTTCACACCTAAAGGGATCCTCGTCTAAGAAAATCTAAGGGTATCTTACCCCTGAAACTGAGCTCATGTCTTAAAAAGAATGGCCAGAATCTGCTCCACAATGCAACCCACTTACAGACTATCTACATCATAGAAAACTGTATTATGCCCTCGATCTTTTAAAAATTAAAGTATCTATGATATATTTATATTTATATTTCTGTACATGTTGTCCTTGGCCCTGAGGAAGGTGACACTCACCGAAAAGTACGTCGGCCCAACATCTACTGCTTTGGATACGAACTCGTTAATTCCATCTCAACTAGTAGAACTTTATCATCTAGGTTCTTATAGTATTCCACTGAATACACCTTAGAGTTGCCATTTATGTTTGTTTCATGTCTTGTAAGATCTAGTCTTTGTGCTTATGTTGATAGGTATGTTTTTTAAAAAAAGAAATAGTATGACTGGTATGTGAATATGTATGTATGAATGTTAGGATCACTTGCTATTAGAGGGCACACTTATTGCTTTGTATTTCACAGATTGTTTTTTGAAAAATATGTATGTAAAAGTGATGAACTTCACACTGATTTTGACATATAACAAAATGATATGTACAGTTGCACAATTGTTGTCAAAAATATTTATCTAAAAAATGAAAAAAGACTAATAAATATATATGTTTTGATAATACTCTGAAGTTTCTACTTCTCTCTTTGGCATCCTTCTTATAAATTTCTTAGATTTACTCAATGTTAAAAGGAATATAGGTCCCTACTGAGGTTTTTGTACTTTTTGCTTGGTCTGCTCCCAGTATTTCCTTGAAGCTGCCTGCACCAGGCCCAGTCTCACCTTTTTTTCTTCCCCTTACTAGGGATGGAATCCTTAGTACCCATTTCTGATTGGTGTTTATTCTGCACCTTCAGTTTTTTCTCCACGGTCTCTTTCAAACACCATCTTTTTGCTCTGTCTCTTCTGCTTTAGTTTGTTTGTTTCTTGCTTTTGCATCTACCAGTTCCATTCATGCTTCACCATTTTTATTGCACCATGCTTAGTGTCAGAAGTGAACCCCTTTCAGAAGGCCATGTACCATGCAGGGATTGCTGGGACCAACCATGGTGAATTAGGCCTTTTACTTCTTATGCCCGGGGCCGACCTACTATAGATCCTACTCAATTGGGCCACGTACCGCTTCTATGCTGGACTCCCAATGGTAGCTGTGGTCAAGCGGTGATGGTTCTCTTGGGGGGATGTAGATACAGGTAAGTGAACTTGACTCATAACTCAAAGTAAAACACAGAGTGAACAATAAAACAATGTACAGCCAAATACTTGCTTCTAAAAAAAAAAAGTCATATTTTATTTCTAAATCTACACATGCAAAGAGAGGGGACATTCAAATGCAATATCACAATCCCCCTTGAAGTCATATCTCCTCTATCTTCAGTACAATTTCTGTCCCTGCCTCCTTTGTATAACGTGTTCTGGGTTATTTTCCAATCACTGGCAGAAGCACCAGGGAATGTAAACTATTCCGCTATACTCAAGAGTGCCTTTGACTCTTAAGAATTGTAGTCAAGTGTGTCTATGGTGACACAGCATCTTCGACAGATATTCCCCCAGGTCCCGAAAGGCCCTAGTGCAAGTCTTAACTGCACCTGCAGCACAGAGGTGTTCAGCATTAGAATAGGTGCCCTCACAGTTGGCACTTGTGAGATCATATCTTCCTCAGAGAAGTCAGACTGCAGACTCACTCCCCAGAGCAGCATGGCGATTCTCCACAGCAATTGGAGCAGTTTCAAGATCTAAACAATGCAGTACATTTAGTTCTCCCCAGCAGGGGTATTTCAGTCCTTTGGCTTGCTTCTCAGCATCTTCCTAGTACACCGGGGTCAGTCTTGTCAGATTCTGTGCTATGGCAGTCCATCGCTCACAGCTTGACCCCAGTCCCAGGCAACGACCCGGAGATTATGATGACTTGGTCCTGGCAGCTTCTCCTGGATAACAAGGTTGTTGGAGTACCTTCAGGATCCAGAGTTAACTCAAGGACAATTGCCCACACCAAGGCAGCCTCTCATGCCATATGGGGTTTCCACTCATGCATTCACAAGCCTGGCACTTTGGTCACACAACTACTTAATTGGTGGTCCACTCTGGCTTAAGGGGACAATGCAATGAGGCAGTGTGAGCTTGGCACCATCAGCATAGAGCTCAATTCATAACTCAGTCAATAGTGGCCCTCTTCTGGCATACAAGTGTCACTGAAAACAGTTTTGCACATGGGCTATGACCCGATTGGTGCACAGATGAATCCTCACACCTCACATCGGGAGGCCTCACAGTAGGGCTCCCCACTGGACCTTCCTCCTTCCATTGCTTTCCTTTTCCTCACAGGGTACACTGTGATTGTCAAGCAGACAGGTGCTGGAACACCATACTCCAGGGCAGGCGGTCTTGGTTTCCCTGGGTTATGTCACCTCATCCAGCAGGAAGACAAGCAGGCCTTTGCTCCCAGTTCTGGTCAGAGGCAGTAATCTTGCAGATCTCCCTCTTCTCACATCTGGCTACTTGGCAGATGACCAATTGTTGTGGTTTCAACATCCCCTTCTAATAGTCTTTTTCAAGACACCAAATGTAACTTAAGGGTTGTGTGATTGAAGTTCTATGTTGGTAATCTGCATATTTGGAAGTAGGAACTTCTCCTTTTCATCATTCTCCATGAAAGAGGTCTGTCACAGCAGGCATGACTCTGAAGCTGATTGTCCACAACAAAATTCATGCATGTGACCAGAGTTCGAACCTGAATGTCAACCACAGTGATATGTACATAAGAAAATTAATCCCAGATCCCAAACCCTCCTGTTTATGATTCCTTTATCAGCCTCATCTCCCCTCCTGAGATGTGTCAATACCCCTTCCTTGTTATCTATCACTGAATCAAAGAGCAATCTTTGGAAGTAAAAAGAGAGCCTCTTCCATTTCCCTGTGTGTCCACCCCCACAGCATATAGGAATGCAGTGATTACAAATATATCTGGGTTAAATCCTCTCCTCCTCATGTCTTCACCAGTTAGAGCTGGGCTTCCTAAAATGGAACACAGGTACCTCCATACAATGAACCCTTGCAGGCACATTCACTCATGTCTTCACCAGTTAGAGCTGGGCTTCTTAAAATAGAACACAGGGACCTCCATACAATGCACCCTTGCAGGCACATTTACTTAGTGTACATTCACCATGCACTTTGGATCCAGCACTGTTATATGTATGCATTGTACATTACATGTACCTATGATTTTTAATATACTTTCAATCTGTGTGCACTGTTCAGCACTGACACTTTTCTATCTTTAACCAGGGTGTGGTATTTGCAAACCCACATAGTCAGCAAACACGCTCACTGTGTGGGTGCTGCACAACACTCCTCCCATCATCTTTGTACTTCACAAAAACCCACATACATCCACCACTTGCTTTTCCTGTGGATGCACTGCACAGCACTACACCTCCCTTGTAATGTATTACTCTCAGGCATACATACACCAAGCACATATACTGAACACCATGCACTGCAGAGTACTGCTCCATCTTTGTACTGTATCATTTCCACGCCCACATACAACCAAAGAAGACTCACTACTCCTGTGCTGTGCAGTATTTCACATCTTACCCAATGCTGGCCAAGGGTGAGTTAAGCATGAAGCAGCAGAACAATAACAAATGTGGCTGAGCCTGTAGGACTCACTTCAGTGACACAGGGTAAGAACATCCTATTCACTACTACTGATCAGTACATAGTATGTGGCCACCACCGAGATCATGCTGCTTAACTCCTGGTGAAGGCAGCCTTCCATCACTATTTGGGCAGTCCTTTGGGTGTCCCTTCTGGTCCAACAATTCCGCAATCCATGAGACAGACCTATGTCATGGTGCACACAAATTTTCCGTGACAAAAAAAATCAGCATTCAGAATCCAGACATTACAGTTGAGCACTCAAGACGGGATACACCTATTTTACCATTCAGAGCACTTTTCCTTCCCTAGCACTTAGTCAAAGTGCTAGACAAATAAAATAAAAAATTATAATGGATACTATTTCATAATCTTTTAATAAATGACATTCAGTACCTCTTTAGAAGTCTCAAGGCGGAATTCAGTGTGCCAAATATAATGAGACATGCATATCTTGTGCCAGCCAGGACATTTCCTCCTAATGCTTGGTTATCAATCACCATGGGCCTTGCTGTTAGCTGAACTTGTAACTTTCACATTGTACAGGACAGCATGTCTTCACTGTTTGGAAATATGGGAATACAAGAACATAGCCTGATTTTAAAATGTATGTAGAATCCCTAATCCCATGCCAACTCTTAGCAGTGCTTTGGAGATAACATTATTTAAGGGTGGAATTTGGTACACCAGCAAACCAATAAAATTACAAAACAATATTTAATTCTATACATTTAACCAATAGTTATCAAGCCTTTCTCTCGAATAAACAAATTACTCACAAGTCAATTTTTGCCCACTCTTTGTCAGGTGGAAATCCACTCTGGCTTTCCTACACAAAGCAGCCATCTGATTGGGACATAACAGGTGAGTATTAGAAGGAGGAACAAATATAAAGATATCCATGTCTGAATCTTGCTTTTTCCTAGCAGTACTTCCCTTGTTTCTTTTTCAAACTGTACTGTAGTACTTTGTTTTCTTCCTGTTCCCTTTTTGTCTCTCTCTTACGAAGACTTTTGTAAATATTTTGTCTTACAATGGTTCTGTATCTCCAACTGTCGCTCTTTATCTTGCCTCCTTCCCTAGACATCTTTTTTTTATATTGTTTTCTTTAATGAAACTAGAAATGGGAGGGTCCTTCAGTTTCATCAGTCAACACTTACCAGCATTCCCAGACACTGTGGCCACCTCGGCTAAAGAACAGCCTGGCGGTGGAGGTGGATGTGGAGGTGCCCTGGCCTGTGCGGCTCTGCCCAACCAATTTCTTGCTTGCTCACTCACTGGGGGAGATGTTGATGTACCTGGTACCCAAGACCCAGAATTTACATGTTTTTCTGGTAGCTGTCCCCCAATATGTCAACCCTGCTGCAACATGCCTGCCAGCTGATCTTATTGGAAGATGTTGGATGCTCCCATGCACCCCTGACGGTGACTCCTCTGACACCGCTAGTACTAACTGCACCAGACAGTGAGGGGCTTCTTAAGGAAATCCCTGATTCCCAGACCCCTCCATGGAGTCTACTCCCACCTTGCCTCTGACACAAACAACCATACCCAATCACCACGTGTGCGCTCCACCACCATCATACATGATCAATCCTACTTTCAGCCAGAAATTCATCAGAGCTTTCCTCATCAGCAACAACAGGACCACATTTGCAGAATACTTCCTAACAGCAACCAATGCCTAGGGAAGAAATTATTGGAGTTCTGCCCTGGGATGAGACATCAAGATCATAAATACAGACTGCTGAAGCTCGCTATGTTGAAAGTGACTTTATATGGGTGGGCCTGGGAAATCTCAGACCACGGTGAAGCAATTTTGAATTTACCAGATGAGTCTGCCATGGACATGGCCTCATTAGTCCCTAAAGACAGCACCAGCCAATATGGCATGCTCCCGTCTTGGAAAACCCCCTGATGTCAACTCCAGCACCTTTGATTTGGTGCGGCCCCCAGAAGGGAATGGTACAGAGATGGGCTTCATTAAGTGGTAGAAGGGCTCCATTATGTCAGTGACAGTGATAAATCTTGCTTCTTACTGAAGCAACTGGCTGGGTTGGACAGGGAGACAATGGAGTGCTGGTTGTGTTGTTTACCTTTTTCTGCCTTAGATTCCTATTTATTTTGAGTGTTTTTATTTATTTGTGGCTATGATGTCTTCGAGTCCATAAAATGGATGGTAGGGCAACCTCTGTCCATTTTCTTCTGTAGGCCGTCTATCATGTCAGATGAGCTGTACTCACCAGATGCCCCCCTGCAAGCCTGGCCACTTGCCGTACAGCCTCAAGTCTGAGTGATGTGGGGGGCACCTTCCTACTCTTAGTCTGGACCCTCCCATCCCCCAACGGGAGCTTATATTACCCGTGCTAGTTGAACCTTGCATGACTCTCCCATACTACTTTATACTTATACAAATAGGCCCCCTTCCGGCACAACTTTGCCCTTCATACTGGTAAGCACTTGTTTTCCTGGGCGATCTTGAAAGACCACAGTATACTTTGTTGCAACCACCTCTTAGAATAAGGCAGGCTCAAACCCTTTGACCTATTGTGAACAGAATTTGGGCTCCGGCCATAGGACACTTGGCATTTTAAGCAACTGCTCCACTACCTCCGCATGGTGTAAGATGCTGCCTCGGTCTCCCATGCTGTAGGATCTCCAAATTCTTAGCCGGTTTATGGGATTGTTGTCTCGTGTCAATGTGGTTCACAGTAAATATTATCCCTCTCTTCTATCCCTCCCACCAATCAGACTTTACTGGCATCCTCTCCTAGGAAAGGCATATTCCCTGGTAGTCTGGGCCCTTAGGGAATCCTGGCTGAGATTCCTCTTCTTTAAATCCTGCAAGAGAGGTCCAAGTACACCTAATAACTCTTTAGGGCAAAACCTCTACCCCTTTACTTTTAAAGTCAACGTAATGCTGCCTGCTGTGACCCGTACCTTATCGTGTGGACCGGATGTTAAAGATTGGAGGGATTTGTTAGTATGAGCTGAAAGCCATTTTGTATTTTGGCAGCCATTTTAGGTAGCCATGTGCTCGCCATGTGCTGTTTCCCTCTTCAGAGCCTTGCACATGCTCAGAGAGGCCTAGCTAGTAGAATGCACCTGCTTCTCTTGTCAAGCTATTTTTGCTGCTGTATGGAGAAGTAACTCTCCTCCCACTTTCTTGAGCAAGCAGATCTTGCATGCCCATATTAGGCATTTCGCATGCTTACATGAGCCAAGACTGCCCCTTGGTCTTATGCTGACTATGTAACCCTAAGCATATATAAGGCCCCAGTTTTCTGTACTCCTTAGACTGCCTCATTCATTTGCTAAGGCTTCTGTGTGACGTAGTCTCCCTCATCTACGGTGAATAAATGCATTCTTTTTATATTTCAGCTTCTGTGCCAATTTTTTCTCTGTTGGTTTAAAAGGACCAATTATCAGTGAGACCCCTGTGAAGGTTTCTATTTTCTTCAAATGGCGCTCCAACGTGGGGCTCATCAGAGAAGTTGCTATCTAAGGGAGTGATCTTGTCAGGAGACAGATCAGGATCAGGAGGACAGGACAGGATTCTATGAAAGAGGTGCACAGAGATTCTGGGAATTCTCTGTCTCTGCAACCCGGCATATTTCTGGTCTTCCTGATTTTGATCTTCCACATGATGTTTTACCACTCCTGACTAAGAACCTTTTTGGCATGAGTATTCTCATAAAAAACGACCGTTAGGTCATTCAGAACTTGCCAGTTAGAATTTGGACACAATTTGATTGGTAAGAGTTGTTCTGCAGCACTTGCTGTTGGTTTTTGATGCCTTGGATTGGTAAGGTAGTTTAGTAACACTTACTGTGGCTTTTGCTTTGTATGATAAGCCAATATTTGTATTTGTATGTATATAAATTGCAATTTATGTAGGCAGGTAATGATGAGACTTTTCTCTGTTTGGAATTGATTTGAACGGCACACAAAGTACTTGAAGTGCTACTTTGATTATAATATTTGCATATGTTGCAATATTTTTGACATGCCTGTTTCAAGCACACATCGGAGAATGTGTTGCTTTTTGGAGGTACCATAGCGAGATGTGAAGAGAATTAGCCGGCTACCCTAGCGGGAATACCTACATAGGTTTAGGCATAAAACATATTTCTTCCTTGGTGATTCTGTATTCTCATGAAATTAAAATATGACAATAATACAAACAAGGATCCTTTTCTGCGCTCTTTCATAAATGGAGCTATGCAGGGCAATGTGATTGTTTGTGTTTTCTTGCTGTCATCAGTCTGTTATGCAAAATGTAATTTAATTAATATTAAATAAAAATAATAAAAATGCAGCAATGAACCATATAATAAGCTAAATAACTGCATGTTACTATTACATTGATAGGAGTATGCACATGTACAAACTGACAATACTTAAAAGATAAAATTAGAATTCAGATTGAATATGAATAAAATAGGCCTCAAAAACAAAATTGTGTGTTTTGCAAAAAATAAACAGTTATAAATTGTTACTATTTTCTTTGAACTGGGGTGGTGTGGAGTGCAAAAAAACAATGGATTTAGGCCCAGATGTCTGCACTGGGGTGAATGTATGACATTGTTCTGCATTCTGTCCATCAACTGTTGTTTTGCATTTTGTCACCCCAAGTGGGACGGGTATGCTCAGACATGAGTCCCATGCTCTCCACACCACTGGAGTCAAGCTATCCTGGCTGAAGATGGCTGATAGCCAGAAACCGGTTCTAGGGTGCTTGATTCCAGTCCAGGAAAGACATGGCTTGGCAGTTCGGGCTGGACTGTTCCCATGAGGCACAAGGTCAAGAATGATTTGCATATGGCCATGTCTGAACTGGGGTGGTGTGGAGTGCAAAAAAAAACCCATGGATTTAGGCCCAGATCTCTGTACTGAGGTGAATGTATGACATTGTTCTGCATTCTGTCCATGAACTGTTGTTTTGCATTTTGTCACCCCAAGTGGGATGGGTATGCTCAGACGTGAGTCCCATGCTCTCCAAACCACTGGAGTCAAGCTATGTTGGCTGAAGACGGCTGATAGCCAGAAACCGGTCCTAGATGCTTGATTCCGGTCCAGGAAAGACATGGCTTGGCAGTTCGGGCTGGACTGTTCCCATGAGGCACAGGGTCAAGGCTGATTTGCATATGGCCATGTCTGAACTGGGATGGTGTGGAGTGCAAGAAAACGATGGATTTAGGCCCAGATCTCTGTTCTGGGGTGAATGTATGACATTGTTCTGCATTCTGTCCATCAACTGTTGTTTTGTATTTTGTCACCCCAAGTGGGATGGGTATGCTCAGATGTGAGTCCCATGCTCTCCACACCATTGGAGTCAAGCTATCCTGGCTGAAGACGGCTGATAGCCAGAAACCGGTCCTAGGATGCTTGATACCAGTCCGGGAAAGACATGGCTTGGCAGTTCAGGCTGGACTCTTCCCATGAGGCACAGGGTCAAGGCTGATTTGCATATGGCCATGCCTGAACTGGGGTGGTGTGGAGTGCAAAAAAACGATTGATTTAGGCTCAGATCTCTGTACTGGGTTGAATGTATGACATTGTTCTGCATTCTGTCCATCAACTGTTGCTTTGCATTTTGTCACCCCTAGTGGGATGGGTATGCTCAGACGTGAGTCCCATGCTCTCCACACAACTTGAGTCAAGCTATCCTGGCTGAAGACGGCTGATAGCCAGAAACCGGTCCTAGGATGCTTGATTCCGGTCCAGGAAAGACATGGCCTGGCAGTTCGGGCTAGACTGTTCCCATGAGGCACAGGGATGTATGACATTGTTCTGCATTCTGTCCATCAACTGTTGTTTTGCATTTTGTCACCCCAAGTGGGATGGGTATGCGCAGACGTGAGTCCCATGCTTTCCACACCACTGGAGTCAAGCTATCCTGGCTGAAGATGGCTGATAGCCAGAAACCGGTCCTAGGATGCCTAATTCCGGTCCAGGAAAGACATGACTTGGCAGTTCGGGCTGGACTGTTCCCTAGAGGCACAGGGTCAAGGCTGATTTGCATATAGCCATTTCTGAACTGGGGTGGTGTGGAGTGCAAAAAACAGATACATTAGATACATTGTGTAAGATATAAACAGGCAAACGCATCATCTGAGTATATTTTTGCTGAACTAAAACACATATTATAGTACATGCAATGAAATGCCTCAGTTTTAATACACTGTCACCGTGCTTACATTTCAACACTAAACAACGCTTTCCAACAGCTGTGTTTTAACTGCCCTTGAGCAGCAGCTGTTGTTTTGATTGTAGGCCACAGAGAGACAGGGCTATTGACTCAGGTAAGTGGAAACATGGTGTAAAATCCTGCATTTCATACTGCTGTTTTAAAAAGTTACAAAAATGAGGTCAATTATTTCAGATAACAGGAAAACATTTAAAGTAGGGATTTCCTTTCTTAAAGCCTTTTTATATAAGCACAATTGTGGTTCTGAAGATAAATATTAATTGTCCTTTTAAAAAGTGGTGCAAAAGGTTTCATGTTTCAAGATAGGCTTCTGTGCTTAGGCTTACGAAGGAATGTGTCTGATTATGATAGGCAAGAGATGTAGCTTGCTTTCCCTATGTGTAATTATAAAAATGATTGGTTTTATCTATCTATACTACTAGTATAAAGAGAGAACAGAAACCTTTTGGCAAGGTAAACACGGGAACCACAGCGCAAATCCACACACCCAATACATTGTTGGTATCCTCAGGGTGTGTAGATGGACATAGGCGACATAAAATTTAAAAAAAACGTAAAATAAAAAATTAAAATTTCTAAACAAAGTAATCCCCTAAAACTGGCGCCGGCCGCGACGTAGCGCTGACCACGACCTAGACGTAATGACGACATGCGGGGAGGAGCGGTGATGTGCGGCGAGTAGTGGCGGTGAAGTCCGGAGTGGGCGGATCAGGTAAGGCAAAGGCAGGCTGGAGGCGTGAGGCATGAGGCGGGAGGCGGGCGGCGGGCGGGAGGCGCGAGGCTGGAGGCGGGCGGGAGGCGGGAGCGGTATGGGCAATGTCGGCTCGAGGCGCGAGACGGGAGGCAGGCGGGAGGCGGTATGTGCAATGTCGGGGCAGGCGGCAGGGGGCAGCGGCGAGACGGGAGGCAGGAGGGATGCGGTCTGCGCAATGTCGGGGCGGGCGGGAGTGCACAGAGGCTTAAAATGCTGCCCCCAGCCCCCTTCTGCCCCGGGCAACGCCGGGGCGTGATGCTAGTACTGATATATTAAAGAGAGAGCCCAAACATTTGAGGCGGGTAATCTCAGGAACCACAGCACCAATCACAACACCCAATACAGCGTTGGAAAGGGCAGTTGCAGCAGAAGGACATAGGCTATGCAGACTCCCAACATATACATTTAAAAGGTAAAAAAACTGTGCCAGCAAAGCAGTCCCTTGTGGCCGTGTCTGCGTTGTGCTGTGGGCATGTGCTGGGAACGTGACAAACACTGGGAGCATGTGGTACGTTCGCCCTTCATGCCATGTCTCATATTGTGTGCTGTAGGCATGTGCTGGAGGCTTGGGTGTTGATGGATTTGAGCCATTGTCTGCGCCTATCTCTCTGGCGCTGGCTGCTACTGTGCTTATTGGGTTTTGAGGGTTTCTGGGGCGAAGAGTGGCATGCCTTTCCATTTTTTTGGCTCCTCCCCGAAAGTATGTTTGATTACTATCCTGTTCATATTAATCATTGGGGGGACCCTTCCATCATCTGAATCACCACTTGTTAATGAATTTACTTCAGAGTCCTCTTGGACAGTGCTTGTACTGGCACCATCAGTTGTGGCCTTGGGTGAAAGCTGACTGGTCAAAGCTTTTCTTTTTACTTTGTCATATTTACTTGAAAAGGTAAAACCCGTTCTTGCTGCATAATCATCGCGATCTCTGGTGAATTAAAAAGCTTTGCGGGTCTTGATAGTTTCCTCATGCTGTTTTAATCTAGTCAGAATATCCTCTCGCCCCTTGGCAATCAGATCCTTTTGATCAATCAATCAATCAATCAGTGACACTTGTAAAGCGCGCTACATACCCGTAGGGTCTCAAGGCGCTAGGGGGGGGGGGTGCCGCTACTGCTCGAACAGCCAGGTCTTCAGCTTCTTCCTGAAGGAGAGGTGGTCTTGAGTCAGGCGTAGGTCGGACGGGAGGGAGTTCCAGGTCTTGGCGGCCAGGTAGGAGAAGGACCTTCCTCCTGTAGTCGCTCTTCGGATGCGGGGGACGGCGGCGAGGGCGTGGTTGGCTGATCGGAGGTGGCGTTTGGGAGCGTAGAAGTTGACTCGGCTGTTGAGGTAGCTCGGGCCTTGGTCGTGTAGGGCTTTGTGTGCGTGGGTGAGGAGGCGGAAGGTGATTCTCTTGTTGATGGGGAGCCAGTGAAGGTCTCTCAGATGTCCGGATATGTGGCTGGATCGTGGGATGTCGAGGATGAGTCTGGCTGAGGCGTTTTGGATCCGCTGGAGTCTCTTCTCGAGCTTGGCGGTGGTCCCGGCGTAGAGGGCGTTGCCGTAGTCCAGTCGGCTGGTGACGAGGGCCTGGGTGACGGTCTTCCTGGTCTCTGTGGGGATCCACCAGAAGATCTTTCGTAGCATGCGTAGGATGTTGAAGCACGCCGAGGAGACGCTGTTGACTTGCCTGGTCATGGAGAGGGAGGAGTCCAGGATGAAGCCCAGGTTTCGTGCATGGTCTGTCGGTTTGGGTGCGGTGCCCAGGACGGGAGGCCACCAGGAGTCGTCCCAGGCGGAGGGTGAGGAGCCCAGGATGAGGACCTCCGTCTTGTCCGAGTTCAGTTTCAGGCGGCTGGTCGTCATCCACTCGGCTACCTCTCTCATCCCTTCGTGCAGGTTGGCTCTGGCGGCGGCGGGGTCGTTGGTCAGGGAGAGGATCAGCTGGGTGTCGTCGGCGTAGGAGATGATGCTGAGGTGGTGTTTGCGTACGATGGCCGCGAGGGGGCTCATGTAGACGTTGAATAGGGTTGGGCTCAGGGATGATCCTTGGGGGACGCCGCAGATGACTTCGGAGGCCTCTGACTTGTACGGTGGTAGGCGGACTCGCTGTGTTCTTCCGTCGAGGAAGGAGATGATCCATTCCAGCGCCTTGTCCTGGATTCCGATGTTGCTGAGGCGCTGTATTAGGGTGCGGTGGCAGACCGTGTCGAATGCCGCGGAGAGGTCTAGGAGGATGAGGGCCGCTGTTTCTCCCTTGTCCATCAGGGCTCGGATGTCATCGGTGGCGGCGATGAGGGCGGTCTCGGTGCTGTGTTTGGCTCGGAAGCCGGACTGTGAGGGGTCGAGGGATCCGTTCGTCTCGAGGAAGGCGGCCATCTGCTTGTTGACGGTCTTCTCGATGACTTTGGCTGGAAACGGGAGAAGCGAGATGGGGCGGTAATTCTTGAGGTCGGTGGGGTCCGCTGTTGGTTTCTTGAGTAGAGCGCTGAGTTCGGCGTGTTTCCAGCTTTCGGGGAAGATGGCGGTGTCGAAGGATGTGTTGATGATTTCTCGCAGGTGGGGTGCGATGACAGTGTCGGCCTTGTTGAAGACGTGGTGAGGGCAGGGGTCGGTCGGTGATCCGGAGTGGATGGAGTTCATCGTGTGGATGGTGTCTTCGGTGCTGATCGGGGTCCAGGCGTGGAGGGTGGTGGTGGGGGGGGTGGCTGGTCGGTCGTGGTGTGCGTTGGTTGGTTGTTGAAACTGCTGTGTATGTCCGTGATCTTGTTGTGGAAGTATGAGGCGAGGGAGTTGCAGAGGTCTTGCGATGGGGTGATGTCGTTGTTTCCTGCGCTGGGGTTGGTGAGCTCTTTCACGATGTTGAAGAGTTCCTTGCTGTTGTGTGTGTTGTTGTCCAACCGGTCCTTGTATGCTGTTCTCTTGGCGGCGCGGATCAGCTGGTGGTGTTTCCGGGTGGCAAGTTTGTAGGAGGTCCTGTTGTCCGGTGTCGGTTCCCTTTTCCAGACTTTCTCGAGGGCTCGGCAGTTCTTCTTGGAGCTCTTGAGTTCGTCGGTGAACCATGGGGCCTTCTTGCTGCCGGGTCTGCTAGGCGGGGTCCTCAGCGGGGCGAGTTCGTCCGCGCAGTTGCTGATCCACTTCGTGATGTTCTCGGCGGCCTGGCTGGGGTTCGCTGAGCTGGCAGGAGGGTGCTGGCTCAGGGAGGTGGCGAGCTGGTCTGCTGTGATCTTGTTCCAGCTTCTGCGGGCGGTGTGTTGCTGGTGTTGGTGGGTCGTCGTTCTCTTGATCACTGGCATTAATAGTACAATTCAATTCATCAATTTCTTTGATAATTCTGTCTCTGTCAAAAATTGCATATTTGATGAGGATGTTAACCATATTCATGGATGATTGAAGATTATTGGTGGCCCATTCGGAAAGCATGTCGGGGTGTGGGTTTTCATATGAGGGTGCAATCATCACTCTTAAAACCCGATGAACTCTAGCCACATCGCAATATTTTTCTAACAATTTGCTTTCCCACCACTTGCTGAGTACTTTTTTTGTAGTTTTTCCAATTTTCTTAAAAGACTTTTGATATGATTGGTATTGCTGGTATTTCTTTGTTTCTCGACTTCTATGTTGGTGGTAGGCAGATTATCAAACAGCGCATCAGATGCAGCCTCCCGGTCAAGCAGTACGTCATGGGCTGACATAGTGAAAGGGGAAAACTAGTGGAGTACGTCGAAATCTGCTTCTTAAAACAGCTTGTAAAAGAGTATATCTATACTAATATATTAAAGATAGAGCTCAAACCTTTGAGGCGGGTAATCTCAGGAACCACAGCACCAATCCCAACACCTAATACAGCGTTGGAAAGGGCAGTTCCAGGAGACGCCCACCATATACATTTGACAGGTAAAAGAACCGTGCCAGCAAAGTAGTCCCTTGTGGCGTGTCTGCGTTGTGCTGTGGGCGTGTGCTGGAGGCATGAAAAACGCTGGGGGCGTGTGGAACGTTCTGCCCTTCATGCCATGTCTCATATCGTGTGCTGTGGGCGTGTGCTGGGGGCGTGGGCATGTGCGGGGCGCGGGATTACAGAAAAAAAAGCGAGCATTGTGCCCAATATTTCATTGTTTTTTCTTCCCAGGTTCTGTACATTCCAGCTCTGGGTGTGCTTGCCCAGCGCTCCCAGTGACATGCACCTGCTTTACTGTATGCAGGTCAGGCATGGCGCTATTCCCAAGGGCCGGAAGGAGCGCAAACAGGGGCCATGCTTAAGGCAGACAAATTAGGCGGCCAAACACTTGGGAAATTGCCTCTTGGACAACACAGAGGAGCTCTACCAGTTTTGTATGATACAGCGCGCTCACCAGGAGCATTATAGCACCTTTTAAAACCCCCATCTTTGTCCATTTTGTTTAAATTGATTTCGACACTGTGACCTTGTTTTTAAAATTGAAATACCCACTGCCGCATACCTGCACTTTAAATTGGTACATCACCGCGTTTAGAGCGGATCCCTGCCCATTGAAAAGCGCACCACACCGCCAGAACGGCGGACATCTTAGGTGAGGGCTAGGATTGGGGCGGTCTAGTCCTCAGAAGGACGCTAGACCAGTACTTAAGGCAGCCATGCTAACGCGCAGCACGTGCGGCGGGCTCGCCGAAGCATCGCCGGAGTCACGTTCCAGGACCTATTTGGCCCCATTATGTCAGACCTATGCACCGTTATACGAAAATCCTAGTCACAGGAGACTTTAATTTACATTGGGACAAACCCCATTGGGATCTATCTTTGTGCCACTTGGACACTCTGATGTTAGCGCTAAGCTTTAAACAACTTGTGAAGGTTCCCACACACATCAAAGGTCACACTCTCGACCTGGTGTGGACTACAGACCCAAATGTGACACTTAAAGAGGTAGCCCCATGTATATGGTCTGACCATCATCTAGTATCCTGTGAGATACGTATCAATGGCCAAATAATTAATCCACCACTGGAAGTCAGGATAATCCGTAAATGGGCAGAGGTTGATTTGAGAACCCTGACCAAGGCGCTCCCGCTAAGGGATTGGCCTCCGAACGCCGAATATTATGAATCCCGCCTAAGTAAGCAGCCAACGTGCAGAAAGAGACCTTCAAGATCCTGTCGGAGTTGACTAAAAAACCAGACAGCTTCCAGTCCCCCATAAATTGTAATTCCTTTCAGGGATACTTTCTGGAGAAAGTAAGAACCATTATCCAGGAGATAAAAAGTGGTATGTCAAATGGGATGGTTACACCTACAGCCCCTCATAAACCAGTTGATTGCTCCATCACACTGTTCCCAGAGATTGACACTCTGAGTCTGCAACAGCTGATGGATAGAATCAAATCTGGATCTCCAGCGGACCCGTGTCCACCTAAAGTCTTTCAGGCAGCCCGTCCCTTATTGGAGGAGTGTGTCATCTCCCTCCTAAATAGGTCCTTGGAGACAGGGCAATTACCAGCAGAACTTAAAGAAGCGCGTGTAAGACCTTTGCTGAAGAAGCCAGGCGCAGACCCCGCAGTACTAAAAAACTACAGGTCGATCTCTCAGTTACCATTCCTCTCTAAAGTACTGGAACAACACGTACTAAAATCCCTGTCCATGTATCTGGAGTCTCATCATCTACTTCATGAACGACAGGCAGGGTTCCGAGCGCATCACAGCACCGAGTTGGTGATGCTCTCGGTGCTGGATGAATTGAGAGGCCTGGCTGACGGTAAGAAACCGAGCGCCCTGATCTTGCTAGACCTTTCAGCGGCGTTCGATACCGTCAGCCATGATCTGCTTCTGGAAAGAATGAGTGACTTTGGTATCAAAGGCCTGACCTTCAGATGGTTGCAATCCTTTCTGTTTGGAAGGCCCCAAAGAATACAACTTGGGGAAGAAACTTCCGCAGTGGGGGTGTTAGAATGTGGGTTGCCCCAGGGCTCGGCCCTGTCCCCACTTCTATTTAATCTATACCTGCAACCTCTGATTGCTTCTCTGGCGCGCATGGGCTGCACAGTATTTAACTACGCGGACGACACGCAGCTGCTGCTGAGTGTCGATAACACAAGTGCCGCACAACTCCAAACTCAGAACACCTTGAGGTACACGGTCCAATGGATGACAGAAAATCTTCTAAAAATCAACCTAGACAAGACCGAGGTACTGGTGATTCCATCCACCACCTCACCATGGTGTGACCTCTATTGGCCCGCAGAGTTAGGCCCGGCTCCATAACCCAGCCTGAATGTGAAGAGCCTGGGGATTAAATTAGATTGTGACCTATCAATGGTCAATCAGATCTCTTCAGTGGTGGGTAGCTGCACCAACATTATCCGACAGCTACGGAAGCTAGAACCCGTCATCTCCCAATCCATGTTACGCTCTATTGTCGCAGCCACTGTGATCTCGAGGATAGACTACGGAAATGCCCTCTACCTTGGCCTGCCAAAAACCCTGACAAATAGGTTACAGGTCGTGATGAACGATGCTGCTCGTCTCATTTTTAGACTGCCAAGACGATCCAAAGCATCACCCCTGTTACAGAGCCTTCATTGGCTCCCTATTAAGGAGCAAGTGGAATTTAAAAATCTGTGTATAGCCCACAAAGCTATCTATGGCATGGCGCCCGCATACATCAAAGACCGTGTGGCGGTGTACAGTCCAATGAGAACTCTTAGATCCTCAGACTCTCAATTATTGGTCTGCCCCCGGTAAAAATTTGTTACCAAGGGAGGAAGAGCCTTCTCGGTGTTAGTTCCTCAGCTATGGAATACACTACCTGAGTCGCTGCGCAGGGAAGAGAACCTCCTACGCTTTAGAAAGGGGTTACAAACGCTGCTGATTAGGAGGTCCTTGAGTGCCAGCTAAACTAGTGTATGCTTTCTCTGTATTGCTAAAGTTGTTGTTTGTACCATCGATTTCCGAGCGCTTAGAGACCTGCAGGTGATTGGGCGCGTTACAAATCAAAAATAACAATAACAATAACAATAACAATAGTGCAGAAAATGTAATCTCGCCTTTACTTCCGGTGACGCCTGAAGTGCACACTGGAGATTTTCCACTTCTGTTGCGCACAGGCCTCACGCCACGCACATCCGGACACAAGGCCGGCCTCCACGGAAATAGCAAGAAAGGGACTATCCCTTTCCCGGGAATATGTGATGATATTCCGCAAACCAACATCCTGTATACCATCACTCCACAATTTTTATAATGCGGGACTATTACTCCACAAAGACATCATTTCTAAAACTTTTACCTCGCATATGACTTTACCACGCATGCCATTATAACGCAAATGCATGTGTGGTAAAGTCATATACATTGTAAAAGTACATTATTAAAACATCAAATATATGTTTGCATATATGTGTATTTATAAATATATAGATATATATATATATATAGATATATATATATATATATATATATATATATATATATATATATATATATATATATAGATATATATATATATATATATATATATATATATATATATATATAAATCCCAAAGTTGCCCTGAAGCAAGAATGCCCTCGCAGTGAAGTGCTTTCAAAAAAAGGCTTTTATTTTCAGAACCGGCAAAATGCATTCCCAAAGCAAAGTTCCTTACGCGTTTCAGAGCCGGGGAGGCTCCTTCATCAGAGGATGGCACTGCTTCTTCCTGACAAGTTTGCACAGGCGCCATTACCTGCATGCTATATTCAGTCCATGTGATTACCCACGTGACCCACATCACATTCACAGGTGGGTCTGTATTTCAGCATGCTGGAACCTGTAGTTTAATGAATGCAGAAACGTTTTCCCCAAGTGGGTGCAGTTCGAGACAGTGTCTGTTTCTTTAAAGATAAAATCCAAGTGGACTGGAATGAAACTGCCAGCTCTCTTTCATTCTCCTCCAGTGCGCCACAAGATCCGATTTTCAATGACCTCTTGGCCCCATATTTATACACGGGGGGCATCCTTCTCAGCCAGGCTGCCGAGTTTACATAAATCCCAAAGTTGCCCTGAAGCAAGAATGCCCTCGCAGTGAAGTGCTTGGCGCACTGGAGGAGAATGAAAGAGAGCTGGCAGTTTCATTCCAGGTATGAATTGCTGCCGGCCAGTAGTATATTGTTTTGTAGGATTTTGTTTTGATAGCATTTCCTATCTGTGACAGGCCTGTGAAACGCTCCGATTCACAGTGCACTGCTGATGCACTTAAGAGTGCGCGTTCAGTAGTGTGTGAACTCGAGTTTCCCTACTTTATTTTTCCACAAATTACATTACAGAAGAACACATTCATTTGTGGTAGGCACGGGGAGACAAAGCGATTTGCCTGGAATCACAGGATGTTGAGCTGATGCTGAGATTTGAACGTAGCTTCCCAGCTCTAAAGTTCGCAATTCTGGAACTTGTGGCGGGAGGTGTGTCTAAAAGTGTATGTCGGTGCTGGCCATCAATGAGAGAGCCCATGTTTTGAGGGAAATGTTGTTTTATAGATAAAAACTCCTGTTAAATTAGCAGTTTTAGATTTTTTTTGCTGCTCCTATAACATGAGAGCATGGTCCTAAGCATACAATGTAGGTGCTTTTATTAGGAAGAATCATTTTAGAAGTGTCTGCAGTCCTGTACAAGTAGTTTAAAATCTATAAGTAAAAGTGTAGAACATTTCTTTTTTTTCAGATTAGTACACAGGAAAACAAATAAATAAGTAAATAAATTAATACAGACTTCCTTGGCTGCTTGGGATTGGGTGATGTATTACTCTTGTCAGTTCACCAAAAAGTTCCTTTTATACTTGCTAATAGGTCCAGCCTGTTGTTTTTTTACTCTCACATAGATAGATGAAGTAGTTGTTGGGTACCTTGCTAATATATGGGGCGTCCCAAGACTAGGAAATATTCTGAGACTATCCTCTCTGACTTGTCTAAAGACCTTTTGCTCTGTCCACCAATAGATATTTGCTGCCTTACAACCATTGCCAGAGGGACCCGGACATCAGATTCGGCCTGGGGAGTCAGTGTCAGCACCAGTCCAGCTTGAAGCCAAAGTGAAGATATCCAGCACAGGCATTGCTGGCAACTAAGACCTCAGTGAAGGTGGAAGCCCTGTGATAAAGTGTGTACCCCTGCCACTGTCTTGGGCGAAAGACGGGATCACAAACCAGAAAGGAGAAATCGTGGATCACATTTTTGATGCCCAGCTGAGAGTCACAGACCGACCAGAACGGCAAGGAGGCTTTGCTTGAGGTGACCCCTTTTGAAACAAAGGTTGCTTCAGAGATCCTAGCATCAGGCCTCTGAATCCTGGTCCCGAAGTGAATGCAAGTTTCCTTCTTTGTATGTTTATCAAGAGATGCCTGAGCACACTGGATCAAATGTGTGGCCCCACCGAATAAGCAGTGCGACAGCAGAGTAATACAGGAGTTAGAGATGGACTTACGTTCAGGGTACAGGTGCTGTGTCTCTGGTGCCTGTTAAATTGAAGTGAAGGAAACTGGTGCACTGCCTGAGACACTGGACAGGATCGCTCAGAGCATTAGCCCTGGTGGGTGACTGCCCTATCCTGAAAGAAGAGATTTTTTCCTTGAAACTGGGCTGTGATTCTTGAGGTGCGAGTTGTGCAGCTTCACTGTGGAAACAACAAGAGCCTGCCTGTTAGGATTCGGTCCCCAGTCCTCTTTTGCTGACCATAGCCTTCACCATCACGTGACACGCCAGCAGTATAAAAAGGAGTCCTACCATAGTATTGTTGCTTGTTATTACAAACCTGTGGGTTCCTGCTCCTTTTGGTTCCTGTGAAAGCTGTTGGTCGTTGCCGTTCCTCACGGGCTCGTGAGGAACTTTGAAATACTTGCCTTTTTGCCGTATCCCTTACCTTGATTCCCAGTGTGGTTAAATCCCTGTTCCAGTCCCCTCTTGTTCCTTTGTTGTCACCCGCTCTGTGTTCCCGTAGTGAGTTAGTTAGTGTACCAGTTTCCCGTTCCCCCCATCTCTTGCTAGAGATTATCCAACGACATCCAGGGGCTCCTGTTTGTCAGACACTATTTTAGTGTCTTCTTTCCTTTAGACCCAGAGACTTGTTATTAATCTAGAACGGGCGCTAGTCGTTCGTTCTATCAGCAAGTCTTGTGGAGCTTATCCGCCTCGTTTAAGACGGATCTGACGTTGTGAGCTATATCCCGGCTGGGAATAGTTTTTACTCTTACTCGTGAAACGAGTATTATCGTTTCTCACTTGTTTTGGTTTTCATCACTCACCACTCTTTTTGATAGACAGGGTTTTTTTGTTCATGCACGTTCCTTTTGCATGTTTTTTACCCTGTGCAATCCCGTCACGCCCAAACCTTAAACACCCAAGAAATCTGTTTAATAATTATCGGATAATTACCCTCGAAGCAAAACCTGCATTTGTTAACGGTAAGTGTCAGTGTGGTGAACTGCTGGATATGGTCTTTATTCGCTATATCAGGATTGGGGACTAAAGATTATTGTGTGCTATACCTTTTTTGTTTCCCTGTTTATGCAGGTGCAGAAGCGAGGAGGAGGGTGTTGATTGAATCTCCGTTCTACAGGGGTGGAAGGTTTGGAGCCTTTTGTTTCCACCCTCTTTTCTGGTTCAACGGTTAACTCTTTAAAGACAGTCTCACCTGCAGAACATCTGACGGCAACATCAGAGGATACGAAAGCTGCCATTTTACGATACTAATCTCCCCAGTTACCTCGCTATCAGGAACACTGGTATATCGTCCGCCGGGCAATCTAGGAGACTTCTCGGACAAAATTATTGACCAGACCTCCATTAAATGCACCTCCACTTCTAACTACCTACTATTAGGAGACTTGAATGTGCATTTCTTGGACCCGGGTGATAAACTGGTCAATGAACTACTCCAGGACCTCACCTCAATGAGCCTAGACCTTAAAAACCCACAAGCTACTCATGAAAGAGGCCAACTGCTCGACCCTATCTTCTCCAACATTCCCAACCTGAAAACGTTGGACCACATCCCCCTCCCATGGACGGACCACTTCTTGGTCTCCCTTATATGGGACATTACCACTCCGCCCCCTCCACCTCCCAAAATCCGAACTTATACCAGACGGTGGCAGAAATTGAAACCAGAAGTCTGGGCAGCCAAACTCATGGAAAACGTTCCCCATCCCCCCCATGACACCCTGGTAGGGGATAAAGAATTTAACACCTGGGTTACCCAATCACTCGACGCCATTCTGCCAAAAACCCATGCTCTGAAACACACCAAGAGAGTCAACCCCTCACCATGGAACACCCCGGAACTCAACCTTCTGCGTAAGACGTGTAAAAGAAACGAACGCATTTGGAGGAAGGGAAAAACCGAGGAACAAAAGGAATCATTCCGCACCTCCGTAAAATCCTACAAAAAAGAGCTCCGGAGCACCAAAATCAGCTTCTATGAGAACAGGATTAAAAACGCTGCCTGCTCGGCCCATGAAACCTACTCCGTTCTCAAAGAACTGCTTCACGCCCCTGACCCCCCACTCAAAGCCCTCGATCCCAAAGAAGCTGAAACTAAATGCAACAACCTAGCCACCTTCTTCGATGAGAAGATTCAAAAAATTCTTCTCACTATTCCCCCCCCTATACAGACCCAAATAGAGCAGGATCTTACCATCACCTCCGCTAATCCTTCCCTGCCGTCTGCGTACCCCCAACCCTACCTGGACGCCTTCGGCCCTGTAACTACGGAAGAGGTAGAAGCAACCCTGACCTCAATCAAAAGTGGCTCCCCCCTCGACCCTGCTCCCCTCCGCTTCTTAAAAAAAGTGTCGAACGCCATCATCCCTCCCCTCACGGCCCTGATCAACTCCTCTCTTTCGGAGGGCATAGTCCCCCCTAGCTGGAAAGCGGCAGCAGTCAAAGGTCTGCTAAAAAAACCCTCCTTAGACCCGCAAGACCTCGCCAACTACAGGCCCATCTCCCTTCTCCCTGGAAACAGCAAAATAGCGGAGAAGTTGGTTAACAAGCAACTATCACTCTATCTTGAGAGTAACAACCTCCTAGGGGTCTCCCAGACTGGGTTCCGTCCAGGTCAGGGCACGGACATCGCTCTCCTGGCAGCAGTGGAGAAGGCCAGAAGCATTCTGGACACGGGAGGATCAGTGGCAGTGATCCTCCTAGACCTCAGTGCGGCCTTCGACACTGTGGACCATCCTACCCTTATTCACCGACTGGGAGAAGTCGGAATAAAAGGTTCGGCCCTGAAGTGGCTCGAATCATTCTTATCAGGACGTTCCTTCCAGGTGCGGGAAAATGACAGCCACTCACCTACCACCCCCCTCCGGTGTGAAGTACCGCAGGGCTCATCCTTGAGCCCTACGTTGTTCAACGTATACATGGCCCCACTGGAGAAGAGGGTCAGCCCGTTTGGCGTGTCAATTATCAACTACGCCGACGACACTCAGTTGATCGTAACCCTCTCACACCCCCACCACGCCCCTTCTGACCTCCACAGCTGCTTGTCCGAAGTCCACCGATGGATGAATCTATCCTCTCTGAAACTAAACGGTTCCAAGACCGAGATACTCCTGATGGGCCACAAGGAACCATCTCTGCCATCTCACCTCTGGCCTAGCTGCCTAGGTGACCCCCCCGCTCCCAAGGAAGAGGTCAAGAGCCTTGGGGTATGGATCGAGGTTAGACATGAGCTTTAGGACCCAGGCTAAAAAGACAGCAGGAACTTGTTTCGGGTTACTCAGAGCCTGTAGGAAGATCTTCCCCCTGCTCCCCGACACCGCAAGAAGGCTTCTCATTCAGGGTCTAATCCTAGCAAGATTAGATTACTGCAACGCCATCTACTTGGGAGCTCCTGAAGCCACCATGAACACACTGCAAAAAGTCCAAAATGCCGCCGCCCGCCTACTCACGGGAACACCAGGAAGATCCTCCGCCAAACCGGCTCTTAAATCCCTCCACTGGCTCCCAGTGAGAGAGAGGGTCATTTTTAAGGCCCTCTGCTTGGCCCACAAAACCCTCAACAACAACGGCCCCCCTCTTCTCAAAGAAATCCTAAATCCCTATAAATCGGAAAGAGATCTTCTATCGAGTACAGAAAATTTCATCTCGGCTCCCAGAGTCAAAAAAGCCAAGACTGGCGGCCGTCGGTTTTCGGTCCACACGGCTAAACATTGGAACCATCTCCCACGAAGACTCAGGACAGAACCGAACTATCTCCAGTTCAGAAAATCCCTTAAGACCTCCCTTTTCCCCCAAACATAAACACACCAGACGGCAGAAACCCTGGAAGAAGCAGGTCAGCGCTTGGATGCTCTTTGAGTTACTACGGCGCTTTACAAAACCATTAAATAAATAAATAAATAAACTCATTTGTGCCATCTAGTGAGTGACCGGTGAGTCGGGGAAGTGGCTGGGACTTGCAACGTTCCTGCAGTGTGTGGGTTGGGCTGGAGCCTAACAGAATAACAAGCCCACGTTTTAATACACTGCACAAACGGATGGATGTAGAAGGAGGAGCTACAGCAGGGGCGGAAGTCCCTACCATGCTCGATGTTATGGGTGCCTTAGCTGCCTTACAGGCTCAAGTGCAGGACTTGAGACAGGAGAACGTAGGATTGAGGCAAGAACTGTGAGCGGTAAGAGCGCGGGAAACCGTGCAAACAAGAGGACCGACACCTCTTATACACCCGGCTACGTTCCAGTACGGAGGGGCGGGACAGAGTAACCCTGGAGGTGGTACTCCGGTTGCCATCACTGTGTCATCTCCTTTTCCTGTTCCCCTGGCTCAACCGGAACGATTCTATGGAGACAGTGGGAAATTTGGCATGTTCATGAATCAGTGCCAGTTACATTTCATGTGTAGGCCGGGGGCCTTCCCTGACGATGTGGCGAAGGTAGCGTTTACGCTTTCTTATTTGGCTGGTACTGCTGCCCAGTGGGCTATCCCCTTAGTGGAAGGCAAGGATCAGGTGTTGAGGGATTATGATTCTTTTAAGGAGCTGATGCGGGGGTTATTTGCCAAACATGCATTCATGCAAGCCAGCGAATCAGAACTGCTGAAGTTGCAACAGGGCAGACAGGACCTCTTAACATATATAGCGACCTTCAACCGGTTGATCTCTGAGACACATTGGCCAGCCGATAAGCGGACCTCATTATATTTACCAGGGTCTCAATGACGATTTGAAGGACGTGGTATCACAAGTAGTAGATCCACCGGAGGAGTGTGCCGCCTTCATTGACCTGGTGGTTAAATTGAACCATCGGCTATCGGAAAGACGTGGGGATCGTTTACGTTTTCAGGTGTCCCACGGTAGCTTCATAAAACCAGAAGTAAAACAACCTCCCGGGGAATCGAAGCCTGAGCCCATGGAAATAGGAGGAGTAAGGGGGCCTTTGACTCCTGAAGAAAGGAAAAGAAGAAGAGACAAGAATCTATGCCTCTATTGTGGACAGGGTGGCCACTTTGCAAGAGAGTGTCCCGTCAAACCATCAGGGGCGGGTTATAGCAAAAAGGTGGCATATGTGCAGGTGGAAAGGTTGCCTCTTCCTGAGCATAAGATGGGGCAGTATGAAGTGTTGGGGGCGGTTGATTTGGCGCCCCGACATTTTGTAATCTCGGCTCAACTTCTATTATCTGCTCAGAATAGAGTGCCTGTATCGCTGCTGTTGGATTCGGGTGCCACTGGTAATTTCATCGACATCTCCCTAGCGGAAAAACTTGGTGTGCCCTGCCAGTATAAGAAACAACCGGAGCTGGTACGAGCAATAGACGGAACCGAGTTGTCCTCTGGGTGCATCACTAGACAGACGGTGCCGTTACGGTTGGTATGTGACAACGGCCACTCGGAGTGTGTGGTGTTCGATTTGATTGATGCACCTTCCTTCAGGTTGGTGTTGGGGGTGCCTTGGCTCCAGGAGCACAATCCCAGGATTGATTGGGTGCGGCGTCTAGTCACTCTGGACTTGCATTATTGTCTGAAGAACTGCTATAGTGTGGCCAGTAAGAAGGTCCCTCCTTTGTACTGTGCGACCGCGGAGGAGAGTGGAGTTCCGAGGCAGTACGGGGATTATGCTGATGTCTTTGATAAAGGCTGTGCTCAGAGTTTACCTCCACATCGGTCTTTTGACTGTAGAATCGATCTGGTGGAGGGGGCTCCTTTGCCCTGTAGCCGTATCTATGCTTTGTCTGAACCGGAGGAGAAGCATCTTAAAGACTATCTGGATGAGATGTTGGAACTAGGGTTCATCCGTCCTTCTTCTTCGCCCGTGTCTTCGGCAATCTTCTTCATACCGAAGAAGGAAGGCACACTGAGGGCTTGCGTAGACTACCGGACATTAAATAAGGCTACCATAAAGAACAGGTATCCTCTTCCACTTATCCCCGTGTTACTGGATCAACTCCACAAGGCCACGGTGTTTACCAAACTGGACTTGCGTGGAGCCTACCATCTGATCCGTATGCGACCCGGGGATGAGTGGAAAACGGCTTTTAAAACTAAACACGGGCTGTTCGAGTACTGTGTGATGCCGTTTGGCCTGTGCAATGCGCCGGCGGCATTCCAGTACTTCATTAACGAGGTCCTGAGTGAGTACCTGGATAGGACGGTAATTGTGTACCTGGATGATATCCTTATTTTCTCCGAGACCAGTGTAGAACACCATACACATGTACAGCAAGTGTTGCAGAAATTGCGGGAACATCGGCTTTATGCCAAACTTGAAAAGTGCCTATTTGATGCGGAGGAGGTGGAATTTTTGGGTTTCTTAATATCAGCCGAAGGAATACGGATGGACCCAAAAAAGATACAGGCAATTTTGGACTGGCCGGTACCAACTTCGGTTAAGCACATTCAGGTACTCTTAGGGTTCGCCAATTTTTATCGGCGTTTCATTGCTCGATTTTCAGATATCGTGGCGCCGATGACCAGGTTGTTGCGTAAGGAGCTTTTCGTCTGTTGTTGAAGACCTTTACAACGGCTCCGGTATTGGCCCATCCTGATCCTGCGTTTCCTTTTTTTGTGGAGACAGATGCGTCCGCGGGTGCAGTAGGAGGGGTACTGTCCCAGAAGGAGGAGGGCACAGGCCATATGCACCCTATTGCATATTTTTCGAAGACATTGTTACCTGCCGAACGCAATTACACGGTGGCGGAACGTGAGTTGTTGGCAGTGAAACTGTCCTTTGAAGAATGGCGTCACTATCTGTGGGGGGCCCGCCATACAATCACGATTTACACGGACCATAAGAACCTGGAGTTTTTTAGATCGGCCAGGGCATTGACACCAAGACAGATGCGGTGGGTCTTGTTTTTTAACGAATATGATTTCATCATAACCTACAGACCCGCTGCTCAGCAGATTAAATCAGATGCACTGTCTAGGATACATATGGATCAGGAAGAAGGGAAAGTAGGAAAAGAAAGCAGACCAATGCTCGATAGCAGGAGGATTGTGGGAGTGGCTTCGGTCGAAGAGTTTGCTACCAAGATAAAAGAGCTGTTGAGGCAAATGGATTTGGCCCTGTGGTTACAGCTGTCGCAGGTGGTGCTCCGGGAGGGGTTGCTGTATCAGGGGGAAAGGTTGTTTGTTCCGCCCAAGTTGAGAGCAAAGGTGGTGGAGTGGTGTCACTCTTCCTCCTTGGTCGCACATCCAGGAATAGGGAAGACAAAGGAATTGTGTTTGAGGTGGTTTTGGTGGGAAAATGTGGTGCAGGATATTCAGAAATATGTGACAGCTTGTCCTGTTTGTGCCATCAATAAGCCCTCACATGGTAAGCCCTCCAGTTTATTACAGCCTTTGGTGATACCCCCTTCCCCTTGGCATACCATCAGCATGGATTTTGTCACGGATCTTCCCTTGGTGTCCGGCTTCACGGCCATACTCGTGGTAGTGGACTTGTTCACCAAAATGGCCCACTTCATACCGCTTCAGAAGATACCCACAGCTAAGGAAATGGCCTTGGAGTTTATGTCTTCGATAGTGAGGTTACATGGGCTGCCTAGAGCAGTCATCTCAGATAGGGGGGCGCAGTTTGTATCCCATTTCTGGACGGAGCTCTGTCTGGTGCTTAAGATGGATATACGCTTGTCATCCGCGTACCATCCCCAGTCAGATGGGCAGACAGAGCGCACCAACCAGACAATGGAACAATATCTGAGGTGCTTGACTACGTCCCTGTCGTGCGATTGGGTGATGGCATTACCCATAGCAGAATTTGCATATAACAACAGCATACACACGGCCCTGGGAATGACACCATTCTTTTGTTCTATGGGATATCATCCTAGAGCCCTAGCAATCCAACCCACTGGGCACATGCCAGCCATTGACGATGCGTGTAAACGATTGGGTGACATCTGGGAAGTGGCTAGGGTCAGGTTACAGGAGGCCAAAGCAGCTATGAAAGTACAGGTGGATCGCCATAGGGTTTCGACCCCTGCTTATAAGGTGGGCGATCAAGTATGGTTGGTTTCACGTAACCTGAGGCTACAGGGGTCGCGCAAGCTACAGCCCCGGTATGTAGGCCCTTTTCCGATTGTACAGGTAGTCAACCCTGTGGCGATGAAGCTGTTATTGCCATCGGATTATAAGATCCACCCAGTATTCCACACCTCATTGCTGAAGCCCTTTGTCCCGTCAGATCAGGTCGTGCCCCCTCCCGCTCCGGTGGTGGTAGATGGGGAGGAGGAGTTCGAAGTTCAGGCCATTCTTGATTCTAGGAGACGGAGGGGTAGATTGTATTACCTGGTGGATTGGAAGGGGTATGCTCCGGAAGACAGGACATGGGAACCAGCTGGAGGGGTACATGCGCCCCGTTTAGTGAGGCTATTTCATAGACAACATCCCCGGAAGCCAAGACCTGTGGGGAGGATCATTGGTGGGGGGTACTGTTAGGATTCGGTCCCCAGTCCTCTTTTGCTGACCATAGCCTTCACCATCACGTAACACGCCAGCAGTATAAAAAGGAGTCCTACCATAGTATCGTTGCTTGTTATTACAAACCTGTGGGTTCCTGCTCCTTTTGGTTCCTGTGAAAGCTGTTGGTCTTTGCCGTTCCTCACGGGCTCGTGAGGAACTTTGGAATACTTGCCTTTTTCCCGTATCCCTTACCTTGATTCCCAGTGTGGTTAAATCCCTGTTCCAGTCCCCTCTTGTTCCTTTGTTGTCACCCGCCCTGTGTTCCCGTAGTGAGTAAGTTAGTGTACCAGTTTCCCGCTCCCCCCCATCTCTTGCTAGAGATTATCCAACGACATCCAGGGGCTCCTGTTTGTCAGACACTATTTTAGTGTCTTTTTTCCTTTAGACCCAGAGACTTGTTATTAATCTAGAACGGGCGCTAGTCGTTCGTTCTATCAGCAAGTCTTGTGGAGCTTATCCGCCTTGTTTAAGACGGATCTGACGTTGTGAGCTATATCCCGGCTGGGAATAGTTTTTACTTTCACTCGTGAAACGAGTATTATCGTTTCTCACTTGTTTTGGTTTTCATCACTCACCACTCTTTTTGATAGACAGGGGTTTTTTGTTCATGCACGTTCCTTTTGCATGTTTTTTACCCTGTGCAATCCCGTCACGCCCAAACCTTAAACACCCAAGAAATCTGTTTAATGATTATCAGATAATTCCCCTCGAAGCAAAACCTGCATTTGTTAACGGTAAGTGTCAGTGTGGTGAACTGCTGGATATGGTCTTTATTCGCTATATCAGGATTGGGGACGGAAGATTATTGTGTGCTATACCTTTTTTGTTTCCCTGTTTATGCAGGTGCGGAAGCGAAGAGGAGGGTGTTGATTGAATCTCCGTTCTACAGGGGTGGAAGGTTTGGAGCCTTGTGTTTCCACCCCCTTTTCTGGTTCAACGGTTAACTCATTTGTGCCATCTAGTGAGTGACCGGTGAGTCGGGGAAGTGGCTGGGACTTGCAACGTTCCTGCAGTGTGTGGGTTGGGCTGGAGCCTAACACTGCCGGTGAGGCTCAAACAGACACAGGGAGAAGACTCCCCTCTGGTTGGTTGTACAGTGGCTTCAATTTCTCCAAGGACTACTTCTTTTTCTTGTCAATAATGTACCCCTTTGGATGTCCCGTTTTTAGGGAGGAGCAGCCCTTTGCAGCTTTTCGTCCTAATTCTTATGGCCCTGTGTGGTCCTCCTGGTCTCTTGGAGCTAGGATAGTTTTTGTAATAATCTGTTTAGTTGCTTTAATATTTGTATTAGTTATATTTATTATGAACAAAAAACATTTTTCTGAGCAATTAAAACATTTGACTTTGCCCTGTCCTTGACTGTATGAAATTGATGTTCTGGCCCTCATTAAAGGAAAATGGACAAGTAGCCCTGAAAATGTGTTTTATAGATGGTTTTAGGATTTGCTTAGGACTAGGAAAAACGATAATTCTTTTTGTAATAGTGGACATTACTTTCTCCTGCAATCTGATTGTTAATTATGACCCAATGCTCTGTTCCCTTTGTATTCTTGCTTATAACTCATATATACCCGCTTAATGAAGAGTTTAGAATGGAAAATGCCCACCTAGCAATGAATTAGGATATTGATAAATTTAAGAAAATTAATGTGCAAATATTTTCTGTGTTCCTACTGGATCATAGAAATGCCTTTAGCTCATGCTAAAAGGACCATCTCCTAAAGATTGGAGGGATTTGTTAGCATGAGCTGAAAGTCATTTTGTATTTTGGCAGCCATTTTAGGTAGCCATGTGCTCGCCACATGCTGTTTCCCTCTTCAGAGCCTTGCACATGCTCAGAGATGCCTAGCTAGTAGAATGTACCTGTTTCCCGTGAATAAGTGTCAGGCTACTTTTGCTGCTGTATGGAGAAGTAACTCTCCTCCCACTTTGTTGAGAAAGCAGATCTTGCATGCCCATTTTAGGTTTTTTGCATGCTTACATGATCCAGGACTACCCCTTGGTCTTATGCTGACTATGTAACCCTAATTATATAGAAAGCCCCAGTTTTCTGTACTACTTAGACTGCCTCATTCATTTGGTAAGGTTTCTGTGTGACGTAGTCTCCCTCATCTGAGGTGAATAAATGCAATCTTTTTATATTTCAGCTTTTGTGCCAATTTCTTCGTTGTTGGTTTAAAAGGACTAAGTATCAGTGAGACCCCAGAGAAGGTTTCTATTGTATTCACGAACAAATATTCTACCCTACTGGACATGCATTTGGGATCTCCTAGGATAGGATAATAACCTCCTGAATGATCCCTCTTCATGCCCGATAATTTTTTGGCTAGATTGGTTTGCACTCCAATAACTTGTGCAGTGGTGACCATATGTTTGTACTTTCTGCCATAACATCAAGAGTATATTCATTTTGACCATAGTTGTATTCTTCTTGATCCTTCTCAAGGCTCCTCTGATTTTCTCTAAGGCACAATATGGTTAAATCGCTAATGACTAACCTGTACTATTTCAATCCTGGCAAGTGAGGTGCAGAAAGAAGCGAGAGCAGTGCAGAAAGAAACAACAGAGGTGCAAAAAGAGGCAAGAGGGGTACAGAAAGAGGTAGGAGAGGAGGATGAGGAGGCAAGAAAGGTGCAGAAAGAGGCAAGAAAATTGCTGAAAGAAGTAACAGAGATGTGGAAAGAAGCAAGTGAAGTGTAGAAAGAGGAAAGTGAGGTGCACAAAAAAGAAAGAGATATGTAGAAAATGGCAAGAGAACCGCAGAAATAGGCAAGAGGGATGCAAAAATGGGAAGAAGTGTGCTGAAAGAAGCAAGAGATGTGGAGAGAGAAGCAGGGTTAGTGCAGGAAGAGGAAAGAGAGGTGCAAAAAGAGGCAAGAGATGTACATAAAGTAGCAGGGGAAGTACAGAAACAGGCATGATAAATGCACAAAGAGGCAAGAGACATGCAGAAAGACGCAGGAGGGGTGCATAAAGATAAAAGGGGGTGCAGAAAGAACCAAAATAGGTGCAAAAAGAGGCAAGGCGGCACCAAGAAAGGTAGGAGTTGTACACAAAGAGGCAAGAGAGGTACAGAAAGGGGCAGGAGGGATGCATAAAGAAGGGAGAGAAGTGAAGAAAGAAACAACAGAGGTGTTGAAAGGGGCAAGAGAAGTTCAGAAAGAGGTAGGAGAAGTGCACACAGAGGCAAACGAGCAACAGAAAGAGGCAGGAGGGGTACAGAAATAAGGAAGAGAAGTACATAAAGAGGCAAAATAATTGCTGAAAGAAGCAACAGAGGTGCAAAAAGAAGCAAGAACAGTACAGAAAAAGGTAGAGGATTTGCACAAAGAGTCAAAAGAGGTACATAAAGAGGCAGGAGGGGTGCAGAAAGAAGGAAAAGAAGTGCAGAAAGAAGCAAGGGAGCTGCTGAAAGACACATGAAGGGTGCAGAGAGAGCAAGAGAAGTGCAGAAAGAACAAAGAGAGGTACAGCAAGAGGCAAGAGCGGTGCAGAATCTGTCAGGAAGTATGCCGAAAGAGGGAACAGGAGTGCAGAAAGACGTAGGAGCGGTGCAGAAAAAGAAAATAGGGGCACTGAAAGAGGCAAGAAGAATGCAAAAAAAGCAAATGAGGTACAGAAAGAGGCAACAGAGGTGCAGAAAGGTGCAAGAGAGGTGCAGAAACACGCAAGAGAAGTGCATAAAGAGGCAAGAGAATTGCTGAGAGAAGCAACAGTGGTGTAGAAAGAAGCAAGAGAAGTGCAGAATGAGGTAAGTGAGGTGCAGAAACTAGCAAGAGTAGTGCAGAAAGAACCAACAGAGGTGCAAAAAGGGGCAGGAGGGGTGCAGAAAGAGGCAAAATAAGTGCAAAAAGAGGAACTTGAGGAGCAGAAAGAGGTAATAGAGGTACAGAAAGAGGCTCAATAAGTAAATAAAGAGGCAAGAGAAGTGCAGAAAGAGGCAAGAGAGGCACAGAAGGAAGAGAGTGAGGTACAGAAAGAGGCAAGTGAGGTGCAGAAATGGTAAGAGAGGTACATAAAGTGGCAATGGAACCACAGAAACAAGCAAGAGAAATGCACAAAGAGGCAAGAGAGGAGCAGACAGAGGCAAGAGAGGTATAGAAAGAAGCAAGAGAAATACGGAAAAAGGCAAGTGAGGTGCAGAAAAAGGCAAGAGAGTTACAGAAAGAGGCAGGAGGGGTGCAGAAAGAGGAAATAGATCTTCATAAAAAATCAACTGATGTGCTGAAATAGGCAAGTGAGGTGACGGAAGGGGCACGAGAAGTGCAGAAAGAGGAAGAAAGAAGCCAGTGAGGTGCATAACGAGGAAGAAAGATGCAGAAAGAAGCAAGAGAAATGCTAAAAGAGGAAAGAGAGTCACAGAAAGAAGAGAGGTTTGTGCACCATTAGTACGAGTTTAACACCCACATTTTGCAGTAAGTAAGTAGCACGTGAAAATTCCAGCTTTGCAAAGAGAGTTTCAACACACTGTAACAAAATGACGCTGCATTTTTGGGAACATTTGAGCCATTTGAGCTAGAAACAAGGCTTTTTTTGTTCAAATCTCTAGTTTCGGCAGCAAATTCAGAAAAAGTTTAATTATGTGAAAATTGATCTAGCCAAACAGTCACATAATTCCAGTAGCCCTGCTCATGCATCCTACTACATCCAGAAGTGCTCCGCAGAGGCTCCTTCTTTTATTGTGTCTCATTGCCGTTTATAGTTTAGCTTCTAAGGAAATGAGGAAGACTAAACCTGAGGTTACCACTCCACAACACAGACTACAATAGTACATCATTTTACTCTCCAAAACACTTAATCCCACTCCACATAATTCCTATACACTAAATACCATATACTTTCTATATACATAATTTCACTGCACAACATACCACATAATTCCACTACACAAAAGTTACATCAACTCTACACCAAAAAACATTTGTTAAAACATTTACATTTACAACGCCAGTAGCTCTACCTCTCACGAATGTGAAACCTAATACATTACAAATGCTTCTTTAACTAGTAGTTGCATTTACAGAGTGGTGGAGAATGGGTGCTGGTCCTCCGCCCAGCGCTCAGGAATTCTGCTGCATAGGACTTACAGGAGTCCCCCAGGATTAAATTGAACATCATGCCCCATCATGTAGTCTGCCAGGAGGCGCGTTTGCAGAGTGGTTTAATTCTTGCTGCGGAATAGGGAGTTATAAAAATACCTAATTATACTGATGCTGTCCTTGAGCAAGGCTGATGCTGTGTATGTGAACAACTCCTTCAAACTGTTGTTTGAGAAATACCTCCAAACAAAAAATCTCTCTTCTTGCAAGATGTACAGTCACTTGTCAGTTGATGTGGGGAGAAATGTGCCCCTCCATAAAATATAAACCTGTCTAGATTTGTTTTATCATGGGCACAGACTGACAGAATGTGCTAGTGTCCCCCGTTTTAATTACATGCTGCCACCTCCATCCACTTGTATGGCTAAAAACAGTTTAAAAGGTTTGACTGGATGTATGCATATGTACCAAATGGCATTCCAAACAGTCATATATGGTACCAACTGGGATCAGAAAAGAGGGTGTAGAGAACAAGTGGCTATACCTTGTACCAACTCAAGCAGGTGAAGGTGGTAAGAAACAGAGGAAGAGGGGGCCGCTAAATAGGGCACAACTTTTACACTCATTTGCCCAATTCCAAAATTTGAAGGGCATAGGGACAAAAGTTCTGCGGCAAGTCGGATTTATGCAGAATAAGGAAGGAAAGGCGGTCACTAGGGTATTGGTTTATTCGGATATGGTGAAGTTTGCAATTCAGAAAGCGGAGAGAGAGATACTAAAAAAAGGGATAATGCTAATACCCGAAGAAGCTGTAGAAATAAAGGTTGATGGAACAAAGCCACAAGGAAAGGATTTCCTAAGGTGCCACACCGGCCTAGGTAAAAGACAGGTGAGGATAATAGAGAAAGAAGCAGGTGTAAGTATGGGAAACCTCAAAATAGATGTTAACAACTTAGACATAGAAAAATGGTGGGGAAATTGGAGCCAAGGTTCTAGCCATGTAGGCCTTCCAATAGGTATAGCGAGGAGTATGGAGAAGAGGGTTACTTAGAAGATATCAAATAGGTAATGGGGATGCCGTGTGGCCTAAAGATTGTTTCCTGAAATGTAAATTGTCTGGGAGACCAAACAAAACGGGAAAACCTAAAGGAGCTAGCAAAAAGCTCCGGGTTCATTTGCATCCAGGAAACTTGGCTATGCGGCAAGACTCTAACATTCGACGGCTTCCGTCAATTCCACTGTCCAGCAAAAAAACTAAGATTTGGTCGCCCAGCAGGAGGTATTATGACTTTAATTTCAACAAAAATAATGAAGAACGCAACCGAACTTAGTGTAAAATGCAAGTGGCTGCTCGCTTGTAGGATACTTTTAGCAGCCACCGACAAAAAGTATGCACCCCTAATGCTTTTAAATGTATATATGCAATGGGGAAGCCAGGAGGAATATGTTGCTGAAATGAGCAATTTTAAAGAAGACATGGATTTAATTGGGGAAAAGAATGGCTTGAATATATTACTATTGATGGGGGATTTTAATCATAAACTAAACCCAAAGAAATCTGAGGGTTGGTTTACAGACATATTGAAGGCATTTAATATAAACCAAGCAACCTTCCCCAATTGTGAAACTACAACTCGGGATGTAAACCTGTGAACTTATTTGGGGACAAAAAGCTTCTTTTGTATAAATTGAAGGTCACCCCTTGACTGCCCAGCAATGAAAACATTTAAACCAGGAACACAAATTGTCCAATAGACTATGTCTTTATGTTAACTTGGATTTTTGCCTTAGCTAAGGATTTCAGAACTTATCAAAGAGAAGGAAGCGATCACGACCGCCTGGAGTTAGAGCTCCTGGAGATCCACCAGAAGCCCTGTGATAAAGTTAATAATCAAGAGATGGGAAACCCAACAAGACTAACAGATGAAAATATAGGAAGGCTAGAAAGATTACAATATAACCTCAATCTGGGAAAAGAGAGAGGACAGGGACTTGACTGGTATGTAGACAAATTAGAACGAGTGGTTCAAAGCCTCTGAGTAAAACTTAGAAAAGATTTTAAAAAAAACTAAAGAGCAATCAAAATGTAACAAAGAGTAATGGAAAGTGGTTTACTGAAGATTGCCTAAAAAAAAAGAAGGAGCTAAGCAGAGAAGCAAGTAGATTAAGGGTAAAATATGATCGGGAAAGGGCAGATAAGCTGGCACATTTAAAGAAAGAATATCATAGGTTAATAAGGAGTGTAAAAAGGTCCTATAAAGATTCATGCTGGGCAAAATTACTGGAGGCAACTGAGACAAAGAATTTACGCCAGTTTTGGAACCTGGTACAATCAGCAGCAGAACCCCCGCCCGCCTCAATGAATTGTGTGGTGTAGGAATCGGCGTGGGTGGAATACCTGCTTGAATTGTATAGCCCAGGAAAAGAATCGGCTGCTGGGGTGCCTCAAGAGTGGGGCGGGCTAGTCGAAGAGTTCAAAGCAGATTTTTTACCCTCAAAAGTATAACTTACAATAAAAACTCTGAATCTAACAAGAGCAGCAGGACCAGACAATCTCCCAGCTCTGATAATAAAATCACAACTGAATTGGTGTGCAGAATTCTTCTCATCCATGTTTCAAGTGATCTTAGAAACTGGGAAAATATGCAAAAAACTGAAAGGAGCAATAGTCAGACCGATGCATAAGAAAGGCGACATGCATACACCAAAGAATTACAGATTAATAAATCTGTTAGATATTGGTGAAAAGATCTTTGCGAAAATAATACTAGGAAGGCTCAAAGCTTGGGTGGAACAGTACTCAATTATACCAGTAGAACAGGAGGGTTTTAAAGAAGGCCATTCCACCATGGACTACTGCTTTGGCCTTTGGGCATTTGCCCGGAAGTCAATAGAGCAGAATGGGAAATTGTATTGCTGTTTTGTTGACTTCCGGGCGGCTTTTGACTCAGTAGACTGCAAGTGTCTTTGGGAATGCCTGAGTAAGTATGGAATACCAGAGGGCTTACTGGTTATTTTAAAGGAACTATACACAGGAAACTGGGCCCAGGTAATTAAAGACACACAATGGGCATTAACACACAAAATAGTGGTAGGGAATGGGCTGAGGCAAGGCTGCGTTCTGGCTCCTCTATTATTTGCTTTATTCTTGGCCAACCTACCCAAAGTTTTAGAAGTGGAAAGTAGTGCAAGCACTAGAATGAACGGAAATAAAGTGGCATGCTTTTTATAGGCAGATGATCTTGTGATACTCGTTCATACGCAGCTTGGGCTACAAAGAAAATTAAATGTTTTTAGAGACGACTCTGAGAAAAATGTTTTAGTTGTAAATATGGACAAAACAAAGATTTACAGATATATTCATGAAGCTAATTTGCGATCGCAATTGCTGCGAATTCGCAATTGCGATCGCAAATTGAGTAAAAGCAATTCATTACATTGAAAGTCGCAAAAGTGCGGAAGCGCTAAAAAAAAATAGCGAATTCGCAAATAAATTTGCAGAATCCTGAAACCTGCCCATTTGCGATTAAGAAATAGCGAGAAACCAAGGATACTGCGAATTCATTAGCGAAAACGCTAAATAATCGCTATTGCCATTCATGAAAATTCGCAGATTGCGAAAAACACGAAAATCGCTAATAGCGACGCGCAATTTAAGGAGAACCCAAACCAGGTGGTAACCAGCAAAGAAAAAAATAAATAAAAAAAAGTTGAATAAAGTTAACTGACCAAACACACTAAAGGACATGCAGCTGGAGACTGAGGACTCTCACAATGCTAGGACTCTACATGGTGGTCAGGCGGCGTAGGCTGCAGCGAGCAGCACAGAACAGGCGCAGGATCCAGGAGCGGATATTCCGGCAGTGGGTCACCCTTCTGGGCCAAACCAGGGAGCAAATCTATGCCAAGTACCGCCTAAGTAGCCCAATGATCATCAAGCTGATCCAGGACCTAGACCCTCTGCTGCAGCATCCAACAAGGAGAACCAATGCCGTTCCCACCCATGTACAGGTATTGTGCAGCCTGCACCTACTGGCCTCCGGAAGCTTCCAGGGGATAGTTGCTGTCGCTGGGGGTATATCCCAGCCCACCATGTCCCGCTGCCTAAGGAGTTTCCTGGATGCAATGCTGACCCGGCTACACCACTACATTTCATTCCCCACCACCCAGCAGGACCTAAATGACACCAAGCTGAAATTCTACAACATTGCACATTTTCCTCATGTTATTAGATGCATTGACTGTACCCATATCCACATCTGCCCACCAGCACAAACGGAATACATGTACCGCAACCGCAAGTCCTACCACTCCCTCAATATCCAGATGGTGTGCAATGCAAAGAATTACATCACGGACATAGTGGCACACTATCTGGGCAGCACACATGACTCCTTCATCTTCCGGCACAGCGGCATTCACACACGACTGGCAAGGGGAGACTTTGGCGAAGGACACCTACTGGGTAAGTACACATGTCCCCAAATACTACACTTTGAGCATGTATCTGCGCAGAATAGGCACTCACCCTGTGCTCATTACCCAAAGATGACAGCGCCTACGGTCTACGTGAGTACTTCCTCACCCCATACCTCAACCCTGCCACACCACAGCACGGCGTTACAATGCTGCACACATGCGGACAAGAAATTGCATAGAGGGGACATTTGGCCTATTGAAGAGCCGTTTCCGCATACTGCACAAGACTGGTGGGGCCATCAAATACACACCTGAGGTCTGCTGCCGCATCGTGGCCGTGTGTGCAATACTCCACAACATTGCTACAAAGCGTAGGATACCAGTGGAGATATCGGGCAGTGAGTCTGAAGGTGACAACCGGCCGCCTCCACATGTACGTCATGCACGCGGAGAAGATCCTGCTGAAGGACACAGGCGCTGCAACCACATCACTATTAACTGTTTCTAGTGCACCCATTCTCCTATCACAACACTGCACCCATGCATGACAAATGTAATAATGACATGAGTGTGAATCAAGTTTGACCATTACTCTTTATTGTTTATGCACAATCAATTGACCTTTAATTATACAACTGTCTGATGGAGAGAGTATTGATCCATGCTTCCCCATGCTGGGGTAGGGGGTTAGCAGGGGTTGACTGCATGGCCTCCCTCAGAGTGTCTGAGTCCTCACGGTCGGTGACGACGAGACGCCCCAAGTTGTCTCTCTGCATCCTGAGGGATGGTGTTGGCCCTAGTTGCTTAAGTTGGCCTGCAGGCATCGGTGGCAAGGATGCACTGCTGTTGGTTGACGCAGCCTCACTTGCGTCGTCAGCTCTCTCTGCTTCTTCATGGGCAGTGGCCTAGCGGCCGAGCACTTCTGCGGTGAGTAGGTCTAGTGACCTGGCCACATCTTGGCAACACTGCACCATCTGGGCCTGCATGGCGAGTGACCTTCATGCCAGCTGTGATGTAGAATTACCATCTACATGATTGGACCTAGTGACCTGGGCTACAAGCAGCTGGTTGTTTTCACGGACTGCAGCGGTCATCTGGGCTATGTGTTGGCCGTTCGCCTGCATCTGTGTTAGATTTGCTGCCATGTGACGCGCCTGTGTGCGATGCACCGACTTCATGCGGCGTTCGATGGCCAGGCCTGGATCTGGTGTTTCAAGTGCCCTGCCGGTGCCTGCTGGGCCCTGGCGCTGCTGGCGTCTCAGTACGCTGGTGTGTGACCTGGCACCAGCTGTGCGCCTCGTCTGCCTCTGAGGCGCTGGTGGTGGAGCCTGTACCACTGCTGTGGCTGTTTTCTGGGGTGTTGGCTGCACGGCTGTGGCTGCAGGGGTGGCCCTGTCCACACGGGGTGGTGGTGGTGGTGGTGGGAGCACTGCTGGTGGCTGTGATGGGCCGGGTCATTGGGAGGACTGGCCCTCACCCTCAGTGTCCTCCTGGCTCTCGGCGATGTGCAGCACCTCGCTGTCTGTGCTGGCTTGCTCACCTGCACCTGTAATGTGAAAGGGTGCATGATTAAAGTTATGTATCTTGCGCAGGCAATGTTGATACATGCATGCAGCCTTGCTTTCCCTGACTGGCTTTTGGATTTACTTTGCATTGACTGCTCTGGCAGTGTTGGCTAACTGCGGGTACATGATTACACTACTACTTCCACAATGCAATGGGGCTTTTTTGGTGAGCATGGGCTGTCCTCAATTAGGTGCTCCAGTTCTAATTCGGAAAACTTAATTTTCCTCTTTCTCTCCTGCCCACTGCTCCCTGCTGCATCCTTGGACATCTTGAGATACTTTCTTTCTGGCTGGGGTGCTGCACAGTGTTGGTTTTGGTGCTCCTCAGTTTCCTGCCTCCACTCCCTGGCTCTGTGTTCTGTTTGTGGGTGTGGTGAGCCTACTTCCTGGTTGTGATGTCATCAGTGGGCTCGAAATGCGACTTCCCTGTTTTGCAATCTCGCAGTTTGCGAGATCGCAAATAGCGATATCGCAATTTGCGATATATCAATTTCTACATAGAAAATTGACAATTCTGCAATTATTTTGCGATTGCGGCAAGATCGCAATCGGCAATTGCGATCTTTTGCGATTCGCATTTTTTGATCGCATTTGTACATGAATTCCATTCTGCGATTCTCAAACTGCGAATCGCAAATTTTCGCAATTTGCTAATCGCAGAATGGTACCTTCATGAATCTGGCTGTTAATGCTTTGGGAATAGACAAAAAAAATGTCGCTGGTTTTTAGGCCATATCCAACTGGAGATTGTAAAAAATATAAATATTTGGGCCTCTGGTTTGAAAGTGCCCTTAAATGGTGTACCCACATGGAAGCGCAAAAAGCAAAATCTTTTTCCTCAATTTTTGGGCTGAAAAAGTTTAATAAAGAATATGGAGAAATGTCCCATAGACCTATGCTAAAAGCATATGATGCCATGATACCTCTGCAGTTTTTGCATGGGGCTGAAGTCCTGTACCTAAGCGTCAAATGTAGATGGGACCAGGAAGAAGGGAAGATCCTGAAAACCTTGCTGTCTTTACCAAGCTCTGCTATGATCCAGGCTGTAAGAATGGAGACAGGAACAACAGCCTGGAACATGCAGATTCAAATGTCCCTGTTACGATTCTGGAAAGGCCAGGACCCTGGAGGTGTGAAGAAGGTCTCACAATGGTGTAGTAAGGAGATCAGAAGTAATAGCTTAAAGTGGGAAAGAGAGGTAAAAAATGATCTTAACCACAGCGAAGATATTAAATGTGAGTTTAAATCAAAACACACTGGAGAAAGAATTTACCAAGGCCTTACTTAGATCCCAAGGTTTTGAACAGTCTAGGAGAAATGACTTGGTATACCTGAGCATGAAAAAATCAGTTAAAGAGATAAGACATTCTTGGGTAAAAGAATCATGGTATCCGTACCTGGACACATTGCCAATTTATGCATTTAGGTGAGAACTACTAAGAGTACGAATCAGAATCAACCCGTGGCTATTGGAGGGAAAAACTAAGGCTGAAATGTCATATGCTGATGGAATTTGTAAATGTGGCCTTAGAACTAAAAATCATATTCTGCATATATTGGTTGATTGCCTCGTGGTTTTAGCATTGAGGGAATTGTTTTTACGTCAGAATTTTTTAAAATATGGAATAAGCTCAAGAGCCCAAGCTATAGATATTCCATTAGAAATATCAAATCTTGATATAGCCATCGCTTTGGGCAAATATATGAATAGCATACAAACCTTCCCGAGGGACGGTTCGAAGGGTGTTTAGCAATGTTATCCCTCCTCATCTGTTAGCTTTCCCTATCTAGCTTAGAGAAAGATATATCTCATTGAACGGAGTGAAATGTAATAATTGCTGCTATTGGTGTATGAATTTGGTATGAAGTTGGTTTTTGTACCTTTTTTATGAATTTCATTGTAAGGGATTTTTAATGTACTGTTTGTTTTTATTGTGATTCTTGCAGTGTTTATAGACCATCCTCTAAATAAACAAAGTGTTTCAGTGCAGTTCAAGTATGGATATTAACATTATATGCTCCAACTTATTAAGGTCGTAAGTTCTGGTCTGTTGAAATGGCAATTGCCTGCATTTTTTTGCTTCATTTTTGTCTATTTGCATTCATCACATTAGACTTTATAGGCTATCCCAAGTGTTGTGTTATTTTTTTCCTTTCAATTATAAACACAATTTCTATCACAAGACATTTGAAAGATCCAACTTGATAGAAAAGGTATTCGCGACACTGCATAAAACCTATCCAGCTTGACCCATCAGAGTTCTAATTTGACATGGTTTTCTATCACTTTTTAAAAATGATAAAGTGCCCCATTTCTCCTAAATGTCTTCTTCTTTTCATTATAATTCATGGAACAACACCTGTTCCTGAAAAATAGTTTATGAGTTACATATTTGGGATGAGTTGCCTTTGAGGAAGAGACCTATCAGACTGGAAGGAATAGGGGAGGCATTCATTAGCAGGCTGTTCTGCTGCAAGTCCACTGCCCACTGATGAGTTAGACATTAGCAAAGCATAACATAGCATGGGCACACACACATATTGTACATGTAAGAGCAGGCTAACATAACATTTTCCCCACTCATTTGCACACTATGGGGCCTATTATGATTGCAGACGGACTTGAGTCCGTCCGCGATCCCTGAGTAGGAGGGAACCTCCGCATGGCCTGCGAAGTTATTTCTGCTCCTAGTTGGTATGTATAAAAAGGGGTTATTAGTAGAGAAGAAATGTAACTGTTGTTTGCATTCTGTTCCTAGTATTTGGTCAACATATTTTGAGGTGTCCCCTACCTATTCTTCAGGACCATATGGGGACAAGTCCCATGCGTACCACTCAGTGAGAAAAACAATACTATACTAAAGAAATATTATAATAAAGAACATATGCACTCTAAGGGGCTCATTAAGTCCGTCCGCGACCATCAAGGAGGAGGGAACCTCTAGATGGCCTATGGAGTTCCCTCCTGTGCAATTAGGATGTGACCGCCACACTGGCGGTCACATCCTCTATTTTTAACATTGCGGCGGGTGCGGCTTCAAGCCGCACCCGCCGCAATGTTAAAAATGCATACTTTGCATTTGAATACAGAAAGCGGCAGGCACCGTGCGGTGTCTGACGATTTCTGCATACAAATGCAGGGGGGTACCATAGGTACCCCCCATGTGCACCCAGACCCCCCCTTCACCCAGGGGGCCCGCTACGGGCCCCGAAGTGAAGATCCGTTTGCTTTTCCAAGGCAGAGAACCTGCTGTGGAAAAGTATGTTTTGGCAGCCATCCTAATATGTCTGGAGGTGTCTGAGAGACACCGCCACCATATTAGGGCTTTTCTGCCGCAGTTGTAAGCCAACCGCGGCGGAAAAGCGGAGGACTGAAACCAAGACCCACCAGCCATCCTAATGTGGCGGTGGGTCTTTGGTGGATCCGCAGAGGATTTTCCGCATCCTCCGGGCCGGCGGTGGCTTCTGCTGGCCCAGAGGATGCAGAAAATCTTCCATCATAATGGGGCCCCTAATTTGTGAGTGTGCATGTGTGTGCATGCAAGGCAAATACTTACTGACTGCTGACAGGAGCAGTTCTGTGCTGGGCAAGGATCAGACACATTCTCTCCCTGAGCCCTGGAGATGGGCCCAGTCTTGTGGTTGCTCATGGAACCTTTTTGCTGAAGATTAAATGATGATAGTGATAAGCGGGAATCTGGATAGAACAGTGACTGCAACACAGTAACTGATTAATGCACCTGTCCATGCCTTCTGCACCCTCTGCTTCCCTTCTTTTGTGCCTTTAAATTGTAACTTGTATGCTACCTTTCAATTCCTACCTCAGTACAGGGGGCAGACAGCTGCGGGCAGCACTAGAAAGAATTTGGAATGACTAGGAAAAGGTGGCTTGTAGTTGACTGCAGTGTGTTTGTGTGTGTGTATGTGATTTAATTTAATATAAGTGAGTGTATAGCAAGTGAGATTACATATCTGACTGTGTAATGTGCATATGAATGCACGTGTGTCAGTCGGGACTTGATGGAGGACATATTTCTCCAGTATGGGGGGGATAGTGGAAGTCATTTCCGGTATAATGATGTTCCTGGAATATTGTGGGTAAGCCTGGGTGTAGTTCGCGTAGCCGCACTCCGCAGAGCTACGCGAAGATGCACTTGCACTCCGCGAACTACGCATAGCTCCGCGAGCATGCGTAGTAGCTTGCTTGACCCATTCGCGAGCCATTTTTCGTCTTCGGGAGCACCGTGGAACTCTGGAACCTGCTCGACACCACATCTCCAGACGTCACCTTCCTCACGGAAACATGGATGAATGCCTCCTCAGCGCCCGACATCGCCGTTGCCATCCCGGACGGATACAAGATCACCCGGAGAGACCGCGTCAACGAGACAGGAGGAGGCATCGCCATCGTCCACAAGAACACCATCCGCATCATGACCAACTCAGACGACACCCTCACAGCCGCTTAACATCTTCATTTCCAGATACACACTGACCCCAAGACCACACTCAGAGGCACCCTCATCTACAGACCCCCAGGACCTCGCACACAATTCAGCGAAGACATCGCAGACTTCATCACCCCGCACGCCCTCGCCTCCGCTGACTACATCCTCCTAGGGAACCTCAACTTCCACCTGGAGAACAACAACGACAACACCAGCACCACCCTGCTGGACAACTTCGCCAACCTCGGACTCATGCAACTGGTGAACACCCCCACCCACTACGCCGGACACACGCTTGACCCAGTCTTCTCCTCCAGCAAGTACATCTCCTTCAGCCACTCCACCGGACTCCACTGGACAGACCACAGCTGCGTCCACTTCAGCTTCAGAAAGACCACAACTCACCACCACCTGCAACAGGTTCCCCGCAGGAACTGGAACAAAATTACCACCGACCAGCTCACCACTTCACTGAGCCAGAACCCTCCCGCCAGCTCAACGGACCCCAACCAAGCAGCCAACAACCTCACACAGTGGATCACCAATTGCGCTCGCCCAACCAGCCTCGACCACTCACAGTCCGGCTTCCGCACCAACCACAGCACCGAGACCGCCCTCATCGCAGCCACTGACGACATCCGAGCCCTGCTCGACAACTGGGAAACAGCGGCCCTCATCCTCCTGGACCTCTCCGCAGCATTCAATACGGTCTGCCACCGCACCCTAGTGCAGCGCCTCAGCAACATCGGAATCCAAGAGATGGCACTGGAGTGGATCATCTCGTTCATCACCGGAAGAACCCAGAGAGTCCGCCTCCCCCCGTACAGATCCAAGGCCACCGAAGTCATATGCGGCGTACCACAAGGATCATCACTCAGCCCCACCCTCTTCAACGTGTACATGAGCCCCCTCGCAGCCATCGTACGCCAACAAAACCTCAACATCATCTCCTACGCCGACGACCCCCAGCTGATCCTCTCCCACACCAACGACCCAGGAACCCCCAGAACCAACCTACATGAAGGGATGAAAGACGTAGTCGAGTGGATGAGGAACAGCCACCTGAAACTGAACTCAGACAAGACGGAAGTCCTCATCCTTGGATCATCACCCTCTGCCTGGGACGACTCCTGGTGGCCCCCTGCCCTGGGCAGCGCACCCAAACCAACGGACCACGCTTCATCCTGGACTCCTCCCTCTCGATGACCAGACAAGTCAACGCCGTCTCATCATCATGCTTCAACATCCTACGCATGCCCTGAAAGATCTTCCGATGGCTCACCACCGAAACCAGGAAGACGGTCACACAGGCACTCGTCCCCAGCCGACTGGACTACGGAAACACCCTCTATACCGGAACCACAGCCAAACTCCAGAAAAGACTCTAACACATCCAGAACGCCTACGCACGACTCATCTTGGACATCCCCCGACACAGCCACATCTCCGGACATCTGAGAGACCTTCACTGGCTCCCCGTCAGCAAGAGAATCACGTTCCAACTCCTCACCCACGCACACAAGGCCCTCCACGACCTGGGCCCCAGGTACCTCAACAACCGCCTGACCTTCTACACTCCCACCCGCCAGCTACGATCGACCAGCCACGCCCTCGCCGCCGTGCCACGCATCCGAAGATCCACCATGGGAGGAAGATCCTTCTCCTACCTGGCAGCCAAGACTTGGAACTCCATCCCCATCCACCTCCGCCCGACCCAAGACCACCTCTGCTTCAGGAAGGAACTCAAGACATGGCTGTTCGAGCAGTAGCGGACCCCCCTCCCCCAAGCGCCTTGAGACCCTATGGGTGAGTAGCGCGCTATACAAATATCCTGATTGATTGATTGATTGATTGCCTGCATGCTCGGGATGTGTAGCGCACAAAGTTACCCATGAGGTTTGTCCCGCCCGCTCACGTCCCCTTATTTCCGGTCACTACTAATGTGTTCGCGAGTTATTCTGTGCCAGATTGCAGTTTCTGCGTGTTCGGCACCTCGATCTTACCGACAAGCATCCTCGGGCACGCGAAAATGCTATTGAGCGCGCGAGAACTACACTACGCAGCAGTTTGCGGAGTATTCGACAACTTTGTGTTCTCCGCGGAGCGCGGAGTTGCCGAAACTCCGCAAACTCCGCGAACGGAGCGTAGTTCTTCGTCCAGGGTTAATTGTGGGCATCCTTGGCATAAAACACACCCCTATGGCATTGTGGTAGCCAACGTAGGCATAATGGTAGTCCTGGTATATTGGTGGCAGGCATGTCATGCTGTGCTTTCTTGGCAGTATGGTGGTCAGCCCTAGTGGAATAATGTCCAAAGCATATTACAGCCATCTTTGGGATATTTTCCCCCTTAAAGTGACCACCATAGGCACACTTGGAACCCTGGAATACTGAAGGTACCATTGGGATATTGTGGCTCTCCAGTAATTAAGGTGGCAAAACCTGGCAAAATGATTGGAAATTGAGGGTGTAAGGACATGAAGCTAAGAGATTGGGCGTAGAATATGATGTAGTAAAATTGAATACATATTTCTTCCAGATGTAGATGTGATTGTGAGGACCATCTATATTACTCCAAACATTGGTGTGACATACTCAGGAATTTCCATGCAGACACCGACTAGAGGAGAACAGCGCTATTAAAGACAGCACATATTGTGGGAATTGCTCCACGAGCCAAGATATGTGGAAACAAAATATTTCTCACTTTCTCTATACTGCCACAGCTGTCACAAAAGGAGAGCAGAAACTCACTCTCTCCTCCAAGGGACCTGATTACAAGTAGGCTGATAATTATCACATCCGATACAAATCCAACAGCGAGGTGTTCAGAATTTTTTTTAAATCAACAATTATCGCCTACTAGAACTTTTTGGGGACTACCCTGCAGATTTTGGTGCAGTCCTCATATCCCACAAAATACTGGGCCTTTTCTTCTTTGTTTAATTCCAGCAGGTTTGTCCGGCAGAAATTTAAACTGGTTACAGTCTTTATCACGCATGGAATTTTACAGGGGTTACTTAACATTGCACCACTTGCAACAGTGAGGGATCACAATTTAATGAGCCATTTATGATATAACGGAATAGGTAATCTTCACCGATTAGGTTGTGCATTCAAGACCTCTTGTATATGCTTTAGTATATATACTTTAGTATATACTTATGCATATATGTACTTTGTGGGCTCTGGAGATCAGCCCTAGGAATTGTCTGCTTCTGCTTAGGGGTTTTATTTCAATTCAACTGCCTCTATTTAACTGTTTTGAGAGAAAACTACCAGCAGAGGTCAATAAAATAACAGAATCACTTTAGCATCCTCTATATTCCAGTTCATAGAAATTGTTTTCCCCAAGCACCCGCAGACAATATTTTTTACAAATCTTGTTTTTTCAGTGATATGACCACCGAAGGCCCTGCTTTTATATTAAAAACACAGCTTTGGCTATACCATTTCCGACTGTAAGGCAATATTTCTCTCCATGTGTTCCCATACCTGGTGTGCAACGCAGGTTGGTGCTTAATTTCCCTCCATGTTAAAGAACAGTAGATGTTTCAGCACCCAGGCTAATGTGCTGCATAGCTAAATACATATAAGGTCCCTAAGGTGAGACTGATTGCATTGCAATTGCTTGTTATGTTTTGTAGTTAAGAGCATTTAATGAAATATAACTTAGTACATTCTTGATGTACCTTGGTGGATCAGAGCACTTGCTACAAAGACCTATGGGCAGATTTATGATGTCCTTGCGCCTCTTTGCGCCGCAATTGCGTCACTTTATTTGACGCAACGGTGGCGCAAACAATGCACCCAATTTACAACGTGACGCATCTAGGAGATGCGTCACGTTGTAAAGCCCTGCTCCATAAGGAGGCGTTCCTGCGCACGGGGGGCGTTTATGCGCAGGAACGCCTCCTGAAAGTGGCTGAGTGAAATCTATGAGATTTCACTCAGTCACTTTCAGGCCAATGCTGCGTCAAAACCCTGCGCCTGCTTGAAGCAGGCGTAGGTCTTGACGCAGCATTGTGAAGATGGGGCACCCCCGAGCCTTGCTGGAGCTGCTTCGCACTTGCGATGCAACTCCAGCAATGCGCCACCTTTCCGGCACAGATGCGTCACGCATCTGTGCCGTTTTTGCACCATGGTGTGCCGCATTGTAAATGCGGCGCACCATGGGTGGCGGAGCTGTGGCGCACTGTGCCGCACGTTAACTGGCGCATCCCTGGGGATGCGCCAGTTAACATAAATCTGCCCACTAGGGTTTATAATTTCAAACACAGACAAGTTCTTTCTTCCTTCAGAGACAATAAATTGAGTCACATTTCAGTGCTTAGAGACCTTTCCAACTGTAGTATGCGCTATGAAACCGTGTATTAGCACTTCAATTTGGACCTGTGGCTGTTGCTCTTTGAGCAGACTCAGTTGAGTAATATGTTTTCTGGTATGGGGTCACCACCTGTACACACATGTTGTGTGTAACACTGAATTGCACACATATTTCATATATGTGCTTAGACTGATTACGTACACTGTGCAGTATTACTACTGGGTACATTTTTCATACGCAGGGTGTGTGTGTGTACTCGTTTACAAGATAGTTGTCTCTGTGTGTAATTGATACAGGTATTTCTCCAAGCCTGTCATTGAATCTACCCCCTTTTCAAAGAAGCGGGTGGTTGTACACCATCCCACAATCAGTGCACGGTGTAGACTTAACCAGATCTCCTCTCACTGTGCCTGCTTGAACCCTCATTGCGTGTAAGGGTCCTGGCATGTCACTATGTCACCAATGTTATATGGTTAATATCCCATGCAGAGCACTTACTGGCATGTCAATGAGCATGTCCTCAGTGCACAATTATGCACACACCTCACATGGGCCACCTTGGGATCCTGTGTAGTGAAGATTTGTGGTTACCATATATGGAGTGCAGCTCCTCTGTTCGGCCTCACACGTGACAGGCTCTGATGTGGGGTGTGGTTTATATACAATAGTAAGGGTGGAAAGAGGGCCACTTCACTATCAGGGTATGGGGTGTACTTACAGGAGATGGGCTCAGAAATGTGCTCTGGCTGTCCCCTGATCACTCTACCCCAATTACCACTAGTGCACACTTCCAGGGACATGTGCGAAGATAACCACATGAAAACCAGTCTCACACCAGGCTGTGCCCTCTCCTTGTGAACGCACCAGGAGTGGCGGTGCTCTTTATTAAATCCTTTAACCTCCTTGCATTGTGTTCCAAGTTAGTGGAAAATTCTATTAATGGTTAATCCACACTTCCCAGCTCATCACAGAGCCTAATTAGATGTAACATGCATGGACTCTTCATGTGTACCAGTAACGGTGCACATGAGAAGCTTTGGGGTACTTAAAAAGTGTTTAAAATCCCTAAGAACTAAAACATAATGAAACGCAAAACACTGGAAGCTTGTTTTATTGTATTTTATGTTTGGAGTGGCGATGATCCCTGTATCTTGAACTAGGCCCATACGCTGCTCTATTCCATTTTCTGGTCAGACAAATTATTGACACTTCTTGAAGCACCCACCCATCAGGTGTGCTTATTTTATATCACCTGCAAGTCAAAGTATTTGTGATTGTTGAGCAACATTCAGAGAGGTAGTGGTTGTAGGATCCATGCTTAAAGTGGCAGTTATTTTAAGAAGAAGGTGTATTTGTTCTGGACTTGTACTTTTGTATGGCGTTTTAAGATCCAAACAAAATTTCCCGATTCATGCCCTTATATAGGTACAATTCACATTGCCCTAATAAAGGCATAGAAATCATACCCATATTTAGACATAGCCCATGCAGTCCAAATACAGGCATGGCTACTTCCACCCGTATCAGAAAGCCACAACGATTTCTTGAAAAATCGGCTTAAGCAGTCAGGGACATCCCCTTGCTTGAATATTTATTTGTCTAAGAACTCATTGAGTATTCAAAGAACTACCATTCCCTGAGGTGTTCTTTTCTGATGTTATTATGCCCGACTTTACGTCAAACTAGGCACCTTCAAGGTATAAATATGCCTTCACTTGCTCTAGCAAACACACAGTGGTTCGGAGCAGCTCGATTATCTACTTGCCCGACGCAGCTCGCTACAGCAAGTGTCGAAGGAAGCTGACCCTTCAGCTGACGCATTGATCTAGAAGCTGTCCTTTCTCACGCCGAGAATACAGCTCAAGTGTTTCCAAGCTCCCCTCGCGGGGTGTTGAGAAGTCGAGTCCCGAGACAGAGATACCAGACCTCCTTCCTTGTAAACTAAGGTATGGAGCTGATTAGACCCTAAAGAGAAATCTTGGATAGATTCTTGGCAAAGAAACTGAACCTATGCTACAGCACACTTACTTCTTCCCTTGTACTAGACTTAGGTTAGGTACATTGAAGTAGGCGTATTTTAGAAGCACCAATTGAGTACCTTTAGCCTTCGTTATTTATGTATGTATTTATATATGGTTTAGAAACCATACAATGCTTTTACAGTATTATTCTTAAATACTATTCACACTGTACGCATTATACTTTGCAGCCTGTATTATGATTGTAACAGTTCACTTTACTTGCATGAGAAAGAAGACTGTTCAATAAATGCCTTTTATTGAAAACACCCTTCTCTCTATTTTTCTGCACCTCTGAAGAAACAGAGCATGCATGATTGAGTGAGAATTGTTTCCATGACTCGGAACATATGTTTATTCTTGGGGAAACAAAGATGTCATGTTTATGCGATTGTCAGAAACTAATCCCTTCTTGTTTATTCGAGAAACTTTCTAGTGACCTCTGAGCTAGCTAGCACTCACAATTAAGTCTAATATATTCGATAGAAACCTAGTAGACATAAGTCCTACGTCAAATCTATAGGAAATATTATTCCAATGCGCAGAGCCTATTGGGAATATAGGAACTACACTACACTACCTGAACTCTGACACTAAGATTATTATGGCCATATACTGCTTCATGGAGCCACTTCTATGTTTAGTGTAGCACCACTGCCTTGGTTAGTGTTTGCGGTTGCAGCCTGTTTTGGGCATGTTTGGGTGGAATCATTGACAAAATATCAACGTTGAAAATATCGACCTACAGGAATATCGATGCCGAAATATCGAAGGCAAGAATATAAACATCCTATCTACAACATGGTAAGTACAAAAATATCAGAAAAAATATATAGATTATAAAAATATCGATGTTAACAATATCGGAGTTTTTTCCGTACAAAATATAAATGTAAAATAAAGTAAATAACACTAATAAATAAAATAAAAATAGTAAAAATATCTAATAATGTTTAACATTAATTAATAATACATATATAATAATAATACATTAATTAAACATATACAGAAAATATATAATATATATGCACTTGACAATAAGTTGTAATCATTTTTTAATAATTTATAAATTAATATAAAATATTATAACTTACAAATACATTTACAAACATAAAACATAAACATAAATAAAAAGTAAAGATTTATGTTTAATAAATTAAAAAAATTAAATATACCTTTAATATTTTTAAAATTAATTATATGCTACATTATCTAAATTTATACAAAAAAAATAACTAAATAAATAAAAATACTATTCAAAATCCATAAGTAAAAAAAAATACATTAAGTCAAGTCAAGTCAAATTTTTTTTATTTGTTTTGGTACTCAATAGAGGACCACAAATTTTAAAAAGTGTGCACAGTTTGTTATACAATTCAATACATTTTTAATGAAGCTTTTAAAAATGTATATATTTTATAACAAACGAATTCATTTGGCGGCCTTTTGCATATTAATAGAAAATCTTTAGCAGTGACTATCCTACATGTCCGATAGATAGGATCAAGGCATGTTAACCGTGCATTTACAACTTTGACATTTGGGCATATAAATAAGAGATGCTCAAGATTCTGGTTACCCCCCTGACAGAGTGAACATAGCGGAGAACTGTCTGGTCTCCAAGTTGAGGTAAAGGTTAACACGGGTAAAATACCCAGACGCAACATCGTAATAGACCGCCTTGCACCGTGTGTAAGAGAATAGTCTAAGTAAGGCTGTTCATGCTTGTATTCCAGAGACTTAGCATAAGATTTATACATACGTAAATTAGTACAGTGTAAGTGGTCAAGTTCAAAATTCAATTTGGGGGTAAAGTTTTTTAGAAAAAGTTTGGGTTGTGCCGGTGTCCAAGATAACAAAATTTCAGAGCTAATTTTTGCTAATTGAAATGCCGCTGACATATTTCTGGAAAAGATAAAATGAGAAGTATCCTTATCAAATGTCTCGATCTTTAACAGGCATCGTAGAGTTCCTTCTTTAGAGTGGAGAAGGTTGTAAGCCCACCTGATGATGTTTGCTACGGCTGTAGCGTATGCGCTGGTGATTGAAAATTCGATTCTTAGAGCCTGCACTGGTGTAGATGTCGAGACTTTCAGTATTTTCTTTAGTATTTTCCCTTCTTTTAAATCCATATAGGACCATTGTTTTAGGGCAATGTATTCAGAGGCATACGACAGAACCGGGGGAATCTTTGCACTGTAGACTTTTATAAGTGCAGAAAAGTGCCTGTTTCCAGTAGCTGAGTACAGTCGTGACATGGCCCCAGCATGTAGGTCACATTTCCTTTTTAAGTGGTTTATTTGTTTGATGTTTTTCATGTTGTGTGAAAAAATCCTGCCTAGGTAGGTATATTCCTCTACCTGCTCTAACCTCTCTCCACCCAACTTCCAGCAGTACTTAACGCCTTTATTCTTTCTTGAGAATGCAACCACTTTAGTTTTATGTATATTGGGAATTAAAAAATTCTCTTTAGAGTAGTTATGTAGAATATCTAGAAGGCGTTGTAGTCCAAAAGGCGTTAAATCTAACATGACTATGTCGTCCGCATATAACAGAGCGTGTATGCGTTGAGTGGCGATCTTCGGAGGCATACATAACCCTTGTTGCAGTTGAGATGGTAGGTCGCTTAAGTACAATGAAAATAAAATCAGAGCTAAAAGACACCCTTGTTTGAGGCCGTTAGACGTGCATATTATTTTAGACAAACCCTTGTCGCTCCCCATTTGCACACGGCACCATGTGTTACTGTGAAGATTCACAATTACTTGAAGTAGTGGTTCAGGGATTCCCATCCTCCTTAATTCATTCCACAGGGTTGGTCTGTCCACTTGATCGAAGGCGGTGGAATAATCAATGAATGCCGCGTATATGGGTTGTGATTTCCCTACTGTATATTTATCTAGGATGGTCTGGAAAATTGCTATGTTGTCGGTAACTGAGTGATTGGGTCGAAATCCGGCCTGAAACATGGGTATCAGACCCTTTGAAAATGCCCAGATTTTTAGTCTGTCCAGTACTTCCGCTGCAAAGATTTTCCATCAACGCTATTTGTCGATAATTTCCCGCTTTGTTTCTATTTCCTTTTTTATATATGGGAATAATTGTACTTCCCTGCCAGGACTTCGGTATTTTGCCAGTGTCGAGGATATAATTGAACAGAGGCGAGAGAATCATACTCCACTCCTTGGGGTCAGCTTGGAAGACCTTAACAGGGATCTGGTCAGGGCCAGACGCACCGTACTTCTTGCCTTTCTTATATTCGTGGCAATGGAAACTGCTGAAGTCTTGATGATTTTGGTGTCTTTACTTTCCATCTCATAATCTGGAACCATAAGTAAAAAAAAATACATTAATAAAAATGTTGGATAGCATAGAACTTAAAATTACCATACCCACTCCAGAGAGCACAGTAGTAGAGAAACCGATGTATAAGCGTAGAGGTAAAAGTTATTATTCCAACTCCAGAGAGTGCAACAGTAGGGAAAACATTGGATAGCATAAGGGTCAAAATTACTATTCCAACTCCAGAGAGTGCAACAGTAGGGAAAACATTGGATAGCGTAGGGGTAAAAATGACTATTCCAACTCCAGAGAGTGCAACAGTAGGGAAAGTGTTGGATAGCGTAGGGGTAAAAATTACTGTTCCCACTCCAGAGTGCAACAGTAGGGAAAACGTTGGATAGTGTAGGGGTAAAATTTACTATTCCAACTCCAGAGAGTGCAACTGTAGGGAAAGCGTTGGTTAGCGTAGGGGTACAAATTACTATTCCCACTCCAAACAGTGCAACAGTAGGGAAAACGTTGGATAGCGTAGGTGTAAAAATTACTGTTCCAACTCCAGAGAGTGCAACAGTAGAGAAAACATTGGACAGCGTAGGAGTAAAAATTACTATTCCCACTCCAAACAGTGCAACAGTAGGGAAAACATTGGATAGCATAAGGGTCAAAATTACCATTCCAACTCCAGAGAGTGCAACAGTAGGGAAAACATTGGATAGCGTAGGGGTAAAAATGACTATTCCAACTCCAGAGAGTGCAACAGTAGGGAAAGTATTGGATAGCGTACGGGTAAAAATTACTATTCCCACTCCAGAGTGCAACAGTAGGGAAAACGTTGGATAGTGTAGGGGTAAAATTTACTATTCCAACTCCAGAGAGTGCAACTGTAGGGAAAGCGTTGGTTAGCGTAGGGGTACAAATTACTATTCCCACTCCAAACAGTGCAACAGTAGGGAAAACGTTGGATAGCGTAGGTGTAAAAATTACTGTTCCAACTCCAGAGAGTGCAACAGTAGAGAAAACATTGGATAGCGTAGGAGTAAAAATTACTATTCAAACTCCAAACAGTGCAACAGTAGGGAAAACGTTGGATAGCGTAGGGGTAACACTTACTATTCCAACTCCAGAGTGCAACAGTAGGGAAAACGTTGGATAGTGTAGGGGTAAACATTACTATTCCCACTCCAGAGAGTTCAACAGTAGGGAAAGTGTTGGATAGCGGGTGGGTAAAAATTACTATTCCAACTCCAGTGAGTGCAACAGAAGGGAAAATGTTGGATAGCACAGAGGTAAAAATTACTATTCCAACTCCAGAGAGTGCAATAGTAGGGAAAGCGTTGGATAGCGTAGGGGTAAAAATTACTATTCCCATTCCAGAGAGTGCAACAGTTGGGAAAGCATTGGATAACGTAGAAGTTAAATATAACATACTTATAAATAATTGTTGTAAAAAAAAATAATTAAACATTTAATTTTTAAATAACTCTAAACCATTTGCAAATACCCATTAATAATTACTAAAAACATAATTACAATTGAATAATTAATTAACAATAAATTAACAATAAATACCAATAAATATTGTTTAAGAGATATAAATTACCAAATAAATATTGAACACAAAAATATTTTTTAAAACAAAAAACATATTAATCATTAAAAATTGATTAACAATTAAAAAATGGTAAACCTATGTTTTTTTTAAATACAAATATTTTTATGAAAAATTATTTACCAATTAATGAAATGAATTTCCAATTAATAAAAATGAATTACCAATTAAAAATATCAATTACAATTACAAACCTTAATTACCAATTAAAAAATTTAATTGCCAATTAAAAAATGTAACTACCAATAACAAACCTTAGTTACCAATTAAAAAATATTATTAGCAATTACAATAATTAATTACCAATTCATATTTAATTATAAATAAAATAGTTATCAAAATCAATTAAAAATAAATAATTACTTAATTACAATTACATTACTTCCCACCCAATTCCCATATAAACCCACAACCCGTTCCAGAACTTAAACGCAAAAATGAATTACAATTAATTTACAGTTACTAAAAATAATAATTAATTTACTATAATTAAATTACTTCCCACCCTATTCCCCTGTAAACCCACAACCCGCTTCAGTACTAAAACATAAAATTAAATTAAATATAAGATGTTTAATATATTAAAAATAGTACACATATAATTTAAAAGAAATAAAAAACTTAACAAAAACATATAACACATACACATAAAATACATAATAAAATACATAACAAAAAACAAATATGGATATTAGTAACATCAAAATTAGTACATCGATATAATTTATATTGATATTACTAACTTTGATATTACTTACATCGATATAAAAAAAACATTATTACTTACCTTAGGGTCGATATTCTGTCCAACGATATTCTTGACCTCGATATTCTTCACCTTCGATATTTTTAATTCGATATTAATTTTGGTCCATAATTTGGAATGAATATTTTGACTGTGCACCGTTTGGGTGGTAATGTTTTATGGAGGTACTTGCACCACACAGTAGCCTAGGAGCAATTGGCGCTATACTAAACATAGAAATGGCTCTCTTGCTGCAGTTTGCACTCAGAGGGCCATGTGTGAGGCACTTTGTACACTAGTGTTCTGTGTACATGTCACAGAGGCAGACCCTGAGCAGTGCTCAATGTACGTGTTACCTGCACTAAACATTCTGCAGTGTCCATGATGTGCACCTTGGATACAGTCTTTAACTATGTCCAGTATGCATATTGAGGTGTGCAATGTGCTGTGATGGACCAGAGACACTCTTAGCGTCCCATGTATGTATCTCTGTAAGAGGTGTCAAGTGTGCATATCAAGGTTAAAGCGCAATTAGCAGCGTTCAATGTCCCTGCAAGAGTGGCAGGGTCTCTTGTAGTAGTAAATGTGCTTTTTAAAGGCACTGAGGCTACAGCAGTCTTTACTGCACTTGGCTTGTTTGCAGAGTTTCAAGAAATACCCGCCGTACATTTCATTAGCATTGAACCCTCATCAGTTTCCAATGTCCTGACATGTGTTCAGTTTATTGCAGATTCTATTGCACCTCTATCACAATGTCCCACCTGCACACTCTGACCATGATTATCCTCCAATGTGTACCTCCTTGCCAGAGACTGTGATGGACTCTATTATGGGGCAGGTTGTTGGTAAACAGGTGACAATATGAACATGCTGCCTCCTTGCCTGCATTATCCAGTTATCATCATCACATGCTGCATTTTAATTTGACTGCCTGTCATTAGCAAGAAGTGTCACATTTTGATACATGTCAGTCCCTAAAGCCCATCCAAATCATGCTGCATGTGGACAAGACACAGCAGATGCGTTCTTTGCATGCAGTGCCAGGGAGGCCAAAGTGCACTTTGTGAGGAGGGCGGATGACCGTGGGCTGCAAGGGGTGAGCTGCCAAGGTAGGCGTCCACAGAAAAATTTATGCAGACAGAGATGGAGGGGCGGGAAAGTTCGAACACCCAGCAGGCAGGAGACATTCATATTCAGCCATCCAATTCTATTTTGTTGGGATGGTGGATGACCCAACCCACGTGAAAGCTGAATAAGGGTGAGCTGCCAAGGCTGAAGCACCTGCATACCAGTCAACAGCAAATGGGGGGCTGGCACTATTTACCTCAGCCCAGTAGATTTGAGACTTTAAAATACAGCTGCAAGGAGATGAAGATTAACTCTCTCAGCTGAAGAGGCCTGTTGAGAAATGAGTGGCATCAACAAGGGTTTGTTTGGCTCTTACACACAGCATGAAAAGGGTCTTCAGCCCCGGTTTAGTAGTAGGAAAACAGACACATTTGCTTGCAGGGGCCCGCTCAGCACCCAGGGCTCCGGTGTGACTGCACTTGCTGCACTTTTTCTAGGTGCGGTCCTGGAAGAATTTCGGAGAGGTGACTGACTCTTTCTTAAACAAGCAGTGTGTTAAAGTCATGGCTCAATTGTGTGCCTTGTTAAATTCACTTCTTTCAAACGTTTCAGAGCTTTCTCGTGTGATTAAGAAACAAAAAAACAGCCATGGACTTTAATAAATATGCATATAAATAGTAAGTTTTTAGATACTCATGGGGGCGCACCAAAATGAGAGTCCAAAAAGAGTAAGTAGAGAAATGTTCTTTATTAATCTTTGTTCAGCAAAAAAAGGCACATCAATAAAATATGTAGTGAGATCAGCCAACGCGTTTCACTCCCTACCAAGGAGTTTCTTCAGGGCGCTGCGAATATTTTCGGTAAGTTGTCCTTTGTAGGATCCCTCTGTGACCACACTGGTATTTTCTCGGTCGTTATTCCAGCCTATTTCTTTAAAAAACTTTTGGAGTATCTCTCTTCCCTTATCTTTTCTTGTTGTGGTGGACTTTGTAGGTCTTGTCCAAAAAAGTAGTTCTGATACTTCAAAAAGCTACCCGTCCCTGGTTGTATTTGTTCTAGGTGGGTAAAGTGCTGTAATGACCGTCGTCAGTTTCGGCGTCTCGGGGTTGGCAGCACAATATCAAACTGACTTGATCATAGACTCATTGGCACTGGAGTTTAGGTGCGGCATTTTTTAAGGTCCGCTGCTGCTTTTTCGTACAAATAAATAATAAGTTTGTTTACTTGACCTTAAAAACATTGGCAGAAACTGCTGCGGCTGAATCTGGGGAGAGCCTATTCCGTCACATGACTATTCACACTACCGAAATTCTTTCCCTTGACTGTGATTGGACCATTTCCTTTTTGACCAGATCATCTGTCCTATTTATACTGCTTTTCTCTAACACCAAAATCCCTGCAAGATGGGTCAAAGAGATAAGCACTTGCTACTGATGTGTGCTCTTTGTGAGTCACAACATTAAATCACACAAGGCCAAATCAGCCTTGCATTCTTCAGTGGTTGGCCAATTAAGTGTCATTAAAAAAGGGCAATTCTAACCTTAGTTACAGTGCTACGAATCAGCAGCAGCATTAGAACAGTCAGTCAGTCAAAAATTCTTTATTTCAGCGTGAGCCATTCAAGAAGCAGCAAGAATTAATACTTTATTTTAAGTTCAAAAAGAATTTATTAAACAACAAGAGGTGTCAATACAATATATATATAGGTGATATAAAGAGAAAAAAAACAATCTAGAAAAGCATTGCATGAAGAACAAGAGGTAGACTGGCTGTAAAGGAATAAATGAGGTTATACAATAAAAAAATGAAAAAACAACAATAATAAAATCTGTTAAAAGGTAGAAAATGTTGGAACAATAAGGTCAAACAGGGGGGGTTTTGAGACTTCTTGCTGAATGGGTGATAAATGAAATGATTTTTTAGCACAAGCATCAAAATTTAGTGTTATATGAAGCCATAAATTAGTGCGTTTCGTTGCCATATGAAGAGATATTTGTAAAATTCATCCAGTTAACACTAATTTTTTGGAATGCAACTGCTATCAATAAGTCAACGATTCGCACATCAACAACAACGTGATCTGAACAAGTAGAGAGACTGCCTAGAAAAATGTGGGTAAAAGAAAAAGGAATTTGAGTGTGAAAGATAACATTGATTTGTGAACAAATTTGTTTAAAAAAATCAAGAATGATATTGCAAGGAAAGAGCATATGGAATAGAGTTGCATTGGGTGAAGAACAGGACCAGCAGAGGTCAGGGACAGAAGAGAATTTCTTATTGAGCAATTGTGGTGTAAAAAGGAGTCTGTTGTAAATTAAAAGTAATGTCTGAGTTAAAGTGGCAGATCTAGAAGAATTACGAATCTTGGTCCATAATTTATCCCAAAAAGTAATTGGCCAGGAAGTGACAAAGTCGCGCTCCCATTGTTCCTCAACCCTAGACTTTGGACGAGGAGAAGGTATGAAACGGAGGAATGTGTAAATGAGAGAGGCCTTGGAAGTGACAGTCAATAAAGAATGTAATTGTGAGCTGAGGTTAGGAGACGTAGAACGGTTATGAGAGTGCTGGATCTGGGAATAAGTAGACATGACTGATTCTCTAAGTGTGAGGTATTTGCGGGCAAAGGAAGCGTGGAGATTAAAAGATTGGCTAAGTGTTGAAAAAGGTAAGAAAGTGGAGTGAGAAAAGAGTTGAGAAATCCAAATTAAACTCTTCTGCCTCCAAGATTTCCAATATAAAGGTTTGTGATTGATAAGAAGACTTTTATTGTGCCAAATGGTATTGGATAAGAAATCAGCAGTGGAGGAGGGAGAGGTTGGAGAGGAGGCTAAGAGTAATTTGACAGTAAATTTGTGTATGGGAGTGGAAGATAGCTGAGGTTTACGAGAAAAAGAGAGAAATTCAGCAAAAGTGAAAGGGGAAAGGGAGAGACGTTCTACCGTAACCCATAAAGGGCAGGGCTCATCAGGGTCACGTTACAAAAAGGAGGCCTGTTGCAAAAGGAAGGCCTTGTGGAAAGTAGGGAAATCAGGGAAGTTGACACCACCCTCTAATTTAGGACGTGTTAATCTAAGGAGAGACATTCAAGACTTTTTGCCCAACCAAAGAAAAGAAGTAAGAATGGTGTTAATCTTCTTATAAAACTTCATGGGGATGGGAACTGGAATGTTAGAAATAGTATATAGGACAATAGGGGATAGCATCATTTTAATGGTATCGAGGCATCCCCACCACGAAATATAGAGCGGGTGCCATCTGGTTGTGAGATCAACTTGTCACCCTTAGTTTTTCATATGCAGTCTCAGAGCTACAGTTTTGTTTGCCCTAAGGAGTTCCTAATAGGGAATACTCCATGTTACATCCTATTTAGTTTTGTTTAATCTGTTTTATTACTATGTATCTTTAGGTGCATGAGCCATGTTATGTTTCCTAAGATGTTCCATGTTCTTAACTGAGTTTTCCTCATACAGCATTCTGCTGCTATTGTCAGTTGTAACCTGGACACCTCTGTGTTTAGACTTGATGCTGTGCTGCTCAATAAATCTACTTTTAAGATCTACATTTCTTGGAGCCATCTTCAGCACAGGAGCGGAGTTTGAACCCATTTTCTTCAATTTTTAAAATATTGGGAATTTTCTCATTTTTTTTTAAGCTTAAAGAAAACTTTGAAGACTACTTTACTTCATTTGACTGCTTTGGAACTTAATCTGCCTTAAATCTGCTTTCCTGGAAACATTTTGAACTTTCTACCCTCCTGTACATCAATTGCATCTTTTGATTTATTCTACCTTCATCGATGCACTTGCTTGCGTTGGCGTTGGCGTTCCCTGGCAACCGCTTGTTGTTTATGCCTTCTCGCCGATCATCGCTGTGAGGAGTCATCCCGAACGTTGCTGCTTCCGTCAGTGCTGTTCAGCTGCGGATACGTCACTGATCTTTATGCTCTGTTGTTGGTGAGCTACGTGACGGACACCGCCCGCCTTGAATTCTAAAAGTAAACACTGGCATCGCGGAAGTGAATGAACATCATCACGCAACGTATTGCGTCACAGCGCAGCTTTCAATACGACATTGCGCAATTCACGCAACGTGACTCCATTTTGATTTGTTAGTTGCTGGTATCCTAGCAACCATCATACGGCGAGTCTACTTACATCGTTTCCAGCTTTTTGACAGAAAATTTAGTGATTTACTGCAGCGCTTTGGAATTATTCAACATTTTATCAACGTTTTTCATCTCTTCTGCCCTGCTACATTGGATTTACATATTTATCTCGTTTTTCTTCAATTCAAGTACTGTATCAATTGTTTACTGTGGTACTGCATTAATTTTTTCTTTTTTATTATTTTCATTTGTTTGAAATTTTATCAGTACCTCATTTGTTTTGATTTACTATTTCTTTTGTATCTTTGTACTATTTTAACATGCAGTTTGATCCTCCATCTAAATTTTTACAGGTTAAGGGTGATCCTCCTATTCCGTGGTCAAGGTGGAAGGAGGAATTTTTCAACTACATGCGAGCTATAAATGGAGAACGCATGGGTGCAGAGAGGAAAAAGAGTATCTTATTACATTGTTTAGGATCTGAGGGACAAGAGATTTTTAGAACGTTACCCCACTTACCTGTTGCTTCTCGAAGTGGTGATACAATGAAAAAAGGTTTAAACCTACGGCCAATATTGCTTTAAATCATTTTAAATTCTACACTAGAGCACAAAAGCAAGAAGAATCATTTGATGATTTTCTCACTTCATTGAGAGCATTAAGTATTCATTGTAGTTTTGGAGCCATGTGTGACGAAATGATCCGTGACCAAATTATTGTCCATGTTAAGAACAAAAAGGTACAGGACAAATTGTGGTGTATAGGTGATCCTAATTTAGAAGAAACTATTGCTATTGCCAAATCAACCGAGATGTCAGAGAAGTGGATGGACATAGTTGATAAACAAAGTTCTCATTCTAGTAAAAGTAATATTGATGAAGAAGTGTGCATAGTTAAATCCAAGATTGATACTAAGAATGCCATATCTACTCAATTTAGAAACAAAAATTCTTACAATTCTAATTATAGGAGAACAGATATTCCTAATACTAATACTTCTCCTTCATGTTTTAGATGTGGTAGCAAATTTCACATTGCCTCTTTCCAAGGTTGCCCTGCCATAGGAAAAACTTGTAATATTTGTAATAAATTGGGGCATTTTAGTAATGTCTGTAGGGAAAGACGTTTTAATTCTCAGTCTCGTTCAGGGCAACAGATGCCTACTAACAATAGCACCTCCACTAACATTTCTGCACTTAATGTTGTTAATGAGAATAAGCAAGATTTAGATCGTGGCTATGTAGTTTCCATTCTCCAAACTGGATGTATAATGTTAACGAGTAAGAAATCCCCAAAATGTATTTTTCAAGTCTTTACTACTAATATTGAGCTTATGGTGGATTCTGGGTCCCCATGGACTATAATTACCAAAGAATATTTCGATGAAAAACTGCAATCTGTATGCGATATTTCTACTCTACAACCTTCAGATATATTTGCGGAAGGTTTCAATGGGAATAAGATTGATATTGAAGGATTTTTGGAAGTTCCATTAAATTTTAGAGGAAGATCTGCCTTTATTAAGTTATATATTGCTGTTAAGGGAGTAAATGTTCTAGGTTGGCATGACCAATGGGAACTTGGGATCACTTTAAATCCTAGAGCCAAAGATCCTATTTCTCTGTGCAGCAAACAGGATATGATTAACTCTGTTTGTTCAAATGATGGAAAGGAAGATGTTGTTTCCTTTTGGAGCAACACGTTTAGCAATGTTTTCTGTGAACGTTTAGGGAAACTAGAAGGTTTTTCACATAAGATCGTTCTTAAAGAAGGTGCTATGCCTGTTAAACAAAAGTTAAGAGGAGTTCCCCTAAATGTCAGAGAAGAATTAAAAGAAATGTTGAATGATTTGTTAAAGGACAATATTATAGAACCCATTGAATCATCTGAATGGTTTTCGCCCATTGTTTTGGTGCGCAAACCTGACCAGAAATTGAGAGTTTGCATTGTTTAAGGGCACTTAATTCCAATATTATCATTGATTGCCATCCCTTACCCAATATCAATGAACTGGTGTCTCTTTTTTATGGTGCGCAGATTTTTTCCACTTTAGACCTTAGATCTGCGTACCATCAAATTGAACTTACAGAAGACTCTAAAAAGTACACAGCCTTTATCACTCCCATGGGCCTTTTTCAATACATAGGAATGCCTTTTGGTTTGGCATCGGCTGTTTCTGTTTTTCAACGTGTCATGTTCCAAATTTTCAGAGACCTTGATGTGTTCGTTAAGTGCTTTCAAGATGATATATTGATTTTTTCGAAAAATGAGGTTGAGCATTCTTCACATTTGAATGAAGTGTGTTGCAGGTTAGAAAACTATGGTCTTACTCTCAAAGCACACAAATGCAAACTGTTTAGAAAATCTGTAGAGTATTTGGGACATAAATTGTCTGGGGAAGGTTTAATTCCAAAAAAATCGAATGTTGAAGCCATTCTCAATGCCCCTGCCCCGAGCAATAAGGAACAATTATTATCTTTCTCGGGCATGTGTGAGTATTACAGCAAGTTTGTGGTTAATTTTGCTACCAAAATGGAACCATTGAGGAAGTTATTGAGACAGAGTAATGAGTTTGTTTGGGAAGCTGAACAAGAAAAAGCCTTTACTGACATTAAGCATGACATTGTCAATTCACCAACTTTAAAACCTTTTAGAATGGGTAAAAAATGCATCATCACCACTGATGCTAGCTTGTACGGGTTGGGTTGTGTATTATCTCAAACTGATGGGGCTATGGAATGGAATGTAGCTTTCTCATCCAGGACTTTGAATGAGACAGAACGTAGATATGCTGTGATTGAACGGGGACTGCTTTCCTGTGTATGGGCAATTGAACACTATAGGATTTACATTTGGGGCAGTGAGTTTGTCTTGAGAACCGACCACAAGCCACTTGTACATATTTTATCAGTTGGTGGGGGTTGGAACTCTACAGCCAGGATTGCGCGTTTGGCATCCAAGCTACAAGAATATCATTTCACTGTGGAATACATTCCGGGAAAAAAAATTTCACTGCTGACTTTCTCTCACGTCTTCCTTGCAAAGATCAGGCAGACAAAGTTAATAGGGTCAGTGAGGTTGATTTTGTTTTAAATTTGTCTGATGTTGTGACTCCCCAATATCAGGATATCACAGAACAATTGTGGTTAAAATGTCAAGAGGAGGATGAGAAGTTTGGAATGCTAAAGAACTACATTTTCAAGGGTTGGCCTAATAAGACAAATGTTAGAGATGATTTGGTCCCGTTCTATAATGTTGCTGATGAGTTATTTTGTGAAGGGGATTTGATATTCAAATCTGGAAAATGCATTCCACATATGGGTATACAGGAAATCATTCTCAAGTTGGCACCAAAAACGATTCCTGGAATTTCTGCTATGAAGCGTTTAATAAGGCTGAATTTTTGGTGGCCAGGAATGGACAGGTATATTGACCATACTGTCAGGGAGTGTAGCGAGTGTTGTACCAAGGACAAAATGTTGAAGTTGCATGTTTCTCCACTTAAATCTGTCAAGTGGCCTGAGCTTCCTTGGAATAAAATAGTCTTTGACATTTCAGGTCCTTTTCAGATATTACCTGAAGCCTCACGGTTTGCTTTGGTCATGATTGACTACCACTCTAAATGTCCTGAAGTGAAATTTGTGGCTAAGGTTACTTCTGAAGTTGTAATTACGTTCTTTAAGGAAGTTTTTGCAAGGGAAGGTTGCCCATCTGTATTAGTGCCTGATAATGGTGTACCGTTAGTGTCGTCCGAGATGCAATCTTTCTTGCAAACTTGTAACATCAAGCATTTACGGACATCTCTTTATGAACCGCATGAGAATGGGCAAGTCTAACGCTTTAACCGGGTATTGAAGAGTTTTGTTGTTGATGCCATTAATGAAAAGAGTAATTGGTTGAATGTGATTAGGGAAAAGCTGTGGACCTATCGCATAACTCCCCATACCACGACAGAAGTTAGTCCATTTAGGTTACTTAATGGTAGGAATCCTGCGTCCAACATTTGTCCTTGGTGGTTTAAGGAAAAATGTAAAGAGTTAGGAGAAGATGAAGTGGACATCCAGAGTGTGGCAAATAGAGTTGGTTGTAAACAGAGTAAGTCTGCCTTGTGGTACAATAAAAAATGGAGGGCAAAGGAACATAGTTTTTGTGTGGGTGATTGGGTTAGGATCCTGAAACCCTTTATTGTTAGCAAAGGTACTAGCAATTATAGTAGACCCATTCAAATTAAAAGAGTTTTTGATAATTCAGTCATCACAAAAGATGGCAAAGTTTGGAACTTGAGTAAAGTTGCTAAATGTCCTACACATACTGTTTTACAACCGCAATGTCTGGATAATCTTGTCCAATGTGACAATTCTAACAGAAGTTCTGTTCCAGGTACTTCTTCTGATTCTGTGGCCTATAGAGTCAAAGATGATGTGCGTACCAGAAGAAGACCCACTTCTTTACAAGATTTTGTTTAGATATATATTTTATCTTTCTTGTAATAAGGGAGATGTGTTACATCCTATTTAGTTTTGTTTAATCTGTTTTATTACTATGTATCTTTAAGTGCATGAGCCATGTTATGTTTCCTAAGATGTTCCATGTTCTTAACAGAGTTTTCCTCATACAGCATTCTGCTGCTATTGTCAGTTGTAACCTGGACACCTCTGTGTTTAGACTTGATGCTGTGCTGCTCAATAAATCTACTTTGAAGATCTACATTTCTTGGATATTACACTCCATCTGAAATTAGAGGGTGACAACTGGCTGTGTGGAGTATGGAATTCCCTGCAGTTGCTTTTCTGTGGAGGTCTGTGGATAGATTCTGTCCTTTAACTGTAAGCCTGAAGTCAAGGAAGCCAATTGTGTTTTGACTGTGTTGCATGGTGAACATCAAATTTATGTGGTTACTGTAAATCACATTCCATTACCTCCCACACAGAGAAAATATAATCGATATATCACAGCCAAAGGTTAACTCTCTTCAGACAAGGTTGCAAGTCATCACTCCACAGTACATGCTACTCCCACCAGCCCACCATGAGGTTGGCATAGCTAGGGGTGAAGCAGGTCCCATGGAAGTTCCTTGTATCTACTTGCACCACATTCCAGTAAACATAAAGACATTCTCGATAAGACATTACTCAATCATTTTGAGAAGCATGCATGTATGTCCCAACAGTTGTATATTGCGAGTCTTAAGAAAATCCTTACATGTTCTCAGACGATCTGAGTGTCTAATACTTGTGTATAAGCTCTCTACATCAAGGTATACCATCCAATGATCTTCAGCCCAGTGTAAATTCCAATTTTTTTGCAAAAAGTCCTTACTGTCTCTCACATATGAGTATACATATAAGGTTAGGTAGTTAGGATTTACTTTCCATATACTTCTGTGCTCGCTAAATTGTCAAAACTAGTTTTCTGCTCACTTCAGCTGCTCTTAAAAGCTTTGTGGTAATCCATCAAGTGGGGGCTGAGAAAAGGGGGCCCAAATATGCATTTTCCCCATGTTAATTTCCATAAGAAATTTTGAACAAGGCTACAGTCAGAACTGCTGAACAGAATTACACCAAATGTGGCAGAAAGGTGGCTGTTGGTGCAGAATGCAACCTTTTTGTTTTATAGTGTAAATCCGTACAGTAGATGCTGAGTTATTTTGAAGAAATGTCGAATTGGTTATATAGGGACCTTGAGGCTCCCCTCGTGGTCCCGGTGAAAAATGCAGAAAGAGATAAAATAATTATTAGAAGGGAGCAAAAAGAGGCTGAATAAAGGTCAGAAAAGAGCAGAAAGAGGCAGAATAATTGTCAGCAATGATCAGAAAGAGGCAAGATAAAGGTGAGAAATGAGCAGGAAAAGATCAAATAAAGCTCAGCAATGAGCAGAAAGAGGCAAAATAAAGGTGAGAAATGAGCAGAAAGAGATAGAATAAAGATGTGAAATGAGCAGCAAGAGGCAAAATAAAGTAGAGAAGCAAACAGTAATAGACAAAATAGAAGACTGAAACTAGCAGAAAGGAGCAGAAAGGGGCAGAATGAAGGACAGCAACAAGTAGAAAGAGGCAGGAAATATGCCAGAAACGAGCCAAAAGAGGCAGAATATAGATCAGAAATTAGCAGAAAGGAGCAAAAAGAGGCAAGAAAAAAGGTGAGAAATGAGCACAAAGAGGCAAAATAAAGGTCAGCAACTAGCAGAAAGAGGCAAAACAAAGGTAAGAAATTAGCAGAAAGTTTTGGAATAAACATAAGAAACAGGCAGAAAGTGGCAGAATAAATGTGGGAAACAAGCAAAAAGAGGCAAAATAAATGTGAGAGTTGAGCAAAAAGGTATGAAACAAGCATAAAATAAAGATGAGAAATGAGATGAAAGAGGCATAATAAAGGTGAGAACGAGCAGAAATAGGCAAAATGGAGGTCAGCAGCAAGAGGCAAAATAAAGGTGAGAAATGAGCTGAAAGAGGCATAGTAAAGGTAAGAAGGGAGTAGAAAAATATGGAATAAAGGTCAGAAACTAGCATTAAGAGGCAAACTAGTCGTCAGAAGGGAAAAGAAAGAGGTGTACAGGTCAGAAATGAGCAGAATGAGGCAAAATAGAGGTCGTAAACCTCAATGCCATTGCTGATGGCATCAGGGGTGACCTCATCCAGTGACTCTGAGTGCTTTCAAACAAGTGTATGCATGTTAAATATATATACCAATGTTTATTGGGGAATCAGTTGGTGTATGAGTGTCTGTCTGGATGACTCAGTGGGTGCGTGCCTTACTGCATAGGTGAGTGATATGCTATCTGCCAGGGTACGAATAGGTGTCATTGAGAGAGGTGTGCTGAGCCAAGGTTACAACAAGCCCCTGAGGCACAACACTGCCAAAACAAACATACTACAATTCTGATTTCAACCGTATGTATTTAAATTTGGTGCTCGCACATTAAGGGGCGGATTAGAATTGCGTTTTTTCCGAATTCTCCGGGCCGGCGGAAACCACCCCCGGCCCGGAGGATGCGGAAAAAACGCCGCAGACCCATCAAAGACTCACCGCCACATTAGGATGGCTGCTGGGTCCTGGTTTCTGTCCGCAGCTTTTCCGCCGCGGTTGGCTTACAACTGCGGCGGAAAAGCCCTAATGTGGTGGCGGTGTCTCTCAGACACCGCCTGACATATTAGGATGCGGGTTTTCCACTGTGGAAAAGCATACAGAGCTTCACTGCGGGGGCCCGTTGTGGGTCCCCTGGGTGAAGGGGGTCGGGGGTGCACATGGGGGTACCTATGGTACCTCCCTGTATTTGTATGCAGTAATCGGCAGGCACCGTGCAGTGCCTGCCGCTTTCTGCATACAAATGCAATATATGCTTTTTTAACATTGCGGCGGATGCAGCTTGAAGCCGCACACGCCGCAATGTTAAAAATAGAGGATGTGACTGCCAGGGTGGCAGTCACATCCTAATTGGACAGGAGGGAACTCCACAGGCCATGCGGAGGTTCCCTCCTCCTCGATGGTCGCGGACAGACTCAAGTCCATCCGCGATCATAATGAGCCCCTTAGTGTGCATCTGTTCTTTATTACAATAGTTCTTTAGTGTAGTATTGTTTTTCTCACTGAGTGGTACGCATGGGACTTGTCCCCATATGGTCCTGAAGAAGAGGTAGGGGACACCTCAAAATATGTTGACCAAATACTAGGAACAGAATGCAAATAAAAGTTAAATTTCTTCTCTACTAATAACCCCGTTTTATCTATATCAACTAGGAGCAGAAATAAATTAACTCGACACTAGCTAGGTATTTTTAGAATCACCATGACCATTCCACCATACACTGCACTACACATTTTTTCACAAAAAGTACTCCTACATAGTCCCGCAAGTTGCAGCACGCCCCAGACAGCAGCTGTCTGGGATGTCCCCAATGATGTCACCAATGGGACTCAAGAAAAGAGTGCTCTCTTCCTAGATTCAGGGCATTGTTTCGCACATTTAGTGGAAGCCCTTCCCTTTGGTTAGGTTCTCTGATCTGTCATTTACAGATTTGTTTAATAACTTTACACAGTCTGGATGATGATCCTAACGTCTACCTCCATCTTCCGCTTTGTTTGTTTATGTTAAATATATATACCAAAGTGTACTGGTGAAACAGTGGGTGTATGAGTGTCTGTATGGATCACTCAGTTGGTGCATGCCTCAGTGAATGTATGGGTGACTGACTGGTTGTGTAAATGTATATATACGTTTGCCAGTTGAAATGAAAGTGGGTGATTGTGTGTTAGTGGGTACGTAAATGGATATATGGGTGATTGACTGGTTTTCTGAATACTTCTATGGTTTTCTGGGTGTGTATATGTGTGGGTGAAGAGGTGTGTGACTACCTGTATGGATGAGTGAGTGGGTGACTCAATAGCTGTATGGGGTACTGTGTGCATGTGTGAGAACCTGTATGGGTAAGTGAGTATCTATAAGGCTGTGTCAATGACATTGAGTGCATTAGTCAGTATGGATGAGAACTTGGTATGTGAAAGACAGTATAAGTGAGTCAAGGGGTATATGAGAGACTGTATGCATGAGCAACTGAATGTGAGAGTGGCTATATGGATGAGTGATTCCTTATGTCATTGACTGTATAGGTCAGTATGTGCTACTATTTTTACGTGTAAGTAAGTAGGAGTATATGTAACTTTTGTGTGAGTAAGTAGCATTGTGATTGACGGCAAAGGTGAGTGTCTATATGTGTGAGTAGTTCTATGGGTGACTGACTCAGTGTGTAAGTGCCTATACGGGTGTATGAGTGAATATGTATGGATGTATTAGTGAGTGAGTGGGTGTATGACTAGCAGTATGGGTGAGCAAGTGGATGTTAGAATAGAATAGAATAACACTTTATTGTATGATTACCTGAAATCATTTACAAATACAATGCATATTACTTTCATAATTAAAACAATAGGTTAAACAAGACATCTAAAATGAGGGTATTTTTAAAAGAAATACAGCTGGTGACTTATACAGATGTCAATCAGTCTATGCCCTAATGTTGGTTCAGCTTAGCTGTTTGGGCTTAGTGCAAGGTCACTAATGGCGATGTCTTTCAGTGAAGTTAATGCTCTGCAATGTTCTTAACCTGTGGACTTAGTGCAATATCACTAATGGCCATAGCATGCGAATACATTCATCCTCAGCATCAGACTGGATGTAGATTGTTATTTTGTTCATTATGTTTGACATAAAGTATTTCAAACAATGGCAAAGAACTTCCTGGCACGTGCAAGCTCCATTGGTACTGTCGTAGTATATATAGATGTTAAGGCATCCTGAATAAATGTAAGTGTGATTGATTCTTTTCATGAGTGAGTAGCATTACTGCATAACCGACTAGTTTGACTGCTGAAGTGTCAATGTCAATATAGGTGTATAAGTACATTTGATAGTGTTACCATTGGTCAGTGACTGCATGTATAAATGATTCTGTGGGTGAATGGACAGTTGTGTGTTTAGACTTAGGAATCGGTGAGTGCATATGTAGTAACTGGTATGTTTGTGTCATTGCTTTCAAATATGGTACTCTGTATTTTACATAGAGTGATCAAAGGTTATACTAGTGTGTGATGTGGTGTATCTGATTGTCACATGGATGATGTCATCAGTGATGTCATCAGTGATGTAATTTGAGATGTCGTCAGTGATGTTATCAGTAATGTCACTGACCATGTCATGAATGATGTAATATGTGACATCATCAGCAGTGCATTGCAGGCGCGTGAGTTATAGTTAGCACAACTAACTATAACAGAGGAATTTCTAAGATTTTGTACAAGTGAAATGTCCAGCTAACGATAACACTCATGAAACCTATGTTTTTTTCAGTGAATTTCAACGTTTTTTTAAATGCTACTTCCTAACTATAATGTGTCTGAAACATGTGTTTTTCAGTGATTTTCAAAGGTTTTTTAAATGCTAATTTCTAACTATAAAGTCTCTGAAACCTATCGTTTTTTCAATAAATTTCAAAGGTTTTTAAATGCTAACTTTTAAGTGCAATAGTAGTTATACCTATTTTTTGTACTGAATTTCTGCAGTTTTTAACTGTTTATTTATAAATATTTTATTTAATAAACATAATATATTTTTCTGAAAATTTGAAAAAAATTACAATAAATTTAAAACTCAAATATTTGTAATTATTTAGTTTTTTTTGTATTTTAATATATTTATATAATTTTCTTTTGTATTTTTTTTCAAAATTTGTTTGGGAGTTGCGCACCCAAAGCGTACCTACCGCAGCAGGTCTGTGTGTTCTAGCTGCCATTTTGGAAAAGTCGTGAAGGAACCGCATATGGTGAGCGACGAGTGCGTGTTTTTTTCCAGTTACGTCATATATGTACAATGTTACTTGGTATGTGCAATCAGTATGCGACCGGTCTGCGACTCCTGCTCCCGCGCATTCAAAGGCATAATATGGAACGCGATGCTTGCATGGTGGGGGGCCCCACGTGATGTCATATACGTGCTGGGGCGCGGTGGTTGCTCGACTCCCATAAAAAATTGTATGTTCTAAAATGATATGTACTTGTCTTTAATGTACATATTAGGGCAAAAGATTATCTAAGGTATTCATGAAAATAATATATTTCTACTTGTTTTTAAATATATTTTCGCGAAGTCACATCTGGACCTAAAAAAAAATATATGATTGGTACATAACATTTCACACTGTAACTATTGTAGGACCCCACTCATTTCAATTATTCTGTTTGGAGCAGTTAATGAGAGACATCTCCTCTTCTTCCAGAGCTGGCTTTGTAATTTTTTTGGTGTTTTAAAAAAAGTTGCATTGGAGAAGTGGCATCTGGTTCGCAAGCTCCTCATCATTCTTCAGATGAAGATATCTTGGAGGAAGATCCACCCAAGCAGAGGGCTGAATCAGTGGTATGGAAAATGTTCATCTTTCCTGCCGGAGAAAAAAAGGTCAACGCAAGAAAATTCACATGCTTGCTGTGTGACAGGGTCCTGTTGCGAGGCAGTGACAAGAAACACTCCTGTGGAACAGCAGGTATGTGTAAAAATCTGCGGACTATTCACCTGAAGAATCTGGCATGAGAAGAAATGAGGCATGCAGCAAAAAATCCACCACCAGGCATTGCTAGCACCTCTGGAGCGTCCATTCCAGTACCACCAGTAGACATTTGCCCAGAATTCGCTTTTCTGCAGCAGCACTGCACTAAGTGAAAAACCATCATCTGTTATGGTGAACAGTAAGTGGACGCTATTTGTGCAGCTCGACGGAAACACAAATCCACATTTTTTATTTTTTTTGTTTTTGGAATGATGTTGAATTTCAAAAGCTGTTTAATTAGTTCCTTTTTTTTCAGTTTCTAAAAAACACCCAAAAAGTACAAACTTGTTAAAAAACTACAAAATAATCGAAAACAAAAAACAGAAGAAAAAAAAAAGTTCAGAATAACCTTATCTGGTTTAAAAAAAGAACTATAATTGCATGGTAATGTCTGAAGGTTTGGTTGAATGTATGTGTAGAGCATGATTGATTGAAAGAATGCATTCGTTCTGTATGGTGAATTTATAGGGGCATATGTATGAGGAACTGCTGCAGAGTGACAGTGAAAGCCATTTAGCTGCACCGCACTGCGGAACTTCTGAAGCACAGTGATTTGACATATGTACATGAATATGTAAAAATTCTGTACTCCCTCTGCACTAGCACACACATTGCAGCCATACAGTGATGCAGGCACCCTTGCACCATGGTGCAAGGATATCTGTTTCGTGGGGAGATAGTTTTAGTGCAGTAAGGGACTACTTTCTGCACAAAAACAATCACTAAAGGCATTTTCCAATGTAAATGTAAAAGTAAATGGGTTTGTATTTATATAGCGCACTTCTACCCTGAGGTCTCGTAGCGCTGTATTCATACCGCTGTGGAACCCTTCCTGGCTTTCCTGTGAAATGTCCACTCCTGGGCACCCACAAGGTGAAGCCATGCATCCAAGCGCTGCTGGGGCTGTTGTGGAGATTAAGCAAGCTATTGCCCAGAGTCACAGAGTGGGACCCATGATTAGACTAGGCACCAAGGCGAGAATTATCAGGTCCGGGGAGATTGAGTCCAAGAGCCGCCGAGGCGGGTATTGAACTAGACCTCTGTGTGCTGTTGAATGCAGAATGCATTGAAAGAGAAAAAAACGAGGAGAAATGAAAACATTTCTCCTTGTTGTTTCTCGCTACACCACCTCTAGCCTTTCTCGTAAGTCTTGAGATGTGTTATTCCATGGGTGTTGTGTGGGAACAGACACAGTAACACCCTTGGAAAGCCCCTTCAACGCAAAGTGTTGTGTTTGAATGGGTCGTATTTTCAGGGAGAGGAAAAGCCAACCAGAGACTCCTAAATGAAACACTTGATAAAAGGGTTTCAATCGTTTTGCATTTGACTCGTGAGGGACATCAAGTAATGACTAGCGGAACTGCAGCTTGATGTAAGAATAATTTCAATGCTTTGCATTTGACTCATGAGGGACATCTAGGAATGACTAGGTGAAGTGCAGTTCTTTGTAGAATTATTTTGATATTAGATACTATATAATACTCACTGCCCACTGCTAATCTCGTCCCATAATGCTTTGCAGGGCCTTTGGTTGGGTATGTTTTTCTGCCAATAACTGCGCTTGGTGTGGTCCTAAGAGGATGGGACCACCACCAAATTGTTCAATAAGATGTGTTTTTTTGTTTTCAAGGCATATGTTTGGTACTCCCCCTAGGTTAGGGAGGATCCCAAAATCATCACCTCTCTCACTGCTTGCTAATTTTTCAGTTTCACTTTTGTGAAAGTACTATATGCACTTTGGCATATAAAGATAGTGATACATATTTTATCATAACTGGCACTGTTCAGGATGCCATTTGCAATTATTTAGCAATTTTTTCACAGTGCAGATACGTACACAGTGTCATCAGCTACGCTACGCAGACTACGTACTATGTGAAGTTTAAAGTATACTACATGAAGCTACGGGTAGTGCTGCTAAGCAAACTACGCCCAGGCCTGCTTATCACTGCTTGCCTGAGTCATTCTGCAAGTTCGCAGACAGTGTTTGGGTTCCTACAGTGCTAATAGTTGACAGCCAGATAAGTTTATAAGCGCGTATGTTTCAGCAGAGTCATTAGGTAAGGATATGCTTCTCTCAGGATGATTGTAGGAGTGGACACAGACTCACTGTATGATTCCAGACAAACATGACTATTACCTGGACATTTCCAGGGCAGACTCGGTAGTCTGCAAGGATTTAAGGGACTGCATACATTGTGCACATTTGAATGTAACACTGCTTGTCTCAATGCCTGATTGATTCTGCAAGTGCATGGACAGTGAATATGTTCTTAGAGTGCTAGTAGTTGACAGCAGGATGCGTTTATAGGGACTTATGTTTCAGCAGAGTGATTAGATAAGGGCATACTTCTGTCAGGATGATTGTAGGAGTGGACACAGTCTCACAGTGTGATTCCAGACAAGCATGACTATTACCTGGACTTTCACAGGACTGAATCAGTAGTCTGCAAGGGGTTAAGGAACTGCATATATTGTACACATTTGACTGTAACACTGCTAGTCCCACTATCTGAGTCATTCTGCAAGTGCATGAAGAGTGAATAGGTTCCTAGAGTGCTGATAGTTGACAGCAGGATAAGTTTATAAGAATTAATGTTTCAGCAGAGGGATTAGATAAGGACATACTTCTGTCAGGATGATTGTAGGAGTGGACACAGACTCAGAGTGTGATTCCAGACAAGCATGACTGTTACCTGGACTTTTGCAGGACTGGCTCAGTAGTCTGCAAGGGGTTAAGGGACCACAAATATTGCGCACATTTGTGTACCACTGCTTGTCTCAATGCTTGACTCATTCTGCAAGTGCATATAGAGTTACTGGGTTCCTAGAGTGCTAGTGGTTGACAGCAGGATACGTTTATAAACACTTATGTTTCAGCAGAGTGATTAGATAAGGTAATGCTTCTGTCAGGATGATTGTAGGAGTGGACAGAGCAGCTTTAGAGCCATAGAACAGGTCAGCAGAGCTGCTTTAGAGCCAGGGAACCAGGTCATCAAAACTGCTTGAGAGCCATAGAACCAGGTCAAAAGAGCTGCTGTAAAGCCAAAGAACCAAGTCAGCAGAGCTGCTCTAGAGCCTAAGAAGCAGGTCAGCAGAGCTGCTCTAGAAGCAGAGACCCAGGTCAGGTGAGCTGCTCTAGAGCCAGAGACCCAGGTCAGCAGAGCTGCTCTAGAGGCCGAGAACCAGGCCAGCAGAGCTGCTGTAGAGCCAGAGAAACCAGGTCAGCAGATCTGCTGTAGAGGGAGAGAACCAGGTCAGCAGAACCACTTTAGAGCCAGAGAACCAGGTCAGCAGAGCTGCTCTAGAGGCAGAGAACCAGGTCAGGAGAGCTGCTTCAGAGGGAGAGAACCAGGTAATCAGAGCTGCTTTAGAGACAGATAATCAGGTCAGCAGAGCTGATTTAGAGACAGAGAAACCAGGTCAGCAGAGATGCTTTAGAGGGAGATAACCAGGTCAGCTGAGCTGCTCTAGACCCAGAGAACCAGGTCAGCAGAGCCGCTTTTGAGCCATAGAACCAGGCCAGCAGAGCTGCTTTAGAGGCAGATAGCCAGGTCAGCAGAACTGACTGAGAGGGAGAGAACCAGGTCGGCAGAGCTGCTTTAGAATCAGAGAACCTGGTCAGCAGAGCTGCTTTAGGGCCAGAGAACCAGGTCAGCAGAGCGGCTTCATAACCAGAGACCCAGGTCAGCAGAGCTGCTCTGGAGGGAGAGACCCAGATCAGCAGAGCTGCTGTAGAGCCAGAGAAACCAGGTCAGCAGGACTGCTATAGAGTGAGAGAACCATGTCAGCAGAACCACTTTAGAGTCCAGAACCAGGGCAGCAGTGCTCTTTAGAGGGAGAGAACCAGGTCAGCAGAGCTGCTTTAGAGCCAGAGAACCAGATCAGCAGAGCTGCTCTAGAGCCAGACAAACCAAGTGAGCAGAGCTGCTTTAGAGGGGGTTAACCAGCTCAGCAATGCTGCTTTAGAGCCAGTGAACCAGGTCAGCAGAGCTGCTCTAGAGCCAGAGAAACAGGTCAGCAGAGCTGCTTAAGACCCATAGAACCAGGTCAGCAGAGCTGCTCTAGAGGCAGAGAACCAGGTCAGCAGAGCTGACTTTGAGGGAGATAAACCCGTCAGCAGAGCTGCTTTAGAGCCATAGAACCAGGTCAGCAGATCTGCTTTGGAGCCAAAAAACAAGTTCAGCAGAGCTGCTCTAGAGCCTAAGAACCACGGTAGCAGAGTTGCTCTAGAGCCAGAGAACTAGGTCAGCAGAGCTGCTGTAGAACCAAAGAAACCAGGTCAGTACAGCTGATTTAGAGTGACAGAACCAGGTGAGCAGAGCTGCTTTAAAGGGAAGGAACCAGGTGAGCAGAGCTGCTTTAGAGCCAATGGACCAGGTCAGCAGAACTGCTTTAGAGTCATAGAACCAGGTCAGCAGAGTTGCTTTAGAGTCAGAGAAACAAGAGAATCGAGCAGCTTTAGAGCCATAGCACCAGGTCAACAGAGCTGCTTTAGAGCCAGAGAACCAGGTCAGCAGAGCTGCTCTAGAGCCTGAGAACCAGGTCAGCAGGTTCGCTCTAGAGCCAGAGAACCAGGTCAGCAGAGCTGCTGAAGAGCCAGAGAAACCAGGTCAGTAGAGCTGACCATGCCATCAGAGCTGCTTTAGAGCCAGAGAACCTGATCAGCAGAGCTGCTTTAGAGCCAGATAACCAGGTCAGCAGAGCTGCTCTAGCTGACACTGACTGACTGACACTGAGTGATTGACACTAACTGACACTGATTGACTGACACTAACTGAGTGACACTGACTGACACTATTTGACTGACACTGACTGACTGACACTGACTTACACTGATTGACTGACAATCAACCAATCATTTGATCAGGACATTTGTTAAGAGCGCTACATACCCGTGAGGGTCTCAAGGCGCTAGTGGGGGGTGCTGTTACTGATCGTAGAGCCAGGTCTTGAGAAGTAGTCTGAAGGCCAGGAGGTCTTGGGTCGGTTATAGGTTGGTGTGGGGGGTGTTCCAGGTCTTGGCGGCGAGTTGGGAGAAGGATCTGCCGCCGCCGGTTGTTTTTTGGATGCGTGTCACTGTGGCGAGGGCGGCGGAGCAAAGCGGAGCGGAGCTTGTTGGTAGGGGCGTAGAAGCTGAGTCATTTTCTCTACTACTCACTCTCTACTACTCACTCTACTACTCACTCTATAGTACTCTGTGTCTACTACTCACTCTACTACTCTCCAATACTCACTCTCTACTAGTCGCTCTCTACTACTCTCTACTACTCACTCTCCACTACTCACTCTCTGCTCGCTCTCTACTACTCTCTACTGCTCACTCTACTACTCACTCTCTACTACTCTACTACTCTCTACTACTCTCTCTACTACTCACTCTCTACTACTCTCTACTACTCACTCTCTACTACACACTCTCTACTACTTGCTCTCTACTACTCTCTACTACTCACTCTTTACTCTTCACTCTCTACTACTCTCTCTACTACTCACTCCCTACTACTCTCTACTACTTACTCTACTACTCACTCTCTACCACTCTCTACTACTCACTCTCTACTATTCACTACTCTCTACTACTCACACTCTACTACTCACTCTTTACAAAACTCTCTCTACTACTCACTCCCTACTACTTTCTACTACTCACTCTCTACTACTCTCTCTCTACTACTCTCTACTACTCACCCTCTACTACTCACCCTCTACTCAATCTACTACTCACTCTCTACTACTCAATACTACTCTCTTTCTACTACTCACTCTCTACTACTCTCTACTACTCACTCTACTACTCACTCTCTACTACTCACTCTCTATTACTCTCTACTACTCACTCTCTACTACTCACTCTCTACTACTCACTCTACTACTCTCTACTACTCACTCTTTGCTACTCTCTCTACTACTCGCTGCTACTCTCTACTACTCACTATCTACTCTCTATTATTCACTCTCTACTCTCAACCTTTCTCTACCTCTCTCTCTACTCCTCTCTACCTCTACCTCTCTACATCTACACCTCTACCTCTACTCCTCTAACCTCTCTACCTCTCTCTACACACACACATATGCACATATATATATGCATATATATGCATTTATTATCTACTGGCAGTCACCAGTAGGTAGTTATAGTTAGCAATACAGGATTGTGGTAGTAGTGTTCCTCCAAATGAGAAAACGTCAGCACATATGAACAATACAATTCTCTAGGCAAGCATACGTGTAATGTAAATTATATACAGCTCTTTGTGTGAGGTGCTCTGTTATCCTGTCAAACACCCACCACCAGGAGTGTTGATTTAGCTGAAAATCAATTTTCAGCTACATGTTAAGTACCAAGGAAAAAACAGGTATTATCAGGCACTCTCATAAGGTATGTAATGATCCAAGTAGTTCTTGTCATTAATCACAAGTTTCAAGATTACAATTCATTGTTAAAGAATGGACTTCCAAAATACGAATCCAGACAAAGCGTTAGACTTCAAATCTTTATTTAATAAACATTAAAAATATTTCCAGCTTGTCCTGCCGACACGTGTTTCGTCTCATGGAGACTTTTTCAAGGTTAATAACTTCACAAATCTTGCTTCGTTGAGGTGGAGTCGTCTTTTCTTAAGTTTAAATGCTGACCATGATAAGTCACCTATTGCAGCAGTGGAGGTGCTAGGGTGACGCTGCGCACAATTTGTGATTAATGACAAGAACTACTTGGATCATTACATACCTTATGAGAGTGCCTGATAATACCTGTTTTTTCCTTGGTAGTTATAGTTAGGACCTAGTTTCCATAGGAAATCCGCAACATTGTATTTGGAATAACTTTGGTGCGGGTCGACGGATACAAGCAAAATTTGCCAATAAAATGGCCTGCTCCTCTCCACTCCTTCCCTGGGGTGATTCGTGAAGCGGAGGCTGAGAAAAATGTGGGGTTCCAAAACGTGTTTTCCCCATGCAATTTTTCCTAGGGACCTTTTAGTGAGGCTACAAACCGAACTGCTGAACGGAATTACACCAAGTTGGCAAAAAGGTAGAGTTTGGTTCGCAGATTATACTTTCTGTTAAATGGTGTAAATCTGTACAGTAGTTCCTGAGAAAATCAAAAGTAAAATCATAGATATATCTATAGATGAAATACCGTACGCGTACAGTAAGTGAATCGTCAAGCTTACCATTACGAGCACGAGCTGCATGCTCATTGGCAGTCAACTGTCTGTCAACAATCCAAACCAGGAAGTGTTGGCAGCCATCTTGTGCCACAGTAAAACCGAGGCACAAGAAAGCAGTGAATGAACTGCACAAAACATGCAAAGGGGGCAGGGTAGAAACACCTGCTTAGGGGGTCCCACAAGGACATTAAGGCCCCAAAAATTATTATAATATTTTTTATGCATACAACATGAAAAAGAAAAAAAAAACAAGTCCTCTTTTTTGTTAATTAGCCCCCGGGGGGACCAAATCCCAGGGGCAATGTTTTTATTCAAAATGGGGGGTTTTAACTATATTTATGCAGGGGGGCTAACACCCCCCGCAACCCTGAGGACTGTTACCACCTGGGGCTTCTTTTTTTAAAGAAAATACCTGTGTTAAGGGCCCAAGCCCCCCACACGCCCCGGGGACCGCCACCCCCGGGGCTTTTTAATGTTGGGGGGGTCACACGGCCCCCCTCCTGGAGCCTGGTCCCCAGGGCCAGCTACCGCAGTGTCCCGGGGTGCCTACCCCCGGAACACTGCTGTTTGCTATGGTAGAGCAGGAGCCTGGCTGCTTCCACCCTATCACAGCAAACTGCTTTCCTATTTGAAATAGAGAGCAGGTTAACCTGCTCTCTCTTTTAAGTAGGAAAGCAGATTTATTTTCGTTAGGGAGAGTTGCATGAAAGCTGCTCTCTCTGACGAAAAGCAATGCCGGCTCCCAAAGAACGCGGGGAGCCGGCTGGGACCGTGGGGGCATTGGGGCTCCCCCACGGTCCCCATTGTTGTATTTGAGCCCTGGGGGATAGGGTCCCCAGGGATTATAAAAATTAGTGATAGAAGCTATTTTTTTGTACGGTAGATTTACCGTATGCGTACCATGCACGTACGTGCAAAGTATGGTGCGAAGTTTGTAAGTCGACCCTTAAGCGTACCTAAGCAAGAAAAAGGAAAATGTTTTTCAGATATTGATGAAGTTTATGTGTTTAGATGTTGGGTGGCTCTAAAAAGAGCCCTTGTGTTTATTGGGAGATTTTAGTACCTACACAAGTAAGTACCGATGCAGAGTCTAAAGTTCATGAGGAAGAATCTGTTCCCTTCATCTGTAAAATGTACACCATCTCTCCTATAGATGCCTTGTATATTGAAACGCAGATTGTTGTTGTAAATGTACCCCATTCTATAGTCTCGGAGAAAAGCAGAAACAAATTTATTCACCTGTTTCCTAGCTTTCTCAATCTGTGGACAAAATTCATTGGACCAGTTCCAATTCTGCCTTTGGCATACATTAGAATAGACAAAAAGGTAGTTTGGGGGAAAAGTGACATCAGTTCTGTAATGGTGTCCTTCATAAACATTTCCAGACCTACCCCAGTCAAAGTGCCTAGGTCATTGCCACCACAGTGCACAATTATGAGGTCAGGGTTTTGGAGATGCAAAAAGGATTTAACAAATGGCATCAATTGGTGCCACTTCAACCCTCTCTGTCCAATCCATGTAATGTCTACATTTGGTAAACCTAGGTCTTTGTGACATCCTTTCTGTTCTGCGTAGCTTTGACTCCAGAAAATATAGCTGTGTCCCACAATACACACTCTAAGCATCTTGAAGAGAGGTCTGGATGCACTCAGATGGTCTCTGTAAATGAAATGGCAGTTAGAATTATTTTTTTCTAAAATGCTGGTTAATTGGAGTTTTGAAAAAAGCAAAGAAATGATTGGTTGTTTGAAAACATTTTGCACAGAAAACTAGGGTGCAATTTTCGGCTTTTTAAAAGCCTGATATTTATTGGTTAATAAAAAGTGATAGAAAAGAACATTACTTAAGATAAGCTGGTATATGGACACGTCAAGCACACTTGCTGTTTTGATTTGCAACAATGTATGATGAACTTTCACCTGTGTGCTCAGTTAGGTGTTCCCTGAAGTGTTTCTATGGTTACTGGCAGAATTTGGAATGGGGGTAGGGTTCAGTTGGAAAGGGTTCAAAAGTTGAAGTAATAGAAAATTGTGTTTCGTTTTGATTTAATATGGGAATAAATGTGATTTTTTATTTATTTGTATATGTGTGTAGATTGAGTGTGTAGATTGACAGGAAAAGTTTTCTATTTGCTGTAGGATTTCCTGACCCACTAGGGCTGCTTAGAGGGTTTCAGTATGATCCCCAAGGTAAAAATCTTTTTTAAATCACAGAATACGAGTATGGTACTCGTACACCATGTAAAAGAAATAAACCGGAACCCCGATTTATATTTATTTAGCCCCCGGGGGTGACAAATACCAGTGGCAATGTTTTCATTTATAATGGGGGGCCCGGAGGGGCCCCTCAGCTCTGGGGACCGCCACCCCCTGGGGCTTTAACTTCATGTATGCGGTGGAACTCACGCCGCCCCCCCGCAGCTCCGGGTAACATCACCCCAGGGCTTCTTTTTTTTTTCTTTAAACAACTGTGTGGGGTGCCTAAGCCCCCTAACATGCCCCAGGGGGACCACCACCTCCCCGGGGCTCTAATATTTAAAATAGGGGGGTCCATGATGGAACCCCCAGCCCCGGGGACCATCACTCCCTGGGGATTTTTAATGTTGGGAGGGGGGCCACACGGCGCCCTTCTTGGAGCCTTGTGGTGGCCCTGGGGACCACTAGCCCCCTTGGCCGGCTCCTGTAGTGTTGGTTGGTTCTAATAGGAGCTTGTCTCTTTATTGGTACTTATAAGTATGTACCTATGCAGAGTCTAAGCCATTGAGGAGGAGTGTTTAACACTGTGCTAAACTTTTGACCTCTGTGGATAGTTGACTTTTGCATTATCTGTTGGGATATAGTGCAAAGTTATGTCAGTTGGAAAGGGTTCAAATGTTTAACCAATAGAAATGTTTGTTTGGCTTTGAATTAAAGTGTGAAGGAATTTGATTTGTTTTTAAGGTGTATATATGTGGATATTGAGCAAAAACCTGAAGTCAACAGAATGTGTATAAGAATATCTACTGTGCGAGTGGCATTCTTCTTAATCTACAAATCAATTTGAAAGGTGAGTTTATAACTTGTAAGGGAATGTATGTGGTACATTTTGTTTTAGTAAGAGCAATGTGTTTATTCTTCTAAAGAGTGTAAAATCATATTCGGAGTTTGTCTGTATTTGGATAACTATTGTCATAAAATCATTTGGCAAGTTTATGTGTTTAGTAAGTCACCTTTGTGCAATAAAGTGCAGTACAAAAAAAATTACAATGTGTGTAGTCACTTTTTTCAGTTGTAAAGTAGTTAATAGTGTTGCTTGTTTAGAATTAGGTTTGTGTGCTAAATCTAAATCTTTCCAGTCAGTATACATACACTGATGCAAACACTTTTGGGCAGATTTACAAGCCCCTTCTGCCTTTTTGTTGTTGTATTGTGTAACATTATTGGAAAAAATAATGCAGTAAATTGCATATGTATTTGCAAAATGAGTCAGTGTTGTCTACTGAAATGTAGTAGTAATATACATGGAATGTGTTCAGTCACTTAACCGTTTTAGAGTAGTAATTATGTTTTAGTAAAATGCTCGGTCTCATATTTTTTTGTCAAGAATCACACTGTGCGTCTGTGTACATTAAGGAATTATATTCACCCCTTTTTGCATATCCTCTCTCTCTATTCATACTCCCCCCTCTCTCCTCACACTTCCCCTCTCTTTCCTTATCCTGCACACTCTCTCCTAATATTCCCCCTCTTTCCTCATTCTCACCTTTGTCTCCTCATACTCCCCCCTGTCCTTATACTCCCCCCTGTCTTCATATTCCCACCTCCCTCCTGTTAAGTTACAGGCTTAGACTACTGCAGAAAATCTTCCCTTTTATTCCTATGGAGCACCACAGAACGCTGACCCAAGCGATGGTTATTAGCCGTTTGGATTACGGGAATGCCGTACTAGCAGAAGTTGGAGTAACTTCTTTAAAAAACCTGCAGGTAATCCAAAATACGGTGGTCAGGCTGGTCCTGAACATGCCGGCGGGCTCACCCATCGCTGCCTTTGTTGAGAAACCTTCATTGGCTACCAATAAAACAAAGATCCTTTTTTTAAATTTGTTGTTTGACATTCAACGCATTTCAGGGTCAGGGCCCAATGTACTTACAAAATAAACTGAAAAAACATGTCCCGAGCCATCCATTGAGGTCTAGCTCGAGGCAGTTACTTCAGGTACCCCGCATTAGACTCCATAGGTCAGGGGGTATGGCTTTTTCCTACCTCGCCCCCAAATATTGGAACAGCCTCCCAATATCTTTGCGAGAGATCCCCTCTTACCGTGTTTTCAGGAAACATCTAAAGGCATTCCTGTATTAAGGATCCCACCCTCCTAGTTGTCCCTTCCCGGATGTTACTCTGAGTAAAGCGCCGAGATGCCCCACGGTGATTTGAGCGCTATACAAAAATGCCTAACATTACTCCTCCCTTTCTCCTCATACTACCCCCTTTTCCTTTTATTCCCCCCTGTCCTTATAGTGCCCCATTCTGTGTTCATATTCCCCTGTCTCTCCTCATATTCCTCCTCTCTCTTAATTGTTCCCCCTCTCTCTTCATACTTCCCCTTTCTCTTCATACGTCCTCCTCTCTCCTCTTACTCCTCCCTCTCTCTCTGCATACACTCTATGACAGATTTACAAGCCACTTGTGCCTTTTTGTTGTTGTATTGTCTCACTTTTTTTGATGTCATGTTGTCAAAAATAATGTAGCGATTTGCATATGTATTTGCAAAATGAGTCAGTTATATGCATGGAATGTGTGCAGTCACTAAATCATTTTAGAGTAGTAAATGTGTTTTAGTAAAATGTGTGGTCTCATTTTTTTTGTCTAATATCATACTGTGCGTCTGTGTACATTAAGGAATTATATTCACCCCTTTTTCCATATTCTTCCCCTCTCTTGTCATACTCCCGCCTCTCTCCTCATACACACGCTTTTCTCCTTATACTTCCCCTCTCTCATCACACTCCCTCTCTCCTCATACTCTTTCGTCTCTCCTCATACTCCCACCTCTCTCCTCATACCTCCTTCACTCCTCATGCTCCTCCATTTTCTCATACTTCTTTCTGTCTCTACTCACTGGTTCACCAGTACCCTTTCTCTCCTAATACACCCCCTCTTTTATTGTACTCTCCTTTTCGCCACATTCTCCACCCTCTGTTCTCATACTCTCCCTTCTCTCCTCATACACACTCCTCTTTTCTCCTCATACTTGCCCCTCTTTGTCCATACTCCCCTTACTCTTCATATTCCCCCGTCTTCATATTAACCCCTCTCCTCATGCTTCTTACTGTCTCCTCATACTACCCCCTCTCTCCTTATACACTCACTATCTCCTTATATTCCTCTTTTCTCCACATTCTTCTCTCTCTCTCTTCATATTCCCTCCTCTCTCCTCATACATACTCCTCTCTCCTTATACTCTCTCTTTCTTCTCATACTCGCTCCTCTTTGCACATACTCCCTCTTCTCTTCTCATAGTCCAAATCTCTTCTCATACTCCCCCCTCTCTCCTCACACTCCCCCTCTGTTTCCTTATACTCTGCACTCTCTCCTGATATTCCCCCTCTTTCGTCATTCTCACCTTTCTCTCCTCATACTCCCCCCGTCCTTATACTCCCCCCTGTCTTTATATTCCCCGCTCTCTTCTCTTACTCCTCCCTCTCTCTTTTTCTTATAATTCCCTCTGTTCTTATACTCCCCCTCTCTGTGTTGATACTTTCCTGTCTTTCCTCATATTCCTCCTCTCTCCTCATTTTTCCCCCTCTCTCTTCCTACTTCCCCTTTCTCTTCATACTCCCTAATCTCTCCTCTTACTCCTCCCTCTCTCTATGCATATACTCTGGGGCAGATTTACAATTCCCTTGTGCCTCTTTGCTGTTCTATTGTGTCACTTTTTTGATGTAATGTTGACAAAAATAATGTAGCAAACTGCATATGTATTTGCTAAATGAGTCAGGGTTGTCCACTGAAATGTAGGAGTTATATACATGGAATGTGTCCAGTCACTTAACCTTTTTAGAATAGTAAATGTGTTTTGGTAAAATGCATGGTCTAATATCACACGGTGCGTCTGAGTACATTAAGGAATTAATGATTTGCCCCTTTTTCCATATTCTCCCCCTCTCTTCTCATACTCTCCCCTCTCTCCTCATACTACCACCTTTTTAATCATACCTCCTTCACTCCTCATACTTCTCCATCTCCTTATACTTTTCCCTGTCTCCTTATAGTACCCTTTGTCTCCTAATACACCCTCTCTTTTCTTATACTCCCCTTTTCTCCAAATTCCCCACCATCTCTTCTCATACTCTCCCTTCTCTCCTCATACACACTCCTCTCTCCTTATACTCCTCTTCTCTCCTGATACTTGTGCCTATTTTTCCATACTCCCCCTACTCTTCATATTCCCCCTGTCTTTATATTCATCCTTCTCCTCATACTTCTTACTGTCTCCTCATACTACCCTCTCTCTCCTATACACTCACTCCTTATATTCCTCTTTTCTCCACATTCTTCTCTCTCTCTCTTCATATTCCCTCATCTCTCCTCATACATACCCCTCTCTCCTTATACTCTCCCTTTCTTTATTATACTCGCTCGTCTTTGCACATACTCTCTATTCCCTTCTCATACTCCTGTCTCTCTTTTCATACTCTCTCCTCACACTCGCTCACTGTTTCCTTATACTCCCCACTCTCTCCTGATATTCCCCCTCTTTCTTCATTCTCAAATTTCTTTCCTCATACTACCCCCTGTCTTATACTCCCCCCTGTCTTCATATTCTCCCCTCTCTCCTCGTACTCTTCCCTCTTTCCTCATACTACCCCCTTATCCTTATATTCCACTCTGTCCTCATACTCCCCCTCTCTGTGTTCATACTCCCCTGTCTCTCCTCAAATTCTTCTTCTCTCCTCATTTTTCCCTCTCTCTCTTCATTCCTCCCCGTCTCCTCATACTCCCTCCTCTCCTTATATTTCCTCCTGTCGTCATACACCCCCTCTCTCCTCATACCCCTTTCACTCTTCATAATCCCCATCTGTTTATACTCCACCCTTTCTCCTCATACTGCACCCTCTGTCCTTATACACCCCTTTTCTCCTAATGATCCCCACATTCTCCCTCCTCTCTTCTGATACTCTCCTCTCTCTCCTTATACATACCCCTCTTTCCTTATACTCCTTTATTGTCCTTATACTTGTGCCTCTTTCCCCATATTCCAACTTCTCTCTTCATACTGCCCCCTCTCTCCTCACACTCTCCCTCTCTCTTCTTATACTCTCCTCATACTCCCACCTCTCTCCTCATTTTCCCCTTTCTCTCTTCATACTCTCCACGCTCTTCATATTTCCCTTCTCCCCTTATACTGCAGTGTCTCCTTATACTCCCCCTCTCTCATATTTTCCCTTGTCTCATACTTCCCCTCACTCCTTACACCCCTTTTCTCCTCATACTCCCACCTTTGTCCTCATAATCATGCCTCTCTTCTTATACTCTCCCCTCTCCCTAATCAATCAATCAATCACAGAGATTTGTATAGTGCGCTACTCACCGGTAAGGGTCTCAAGGTGCTGAGGGGGGGGGGGGGTCGCTACTGCTCAAACAGCCAGGTCTTGAGTTGCTTCCTGAAGGAGAGGTGATCCAAGGTGAGCCGTAGGTTAGTGGGGAGGGAGTTCCATGTCGTGGCTGCCAGGTATGAAAAGGATCTTCCACCGACGGTGGACTTCCAAATTTGTGGGATGGAGGCGAGGGCGAGGCTGGCGGATCGGAGCTGGCGGGTGGCGGTGTAGAAAGAGAGGCGGCTATTGAGGTACTTCGGGCACATGTCGTGGAGATCCTTGTGTGCGTGGGTGAGGAGTCTGATCGTGATCCTCTTGTTGACGGGGAGCCAGTGCAGGTCTTTCAGGTGGACAGAGATGTGGCTGTGGCGAGGGATGTCCAGGATGAGTCGTGCTGAGGTGTTCTGAATTCGCTAGAGTCTTTTCTGGAGTTTGGTTGTGGTTCCTGCTAAGTATGGGCAAATTTTGCGAATTCGCGATCTGCGAGTTTGCGGATTTGCAAATTCGCAATCCACAAAATTCGCGAGTTCGTGCGAATTTGCAGATTTTTTATTTTTGAGTGTTCGCGGTGTTTGCGGGTGTTCGCGGGGAGATTTGCGTGTTCGCGTTTTTTTTGGCCTGGTTCATCACTGCCACCCTCTTTTTTTTATGCCCTTCTGCCCTCTGCACCACTTGTTTTTGTGCCTTTCTGCCCTCTGACCCACTCTTGTTTGTGCCCTTTTGCCCTCTGCCCGACTGGTTTCTGTGCCCTTCTGCCCTCTGCCTAACTCATGCCCTCTGTCCCACTTTGTGCCCTTCTGCCCTCAGTCATAAGTCAGCTTCAACAGGAAGCACTAATAGATAAAGTAAAGCAGGTGATGGAGTTGAAGGTCAAATTAAGTTACACAGTCATTAATCACCCCATGTTTGGGGTGATTAATGATTGTGTAACCGAATTTGAGCTTCAACTCTAGCACCTGCTTTACTTTATCTATTAGTGCTTCCTGTTGAAGCTGACTTTTGTAACTATTTTAGAGGCTCTGGCAGCTTGCCGGTGCCATTCTAAAATAGTTACAAAAAGTCAGCTTGAACTTTTGACCCAATCCGTTCCGCTCGCGGATTTTGCGGGAAATTCGCGAATCTCGCGGATTGCGAATTTACCAAAAATCCGCAAAATCCACGAGCGCAACGGATTTTCTGCCCATGCTTCGTTCCTGCGTAGAGGGTGTTCCCGTAGTCCAGGCAGCTGGTGAAGAGGGCCTGGGTGACCATCTTCCTGGTTTCTGTGGGGATCCATCGGAAGATCTTTCGGAGCATGCACAGGGTGTTGAAGCAGGATGATGAGACTGCGTTCACTTGCTTGGTCATTGTGAGTGAGGAGTCAAGGATGAAGCCCAGGTTGCATGCATGGTCCGTTGGTTTGGGTGCGCTACCCAGGGCAGGGTGCCACCATGAGTCGTCCCATGTGGAGGGGGATGGTCCGAGGATGAGGACTTATACTCACCCTCTCCCCTTATACTCCCCGTTTCCTCATACTCTCCACCTCCTCATATTTCCCCCTCTTCTCATATTCCTCCCTCTCTCCTCATACCCCCTTCACTCCTCATACTCCCCCATTTCCTCATACTCCCCCCACTCTTCACATAGTAGTCCCTCTGTCCTTATACCCTCTCGTTATACTCCTGTTTTCTCCCCATTCTCCCCCTCTCTTCTCATACTCTCCCCTCTCTGCTTATACACACCCCTATCTCCTTATACTCCACTTTTCTCCTCATACTTGCTCCTCTTTACATATAGTATCCCCTCTGTCTTCATACTCCTCCTCTCTCTCCTCATACTACCCCCACTCTTCTCACACTTCCCCTTTCTATCCGTATACTCCTTCCTCTCTACTGATACTCCCTTATCTCTAATCATACTCCGTGCTCTTTTCATACTTCGCCACCTCACATCTTACTCTTCCCTCTCTCCTCATACTCCCCCTTCTCCTCATTTTCCACTCTCTCCTCATATACCCCCTCTTTCCTTATATTTCTCTTTTCTCCTCATTCTCCTCCCTCTCTCCTCATACTGTCTGCTTTCTCCTCATGAACACTTCTCTTTGCTTCTACGTCCCCTCTGTCCTCATACTTACCCCTCTTTCCACATAATCTTCAGTCTCTCCACACAATCTCCTTCTGTCTCCTTATACTCCCCTTCTGTCCTGATATTCCCCCTGTCTCCTCATTCTCCTCTCTTTGTCCAGATACTCACCCGTCCTCATACTCCCCCTCTTTCCTGTTACTCCGCTCTCTCTCGTCATGTGTCCCCCTTTCCTCATATTCCCTCCGCTCATCATACCCCCCTATCTTCAGATACTCAACCTTCTTTCCTCATACACATCCCTCTCTCCTTATACACACCTGTTTGTCCTTATACTCCTTAAGATTTCCTCATTCTCACTCCTCCATATTTATATTCTTCTTTATATTATTCCCTCTTTCCTCATACTCCTCGTCTGTCCTGATACACTAAAGCACTTATAAATTAAGTCAGGAACTCTCCTTACAGAAATGTAATCTTTTAGTCAGTACTCAAGTATTGATGCAGTGAAGGATGCCTTAGGAGATGAACTGCTTGAATCCCTTATCCAGTATATATGCATTTTTGTATCCATGTGCACTCTTGTGTTTCAGATCTTCAGTTTTCCATTCCGTATCCTTATGCTTGCATCAAACACTCTGTGACTGTTCTTGCACTATTATAGTGACCCATTTAGCAGTCTGTGATAATTTTTTCAGTGCACTCTCCTTACACAACTGTAATCATTTAGTTAGTACTCAGGTACTGATGCAGTGCAGTAGGCCTTAGGCCATGGAGTGTTTCAAACCTCTATTCAGTATATAAGTATTCCTATATTCACCTGTACACTTGTGCTTTATATCTTCAATTCTCCACTCTGTACGCTTATACTTCCACCAAACACTTTGGGACAGTACTTGTAGTACTGTTGTGACCAATTTAGCAGTCTGTGGTAATCCATTCACTTCACTAATACTGAAGCACTTATAAATTCAGTCAGGCAATCTCCTTACAGAACTGTAATTATTTAGTCAGTACCCAAGTACTGTTGCATTGAAGTAGGACTTAGGCCATGGACTGCTTCAAACCTCTATACACTGTGCATGCAGTTTTCTATGTACCTGCAAACTTGTCTTTTATTCCTCTGTTATAGTATGTGTTTCCCCTTGTATTGTTCTAGTGATGCATTTAGTAGCATATACTAATCCATTCACTGCTGAAAAGTTGAACTACTGATACATTCATTAAGGTATTCTTCTTCCAGATGTAGTTCTTGAAAGATTTATGCAGTGTATATGCACTTCTGTTTTCAGTTGTTTTTAATACTTAGTGATTTTACACTGTACTTATTTAGTAATAGAATAGTATATTTCATATATTTATTTTTATAATGTTATATATATTTTTTATAACAGATTCTATTTATCAACACTGAAAGAAATATGTCATGACTTTGAAAAGTGAAAAGAGGAAACAACATAATAAAGCTCATTTTTTAAAGAGAAGTCATCCACAAGATTTACCTGAACAACAATGAAGAAAAAAGTCCTGGTAAGAGAATGAAGATTTTTTTGAAGAACGTATCAAACACTAAGAGTAGTGTGGACAATGTCAAAAATACAAGTAGTGTATCTGCAACTAAAAAGAAAAACAAGAAAAAAGAGAACTACCATGGGAAATCATCTTGTATAAAAACAGTATATAGTAAAAGGAGGAAGAATCAATTTCAGGAAAAATGAAAAAGAATGTTTTATAATAGAGTTGCATCGAATTTGATCAAGGAAGTGAAGAAATGTAAAAAAAAAAGTATTTTATAAGAAGAAGAAACATATAGAAAATATAGTTGAGAAAGCTTTTGAATTGAAAAAAAAGTTGTTTATTTTAGTAATCAATAGAATTCGATCACTAGATAAGCCAATCCTTTTAATTAAGGCCAAAAGTAAATGGAGAAGAGTAATTAACAGAAGTAATTGTTCTGATTTTTTTTGAGTGAATGGAAACTTAGGGGCCTATTAGGATGGCGGACGGACCTGCATCCGTCGGCCACCCTGAGGTGGAGGGACCGTCCGCACAGCAGCGGCGCCCCCTTCGGTGCAATTAGGATATTACCGCCACCCTGGCGGTCACATCCTGCATCTCTAACCTTGCCGCGGGTGCTGCTTAAAGCCGCACCCGCCACAAGGTTAAAAATGCAAGTTTTACATATACATGCACAAATAGGCAGGCACTGCGTGGTGCCTGCCACTTTTTGCATGTAAATGCATATGGTACCCCCCATGTGCACCCCCTACCCCCTACACCCTGGGGGCCCGCAACAGGCCTCAAAACACCAAAGACCACATGCTTTTCCACGGCGGAAAAGCCGCCGTGGAAAAGCGTGTTGCAATGCACATCGTAATTTGGCTGACGGTGCCTTGCAGACACCACCACCAAATAGCCCTCCACACCCCGCGGATCAGCGGCGGACGGACCTGCCGTCCACCGCTGGTCCCACCACAATCCCACCGCCATCCTAATCTGCGATGGGTGTTTTCTGTGGCCGCAGCTGTGAATCCACATCCTCCAGGCCGGCGGTGGCTTCCCCCGGCCCAGAGGATGCGGATTCACCGCCATCCTAATCATCCCCATAGTTCAAGTTCTGAGCCTTTTTTTTTAATGAAGAGAGTTATATTCAGAGTAATGATTTGTTGCATGCAGTTGACACTAGTGGTCGTGTTTATGAGGTTAGAAATGGTTGTCCTATTGAGAAAGAGAAAATTGTTCCTAGAAATGCAGAAGAGGTGTTAGCTGATGAAGTTTTGGGGAGACGTCCTAAAGCTCCAGTGTACACTTGGAATTGCAGTTGTAGTTGTAGTGTACGGCAGGAATCTATTGATATTTTATGCAATTTCTTAGTTAACTATACTAAGAAAAGTGTTAAAAAAACCCTTGCAGAGTGAGAGAAAATACTGGTTTTCAAGGTCATTCTCTGGCTTGTCTTTCTAAAAAAGTATGTCACAGTGTTTTTCACCATTTCAGGATGTTAGCAGTACATCATACTCAAATGAGGAAATTAGTCAGAAGATTGTATTAACACCTTCGCTGCTAGGTGTTTTCCCCTCCGGTGCTGGATGTTGCCCATTTCCATAGTTTCATGACGAGCTCAGCTCGTCATCAGCACAGCTCAACCGTGCATCATGACGAGCTGAGCTCGTCATGAGCATGGAAAGGGTTAAGCAAAAAGTCCAGAACTAATGTTAAAAAAGTTGAACAGTGCTCTTTTGCGTGGATCTGTATCAGATGTAATGAATGTTTGTGAAGAAATTCAGGTTAGTTACTTTGGTCCTGAGGAAAGTGATACATTAATAGAAGGGAATGTGAAAGAGAATGTACACCATTGTAGTACTGAAACTTTTGAGCAAGAAATTACGTTTAAGGTGATTTCAGGGGAAAGGCCAAATTATTCTTGTATTTGTTGTCAACGAACTCATTATAAAAATCAGACCAGGACAGTTGATCTGTATTTAAAAAGTGAAAAGGAAAATAATAATGAGTGGAAGGAATTTGCAACTTATTTGTTGGTAGAGAATTGTTTTGATTTGAGTTCTGATCAGTGTATTTGTAAATATTGTTATAACAAATTAGACGAGAACAAAATGCCTGCTAGAGCTATGCATAATAATCTTGAGTTGGTAAATATTCCTTCTGAACTGATGGATTTAAATACCTATGAGTCTATTCTTATTCAATGTGTGCATCCATTTCAGGCTATTTTACGTATGGAGCCTAAGATAGGAAAATTGCCTCCTGCAGATTTACAGAGAGGATTAAAGGGAAGAGTTCTTTATTTGCCTGTAGATTTAAAGAAAAATATTGAAACAGTTGGTGTAAACTGTAAATTGATACTTGTATAGCGCACAACTCACCCGCAAGGGTCTCAAGGCGCTTGTACGAATACTGCTGTGGAACCCATCCTGGCTTTCCCTGTGAGACGTCCACTCCTGGGCACCCCCAAGGTGGAGGCCAGGCATCCTTGGTGTTGTGGGGGATGTTGTGGAGATTAAGAAAGCTATTGGCCAAAGTTGCACTCCATGATTGGAATAGTAACCGAGGCGAGAATTATCAGGTCCGTGGAATGTTTGAGCCCAAGACCCGCCGAGGCGGGGAATTGAACCCTGGTCCCAGGCTAGACCTCTGCATCAGGGTCTGCTGCTCTAACCATTGAGCCACACTTCTCCATGGAAAATGTGTAGAAAATGTTGAAGATGAACCTCTAGTTATTTTAGTTAATGGAGTTCCTACTAAGAGTAAGAAAATCTGGCAAGACTTAGTGGATGTTAGGAAAGTGAAAAAGGCAATACTGTATCTGGTAAAAAATAATCAATACTATAAAATGTGTATGTGGGAGAAGAAGAAATAACTGTAGTAGAAGATAGTGACTCGCCATCTGGACAAATTGAAATAGTGGATATGTCCAGAACTAAAGAAATGTACGAACATTACTGTGTTCATCCACTTCATTCCAAAGAAGTGATGGGGAATATTATAGAGTTATTCCATTTGAAAGAAGCAAAGGGAAGTTCCATTAGTGTTTGGTAAAAAAGCTTGAAAGTTCGTTGTTTCCCTCAGTTGTTTCCAACAGGAAAAGGAGGATGATATGATGACCGACCTGTGCAGATTCCTGCATCTGAATACCGGACATCAAGATAGTATGCAGAAGATCCAAGATTTCGACAATGTATTCCATATTTGTTTCATCTTTTGTTTGAGAGTGACTTGTCTGAACTTTCTTATGCAGTGAACCATAAATTGAAAACAGGTGTACATCTGCAAAATGTTTCGGCAAAGGACACCAGAAAGATGTTTTGGAATCTCAGCTAATTAATCTCATGGCATGTCAGCGTGGTACTAATGAGTACTGGTACCGTCGTTATGGAGAACTTAAATGTATGCTAAGGAACTTAGGAACTCCTGCATGTTTCTTTACTCTAAGCTGTGCTGAATATGCTTGGGATGATTTACTTAAACTTCTTCGAGAGGCAAATCTAAATATAGTAAATATTGAATACAAGACACATGGAGAATTGTGCTCTTTGCATCCAGTTAATGTATGCAGGTATTTCAATCATAGATTTGAAGCTATGATGCCTTTTATAACCAATAAAAAAAATCCTCCTCTTGGAGAGGTTCTCGATTTCTTTTGGAGAAAGGAGTATCAAGCAAGAGGTGCTCTTCACATACATATGCTAATATGGATCAAAGATGCTCCCAAATATGGAAAAGACTCAGATGATACTGTGTTGTCTTTTATTGAAGAATATGCTACATGTGATATAACCAAAAGTACAGAAGATAAGGACTTAAGACAACAAGTCTTAAGATTCCAAAGCCATCGTTGTGGGAAATACTGTTGTCGAACGAACAAATCTTAGGACAAATTCTACACCAAATGTCGTTTTGGATTTCCACATCCTGTAATATCGAATGGAAGAGTGAACAGTTTTATGTCATCTTTGGGATATACTATCACAAGAAAGTCTCCAAAATACCTACAACTTAAGAAGAAATGAAGAGTCAAAATACATAAATGACTACACCCAGTCATTTTGTCCACGTGGAATGCTAACATGGATATTCAATACCTTGCGGACAATTCTATTGCTGTTGCTTGATATGGAACATCCTACATAACAAAATCAGAAAAGAAGGAATTGAAGGAAATGTGGGAAGAGATTTCCCATTGAGAAGAGTCTAAGTAAGAAATTATATATTTACAGTTTGAAGATGTTATCTCATCGAGAAATTTGAGCGTATGAATGCTCGGATCGCTTATCATCTACAACTCTATACTCCAAATCTAGAAGAATCATTTGGGTGAGTCTAGGTCTTGCTGCAACACAAAATTGAGTACTTAAATCTGTACAAGAAATGTAATATTTAGCTGAAAAAGAGCCAGAAGTACAGATATTGTGAAAACAAATAGAAGTTATCATCCTGAGAAAATGTGTCTCTATGAAGTGCTGCAAAACTATATTTTTTAAACAGAGTATTACAGAAAACATCAATAATGGTATATATGCCGTGATTGGTTCTGAAGGATGTTTGGTGAAACAAAGAAAAGGACATTTGATTAATCACCGTAAACTGAGTTGCGAAACACCTGACAAAAAGGGAATTTTTTCTTTTTAGCTATTTTTCAACTTTTCAAGCTGTGGCGTTCAGAATTGGAATTACTTGGAGATTTTGAGAGCTATGAAGATTCGTTCAACACAAGTAAGGATACTATAGAATGTCCTATTTTTTGCTAAATATGTGAAAATGTTGAACGACGAAATTGAGCAAAAAGCTACAATTGCAGCTGAGATTGTCAAACAGTCAAACTTCTTCTCCTTTGAGTCAGGATCCACTAGGAGAACCAATTGTTCCAAATGAAGCAGCAACTGCTATGGAAGAGGTGGAAACAGCAATGAATCAAGCTGAAGAAGATGTAACAAACTTAGGAAACTTGGAAGAACAACAAAATGTTGTGCAGAAACCAATATATGAGCAAGTGAGAGAACAGATTGACCATGGATTACTTCATGAAAAGAAAGAGTGCTCTTGCTCATCATTTCAATGTATCCAAATGTATGTGAGTAGACATATTAAAGTAAACACAACTTATCTACAGAAAACAACGGAGTCACATTTGTCTTATAATGTCTCTGCTCCAACTGGGTTGGCAGCACACAATATTAAATGAATTACTTTACATTGTTTATTAATGCTACCAGTAGAGCATGAAAACAAATTGGAATACCACATGGTATCTGGAGACACTTGTTGTGAAGTTTAAAGTGTCTTGAAGAAAATGCAACTTCTCATTATTTATGAGGTAAGCAGGTATCAAACTTAATGCTTGCCTTTGTGCATTTAAGAATGCAGCAAATTCTTAAAACAGAGTGTGACGTATTATTTGGAGGAAAACACATCATAGTTTTTGAAGATCTACTACAACTTACTCCTGTAAAAGGAAAACCAGTGTTTAAAACACTGGTGCATGAAGATACCAGAGAGTTTTTGGGGAGCATTAACATTTGGTCATATTTTGAGTATAAGGAACTTATTACAAATATGCTACAGCCAAATGATGCTGATTATGGAACTATTCGTCAAGATATAAGAATTGGAAAAGTGACTGAACATGTCAAAGAAGCTTTACAGAGACGATTACTTTCCAATTTGTTTCCAAATGAAAATATTGTTTCTGAGAAAATATATATGAGAATTGTAGAAAACAAATCTGAAATCTTCTTAATGGCAAAACTGCATTACTGTTCTATATTCAATGAAGAAATGTTATAGTTGGAAGCTCATGATAAAATAGAACATGAAGGAATCACTATTATTTTGACCGAAAAGTGAAGAGGAAATATGATTCTTTAGAGGATTCGATAAGTAAAACTGCTGTTTTCGAAAACAATTTATATGCATATGTAAACTGTAGGATAATTTTATGACGTAATTTGAATGTGGAAAAAGGTTCAGTAGATGGTGCAATGGGTAAAATTGTTGATTTCGTTAATTATGTAAATAGAGATGGTACTGAATTTTTGAAAATCAAATTTGCTGAAATTGTAGAAGTACAACAATTTAGTCGTTCAGCTTGGTTTTTGCTTGTAAAAGGTTTGTATGTTCGCAGAAAACAGTTTCCTATTTTTTTGGTGTATGCGGTGACCATTCATAAATCTCAAGGTTTAAGTGTAAATAGTGCTTTAGTGAATATTGGAAGTACCGTGTTTAAAGAGGGTATGGCATATGTTGCTTTGTCTCGAGTGAGAACTATATCTGGATTGTACTTGATTGATTTTGATGAGGGGTGGGAAAAGCAAGCCACCAGAAGCCACAGAAGAACAAGAAGAGGGGGCTGGAAGGGGAAGAGGGAGAAGAAAAAGCAACACAACTACCACGGTGACACGAAGCAAAAGAGGAGGGAGATGGTAGAGGGCAGCGATAGTATGACCAGCATCAACTTGACCTCTAGAGTACTAACACCCATTTAAGAATCAACCATAAAACTCGGTTTAACTTTCTGCCCAAACAAAAAACTAGAATTTACCCAAACAAGAATTGACTTATGTAACATTGTGAGGAAGATGAAGCTATACAAATTTTTCAAATTTAAAACGTCCATTAAGGAAAATAGACAATCGAAGATGAGAGAAACTGACATCTTAACAACAGATGATCTCTCCACATTAGAAATTTTGGAAGATCTGAGGAAGAGAGAGGGCAAGATGAAAATGAAACCATCACGCTAAGAACTAGAAAGGTTGGAGTGGAAAAAGAGGCCCCATTCACATCATTCAAACGTTCATCTGAATTTATGCCGCAGCTGCCTTATGATGTGATTGATGCTTTCTCAGATGCAGTCATGAAAGATATGGTCAAATTCAGAACACAGCATAAGACATTGAAAAGATCTGGGCCAAATATAACAAAAGAACAAAGACAAATCTTACAGACTTTTGAAAAGGACGCTGGAATTATCTGCAAACCAGCAGATAAAGGTGGAAACATCATTTTGCCAGGAGGCCTTAAGACAACTAGAAAATGACAATCTCTATGAGAAAACAAACTAGGGAAGATATGATGAGAGTATTACTAAATAGCAAGCTCTGATCAACAAATGGCATATTAAAGCAATGCTGTACAATGATGAATACTTATTTTTAAAGACCAATAACCCGACAATACCAACATTTTACCAACTCCCCAAGATTCACAAGGACGATAAGAACCCGCCGGGGAGACCAATCGTCTCCTCGATAGGGAGTTTGGCAGAGAATCTTTCTATTTACATCGACCATTTTCTCTTTCAAATATTCCTACAATTAAGTTCCTACATTAAGGACAAGAAGGATTGTATGATGAAGATCAAGGATGTGATATGGGAACCTACCTACCTATTAATGGCACTTGACATCACAAGCCTTTACACATTCATAAATCATCAGCAAGGACTAAAGGCTATTAAACATTTCCTGGACAAAAGGCCGATGAAATTCGCAGATCATAACAACATGCTATTAGAATTCATTGAATATTGCCTACTTAATAACACCTTCATATTTGAGGGGCAACTGTACAGACAAATCTCTGGGAAGGCCATGGGTACCTGCTTTACCTGCAGCTATGCAAACTTGTGCTGGTGGGAGGAGCAGATATCCCAAGGCCCAAACTATTCAAAGTGGACTGATAACATCCTAGTCAGGTACAGATATATTGACTACCTTTTCCTTGTTTGGAATGGGTCGCCAATTTCTGCTGAGGAATTTGTGAATCAGTTAAATCAAAACGACATTAATTTGAAATTCACCACAGACAGTGAATTACTTGGATTTAGGAGTGTTTGTAAATCATGGAATATTAGAAACCGAACTGTTTAGAAAATTCACAGCCGGTAATTCTATCTTACATGCTGACAGCAAACATCCCCCCAATTTGGTAAAAAGTATACCATAAGCAGAACTATTAAGAATAAAAAGAAATTGTTCCAGGGAGTGTGATTTTATAAAAGCAGCATATGACAGCTTAAGCAGATTTTCAGCAGGAGAATATGGTAGGGAGTTACAAGACACCTCCTTTGAAAAGGTAAAGAAAATTCCCAGAGTGAAGCTTTTGATAGACAAGGTGAAGAATTGGAGATCGGAAGACAAGGAAGAAGGGTAGTTTAGTCTAATCACCACCTTCTCAGACGATGCCAATCATTTAAGAAACATATTGAGAAAAAGTTGGCACATTCTAAAAACAGATAATATCATTGGCAAGGATGTTCCCAAAGTCTGTCTAATCACCTTTAGAAAGGCTAGATCAATACGTGACAAACTTGTACTTAGCCATTTGCAGAATATTCCTGAAAAAGTGGTAAGATCAAGGACATTTGTAAGGTTTTCATCCCTGTGGGAAATGCAAGGCATGTATCAAAAGCAAAAGGGTAACAGCCTATTCAATACCTGAGCTAAAGAAAAAAAGAAAATGACCAAATTCCTTACATGTCACACAACCTATGCCGTGTATTGCCTCACATGCCCGTGTGGATTAAGATACACAGGCAGCACAGTAAATAATGTGAAAATGCGGATATTAGAGCACCAGCGTTCAATAGTAAACAAGGATTTTAATTACCCAGTGGCCAGACAGTTCGCTATAAAACATTTATAGCAATAGGGAACATCTGCAATACTTTGCTATAGATCATGTCCCGGTAGACCCGAGGGGTGGGGACAGGACACGCAAGTTGCAGAGACTGGAGTCTCGATATATAATTGATCACGAGACTAAGGTCCCGAAAGGACTTAATAGAAGTGAGGAGTTATCTGTACATCTGCGTAAATAGAGAAAGGAATTTTGAAGTGAGAAACCTGTGTCTGCTCCCAAACCAAAAAGAATATAAAAACTATTTGTCAAATGTATACTACAATATGTGTAACATAGTGAGATTTGCCGATCCAAGGCTAAATCATGAACTACTATATTCCGTAGTCTCGCAAAACTACACTAATATGGTTTAACCATAAAATGAGCATAATGAGCGGAGTCCATAGAGTGCCAAGAAAATGAAATTGCCATTTAAAATGATGTGTAAATGTGTAAATATTCACATAATGAATTGAAATCACTATGTAACGATAAACCGCTTTCTATGTCCATGCTACAAAATGTGAAAAAGTTTAAAATGGCCTCTGTCAGTGCTGAGAGTAGACACTGAAGAAGGAATATCGAAACGCGTTTGTCTGCTGTTGGTAAAATAAACAACTTTACAACTCTTCCCATGAGTGCCTAAGTCTTTTCGTAATTGGAAAGAAACAAAGGAGTGGCTGTTCTTTGTTGTGGTGGTGAAATAAAACATCGTACCTGTACCTGGTGGTCAGTCTCCTTCGTCGCCGGCGTGGCATCTGTGCTTGCTTGAAGTTGAGTGGAGTTTACGTGTTCATATATATATATTTCTATATATCCACAACTCCTCCAGGAAAGAGAAGAGGCAACAACAGGGGAACCATAGGAGACAGCTTTATTCAGGTAACGCACATCATGGCAAATGCATTTCGGCGTCTATTAGCCTCCTTCAGCGCCAAGGGTGTTGTTGAGAGGCAGGCTCTTATTGCAGATTTAAATACCCCTCCCCATCCTAAGTGCTCATTAATCACTCCACCCCCCAGGAGTGCGGGGAGCACAGGAGATAGAAGATTATTGAATACTTTTGCCCGGAATTGCTCCAATTAATTGCTTATCAACTATTATGTCGGCTGACATGCTTAAGAGACTGAGAAGCGGCAGCTTTGAAATTATTTTACTATGTAGTCCCTGCAAGTAATCTGTCACAACCACCTGGGGCACAAGTCACAAAAACGGATGAAGACTTAAGAACCAAAACGAAATCGCTGGAGAAGTTGATGCACGGGGAACAGGCTAAATGGTGGGGAAACCACTCATTGCAGCGTTATTTAGACCTGGGGAGAATTCCCAGAGGTTTACGCATTTTGACAGCTCCCAGTTACGAACAGCCAAATCCAAAAATGATGAAAGAATGGGCTCAATGTAACTTGGGCTCATCAAAACAATTAGTTGAAATGTTGGTCAAATATGCGGAAATATTCTGCGTTCTCCCCGACCATTATACCTAGCTCTATTCTTCCCACAGAACCGTGCCGATAGATTTGAACACATATCTGGACGATACGGCCATTGCTTGGCTAGGTCCTACCCAACAGAAATTCCTTCATCATGAACTCTAACGAGACGAAATAACAGATGCCATTATGTCCATGAATTCGGGCAAGTCATCGGGGTCTGATGGATTGCAGATAGATTTTTACAAAGCATATGTACATCTGCTTGCCCCAATTCTTAAACAAGTATACTATACAGCGCTCGAGGAGGGTATCCTTCTGACTACTATGTGGGAGGCACTGATCACATATCTGCTAAAACCGGACAAGCCCCCTGAGCACTGCGACTCTTACAGGCCCCTGTCCTTACTGAATACTGATGTCAAAATTCTAGCAAAGGTGGTGGCATCACGCCTCAACCTTCTGATGGAACGGATGGTCCTACCGGATCAAGCTGGATTCGTCCCAAACCGCGCGACTTCCCATAACCTACGCACGCTTCAGGCCGTACTGCAAGATATTGACCCCAGATGCGAAGCACCCGCCATTTTCTTCGACGCCACGAAAGCGTTCGATTCATTGGAGTGGGACTACATGCTTGCGTTGTTGGAACGCATAGGGACACCCTTCAGCTTTCTTGATTGGATCCGACAGCTTTACCATAAGCCTCAGGCGACGGTCTTGTTAAACGGCTCCCGCTCTGCCCCCTTTTTTGATCCGTAGGGGAATTAGGCAGGCATGCCCATTATCCCCGGTCCTGTTTGCCATAGCTATAGAACCCCTAGCGGCTAAACTCAGGCAAAACCACAATCACCGCTCCCTTATATATCCGGAAAGGCAATTACTTATCACACTCTATGCAGACCACATGACTCTCTATGTGCACAAACCCCAGGACAATCTTAACCCTATCACAAGATTCGGAGGAATCGCAGGCATACAAATAAATTGGGCCAAGTCGGCCATGTTCCCCCTTACTGACCGAACCCGACAATTCCCACTGGACTATCCTCTCATGTGGGAGTCAGATAAAGTAAAGTACCTAGGTATCAAGGTGACGAGAGACCGAGAGGCCCTCATTAGGGCAAACTACGGTACCGCCTTGGACAAACTGACCGACAACGTGACTAAGTGGATACACCTCCCGTTGTCAATGGCGGGGCGAATCTCCCTGATTAAGATTGTGGTACTCCCCAAGATACTGTATCTCTTTACCAACATCTTGTACAGCCCTGGTCCGCATTTCTTCCGTGCCTTGAACTCCCAATTGTCGAGGTTAATATGGGGTGGAAGCAGGCTAGGAATGGACTGCCTACGCTTATGCTTCCATACCATCAGGGTGGTTTCGAAGTCCCCAACTTTGAGGGCTAATACGATTGCGCCCAGGGCCACTTTGCAGTCTACTGGCTTCATCCTCCGCCCTTCATGGCACACCTAGCAATGGAGGATGGCTATATGAGACCCGAACAACCCTCGGTCTATCTTTATACTGAGGTCCTACCGTCAGACCGAGATCCTACCACGGTGGACTGCACAGTACACGCATGGAAGCGCAAGGCTGCTGCCATGGGGCTCCGCTCTTATATTCCCCCCTGCATACCACTGCCACATGACCCTCGCTTGAGTGTTACCCGGGAGGAACTTGGACGTAAAATGTTGGCGAGACTAACATTCCATACATGGGGAGACTTATATCTCCAGGGCCGTTTCCGCACACTAGCTCAATTATTTGGGGCCATACCCCCTTCTTTATGGACACATTCCTCTATACGTGACTAAGGCAGAATGTTAAGGCAGTCACACCCAATTTCCCGGACGAGCCTGACATTTTGGCGCCGCTACACACCCTACTCCAGACCGACGCTCCACAGCATGTAGTGTCCCTACTTTACAAACATGTACAGAACGCTCCAACGCCTCTTTCCCTAAAGGCGCGGAGAGACTGGGACAGAGATTTAGACGCCCCATTGAAAGATGACCAATGGGAGCTAAGTTGCTCACACACAAATGCAGTAACAGGTAATACACGCCTCAGACTAGTCCATTTCAAATTTCTACACCGACTCTATTATACTCCGGCCAAGCTATATAGATTTCACCTCCAGGATAATGACTGATGTCTCCGATGTGGGAGCGAGGGGGCTGATTTCCTGCATTTAGCATGGACCTGCCCGGCAGTGGCAGTGTACTGGGGGGAAGGGTTCGCAGCCCTATCCGACATGATTGGCGCTACCGTCGTGTCATGCCCAAAAGTGGCTCTGCTGGGCATTGCATGCACGGTGGTGAAATCTCACAGCGCTAGGCCTGTTGCTAGCGAAACGACAGGTGGCATGTAGGTGGGGACAAGGAAGAGCACCCAAATTCAAGATGTGGCTGAATACTATGACCACCTGGCAAGACCAACTACATAACTATGCCGAACTACTGCCGCTCAAGTCACGGCCCAAGGATCTCTAGGGACCCATCACTGCATACCTCCTTCGAATACAGGAGGAAACGCCGAATGACGGGGGCATCACTGGGGAGACAATCCTAAGGGTTCCCACTGCGACACCTTGCCCTGAACAAAACTCCCAGGTGGATCCACCGCACTGATCCCCCACCTTGTGGATGCCCTACTACCTTCTCGAGACGGCAATGTGCGGTAATCTAACTGCAGTCGAGGAGTGACGGAGATCTTATTGCAGTCTGCAGCAGCCCTAGCACACACAAGTGACATAAAAGCAGTCCATACACGAGCTACATCAGTTAGGTTTGTGGAGAATGAGTCGCCCTATTTTCCCGGTTCACACAAAACATTCAATTCCAGAGTAGTACACGTAGTATAACATATGGGGAGGGTGGGTTTTAGTTGGGTTAAATGTTAGGTTTATAGGATATAGCCCCCCCTCATGCTACCCGCTTAATCAAGCGGATGCAGAGTATTTTCCATCAATATCTGTTCCCTATTTTTGACTGTGCATTACTGAACTCCTGCATCGGACGCTCCTTTTCCTCCACATACTTTGTATGGTGGACATACTGTGAGGGGGAGCAGCTTGTTTTAGGATATTGCATCACGGAAGATTGGAAAAGTTGAAAATGAAACCTCAAGCACCCACTGGCCTGTTACACCTTCTTCAGTTAGTAGTTATACAGTGCATACTTACATGGCTCCCATCAGAATAGATCGCGGCCGGCCCGACTGGGTTGTAGGCGGCATGCTGTGTTAGCTAAAAAATCCTTCAGTAAGAACGTAATATTCATGACCCTGCACCCTACGAAGCTGCCGGCCTGTTTCAGGTTGTAGGCAATGAGCTGTGTATTCCTACTGTATCAACAATAAAGGTTTTGGAAAAAAAAGATATATATATGCGGAAATAGACAGAAGTGAATTGCAAAGCCGCTTTGAGAAACTTACTGAAGAGATATCCACTATGGGCCCTATGGATGGAATAACTGGACTTAAATCTGAAATGACTGCCCACTTGCGCAAGGTGGAAGAAAAAACTTAAAGCATTCAAATTCCACCAGGACCGAGTGGATTACTAGTGTGGGCGCATATTCACTTTCTCGCGAAAATACGAGGCCTTGAAATCATCCAAATTTGCAGTGGCTAGTATGCAAGCATCTGGCACTTCGATAAACAGACAACCAGCTGATTCATCATACTCTGGTGCCAGCTATGCTATCGAAAGTGAAGCAGAGGGAGATGCCAATAGAGCTTTATCTGCCAGACCGAGGATAGCGCCTTCCCCCGCTGAAGGGATACATTTTTTAGTGGAGGAATGAAGAGCAGCATAAAGCAGCAGGCAGAGGAGAAACTGCAAGCGGCGACAAAGGCGCAAATCCCGGAAACAAGCCAACACCGCGTGGCAAAAACAAAACGCGCGGGAGGGGTTTGTGAAACCGCCGCTAAATGCTTATGAACCAAAGGAAAAAACTGTTATAAACTTGAGGAAGCAGTTCTCACCAAAGCAGAAGTCCACATATTGGCCCTTGGCTTATCTTTCTGCAATGAATCCAATTTCGACTATCCTAAAACTCGCATAAATATATACCAATTTGTGAGAAAACTTAAATTACGGAAATTCCATGCATCAAAAACTTTCTAAAAATACAACCAATGATGCTGTTCCTAGCTTTCAGGATACAAAGATACATATGCAAAATCCGGCATCTACTGAGCAAACATTATTGACTGTTCTGACGGAATTACATCAAGAAAATGCCTATGTGGAAACTGCCACTCTGTCCCCCTCCTTATTGAGTGGAACTTTGACCAATATAACACTAAAACCAAGAAAACTCCTTTTAAGAAAAAATCTTCACTCTAATACTATTAAGGGATGGTATTGACATCTTTAGCGCCCATGTAACTGAGGAAATAAAAAGGCTCAACTACAGAATTTGCAATTCAAAAAAGGAAATCTCAGATAAAAATAGACAATATTACCATCTGATCAACAAACTACGGATGGTAATGATGTTATTGGGAGGAACTCTGGTAAAGGAGGCAATGTGGTTTTATGGTCCAAGAAAGACTACATATTCAAAGCACTATCCCAGGTCAATGATCGATCTTGCTACAGACTAAGCAGTGCAGCAGCCCTAAGGGAAACTGATAATGTGTTCTATACTAAACTGGTTGCCTGGAAAAAGCGCTGGACTGATATCTATGAATGAATATCAATTCATCAGGAATGATCACCCTGTCGTCCCTAACATTTACTTTATACCAAAATTCAATACAAACTCACTTAAGACCCCAGGCAGACCAATAATATCAGCTAGACCTAGTCTGTTGGAAAATGCTTCAAAATACAATGATTTGTTTCTTCAAGAGTGGGTACTTGGACTGCCGTCCTATTTAAGAGACAGAAGTGATTTCTTATGTAAGATTAAAAGTTTCTAATGGGAACAAAGTTTCTATCTTTTAACTTTAGATGTGTCCTCACTGTACACTTGTATAGACCATAAAGATGGCCTGCGTGCAGTAGAATATTATTTCAATAAGAGCAATACGATTTGCCCCCAACAGGACAGCATGCTGTTAAACATGATCAGTTTTTGTCTTAACAACAACATGTTTTTATTTGATCAAACTTTTTTTCAGCAAACACGGGCGTGGCAATGGGTTCCAGCTTCTCCCCCAGCTATTATTCACGAGCTGGTGGGAGGAGCTGGTACTCAAGGGCACACACAAGGAAATATATGATGACCATGTGAAACTTTATTTCAGGTACATTGATGACCTGTTTCTGGTGTGGGACGGGACACCAGAGCAAGCCAGGAATTTTGTTGACCTGATTAATAAGAATGATGTCAATTTGAATTTTACTTCTACTATAAGTAACACTAAAATCAGTTTCTTAGACGTAGAAGTCTATATTGCCAGAAACAAGATAGAAACCAAGCTCTACAGACAAGAAACTGCTGGAAACTCGATTTTACATTTTTCAAGCTTCCACCTGAGACACCTAGTACACAGCATCCCCTACGGGGAGATGTTGCGTATTAAAATAATTTGCAGCAATCCTGTAGACCAAGCTGAGGCACAACTCCAAAGCAGAAACAGGTTTTTAGCCAGAGGATACCCTCTTAAAACTATACAAGATGCCATAATTGAAATCTTGCAATTGAATAGAAATGACCTCCTCATCCCCAGGAAAACTAGAGACAAGGCTTTGATGGATGTTGCTAGTCCTGAAATTGTGAGGCTAATTATTCCATATAGCGCCCAAGAAAAAACCATCACTAAAATTATAAACAAAAACTGGGCCTTGGTCAAAAGCGATCCAGTAATTGGCGCTGAAATGCCCGGCAAACCAAGTATCACATTCAAAAGAGCACCTTCCATGTATAGTGATTTGGTTTCTAGTAGCACGGAATCAACAGTATCCCCCAATTGGTTGATGGCTTCCAATGGGTTCATTAAGTGCAGAACTTGCAAAGCTTGCCAATATGGCATTAATAAAAAAAAGTATTGCACTGCCTTTAGTGGGAAGGAGATTAAAATCAACAGACCTCTCCACTGCAAGACAGAATTTGCAATCTATGTATTAGAATGCACATGCCCCATAAAATACGTTGGCAGTACCAAACTATCTGCAAGTAAAATAATGCTGGAACATATAAGGGCCATTAACAACCACAACCCCACATATCCGGTTGCCAGGCACTTTCGAGAAGTACACAACAATCTTCAAGACTTCTCATACTATGTCATAGATGCCATTCCAAAAACTAAAAAGGGTGGTGACAGAGAACACATGCTGCGAAAACTAGAAACTCGCTATATCTTGAATTTGAATAGCAAAACCCCAGGAGGTCTTAATAACATGGAGGATTTACATACTTGTCTGTAACTTGGTTTCTGCATTTACTGTTTTGCCACCTTTGCCTTTTCGCTGCTTCATTCAATTGATAATAGCCAATGGAACTTATGCCCCTTTGCGATTGATACATAAAAGTTTGCTATATTTTAGCCTAAATTATCTGATTTATGACAGATACATATAATTATTACAAATGCATTGGGCTTTAATATCCTAGCTGTTTAAATATCTCTCAACCAACTAATATTTTGTTTTTTTTATCAATTTTTAACGCTTACATTTTGCACTATTTGCACTGCAATTCAATACACCATGTATGGTTTTCCATGTATCTAGGGGTGTACTATATGCAAAACTGGTAGCACTTAGCACTTTTATTACATTCACATGTGGCCACTTTACTTATGTTTATCAATATCGTAATCCGGCATTTATGCCAATATGTTGATTGTGGGCACTATCAAAAATGAGGTGATCATGAATTTGCATTGTCATTTGGTCCGTAAAGCACCTTACATGTACAGTAGGCACTTTTTACATCAGAATTTTCGTCAAAAAAACATATTTATGATCGAATTTTTTCTAGATGTTATCTATGAAATATTTTTGGAAATATTTTTCAATGCTTTTTGATATGTCGAATATATTTAATGTTTATTGAAATCCACCGGAATGCCTATTGTTCCTGTTGTTTTTAAATTAACATTAGCCTCATTTTTTATTATGCATCAGCACTTCAAGAATGCTTTATTTACAATTCCTCAGTGCTCACATTGTGTTTTTGCATATTGCCACGATATCGGAATGTTTCTTCTGTTTCCACACCACGCAGCAATCACGTGCAAAGGTGCAGCCTTATATTTGGTCCTGTAACAACTTGCTGTTGTCATGTGATCAAGCTTCTCTGGGTGGCGAAACGCATAATGGCCGGTGAATAAAGAGCTAATCTGGGCACTAAAATGACGGGTCCATGTCTGCTTGCTAATAAGATATTGCAGGAGCAGCTTTGAAGCAGTTTGATGGATATATATATATATATATATATATATATATATATATATATATATATATATATATATATATATATATATATATATATATATATATATATTCTCTCCACGACACCACCACGTAAGGATATCAATCAATCAATCAATAAATCACAGATATTTATAGAGCGCACTACTTACCCGGAGGGTCTCAAGGCGCTTGGGGGGGGGGGAGTGCTGCTACTGCTCGAAGAGCCAGGTCTTGAGCTTCTTCCTGAACGAGAGGTGGTCTTGGGTCAGGCGCAGGTCGGTCGAGAGGGAGTTCCAGGTCTTGGTGGCCAGGTAGGAGAAGGACCTTCCTCCTGTTGTCGTTCTTCGGATGCGGGGGACAGCAGCGAGGGCGTGGCTGGCTGATCGGAGATGTCGTTTGGGAGCGTAGAAGTTGATGCGGTTGTTGAGGTAGCTCGGGCCTTGATCGTGTAGGGCTTTGTGTGCGTGGGTGAGGAGACAGAAGGTGATTCTTTTGTTAACGGGGTGCCAATGCAGGTCTCTCAGATGTCCGGAGATGTGGCTGTGTCGTGGGATGTCGAGGATGAGTCTGGGTGAGGCGTTCTGGATCCGCTGGAGTCTCTTCTGGAGCTTTGCGGTGGTTCCGGCGTAGAGGGCGTTGCCGTAGTCCAGTCGGCTGGTGACGAGGGCCTGGGTGACCATCTTCCTGGTCTCGGTGGGGATCCACCGGAAGATCTTCCGTAGCATGCGCAGGATGTTGAAGCATGACAAGGAGACGGCGTTGACTTGTCTGGTCATGGTGAGGGAGGAGTCCAAGATGAAGCCCAGGTAGTGTGCGTGGTCTGTCGGTTTGGGTGCGGTGCCCAGGGCGGGGGGCCACCAGGAGTCGTCCCAGGCGGAGGGCGAGGAACCCAGGATGAGGACTTCCGTCTTGTCTGAGTTCAGTTTCAGGCGGCTGGTCGTCATCCACTCGGCTACGTCTTTCATCCCTTCGTGAAGGTTGGCTCTGGCGGTGGCGGGGTCGTTGGTCAGGGAGAGGATCAGCTGGGTGTCGTCAGCGTAGGAGATGATGTTGAGGTTGTGTTGGCATGCGATGGCCGTGAGGGGGCTCATGTAGACGTTGAAGCGGGTGGGGCTCAGTGACGATCCTTGAGGGACGCCGCAGATGACTTCGGTGGCCTCTGACTTGTACGGTGGTAGGCGGACTCTCTGTGTTCTTCCAGTGAGGAAGAAGATGATCCATTCAAGAGCCTTCTCCTGGATTCCGACGTTGCTGAGGCGCTGCACTAGGGTGCGGTGGCAGACAGTGTCGAATGCCGCGGAGAGGTCTAGGAGGATGAGGGCCGCTGTTTCTCCGTTGTCCATCAGGGCTCGGATGTCATCGGTGGCAGCGATGAGGGCGGTCTCGGTGCTGTGTTTGGCCCGGAAGCCTGACTGGGATGGGTCGAGGGATCCATTTGTCTTGAGGAAGGTGGCCAGTTGTTTGTTGACGGTCTTCTCGATGACTTTGGCTGGGAACGGGAGGAGCGAGATGGGGCAGTAATTCTTGAGTTCGGTGGGGTCCGCTGTAGGTTTCTTTAGCAGGGTGCTGAGTTCTGCGTGCTTCCAGCTCTCCGGGAAGGTAGCGGTGTCGAAGGAGGTGTTGATGATGTTCCGCAGGTGGGGTGCGATGACAGCGTCGGCCTTGTTGAAGACGTGGTGAGGGCAGGGGTCGGTTGGAGATCCGGAGTGGATGGAGTTCATCATGCGGACGGTGTCTTCGGTGCTGATCGGAGTCCAGGTGCGGATGGTGGTGGTGGGGGGCGGTGGTTCGGTCGTGGCGAGCGTCGGTTGAGCGCTGAAGCTGTTGTGTATGTCCGCGATCTTGTTGTGGAAGTAGGAGGCGAGGGAGTTGCAGAGGTCTTGCAATGGGGTGATGTCGTTGTTTCCGGCGTTGGGGTTGGAGAGCTCTTTCACGATGTTGAAGAGTTCCTTGCAGTTGTGTGCGTTGTTGTCCAGCCGGTCCTTGAAAGCAGTTTTCTTGGTGGCGCGGATCAATTAGTGGTGTTTCCAGGTGGCAAACTTGAGGGTGGTCATGTTGTCTGGTGTTGGTTCCCTTCTCCAGGCTTTCTCGAGGGCTCGGCAATTCTTCTTGGAGCTCTTGAGTTCGTCGGTGAACCATGGGGCTTTCTTGCTACGGGTCTGCTGGGCGGGGTCCTTAGTGGGGCGAGTTCGTCCGCGCAGCTGCTGATCCACTTCGTGAGGTTGTCGGCGGCCTGGCTGGGGTTCGCTGAGCTGGCGGGAGGGTGCTGGCTCAGGGAGGCGGCGAGCTGGTCGGCTGTGATCTTGTTCCAGCTTCTTCGAGCAACCTGTTGCTGGTGGTGGTGGATCGTCGTTTTTCTGAAGGTTTAGTGGACGCAGCTGTGGTCCGTCCAGTGGAGTCCAGTGGCGTGGCTGAAGGCGATGTGTTTGCTGGATGAGAAGATGGCGTCGAGTGTGTGTCCGGCGAAATGGGTGGGGGTGGACACCAGCTGCTTGAGTCCGAGGTTGGCGAGGTTGTCGAGCAGGGTGAGGGTGTTGCGGTCGTTGTTGTTCTCCAGGTGGAAGTTGAGGTTCCCCAGGAGGATGTAGTCAGCGGAGGGGAGGGCATGCGGGCTGACGAAGTCGGCGATGTCCTTGCTGAATTGTGTGCGTGGTCCTGGGGGTCGATAGATCAGGGTGCCTCTGAGGGTGGTGTTCGGGCCGGTGCGGATCTGGAAGTGCAGGTGTTCGGCGGTTGTCAGGGTGTCATCGGTGTTGGTCGTGATGTGGATGGTGTCTCTGTGGATGATGGCGATGCCTCCTCCCGTCTGTTGGATGCGGTCTCTGCGGGTGATCTTGTATCCCTCTGGGATGGCGATGGTGATGTCGGGTGCAGAGGAGTCGTTCATCCAGGTTTCCGTGAGGAAGGCAACGTCAGGAGCTGTGGTGTCGAGGAGGTTCCAGAGTTCGATGGCGTGTCTGTGGACGGAGCGGGTGTTGAGCAGTATGCACTTGAGGTGGTTGCTGCTGGTATTCGGCTTGGCGGGTGCTGGTGCGAGGCAGGTCCGGATGCAGGTGAACTTGCAGGCGTGGCAGCTGAAGGGTCCGTGGGTGTGCTTCGGAGTGGCTCGGTAGCATCCAGGGTTCCTGCCGGTGTTGAGTGCGATGAGTGTTGCGGCGTCGTAGGTCCGGCGGGTCGTCTTGCTTCGGTGGGGGCCAGGGGTCCTGGCGCTGGGCGCGGTCCAGGCGCGGGCGGGCGCAGACGGGCTTACCTTTGGCGCGCCTTTGGCGCACAATCGGCGCGCCCGCGGCGCGTGACCGCTGCGCGTTCGCACGGTCGCCATATATGGCGAAGTGCGAGGGAGGGCGGGGCAGCTGGGAGGCGGGAGCGGGGAGGGTACAGAAGAGAAAGTGGGCGTGGTCAGCGGCGGTGGCGGGAAGTGGGGAGCGGGTAGGGGGGGAGACCGGGGGGAGCGAGAGTCACAGGCGACACAACAAGCCAACAATTACAGAATGTAAAAAACGATACAACGAGAGACAGGCGACACAACAAACCAACAATTACAAAATGTAAAAAACGATACAACGAGAGACAGGCGACACAACAAACCAACAATTACAAAATGAAAAAAACGATACAATGAGCAAAATAGCTCTACAAGTAGAGGGGGACACAGCAAAAACGGCAGCAGATCAGGCGAGCCCAGCGAGACCACGCCGCTCGGTGGAAGGGGGCGTGGTCACACGGAGGCGGCCGGGGCAGCGAGGCAGGCAGGCGGGGAGCACACGCAGCAGCTGGTGGCCGTGCGGCGCGGGGGGTGTCCTAGACTAGGTCACACTCACCTGCGTTGCACGGTCGCCATATATGGCGAAGTGCGAGGGAGGGCGGGGCAGCTGGGAGGCGGGAGCGGGGAGGGTACAGAAGAGAAAGTGGGCGTGGTCAGCGGCGGTGGCGGGAAGCGGGGAGCGGGTAGGGAGGGAGACCGGGGGGAGCGAGAGTCACAGGCGACACAACAAGCCAACAATTACAGAATGTAAAAAACGATACAACGAGAGACAGGCGACACAACAAACCAACAATTACAAAATGTAAAAAACGATACTACGAGAGACAGGCGACATATCAAACCAACAATTACAAAATGAAAAAAACGATACAATGAGCAAAATAGCTCTACAAGTAGAGGGAGACACAGCAAAAACGGCAGCAGATCAGGCGAGCCCAGCGAGACCACGCCGCTCGGTGGAAGGGGGCGTGGTCACACGGAGGCGGCCGGGGCAGCGAGGCAGGCAGGCGGGGAGCACACGCAGCAGCTGGTGGCCGTGCGGCGCGGGGGGTATCCTAGACTAGGTCACACTCACCTGCGTCGCACGGTCCCCATATATGGCCAAGTGCGAGGGAGGGCGGGGCAGCTGGGAGGCGGGAGCGGGGAGGGTACAGAAGAGAAAGTGGGCGTGGTCAGCGGCTGTGGTGGGAAGCGGGGAGCGGGAAGGGGGGAGACCGGGGGGAGCGAGAGTCACAGGCGACACAACAAGCCAACAAATACAGAATGTAAAAAAACGATACAATGAGAGACAGGCGACACCACAAACCAACAATTACAAAATGTAAAAAACGATACAACGAGAGACAGGCGACACAACAAACCAACAATTACAAAATGAAAAAACCATACAATGAGCAAAAGAGCTCTACAAGTAGAGGGGGACACAGCAAAAATGGCAGTAGATCAAGCGAGCCCAGCGAGACCCCGCCGCTCGGTGGAAGGGGACGAGGTCACACGGAGGCGGCCGGGGCAGCGAGGCAGGCAGGCGGGGAGCACACGCAGCAGCTGGTGGCCGTGCGGCGCGGGGGGTGTCCTAGACTAGACTAGTACTCGGACACCCAGATTGTCTTGCAAGTGATAATTTATTCGGCAGGTAAAATAACGACGCGTTTCGCCATTACGGCTTGCTCACGCTCGCCAAATTACTTCAGACGCCATCTTAAATACGTGAGGTTTAAAACACACCCATGTGTACAATCAAATAATTGGCGGACATATTTGAATGGAGTAAACATAATAGTCGCATATGTCAACAGGTCTGTGAATACTTATAGTCATCTTTCAATAAAGTATTCCAATTATACAACACCTGAAAAAACATTCAAAATTTCGTGCAAATGCAAAATAACATATGGGAACAATAGAAATGTAATTCGTCCCCAATGCGACCCGTTAGTAAAATTTTCTAACATTTGTACTCCCAATAGTCGTATGTTAATTTGGGACATTTAGACTTATAAATTCTCGGAACTTTCTGTATGATACATATTATAATATACCACATGTTAAAGGCCACATTTGATTGGTTCTCAGTGTACCAAATTTGACACCACTCTTTCCATTGGTTGGTGTATCCCAGGTTGTTCCTCTGGTTAGTATGAGTATACTTTTGCGTGTGTTCCCTCCATGCCCCAGTGGGCTGGGGCCGCCTGCATTGCAGGCGATCGAAGTCCATGCCCCAGTGGGCTAACAGTCCGAGGGTCTTATTACATGCGAATGTTCCTTACTGACCCACAATATATAGGTATTTATGATTCCTAATGTTTCCACGCCCAAGTGGGCAGTTGCTCACAATACGATCTTTGTTGCCATCCACGCAAATGTGAGAATTCCACACCAATAATTATGGCGATCTTGATCCATGATTTCCCAAAACATCCGAAAACTTATGTTTAAAGTCTTAGTCCCATTAGGTCATAGGATAGAATTTCAACTTCCTACATATATGTCCATCAATTCAAACAAGTGACCCCATTCTGAAAATGATAAAACATGTATTAAAATCCAGTATGTTAAAAAAGAAGACAGAAATATACTCAGAAAGTTCAATATAACAAATACAGCTACTTGTACAAGTGAATTGATAGCTCCTCACTGACGTTCAGGCCTTTAGGTGTAAGACAGTCGAAGTAAATAATATATCGTGACTCAAGTTTGCGGAGAGATAATTCTCTATTACCTCCCCGTATGCCCAAATCTACACAATCGATGACAACCATTTGCACTAAATTTTCATTTTGCATATGTTTTTCTTGAAAATGACGTGCAATTGGGTATTGTTTGTTATTACTTCTTATGGCACGTAAATGTTCCAGCACCCATTTTTTCGCTTCATGTTTCGTGCTGCCAACGTACCACTTTTCGCATGGGCAGATCAGGACATATAAGCTGAAGGGGGTATTACAGGTCAGTTTCTTTCTTATTTCAAATTCCTTGGTAGAATTTGGAATTTGTAATGTTTTGACATCCTTGCTGTTCTTACAGGCCTTACATTTGTGACAACACTTAAAACCCTGGGATATATTGTTCTCAACAGGATCCACACTGGTTACATAATTGTGACTTAATTCATCACGTAAAGACCTACTCTTTCTGAATGTGATCTGAGGGTTGTCGCTTACGTCTTTCTTCAAATGATCATCAGTTAAGAGTACATGCCAGTGTTTCCGAAAAATCTTTCGTATTTCATTGGCTTGACCCGAAAATGTAGTAATGAATCTTAAAGTATTCGAGTCTTCCCGTTCTTTATTGGGATAGAGAAGTTCCTCTCTTGATACCTTCTCTACTCTACTTGCTGCATCTGTGATCGTTTTACGACTATACCCTCTCTCCAAAAATCTTTTATGCATCACTTTTTCTTCCTCTTTGTATGCAGCCAAGGTGCTGCAATTCCTCCTGGCGCGCAGGAGCTCACTATTGGGAATGCTTTGCACCAGATTTTTGGGATGGCTGCTCTGGGCACTGAGAATACTGTTCCCTGCAGTTTGTTTTCGGTACATTTTGGTGGTAAGCACCGTATCTTGTACTTCCACCAACACATCAAGAAATTCAATGCTTTTTCTGCTGATGTTTTGAGAGAACTGTAGGTTTAGAGTGTAATTATTAAGTTTCTCAATAAACAGATTCACCGATGTCTCATCTCCAGACCAAATAAAAAAGATGTCGTCTATGTACCGCAGCCACAGGACAACGTTGGTAAATTCTGCCATCTCACTGACAACCTGCTCCTCCCACCAGCCCATGAATAAATTCCCATAGCTGGGGGCGAAGCAGGTTCCCATGGCAGTGCCCTGTGACTGCTTGTACACGACTCCATCAAAAATAAAAAAATTATTCTCCAAACAAAATTTGATCATGGACAGAATCATTTGGGAATGATGCAACAAAGATAGGGATCTCATTTTCAAGAAATGTTGAGCAGCTCTTATACCCTGTTCGTGTTGTATACTGGTGTATAAGCTGCTCACATCTAACGTGACCAATAGGAAAGTACTTTCCCAGTGGATACCATTGATGATAGTCAAAAAATGGGTGGAAACATTAGGAATCATAAATACCTATATATTGTGGGTCAGTAAGGAACATTCGCATGTAATAAGACCCTCGGACTGTTAGCCCACTTGGGCATGGACTTCGATCGCCTGCAATGTAGGCGACCCCAGCCCACTGGGGCATGGAGGGAACACACGCAAAAGTAGACTCATAGTAACCAGAGGAACAACCTGGGATACACCAACCAATGAAAAGAGTGGTGTCAAATTTGGTACACTGAGAACCAATGAAATGTGGCCTTTAACATGTGGTATATTATAATATATATCATACAGAAAGTTCCGAGAATTTATAAGTCTAAATGTCCCAAATTAACATACGACTATTGGGAGTACAAATGTTAGAAAATGTTACTAACCGGTCGCATTGGGAACGAATTACATTTCTATCGTTCCCATATGTTATTTTGCATTTGCACGAAATTTTTAATGTTTTTTCAGGTGTTGTATAATTGGAATACTTTATTGAAAGATGACTATAAGTATTCACAGACCTGTTGACATATGCGACTATTATGTTTACTCCATTCAAATATGTCCGCCAATTATTTGATTGTACACATGGGTGTGTTTTAAACCTCACATATTTAAGATGGCGTCTGAAGTAATTTGGTGAGCATGAGCAAGCCGTAATGGCGAAATGCGTCGTTTTTTTACCTGCCGAATAAATTATCACTTGCAAGACAATCTGGGTGTCCGAGTACTATCCTTACGTGGTGGTGCTGTGGAGAGAATTTACGGGGGTACCGGCTACCCAACTCGGACCGCCCTGAGACAGCTATCAACCTTGATGCCGGTGTTGGTGGAAGAATTTATTGAAAGAAGATCGAAGCTGACCCCCGGGATCGAGGGCACACGGCAAACCATTCCCAAATGATTCTGTCCATGATCAAATTTTGTTTGGAGAATAATTTTTTTATTTTTGATGGAGTCGTGTACAAGCAGTCACAGGGCACTGCCATGGGAACCTGCTTCGCCCCCAGCTACGCGAATTTATTCATGGGCTGGTGGGAGGAGCAGGTTGTCAGTGAGATGGCAGAATTTACCAACGTTGTCCTGTGGCTGCGGTACATAGACAACATCTTTTTTATTTGGTCTGGAGATGAGACATCGGTGAATCTGTTCATTGAGAAACTTAATAATAACACTCTAAACCTACAGTTCTCTCAAAACATCAGCAGAGAAAGCATTGAATTTCTTGATGTGTTGGTGGAAGTACAAGATACGGTGCTTACCACCAAATTGTCCCGAAAACAAACTGCAGGGAACAGTATTCTCAGTGCCCAGAGCAGCCATCAAAAAAATCTGGTGCAAAGCATTCCCTATGGTGAGCTCCTGCGCGCCAGGAGGAATTGCAGCACCTTGGCTGCATACAAAGTGGAAGAAAAAGTGATGCATAAAAGATTTTTGGAGAGAGGGTATAGTCATAAAACGATGACAGATGCAGCAAGTACAGTAGAGAAGGTATCAAGAGAGGAACTTCTCTATCCCAATAAAGAACGGGAGGACTCGAATACTTTAAGATTCATTACTACATTTTCGGGTCAAGCCAATGAAATACGAAAGATTTTTCGGAAACACTGGCATGTACTCTTAACTGATGATCATTTGAAGAAAGACCTAAGCGACAACCCTCAGATCACATTCAGAAAGAGTATGTCTTTACGTGATGAATTAAGTCACAATTACGTAACCAGTATGGATCCTGTTGAGAACAATGTATCCCAGGGTTTTAAGTGTTGTCACAAATGTAAGGCCTGTAAGAACAGCAAGGATGTCAAAACATTACAAATTCCAAATTCTACCAAGGAATTTGAAATAAGAAAGAAACTGACCTGTAATACCCCCTTCAGTGTATATGTCCTGATCTGCCCATGCGAAAAGTGGTACGTTGGCAGCACGAAACATGAAGCGAAAAAACGGGTGCTGGAACATTTACGTGCCATAAGAAGTAATAACAAACAATACCCAATTGCACGTCATTTTCAAGAAAAACATATGCAAAATGAAAATTTAGTGCAAATGGTTGTCATCGATTGTGTAGATTTGGGCATACGGGGAGGTAATAGAGAATTATCTCTCCGCAAACTTGAGTCACGATATATTATTGACTTCGACTGTCTTACACCTAAAGGCCTGAACGTCAGTGAGGAGCTATCAATTCACTTGTACGAGTAGCTGTATTTGTTATATTGAACTTTCTGAGTATATTTCTGTCTGCTTTTTTAACATACTGGATTTTAATACATGTTTTATCATTTTCAGAATGGGGACACTTGTTTGAATTGATGGACATATATGTAGGAAGTTGAAATTCTATCCTATGACCTAATGGGACTAAGACTTTAAACATAAGTTTTCGGATGTTTTGGGAAATCATGGATCAAGATCGCCATAATTATTGGTGTGGAATTCTCACATTTGCGTGGATGGCAACAAAGATCGTATTGTGAGCAATTGCCCACTTGGGCGTGGAAACATTATAAATCATAAATACCTATATATTGTGGGTCAGTAAGGAACATTTGCATGTAATAAGACCCTCGGACTGTTAGCCCACTGGGGCATGGACTTCGATCGCCTGCAATGTAGGCGGCCCCAGCCCACTGGGGCATGGAGGGAACACACGCAAAAGTATACTCATAGTAACCAGAGGAACAACCTGGGATACACCAACCAATGAAAAGAGTGGTGTCAAATTTGGTACACTGAGAACCAATGAAATGTGGCCTTTAACATGTGGTATATTATAATATGTATCATACAGAAAGTTCCGAGAATTTATAAGTCTAAATGTCCCAAATTAACATACGACTATTGGGAGTACAAATGTTAGAAAATGTTACTAACGGGTCGCATTGGGGACGAATTACATTTCTATCGTTCCCAGATGTTATTTTGCATTTGCACGAAATTTTGAATGTTTTTTCAGGTGATGTATAATTGGAATACTTTATTGAAAGATGACTATAAGTATTCACAGACCTGTTGACATATGCGACTATTATGTTTACTCCATTCAAATATGTCCGCCAATTATTTGATTGTACACATGGGTGTGTTTTAAACCTTACGTATTTAAGATGGCGTCTGAAGTAATTTGGCGAGCGCGAGCAAGCCGTAATGGCGAAACGCGTCGTTTTTTTACCTGCCGAATAAATTATCACTTGCAAGACAATCTGGGTGTCCGAGTACTATCCTTACGTGGTGGTGTTGTAGAGAGAATTTACGGGGGTACCGGCTACCCAACTCGGACCGCCCTGAGACAGCTATCGACCTTGATGCCGGTGTTGGTGGAAGAATATATATATATATATATATATATATATATAGATATATATATATCTATATATATATATATATATCTATTTATTTATATATATATATCTATATATATATATATATATATATATATATATATATATATTCTATATATATATCTATATATATATATCTATATATAGATATATATAGATATATATATATATATATATATATATCTATATATATCTATATATAGATATATATATATAGATATTTATATATATATCCACACAACTTCTGTCTCACCAGTATAGCACCACAGAATTACGGACCACCAAGCAGCTCGTAAGTATTTAAGTCAGGTTTATTATCCTTTCCAGGGTCAATTTTGGCATGACGCGTTTCGGGTAAAGACTACCATTGATCATGGTAGGCAGACAAAATATCAAAATTTAAATATCGATATACAATAATATCGAAGTTTAAATTTCAATGGTATAGAATATCGATGTCTAAAATATCGACAGACAGAATATCGTTTTTATGTTACTAATATCGAAATTTACTAATATCGAAATTATGTTTATTGTTTTGTATTTTATTATGTTGTTTATATGTTTGTTAAATATGTTATTAAATGTATGTTTGAAATTTAGTAATTTAGTTTACATTTTGCGTTTTAGTATCAGAGCGGGTTGTGGGTTTTTAGGGGAATAGGGTGGGAGGTAATTTAATAATAAATTAATATTTTATATATGTATTTAAATATTTTAAATAATAATTAATTGGTAAATAATTAATGTTAATTAGTTAATTAAATTAATTAGAGTTAATGTGGTAATATATTTAATTTATTGTTATTGTTAAATAATATTTAATTGGTAATTAATTAATAACAATTAGTTGATTACATTAATTAGAGTTATTGTGCAAATATATTGCATATTTTGTTATTGGTAATTAGTAATTAATTGGTAATTAATTATTATTAATTAGTTAATTACAATAATTAGAGTTATTGTGCTAATAAAAGGAATTTTTTGTTATTTTTAATTAATAAATAATTAGTAATAAAAAATTATTAATTATTTAATTAAATTAGTTAGAGTTGATGTGCTAATATATTTAATTTTTTGTTATTGGTAATTAAAAATTAATTGGTAATTAATAATTATTAAGTTATTAAATGATATTATTTTTTTATGTGTAGTGGGTTGTGTGTTTATAGGGTAATAGGGTGTCATATAATTAAATGTAAATAATTAAAGAGATTGTATTTATTTATTGGTATTTATTGTTAATTAATTGGTAATTAATATGTGTTAATTAGTTCAATTAAACTTACATCAATTTAATAATATTAATTGTTATTAATTGATTAATTGATATTTATATTAATTGTGTTTTTGTATGTGTACTGTGTTGTGTGTTAAAGGGGGAGTAGTGTGTGAAGTAATTTTTACCCCCATGCTATCCAATGCTTTCCCTACTGTTGCACCCTCTGGAGTAGGAATAGTAATTTTAACCCCTACGCTATCCAACACTTTCCCTACTGTTGCACCCTCTGGAGTGGGAATAGTAAATTAAACCGCTACGCTATCCAACGCTTTCCCTACTGTTGCACCTAGTGGAGTGGGAATAGTAATTTTAACCCCTACGCTATCCAACGCTTTCCCTACTGCTTCACCCTCTGGAGTGGGAATAGTAATTTAAACTCCTACGCTATCCAACGCTTTCCCTACTCTTGCACCCTCTGGAGTGGGAATAGTAATTTTAACCCCTACGCTATTAAACGTTTTCCCTACTGTTGCACCCTCTGGAGTGGGAATAGTAATTTTTACCCCTACGCTATCCAACGTTTTCTCTAGTGTTGCACCCTCTGGAGTGGGAATAGTAATTTTTACCCCTACGCTATCCAACGCTTTCCCTACTGTTGCACCCTCTGGAGTGGGAATAGTAATTTAAACCCCTACGCTATCCAACGCTTTCCCTACTGTTGCACTCTCTGGAGTGGGAATAGAAATGTTTACCCCTACGCTATCCAACCCTTTCCCTACTGTTGCACCCTCTGGAGTGGGAATAGTAATTTTTACCCCTACGCTATCCAATGCTTTCCCTACTGTTGCACCCTCTGGAGTGGGAATAGTAATTTTAACCCCTACGCTATCCAACACTTTCCCTACTGTTGCACCCTCTGGAGTGGGAATAGTAATTTAAACTCCTACGCTATCCAACGCTTTCCCTACTCTTGCACCCTCTGGAGTGGGAATAGTAATTTTAACCCCTACGCTATCCAACGTTTTCCCTACTGTTGCACCCTCTGGATTGGGAATAGTAATTTTTACCCCTACGCTAGCCAACATTTTCCCTACTGTTGCACCCTCTGGAGTGGGAATAGTAATTTTTACCCCTACGCTATCCAACGTTTTCTCTACTGTTGCACCCTCTGGAGTGGGAATAGTAATTTTTACCCCTAAGCTATCCAACGCTTTCCCTACTGTTGCACCCTCTGGCGTGGGAATAGTAATTTAAACCCCTACGCTATCCAACGCTTTCCCTACTGTTGCACTCTCTGGAATGGGAATAGAAATGTTTACCCCTACGCTATCCAACCCTTTCTCTACTGTTGCACCCTCTGGAGTGGGAATAGTAATTTTTACCCCTACGCTATCCAAAGCTTTCCCTACTGTTGCACCCTCTGGAGTGGGAATAGTAATTTTTAACCCTACGCTATCCAACATTTTCCCTACTGTTGCACCCTCTGGAGTAGGAATAGTAATTTTTACCCCTACGCTATCCAACGCTTTCCCTACTGTTGCACCCTCTGGAGTGGGAATAGTAATTTTTACCCCTACGCTATCCAACGCTTTCTCTACTGTTGCACCCTCTGGAGTGGGAATAGTAATTTAAACCCCTACGCTATCCAACGCTTTCCTTACTGTTGCACCCTTTGGAATGGGAATAGTAATTTAAACCCCTACGCTATCCAACACTTTCCTTACTGTTGCACCCTCTGGAGTGGGAATAGTAATTTAAACCCCTATGCTATCCATCGCTCTCCCTACTGTTGCAACCTCTAGAGTGGGAATAGTAATTTTAACCCCTACGCTATCCAACGCTTTTCCTACTGTTGCACCCTTTGTAGTGGGAATAGTCATTTAAACCCCTACGCTATCCAACGCTTTTCCTACTGTTGCAATATGTGGAGTAAGTATATATATTAATTTATATGTAGACTTTTTAATTTATTTTAAATGTATATGTATTACTTATTATTGTTTAAATATGTTTAATGTTTTTATTTAATATTTGTAAAATTATATGTATTTTAAAATTATTTTGACATTATTATTAATACATAAAAAAAAGATATTTTTAATTTCGATATTTTTGTACTACGATATTTTTTCCCGATATTTTTTTACTTACCTTTATAATGATATAACTCGGATATTTTTGATTTTGATATGTTTGTGTCGATATTTTTGTATGTAGATATTTTGTCTGTCGATATTAAGTCAGACATTCATTGATCACATAGCGACCATGCAGTACAACATCACATTTAAATACTTTTTTCTTTCTCATTTATTAACCACCACGTGACGATAGACAGTGAAGATATACTGAAGTGCAGAATGGCAATGTTTGGACGCTTTAAAAGATGTATTACTGGTTTAAATTTACATCCATTTTTATCGGTCTTATTTCATTTGATGTTATATTGTTGGCAGCATAAATGCGTGTATACTTTTGTGCACCATATTGCAATAAATATAGAATAAATACAATAATAAATATTTATCATACTATTTACACTGTTTATAATTAAGAGAATCTGTCTTAAAACATACCATCTCATAGTCATTGTTAAGGGTGGGCGTAGTTCGCGTAGTAGCGCTACGTGAAGCTACGCGAAGTGCACTTCGCACTACGCGAACTTCACGTAGCACTACGCGAGCTGCGTAGTAGCATGTTAGCACTCTGCAAGATGCATTTCCAATGATTGCACAGTGCGGACAAGCATCTGGCACTGTGCAATCATTGAAAACGGCATCTTGCACAGTGCGAGCAGCAGTTTACTGCTGCTCGAGTAGATTATTACTCGAGCTGCAGCTTTCTCAACGCGAACTGGTAGTTTCTCATTGAGAGCAGTCGCGAGCATGCACAACCACTCACAATTAAGTGTGGGCGTAGTTAGTGTAGTAGCGCTATGCGAAGCTATGCAAAGTACACTTCGCACTAAGCGAACTTCACGTAGCACTACGCGAGCTGCGTAGTAGAATGTTCGCCCTGTGCAAGAAGCATTTCCAATGATTGCACAGTGCGGATAGGCATCCGGCACTGTGCAATCATTGAAAACGGCATCTTGCACAGTGGGAGCTGTAGTTTTCTGCTGCTCGAGTAGATTATCACTCGAGCTGCAGCTTTCTCAATGCGAACTGGTAGTTTCTCATTGAGAGCGGTCGCGAGCATGCACAACCACTCACAATGAGAAACCTTACCTCCCTGCGTTGAGAATCTCGCCGGGATGTAATTTTGCTTGCTCGCGGTAGCGAACATGACGTTCAGGACCGCGAACAAGCAAAAAATGAGCGCTGCACTACGCTACGCTGCACTACGCATGCTCGCACTGTGCTACGTGCAGCTGGCGTAGTGCGAAGTTGCGCAAACTTCGCAAACTCCGCGAGCGTAGCGTTGTGCTTCCCCCAGGCCTAGTCATTGTAAAAACACAAGGTTAAATATTTTTTTTCTCAACAATGTCAACTTCCATGCTGCAATTGACAAGTGCAAATGTACGCAAGGTTTAGTGTAAAATTATTTTCTTCTGCCTCAATGCAGTTATTTGTGTGCACATATCGCACAAATTAGCTGCTCATTGGGTTCTACCGATGTACATGTATTATTCACAGATTCACCCTTTTTAAAGTGCATTTCATAAGTTTCTACATGAATAAAGTTGACATCCGGTCCCGGCTGTCACACCACCTTTACTCAAATAAACATTCTATTTTATCATTGCCCAAAGTGCTCAGTGCAAAAAGTGAAAGAAATATAATAACAAATAAGTGATGATAAAAAAGATTTACAATAAAATATTGCGTTAGCATTATAATCTGGGGGAATAATCCACTTATTTTTAACTCTTTCTCATTTCAACAGTGTCTATTATTTTTTAACTATAATAATTTTTTCTTTCTCTTTTTATGTTTTTCTTTAATTTCAAACACTAGATTCAAGAAGCTTTACTGTGCCTATTGATTCTCAGGACAAGAGGAGATTTAAAGGAATGTGTGTAAATATTTCGTGTTATTTAAGCCATTCGGAGACTTGCTGTTCAAGTTAAGAATATATTTTGTCTCCAATTGCCTCAATAGTTTCTCTCTATCCCCGCCTCTTTTGGGTACCGGTACCATGTCAATGACAAAGTACGAAAGACAATTAATATCTTTATCGTGCGTTGCCTTAAAATGTCTCACTACTTGATAGGCAGGGTCGCAGTTGAGTATTGCTCTAATGTGTTGTAAGATCCTCACGTGCACTGGGTGTTTAGTACTTCCCACGTACCTAAGCCCACAGGTGCACGTGAGTACATATACCACAAATTCTGTGCGGCAGTTGTAATTTCCCTTGAAGTCCATTTCATAGTTTTTAAAAGGCGTGAAGTATTTGGTGGTGTTCATCCCAAAATTGCACGCCCGACAGGTAGCACATTTAAAGAACACCTGTTTAACAGGTAGCCAAGTTTTAGTATCAGGAGCCCCTGTTACTGGGGTTTTAGATAAATAAGCGGCCATATTTTTGCTTTTCCTAAAGGTTACACTGAGCTTGTCAGGTAAACTCTCTTATAAAATGCTATCAGTTAGCATAATTGGCCAATTCTTATTTAAGATGGTTCTTATTTTGCACAACTCCTCCAGGAAAGAGAAGAGGCCACAACAGGGGAACCATAGGAGACAGCTTTATTCAGGTAACGCACATTATGGCGAATGCATTTCGGGGTCTATTAGCCTTCTTCAGCGCCAAGGGTGTTTTTGGGATGCAGGCGCTTATTGCAGATTTAAATACCCCGTCCCATCCTAAGTGCTCATTAATCTCTCCACCCCCAGGTGAATTCCATGTGCATATGCCTTCCATTGGACAACCGGTTCATGGCGTCTACAGGTCCCAGAATACAATATTCTTGCTGGTGGGGGTGGAATAGAGCTGTGATGTTAACAAACCCCCAAATTCAGTGTTTCCAACGAATTCCGCTTGCTCCTCGAGTCCCCAACCTGCAGCAACCTCCAAGTCACAGGGATCTTTACAGCGGGGGCAAGGCTGTAAATCTACCTCGCCCAATGTGCAGTCCATGACCGCCTTACGCTCCATATCCTCCCAGGCCTGAAGGTGGGCCTTGGAAATTCCAGTACCCTGGATGCAGCAAAAGTTCCGCCAAAGCAGAAGCCAGTGAATCCAAGGCCGACTTGATGCTTCGAGGGCATCTTTAGCGCAACACTGATGATCGCGCTGAATATGTCCACAACTCCTCCAGGAAAGAGAAGAGGCCACAACAGGGGAACTATAGGAGACATATTTATTCAGGTAACGCACATCATGGCGAATGCATTTCAGCATCTATTAGCCTTCTTCAGCGCCAAGGGTTTTGTTGGGATGCAGGCGCTTATTGCAGATATATATATATATATGTATAGCGTTCTCCCCTCCCTATCTATGCTCAAAAGTATTTTTTATTATACTATCATTTATTCTTGTTTTATTCCTATGTGTTCTTATTAACATCACTTATGTCTCTCGTGTGTATTTTTCTCAATATAACTTTATTCTGTATTTCTTTCTCTCAAATTCTCTGCATGCTCGCAAAGAGTTGATTCTCAGGAACTTGCCAAGAATCATCTACTCAGAGCGATGACGGAACGTTTCACCGATTACAGTTCAATTTGGGTCATAAGACACTACTCACAACTTACTGCCTCGCATAAACTCTGGAAAACTGCTCGCTCTCCAATTGGACTTCAAGATGACTACTGTGTAACTGACTACTGATTCAGACTAGAACTCACTTCAAAACCAGTGCACTGAAAAGACACTAATTCTCTTCACAACAGGTGCGCTGAAGAAACGCTACTGTTCAGCTCAGGTAATCAGTTGGAGTGTGCAGTGCTCTGCACACACGTGCACCTCAGTCTAAATTGTCTTGAACTACTAGACCACTCTGAATTCTCTCCAATCATCTGGTGGCCATGTTGGAATTCTTACAATGTATTCCCTGCACATTTTCAAGTAATGTGCTGATCCAAAGCTTGCTGCAGAGATACCTTCTTCTCCACAAGGGATGATGCAGAACCCAGAGGTACTTGGCTATTCTTGCTTTTCTAATTGACTCTATCACATTGCAACACCACAAAAGATCTAAGCTGAGCCTGTCACCAGGCGAGGGCGCCCCCACACACCCCTGCTACTGCCTCACTGGCCTTTGTTTGTTGCTGAAGCTTGCCCTCATTTTCCATTGCTGCCTTCGTTTTCTTCCGTTTTTTCCCACAGGGCGACCCAGCCGCCACTGAGCCGCCCCCTGCCCTCCTTCCCGCCGCTGCATCCCGGCGGCCAAACCCCCCTCCTGCCCATTTGCCACCCCGCTCCCGCCACCCAGCTGCTCCTCCCTCCCGGCTCCTTCTTAAGGAGACAGCGCAGAGGCGCAGGGAGCGACCGCTGAGCCTGTCACCAGGCGAGGTCACCCCACACACCCCTGTTATTGCCTCACTGGCCTTTGTTTGTTGCTGCAGCTTGCCCTCATTTTCCAGCGCTGCCTTCGTTTTTCTTCCGTTTTTTCCCACAGGGTGAACCAGCCGCCGCTGAGCTGCCCCCTGCCCTCCTTCTCGCCGCTGCCTCCCAGCGGCCGCGCCCCCTCCTGCCCATTCGCCGCCCCGCTGCTGCCACCCAGCTGCTCCTCCCACCCGGCTCCTTCTTATGCCACGCACGCGCAGCATTGACGCGCAGCGGGAGCGCCGATTGTGCGCCGAAGGCGCGCCAAAGGCAAGCCCGTCTGCGCCCGTCTGCGCCTGGACCGCGCCCAGTGCCAGGACCCCTGGCCCACACCAATGGACCTGACAGATCTACGACGCCGCCGCCCTCAACGCACTCAATGCCGGCCGGAACCCCGCCTGTTGCCGGGCCGCCCCGAAACGCATTCACAGACCCTTCACCTGCAGAACCTGCAAGTTCACCTGCCTCCGAACCTTCAACGCACCCGCCAACCCAAGCACAAGCAGCAACCTCAAGTGCATCCTGCTCAACACCGCTCCGTCCACAGACACGCCGTGGAACTCTGGAACCTTCTCGACACAACATCACCAGACATCGCCTTCCTCACAGAAACCTGGATGAACACCTCCTCAGCCCCTGACATCGCCATCGCCATCCCGCACGGGTAAGAGATCATCAGGAGGGACCGCGTCAACCAGACCGTAAGAGGCATCGCCATCGTCCACAAGAACACCATCCGCATCACGACCGACTCCAATGACACCATCGCCGCGCCGAGCACCTCCACTTCCAGATTCACACCGACCCAAAGACGACCCTCAGAGGCACCCTCATCTACGGACCCCCGGGACCACGCACACAATTCAGCGAAGACATCACTGACTTCATCAGCCCACACGCCCTCCCCTCCGCCGACTACATCCTCCTAGGGGACCTCAACTTCCACCTGGAGAACAACAAGGACCGCAACACCGCCGCCCTGCTGGACAACCTCGCCAACCTCGGACTCAAGCAACTGGTCAACACCCCCACCCACTACGCCGGCCACACGCTTGATCCCGTCTTCTCATCCAGCAAGTATATCACCTTCAGCCACTCCACCGGACTCCACTCGACCGACCACAGCTGCGTCCACTTCAGCTTCAGAAGAACCACAACCCACCACCACCCACAACAGGTTCCTCACAGAAGCTGGAGCAAGATCACCGCCGACCAGCTCACCACCTCTCTCAGCCAGAACCCACCCGCCAGCACAACAGACACCAACGAAGCAGCCCTCAACTTCACCCAGTGGCTGACCTCCTGCACCGACGACCTCGCACCACTGAAGGACCCTCCCAGCAGACCCAGAAGCAAGAAGGCATCCTGGTTCCCTGACGAACTCAAGGACTCCAAGAAGACCTGCCGCACCCTTGAGAAACAAAATAGGTTGTCTGGGAGCTACCCTTTTTATCAGGAAAAGGATTGGGTCAACAATAGCAAAAATTCAGAGTTCCTTCTCCTGGATTCACTATTTATCAAATCTTTAATTAGTTATGGGGTCTTCCCTAGAGAAGCAAGGGGTTTGTAGTGTTACAGTAGTTACCAAATTTACACTGCAATGAAAATGGTGCCCACAGGTATCAGCAAAAACATGAAACAATAGTGTTTTTGTATAAAAATATTGATCAATTATTTATTTAAAAAACATAATGCAAACAATTTATAATAAGTCACAACATGTACAAAATTACAAATTTATTCTAGGTTTTTACAAACGCAAAAAACATTCATCATTTTAAAAAAGATTATTATTAAAACATCATACTGTCAATTATACAATGGTTTTTGTTAAAAATTACTGGGACATAGGAACGAAAAAGTGTCGACGCGGCGTTTCGGTGCCTCTTTATTTTGCACCTTCTTCAAGGACTCGTTCACGATTCAGTTATTCTACTCCAGGTGCGAACATCCTGGTGATCTTTCTTGTATTTCAGATTGAACACGTTTCTTCTTGTGCTCGCTGTCTTTCCTTATCACTTATTTCTTATGCAAGTGTCTTTGGTTGAGCGTCACTTGTTTTGGTAAAGATTAGGGACACGCTTCAGTCCGGTCCGCTTTACTCTTGGTCTTTTAAGAGTGATGGAGGACGCCTCTGGGAGCTACCTTCTGATAATTTCATCCACCATTAACTCTGTATGGTTAGAATGAATACATCTTAAGTTTATTTCTTTCTCCTTATAGCTTCTTCTTTGTGGGGCTTTTTTATCACATTAGCGGTCCACTCTGTCAAGGATAGCTGAACTGCACGGCGTCCTCCACCTTCCTGGGCTCGTTTGACCCCAGGAAGGTGGAGGACGCCGTGCAGTTCAGCTATCCTTGACAGAGTGGACCGCTAATGTGATAAAAAAGCCCCACAAAGAAGAAGCTATAAGGAGAAAGAAATAAACTTAAGATGTATTCATTCTAACCATACAGAGTTAATGGTGGATGAAATTATCAGAAGGTAGCTCCCAGAGGCGTCCTCCATCACTCTTAAAAGACCAAGAGTAAAGCGGACCGGACTGAAGCGTGTCCCTAATCTTTACCAAAACAAGTGACGCTCAACCAAAGACACTTGCATAAGAAATAAGTGATAAGGAAAGACAGCGAGCACAAGAAGAAACGTGTTCAATCTGAAATACAAGAAAGATCACCAGGATGTTCGCACCTGGAGTAGAATAACTGAATCGTGAACGAGTCCTTGAAGAAGGTGCAAAATAAAGAGGCACCAAAACGCCGCGTCGACACTTTTTCGTTCCTATGTCCCAGTAATTTTTAACAAAAACCATTGTATAATTGACAGTATGATGTTTTAATAATAATCTTTTTTAAAATGATGAATGTTTTTTGCGTTTGTAAAAACCTAGAATAAATTTGTAATTTTGTACATTTTGTGACTTATTATAAATTGTTTGCATTATGTTTTTTAAATAAATAATTGATCAATATTTTTATACAACAACACTATTGTTTCATGTTTTTGCTGATACCTGTGGGCACCATTTTCATTGCAGTGTAAATTTGGTAACTACTGTAACACTACAAACCCCCTTGCTTCTCTAGGGAAGACCCCATGACTAATTAAAGATTTGATAAATAGTGAATCCAGGAGAAGGAACTCTGAATTTTTGCACCCTTGAGAAAGCCTGGCTCCTCGACCAGACCACTGACAACATGACCGCCCTCTAACACGCCACCCGCAAGCACCACTAGCTCACCCGCACCACCAAGAAGAAATCACTGAAGGAACGACTAGACAACAACGCCCACGACAGCAAGGAACTTTTCATTATCGTCAAGGAGTTCTCTAACCCCAGCACCGGCAACAACAACATCACTCCCTCACAAGATCCCTGTGACTCTCTCACCTCGTTCTTCCACCGCAAGACTGCTGACATCCACAACAATTTTGGCGCACCATCCACGCACCCAACCATCGAACCAATGCCCCCCACCGCCACCCTCCGCACCTGGACCACGGTGACCACCGAAGACACAGCCCGCACAATGAACACAATCCACTCCGGATCTCCGACTGACCCCTGCCCCCACCACGTCTTCAACAAGGCCGACTCCACCATTGCACCCCAACTCCGAGATGTCATCAACACCTCCTTCGACACCGCCACCTTCCCAATGAGCTGGAAGCATGCCGAGCTCAGCGCCCTACTGAAGAAACCAACAGCGGACCCCACTGACCTCAAAAACTTCCGCCCCATCTCGCTCCTTCCTTTCCCTGCCAAAGTCATCGAGAAGATCATCAACAGACAGCTTGCGGCCTTCCTCCAGACGAACGGATCCCTCGACCCCTCGCAGTCTGGCTTCAGAGCCAACCACAGCACCGAGACCACCCTCATCGCAGCCATCGAAGACATCCGAGCCCTGCTCGACAATGGGGAAACAGCGGCACTCATCCTCCTGGACCACTGGAGTGGATTGTCTCGTTCCTCGCCGGAAGAACACAGAGAGTCCGCCTCCCCCGTTTCGATCCGAGGCCACCAAAGTCATCTGCGGCGTTCCGCAAGGATCATCACTCAGCCCCACCCTCTTCAACGTCTACATGAGACCTCTTGCCGCCATCGCACGCCAACACAACCTAAACATCATCTCCTACGCTGATGACACCCAGCTGATCCTCTCCCTCACCAGAGACCCCAACACCGCCAGAGCCAGCCTACACGAAGGGATGAAAGACGTCGCCGAGTGGATGAAGAACAGCCGCCTGAAACTGAACTCAGACAAGACGGAAGTCCTCATCCTGGGACCATCGCCCTCTGCTTGGGATGACTCCTGGTGGCCCCCAGCCCTGGGCACCGCTCCCACGCCAACAGACCACGCACGCAAACTGGGCTTCATCCTAGACTCCTCCCTCGATGACCAGACAAATCAACGCCGTCTCCTCATCATGCTTTCACACCCTACGCATGCTTCGCAAGATCTTCAGATGGATCCCAACCGAAACCAGGAAGACGGTCACCCAGGCCCTCGTCACCAGCCGATTGGACTACCGAAACACCCTCTACGCCGGAACCACAGCCAAGCTACAGAAAAGACTCCAACGCATCCAGAACGCCTCCGCCCGACTCATCCTGGACATCCCCCGACGCAGCCACATCTCCGGCCACCTGAGGGACCTGCACTGGCTCCCCGTCAACAAGAGGATCATGTTCTGGGTCCTCACCCACGCACACAAGTCTCTACACGACCTGGGCCCCAAGTACCTCAACGACCGCCTGACCTTCTACACGCCCACCCGCCAGCTGCGGTCCACTAGCCTCGCCCTCGCAGCCGTACCACACATCCGAAGGGCAACCGCCGGAGGCAGATCCTTCTCCTACCTGGCGGCCAAGACATTGAACTCCCTCCCCATCCACCTTCGGCTGACCCAGGACCATTTCGCCTTCAGGAGACAACTCAAGACCTGGCTGTTCGAGCAGTAGCGGACCCCTTCCCCCAAGCGCCTTGAGACCCTTCCGGGTGAGTAGTGCGCTATACAAATCTCTGTGATTGATTGATTGATTAAGGAGAGGGGAGAGTATAAGAAGAGAGGCAGGATTATGAGGACAAAGGTGGGGGTATGAGGATAAAAGGGGTATAAGGAGAGAGGGGAAGTATGAGACAAGGGAAAATATGAGAGAGATGGAGTATAAGGAGACACTGCAGTATAAGGGGAGAAGGGAAATATGAAGAGAGTGGAGAGTATGAAGAGAGAAAGGGGAAAATGAGGAGAGAGGTGGGAGTATGAAGAGAGAAGTTGTAATATGGGGAAAGAGGCACAAGTATAAGGACAATAAAGGAGTATAAGGAAAGAGGGATGTGTATAAGGAGAGAGCGGAGAGTATCAGAAGAGAGGAGGGAGAATGTGGGGATCATTAGGAGAAAAGGGATTGATTGATTGAATGTAACATTATGAAATATGTATTCCCCTAACAATTTAAACTAAACCCACAACTACCCCACCCATCTTCCCAAACAAATCTCCCCATCCCCAATCAAAGTCTTAAAAGAAAGCTGTATCCAAAGTAAACTGAAGTAAGTCCCAAAATGAAATTGCTCATAAAAAATCAAAATGCTCCAACTCCCACATTCCTACCCTCTCCCCACAACAATTCCCACCCACCAAAAAAAGGATTCAAAAGGGGCATAATAGGCCACGATTAGAAGCCTAGGAGCTTCCTCATAGTCCTATCTATAGATTCCTGTCTTGCTATCATACGTGCCAGCATCTGCATGACGCAACTCTCAAATGCAACTCTCAAATGCGCGGAATTGATGGGGCAGCAGTGATGGAAGGGCAGTGGGTAGCTGCTATCGGACTATGCAGTGGGTGAACTGGAATCACTTGGGTCAAGCTGGGACCTTGGGCATCTGCAGTAAGCATGGGCGGAAAATCCGTTACGCTCGCGGATTTTGCAGAATTTCAGTAAATTTGCAATCCGCGAACGCTCGCGAATTTACCGAAAATCCGCAAATTCGCACGCAGCGGATTTTTTTTTCTTGGTGATACAATTTTGCGGCGTGCGGTGTAAGTTTGCAATTGCAAACATGTAGGTGCGGCGGGCAGCAACAATCTCGCCCTCGCGAAATTACAAAAATTGCAATTCTGCACAGGAAATCTACTAGCAAGCAGCATAGACCTTCTGAAAATGATGATTTTTATCAGAATATCTCCTCAGGTTGACATTTGCCTGCACTTTTTTGGATTTGAGGCCTTTTGATTTTCTTTGGATAACTTTTGGATTAGAAATCAACTTTCTCATATAAGCTTGGTGGGGCATTACAGTTGCTGTAATGCTGTTCTGCAGAAAAAAGAGTTTTGCAAAAGTGAAAGCAGGTTCAAAAGTTCAAACTCATCATTAGTAACCGTTCCCTGTAGTGCTTCCTGACAAGGGCCCCTCCAGAGTTCAGTTGCTAGTTGTAACAATTGTATGACCCTGCTCTGACCCTCACAGCAGGCTCATAGAATAGCTACAAGTAGGCCACAAAGGTCCTGGAGAATTGCACTGCAACAGAAAGCAAATTACAGATAAGGAAGCAGGTGCCAGACTGGAATTTTAAAACAGTGACACATTAATAAATCAACCCCAAATTAATTCATGTCAGTTGAAGCAGGCAGGTGTGCTTGCTTTTTCCCCCCATAATCTACAGTGATGATGAACCAGAGGGTGGCATTGATGTACCAGAGGGTGGCATGGATGAAACAGAGGGTGGCAGGGAGAAACAGAGGGTGCTGGGAACCTGTGATGATGAACCAGACGTAGAAACAACATAATTGTGACCGTTGCGAGCCGACATGTAAGTTCGCAATTGCGAACTAGTACAAAACCCTCGCGAACTGGCAGAAATCCTTGCGAACTGGCAGAAATCCTTGCGAACACAAAAAAATAAATCCGCAAATTCGCGAGAATTCGCGGATTTAGCGGATTGTGAGTTCGCAAATTCGCAAAATTCGCGAACGCCAGATTCACAAAATTCACCCATGCTTAATCTGCAGGTGCTGCCACTTTCACCTTCTTTACGACCACCAGCCACTGGTATTGTGCTGTGATGGCCCCCAGTTTCCTCAGCCACATCCTCACTATTATCTCCTGCCTGTTAGGACCAACAGGATTAGCTATATCAAGAAAGGACACATTGTAAACAATGCTCTTAGCAAAAACAATGTTGTAGTGGCACAGTAGAAGTACATTTGCTTGTATCCTCGGGCCAATACATTTTGATGTGATTAGAGTTTCAGATATTATGCACTATGGAGTACACAAGTATTCTTCTTTCGCTTGTTGTGCTAAATTAGTGGAGGCATGCTAGCTCAGTTGGTGCCCTAGTCTTACTCGTATTACTTGTCTACTGTCTGCAGGTGGGGCAGCTGTAGACAATTATCTCATAACTATAGCCATGCTCTGACCAAAATGCCTTTCAATTTTACCCTGACTACAAGGCAGAAGAATACCATGAATGACATACGTCACGTGAGGTACAATAAAATCAATCATGCAGACATCCTCCTGTCTGCCGCAAGTAGACAGTGGGAAAAGGAATGCCCTACAGTACAGGAAATAGATTTGGCAGCATGATTGTGTATTTTGAAATTTCTTCACATACTATCTCATCCACAAAAGTCAAGGCACTTACTCTCAGGCCTACTTTACTCCCTGACCTTACCCTCCATCACCACACTTTGAAAAGTTCTTTTTCCAGCAAAATAGATTTGCCTGGCAGTAACGAAAGTGATTATGAACTTACTATCGGGAGGGTAAGATCGAGGGATTAGGCTGGCTACATAGACATTTCATTGATCATTATCATCATGTTGGTTAGCGTTGGCTAGTAGTGAGCCACTGGTTGGCAAATGTTGAAAGGGAAACATTTGAACCAGAGTAATCCGTTATGAAGGTTGGGAATGTTGGGAAGGTTGGGACAGAACTTAGGAAAGGAATTATATACAAGGAAATGACTGAGTGGGCACTGGGAGGGAAGGGAAGCACACCTTCCTTTTACATTACCATGAACTTTGTAAATTGAATACTAACTGAAGAAGACACACATTGCACAGCTAACAATGGGTGTTGCAAAATGAAACCATCCAGCCATTATGTCACCATGGGTGTCACTGGTGAAATGCCATGGGTAGGGGGAGAGGATGGTGATTGAAAATGGGTGGGTAGGAAATGGAGCCATAATATATATTGCACTTGAAAACTACTGTGAGTCAAGAGAGTAGTCAGAAATACTACCTCAACCCTTTGAGTTAAAGCCCTCCGAAAACCATTTCAAGGAAGTAAAATCTGTGAGATGAAGGCCGCTCCAGAGGAGCTCTCTAGTCCCTTATTTCTTCTTAATTCCAAGCATTTATCCATTCATCATTTCATTGTTTACTAGTAATATTATTCTCCACCATTGGCTTTGCTACTCACTGTTTATGTTTTATATTCTCTCATTCAGTCTCCACCAGTGAAAACCATCCATTCAGATATCCCTCCATCCAAACATGGCTCTCAGATTCAACAAACCTTTCACCAAATACATTTACCCAACGAATAATCCTTTCACCCACCAAACCCACAGAGTATTTCTTTCTGTCACCCACCCAGTCAGGCATTCTTTCACTGATTCCTTGTCACCTACCCGTGCAGGCATCCTTTCACCTGTATACCCTTGAATCCATCTTTCATTCACACATGCATCTTTCTCCTTCCATTCTTCTTCCCTTTTTCGATCAACCCATTATAGTTGTAGTTATTTATGAAGCTTTGTCTGCTGAGTTGCAGATTGAAGAGGGCAATAAATACTCAACTCCCACTGTATCTGCTAGAGAGGAGTGTGCAGAGGTCAACATTATATCCTTGCAGTGACAATAATATTAATTGTCAATAAGCTTATGACTTACAACCACCCACCACTGCTGCTGGCTCTCCCCCTTTGACCGATGCCATGTCTACTTGGCTGGCACCATCACTGCTGGCCCGGGCACTGGTGATCGGTGCAGTTAGAAAAAGCATTGCACATTTTTTAGATGCCAGATACGCCTCCCCCAAATTATTTTTATAGCAAAATACAACCACACTACACCACTACAGTTTGGTTACAGTAACTTCTATCAAAATTATCAGGTTGGGAATTTTGTTGGTGGCAATTTTTGAAATGTTAGTTAGTCGTGCCTCGCACTTGCCCCCCATTGCTGCTGAAGGTTGTTAATTTCAATTTTAAGTGTATATTTAACTTTTATCTCATTCCTCATACTCGCACCTCGAAATGAAAACTCTTGCTTGTTTACACATTCTTTTACCTGCCTAGCGCTCTTCCTACTTTTCCCCTGGTTCCACGAGGAACTGCCATCTTGGAAAGTTGGTGGTCTAGTTCTTCCCTTACCCGGGGCTACTTCAATGCGCGCTGCACGGGCGCGCCTAATGCAAGCCTGTCTGTGCCCGTACGCATCCTCTAAGCGGCCAACGCCAGCCATGCTGCCCGGGAACCCTCAGGGATAGAATGGAGATATTCGGTGGACGCTCTGCAGGCCCTTGACTCCACTCAACACTGCCATGCAGGGAGCTAGAATGTGTCTGAGGCACCAAAACAGGCATGTTATTCATGTGGGTTTAAGCTGTCACTGGGTCATGTTTTCTCAGATAGGACTGGCAACCCACTTGAGCAGCAGTCTAAGGCTCCCTTAATTCGGGCTGCCTCTATCAATGTACGTTCTGTAAGGAAACACCATGCAGATGTCTTTGAGTGGTTAGAGGATCACTCACTGGACCTATTGTTTTTAACTGAAACCTGGCTAGATCCCTCTTCAGATCCGATTGTTACACTAGCAACACTGCTGGGCTACATAATCTCCTGAGTTGATCGTCCGATGGGGTGAGGGGGTGGAGTTGCAATTATATATAAAAATACGTGGGATCTCCTTAGGGAAGGGGTTACGTCTTGGGGCAGCTACGAAGCCTTAGATTTCAGCATTCTTCTCTCAGCTCACTTTACTCTAGGAGGATCACTGATCTACAGGCCTCCGGGCTCAGAAGGGTCTTTTCTCCAGGCCTAGGGCGATGCTGCTATTTCCAGGGTGGTCAGATTTACTCATTATGTTGTCTTGAGTGACCGGAAAATACCTCTGGACCAGACTGATAGCAGGGATGCACAAGACCTGCTGGATGTGTTTCAATTAGCTCAACTCAATCAGCATGTTAGCTTTCCTACGCATCAAGTTGGACTTGTACTTGATCCTATCTGCACTAATTTCCTGATTCAAGTAAAGGACCCTTGTCCGGTCACCTGGCCAGACCATTTTATAATCTACTTCTCCTGGGAAGTGTCAAGGGCGGAGCCTCGAGCACACTCTGGCTGTAAATCAGCCTTTAGCAAAATTGATTCTTTGGAGTTAAAAATAGTCTTGGCAGCCTCCAATCCTAAACTGGTAGGCGAGCTTGAGGATCATGTTGCGGGGTTTTCTTGCTGGGTCTCGACTGCAATTGCTACAGTGGCCCCTCCATGCTCAGCCAGGCTGGCTAGAGTGTCTCCGTCCAAACCCAGGTTCAATCCATCCCTTTAAGCTTTGAAGCACAACTGCAAAATCCTTGAGCGGGCCTGGTGGAGCAATGGCTATGGCCCAGCCGGAAAGGGAAAGCTTAGAGATAGGCAAAAGACATACTACACAGCGATCAAGGTGGCTAAAGGGCAATTCTACTCAGCCCGCATCGAATCCGCCAACAATAGATCTAAGGAAATGTATGTGATTGTTGGATGTATGACGTTACAATGCATGCTTTTACCACACATGCTATTACAATGCCAGTTTTACAACGCAAACCTTTACAACGCATAGTGCTTTGGGGTGCTGGATTGTGAATAGTTTAATTTACTATTCCTACCCCAGTCCCCGTGGACATTAGGGAAGGTGTTGGATAGTAAATTAAATCTATTCCCTATCCTGAAGCACCCCCCAGTGGAATGCGTTGTAATGGTTTTCGTTGTAAAACCTGCGTTGTAATAGCACTGCGTTGTAAAAGTTTTGTTGTAAAGGATGTGTCCCGTGATTGTTCATTGTTCAGCAAGTGTGTTGTCATCTTCACCTTCTTGGTGTAATATCCTCTCTAGCTTCTTTAGGGATAAGATCCTGGCTATTCAAGCAGCATTTACTTCTTGCAGTATCCATTTGGAGACACCTCTGGAGTCTCAACCGTTTGATATAGGCCACACACTGTCAGAATTCAGGCCAGTTGATCCTCTGGAATGTCTTAAAATCCTTATAGGTCTAAAGTCAGGCTCGCCTTTGGACCCTTGTCCCGCTAGGATTCTGGCAGCATTAGCTGAGGTCGCTAACTCAGAAGTGACCACCCTTATAAATGTATCCCTCCAGAAAGTGGTGGTTCCTCTGGCTTGGAAGGAGGCTAAGGTCCTGCCCTTCCTGAAAAGCAGTCATTGGATCCCCTTTGTCCGGGGAATTACCAGCCTATCTCCCTCCTCCGTGCATTTGCAAAGGTGTGTGAGAAGGTGGTAAACAATCAGCTCACCGACTTTGTGGAAAAGGAGGCGCTCTTTCATCCAGCTCCATCTGGGGTTTGGGCATCACACAGCACAGAAATGATGCTGGTTGAGGTGTTGGAGGCTATTTGGAACTGCCCGGACACAGCGGGAGGGCTGCACTGATCTTGCTCGACCTCTCAGCTGTGTTTGACACGGTCCCGCACTCACTCCTTTTGTCACGTCTGGCCAAGATTTGTCTGACAGGAACTGTGTGGGGCTGGGTTTGATCCCTTGTGGAAGGGCTGTCAGAGCAGATCTGGATTCCACCATCCTCCTCTGCCCCTCAGCCAGTAACAACAGATGTCCCGCAGGGATCCTCCCTTAGTTCCCTCCTATTTAATATCTATGTGACTGCTCTGATTTTTTTGGCAGAAGAGCTGGGGGCTAAGGTGTTGGCATATGCGGATGACACCCAGCTGCTTTTTACCTGAACAAAGGTGCGGGCTCCATACTACTGGTCAAACATTGCCTTTGATCTATCTGCAAATGGCTGGGGGAGAAATTCTGCTCTTTGGCACATTCTCCCTTAACTTTAGAGAGCAGCTCTGGCCTTCCGAATACCCACTACCATCTTCAACTGGGAACCCAGTAAAAAATATGAGGGTTTTAGTTTTATGAAGGCCTTTCCTTTTCAGTACACATCAAGAAGCTGGCCGGCGGTTGTTTCGGCCTGCTTAAATCTTTTAGAAGATTCTTTCCGATTCTGCCGCCTAAAGCGAGGGAAACGATCACCTCTTTGATCTTATCGTGGCTTGATTACACCAATGCCCTTTTTGCTGGTATCCCGCGCTACCTGTTGAAGAAGCTACAGGAGGTCTAAAATGCCACAGCCAGACTTTTATCAGGTTTGTCGTCCAGGGACAGTGTGTATCTTCAGCTGCGCTCTCTTCACTGGCTGCCCATGGCAGCCAGAGTGAAATGTAAACTTCTGAACTTGGCCCACCGTGAGCTCTTCGGGTGTGGCCTTTGGGCTAACTATGTTAGAGAGTTTAGAGAACTTAAGTTAGGTAATGGTAAAGAGATTCCCGTCCTTTTCTTTGTCCTGCTGTAACAAAAATAGTGGTTGATTGATAGGTGGTTTAGCTAATTAGTATTGGCTGGTAATTTTGTATCGGTTTGCATGTTGCATCCTCTGTCGCGTCACTTGCTGCTGAGTGCTGAATTTAGTCCTTAGTAGAATGTTTTGTAATTTGTTAGTGAGTGAGTAATATAGCAACTAAGTTATCAGCACATCATCAGCAGCCAACCATTAATTTGGTGTGTGCATATTTAGGCATGTGTCCATCTATGCATTTTTGAGGACTAAAATAAATGGAAATGCAGACTTAGTGAACAATTGGTCCATCAAAGGGGGCTGGTTTTTTGATGATTTCAAATGAGATTGAATAAATAGAAGCAACAAATATATTTTTAGCAATTCATTCCCAATGTCTGTGGAATAGGTGGGCTAGGCCAGGTGGTCAGGTGGTGTTTTAGTTAGGATTTTTGAATGAAAACACCTGTTATATACAAAAGTTGTTAAGCTGTATGTGTTTTGTGCAGTGCATTACACAACCCCTCCATCCCAGCTGCAGTTGATCTCCCAACAGCCCATTTAGCTCCAAAGGCCACCACCAGGATATGGCCCATTATGTGATTCAGGGTCTTGCGTGTCCCCCAATGACATGGGGAGAACCTTCTGAGCTGGAACTGTGGGATGCTGAAGCAACTCAGTTGTAGATCCTACCAGCTTTTTCTGCAATGGATGCTGCTTCGGTGATAGACTCCCAAGGACCCCACCTTCCAGGCAATGGCTTACCTCTTAAGATGGGTGTTGCCCTGAATGGATACAACAGAGGGAGAGAATGAGAAGTCAGCCCCTAGTTCACATACCAATATCAAAGAAATTTGTAAGCATTGTTTTGACATGTCCCTGAGAAACTGTATTGTGTTAAAAGTTCAAAGGATATCATTCATGTCATGTCCAAACACCCACACATTGACCACTTTCTTGCCATTAACAGAACAAAATTGGGAATAACTAACACTTAGGCATACGTGTTCCTTGTGCATTGCAACTTGTTGAACTTTGCTAAAGGCATCCTGAAGATCATGCATGGTCCTGAGTTTGTTTGCCCTAAGTTGGCAGGGTCAGACTGATTTGCACATGGCCAAGTCTGAACTGGGGTGGCGGAGTGAGCTAAAGAATAATGATGGATTAAACCCAGATCAGTTGACTCGGGTTTGTGCTTGCAATGTTCAACACTCCGTCCATCATTCCCTTTGGTTTAGCTTTGTTCGACCTAAGTTAGAAGGGTATGCCCAGACGTGGGTCCCTTGCTTACTATGCCACTGGATTCAAGCTAGCCTGGCTGATGACGGCTGATTAGCCGGAAACTGATCCCAGGATGCTTGTTTTCGGTCCAGGGAAGACATGGCTTGGCAGTTTGGGATTAAGCATGGGCGAATTTTGCGGATTTGCGAACTCGCAATCCGCAAAATCAGCGAATTCTCGCGAATTTGCGGATTTTTTTTTTGTGTGTGTTCGCGCGGGTTTCTGCCAGTTCGCGAGGGTTTTTGTACAATTTCGCAAACGCTAACTTACCTGACTTATGGCCAAGTCTGAACTGGGGAGGTGGAGTGAGCTAAAGAATGATGATGGATTAAACCCAGATCAGTTGACTGGGGTGAGTGCTTGCAATGTTCAACACTCCATCCATCATCCCTTTTGATTCTGCTTTGGAATAGGGTGCAAGCCAGACCCTTGGTAAAGTGTCTAGGAGTTCATCATTTATACATCATCCACCACAGTCATTACATTGCCAGAGCAGCTAAGATCTAACGTGTGGATATGTGTTTATCACAGATAACTCTATGATAGTTTGTCTGAAAGATACATGCACAGTTATTGACAGCATGGAGCAGCAAACATCTTCAAATGTCACCTGCTCCTCTGAAGAAAAATACATTTGGCCATAAAGGGGAAGGACCTCTTCAACCCGGATTTCCAGTTCCTCCATTGTGAAGGCAGGGACACTCATACCTCCCTGGCCTGGCATTGATGCTGTCAGAGGTGGTACACAGTAGCTATGGGAAGGTGTTTATGGCTTCAGTGTCAGTAGGCAATTGAGCATGACTTCAAAGCTGAACACTATTGTAAGTGGCAGATGCAGTATGCTTGTACACGTGCACAGTGATTGGCTGGTCGTGGTCACATTCCATACCATTCGGTTAGGGGAGAAACTGCAGCGGAAGAAAGCCCTGACTTGCGGTCTTCGACCTCCTACGTTAAGCGCCTCCATAAGTCAGTATCGCTATGTAGGGCATGTGTCATCCTAACGGTCATGTCATTCACTCAGATTTACATGTTTTTGTGCCATTTCTGGGCCCTCATTTTGCAAAATGTGTAGCTTGACCTTTGGTATAACTTGTGCACATACACCTACCAATTGTTCAATCATTAAACACAATTGTTTTCCATCAGTAGTAGAATACAGTGTCAAGTTGTGTAGTCGACTTCTGTCAGATGGCGTAAGCTATTCCTTTTTGAAAATAGTTGCACACACAAGTATTGAATTTAACTATTTAGTACTATTAACAGTTTGATTAATATGGTAACAAGTATCGTCTGATTTCTGTGCTACGTATGTGAGGTAGCTAAGTAATGTATGTTGAGATAAGTAGTATTGTCATGATTCCACTTTTGTTGTCCATGTAGATTACAGATACACTCCCCATCCAGCTGACACATTTGTTCATCATTTCACTCCTTCAAATTTACATGTGCTTCTGCCTCTCATCTAGTTACTCTAAGTGGAGGAGACATGGGCCTCTGCTTTTTTAAATGATACCCTGATCTGCAGACCATGCATAACAGACATATCCAGAAATACCATTTGGATTGCAACACTATTTTGGATATTACTGAGCACCAGAAGCCGGACATTTCACCTGGATTTGTGAATCTGTTTATCACACCACTTTTGAAGGTGTTAGCTGCATAACATTTCTTTGCCACAGGAACCTTTCAATTCACAATTGTCACATCTGGTGGGATGTCACAACTAAAGTTCAGTATGGTGCTCACAAAGGTCATTGCAGCTCTACATTCAGTTCCATTTTATGAGGATTTTGCAAAGTTGAAGGCAAATTCTTTTGGACTTGGTAACATCCCCAATGTAGTCGGTTTCATAGATAGCACACAAATTGGCTTTGTTCCACCACAAGACTGTAAGCAAGAACAGGAAACACTTTCATTCTATTAATGTGATAGTGGTTGCCCTGTGAATTTTTACATCACCAACATCTGTGCCTAGTTCCCAGAATCTGCACATGATGGCTTCATACTATAGAACAGCAAAATTCCAGAGTTAATGTCGCATTTCATACCGGAGAGGGCCTGGCTTATGGGTAGGTGTCATGTTGGTTACCTCTTCAATGTGACATGTCTTTATGGTGTTTCAAGTTCATGCCTGGTGATGGTCGTAAAAAAACTGCACCCGCTCCCATTGCTCTTTTTATTGCATCCATTTTAAATGGTATGTTTTAAACAGAACAGTTCAAGAAGCCTTGGAAGGTGGCCTCCATACTGACCCTTCTGAAGAAGCCAAGACTGGACTCTAAGGATCCCAACAACTTCGGCCCGATCTCCCGAAAGTTATGAATTGTCAACTCAGTGCTTTTTTGGGGGAAGTCCAAGCTTTGGATCATTCCCAATATGTTTTTAGAGAGGGACACAACTTTAAATATGCACTCATCAAGGCCACGGAAGGCCACGGAAGAGATCAGGGAAGCAGTGGATCAAGCAGTCAGGGCAGCTTTGATCCTACTGGATCTGTCCGCTGCATTTGATACAGTCCATCATGATATCTTGATGGTCCGTCTCAAGGACTGTGGGGTGCAGGGTAAAGCTTGGGATCTTCTCAAATCCTTTGTTTATCAGACAGAGGACAGTTTGTATCCTTAGGGAAAATGAATTCCAAACCTTTTGCACTGCCATGTGGTGTACCGCAGGGGTCATCAATGAGCCCAACACACTTCAATGTGTGTATGTCTCGTCATTGGCCCCCATTATCAGTGCATTCAGGTTTGGGATCATGTCCTATGCTGATAATACCCGGCCAAGAGCTGGGAATAGATTATCATTTTCAGGCCAGCATTAAATCGGTTGAGAGATGGATGGCAGATAATTGCCTAATAACTGAACTCTGGTAAAACCGAAGTGATGTTGTTTGGGAATGATCTTAACTTATGGACTCCTAACTGGTGGCCTGCTTCCCTGTGGTCACTCCCTGTACTCTCTAAAAAGTTGAGGAATTTAGGAATAATATTAGATGAGAAACTCTCCTTTGGGGCCCAAGTAGATGCAGTATCTTCAACAACAGCACATGTCACCCGGGAAGGTGTTTCAGATCATCATGGCAGGCTGTATCCTCTACAACCCTCAGACACAACATAACTCTTGTTGATAATGATGAGGGTGCTGCAGGCAATGATAACCCACCCGGTGAGGCCCACAAAATGACTAGTGAAGATGATGACAGTGTGAAAGATGAAGGTGACGATCTTAGACAGCACCTTATCCAGAACTACTTCTCACAATAGCAGGCATATGTGGTAAGGAGTATGGATACAGACATTGGAGCATTGATGTGCAGAAATAAATCAAAACGTTAAGTGGTTAGTGCCACTTGCATTTGTGGACGCTGTGGGCTTCTGGATTGTAACACGAATCCCTTTGGAGTTTGTTTGTTTGTTGGCCCTACCTGCCTGGACCTTTGGGATGAATTCCTGCAGCAGTGAGGCGGTGTTGCAGCGGGACTGCGAGTCCCAGTAGTCGCAGCATCACTCCATCGGCTGCACCTGTGGATTCTTCCCGCCCCCACCTCTCACCACTTAACCAGGCCCAGCCCACGTTACGCGGGACGCACACGGGCAGCGCCGGGCGAAGCCCGGGCCAAGGGTGGGCCCGTTTTAGCCCATTCGAGCCCCGGCAAGACCGGACCGGGCCACCCCTCTTGGCCTTCTGTTACCCCACCCGGAGGTCAATCATTCCGCTTCACAACACACCTGCCAGGGATTCCAATTAATAACAAGGGACATGACATTAAGGGAGACGAGGAGTAAAGTCATGGCATCGACATCCATGGTTGCAGGTACTTTGGACAGTTTTTTAATTAGAGCTAACTCTGTGGTGGGCAATGAATTAACTATTCTTGAAAGGCGGCTTTTGGATGGGATTGAAAGCACTAGAAGATCCTCTCTGGGTCTAATTGCGAATGCCAGATCCCCCAAAAAGGTTGATGCTTCTCATTCAGCTCTCCTGGACAGCGTCGACCAAATGATTGAGTCTGCCCTCCAAGAGCTAAGGACTAATTCATTCTCACATCGAGACTCACTCCAGACCATACCGGAGGTTGAACTTGCAGTTCAGATTCTAGATGAGGAGAGTGGCCTTAATTCATCACAATCCAGAGGACTGCGGGAAGGTGCTGTCCCGAAAAGGAAAAGGGGAAAGCAGCTTAAGTGATGAAATAGGGCCAAACTAGATCGGCCGCTTATACCCTGAGAATACCTCCCATGTAGTGGACTCTCCTATCCCTTTAAATGTAAATGTAAATTCTAGTCCAACCCAGCCGGCACAATCATGGGTGATAACGCTGCCGGTTTCTTTCTTCTTTGGTGAGGGGTCCTCTGGTGGGGGAGATCAGTATTCCCATGCTCTCATTGATTCCCTGAAGAATTTATTGGACCCCCCTGATGGCCAGACTTGACCGGATTGATTCTAGGCTACAAGCAATAGAAACGGTGACTGGGGGTATTGAGGATCATTTGAGAACTAGGGGCAGTACCCAAAGAGTGCCTGATAACTGCTAAGAAAACCATCCCTCCTACTTTAGTTAGCACAACTTTACCCAACCCACCAATTTCCAATCCTGTTCCCACCCCTAGGCAACCACCCCCTTGCCTTTAGCACAGAAGCCTAATCTCGCAGCCACAAAGAACCCAATTAGGCCAGCAAAGATCCCCATTGAGACTGGTGACCGCCTTGCCCAGGATCCAAATAGCTTATGCCAGAAAAAAGTTGTCAATTTACCCCCAGACGCGGCATCTCATGTGGTAATCTTAAGCAGTGTGCCTGAGCTCACCAACTCCGCTCCAGAAACGTTTGATTCCTTAAAAAACAAAGTGATCAGTTGGTTGAACATCCATAGGCCTCTTCCCCCCAACATGAGAAGTGAGCTGTTGATGGTCATGAGGGTAGCTTGGGTGGGCAACACTTCGAAGAAAATCAAGGGTGACTGCATCCTGGTGAACTTTAGAGATCCGCTGACAGTTTCTCATATTTGCAATTGGCTGGGTGACTCAGGAAATACAATCATTCAACCATTGCCATTGTCCTTCTTTTACCCACCACCAAAGATCCAACGGTATCCAGAGATGATGAAGGATGGACAAGAGTGGGACCAAGCTCCCAAGGCAGAAGGTATAGGCCCAATCGATATGATGCACCTACCCCAGGAGATGCCTCTTCCAGGAAACATGGGCAAGGGAGGAGCAATTTCGCTCGGGATTTGTTTCGTTCTCAGTCCCTGCAAGGTGGGGGGAAAAGGTAGACCATCTGGGGCTCTAACAATTTGTGTTGCAAGTTGCAACCCATCTGGGCTGCTCTGCCAGAATCATGGACACAGCATCTGAGGATGTACAGTGTGTGATTCTGGAGTGGCAGAATGGCTCTAGACTCGCACTGGTCTGTGAATCCTACGTCTGAGTCTAATGCTATTGAATAGTTATCCTCCTTCTTAATTAACATTCCAGAGGGAGTTTTGTTTCTGGTGGGAGGAGATTTTAACTCCCACTTCGAACCACTAGAGGGTCTACTGGATGGTGTAAACCAGGAGGAGGATGATCTCTGGAAAATCCCACAGTTGGCAGGCCCCTCGGCGAGGTCATGGGCTCCATTGGCCATTCAAATTACGTCTTTGACGCTGGCCCATTCTATCAGGGCATGCAATGGCCGTACTAAGTCTGATAACCTGCCTATGACCACTTTTAACAAGCCAGGGAGGGAGGCACGTCTGGATTACATCTTTGTTCAGTGTAGGGCTAGGAAAAGCGTTCTAGACCTTAAGGTTGTACCCAGGGGAGAGAGTGATCACAATCCCCTGATTTTGGACTTTTCTATGCCTGGTATCAACAAGGGCAGCCCAGCTCCACAGTCTGATACATCTAAGGGGGCTATTCTGTCTAGTAATAGATGTAGGGTAAGATGGGATAAGCTGGTCAACAACCCAGATGGAGTAGGCAAACTATATGCCAGGGTCATCCCAGTACTAGTTGACGTAGTTGCTCTTATCGACCAGCATCCCACGCATGATTTTAATGAAAGGCTGGGAGCACTGAAAAAGGTACTATTTGATTGTCTCTCAGATATTCTAAATCCCCCAGGTCCTAGTGGAAGAAGGGCATGAAGGAAGCCTACCTGGTATAACAGGGCATGCTGATTGGCAAAAAGCGAACTCCTTGGTGCTTTGAAACACAATACCAACAGTGAACTAATACAGATTAGGAGGCAAGCATACCGGCAGCTAATCCGCCATCCTAAGATCGAGTGGGGGAATGAAAACTGGGCAAAGTTAACATCAGCCTTAGCGGTTAAAGACCCACAGAAGTTCTGGCAGATTGTGAGCACTGGTTCGGTTGAACCAGAGTTGGCAGTACAGCCGAACATTGCAGCAGAGGTATGGGAAGAACATTTTAGCACCCTGTATAAGGTGGATAATTCCCGCATGGAGCATCACTAGGGCGACATAGTGAGCTCGCCTGCGGACGGTTCATCTGAGATTAGGTTAACTTTAGGAGAGGTCCGGGATGCTATATCCAAGCTACCAGTGGGTAAAGCACCAGGGTTAGATAAGGTACCGGGAGATCTTTATAAACACGAACCTGGGATCTGGGCTCCCTACTTGTTAACGATTTATAATGCAATCCTTGGAGGTATGGCGGTCCCAAGTACTAGGCTGGGAGCAGAGTCAGTCCCTATTTTCACGAGGGGTCCCCTCTGCTCCCATCCAACTACAGGCCAATCAGACTAATAGAGGTATCTCAGAAGCTTTTTGCAAGGCTTATTTTGGACCACCTCTTGGACTGGATGGAGGACTCTGAATTCTTAAGCCAGTATCAAGCGGGTTTTAGAAAGAACGTATCCACCATTGACCCGATTTTCAGATTATCTATGCTCTACTGGAAAACGGTCATCGTGGAGGGCGGTTCATTATATACCGTTTTCATGGACCGCCGTGTGGCCTTCGATCTGGTCCCACGCAGGAAACTTTGGAGCGTTCTAGGGGACTTAGGTATCCCAGTCTGAATATCATAATACGACTCCATACTCAGAATTTCGCAAGGGTCAGGTGTGGGAGAGAAGGCAATTTGTCATCTAGCTTCTCCGTTGACAGGGGGATATGGCAGAGTTGCGTTTTGGCGCCAACCCTGTTTTGCCTCTATGTCAACGGAGTAATCCCCCATCTGAACGCTGTCCCCAACAGAGATGCCCCAAGGCTGGCTGGTTCGGGAGTCTCTGCGATCATGTTCGCAGATGATACCATGCTACTCGCTAAGACTCCAATGGGTATACAGCGTGTCTTGGATGGCTTTGTCACCTTCTGTTACGATAGGGGGCTTGAAATAAATACATCCAAAACGAAGTTCATGATCTTTAACCCCCCGAAAACAACACGCCCAAACCCTGCTATAGGTGGTGTACGGCTGGAAAGGGTGCAGACGTTCGAGTATTTGGGTCTGACCCTTAATGAAAATATGGCCTGGGCTCAACCTCAGATCAAATCCCAATTAAAGCTTTCTCAAAAGGTGTGGGGGATTCTTGAACTATTGAATAAATCCACGATAAAACCTATCGGTCCACCTCTTTAAATCTACAAAATGCAGGCACGCGAGGCGGTAATCCATGGAGGTAAATTGTGGGGCCACAATTGTGCCCCTGCAATTACTGCCACGGAAAACAAGTTTATCAGGCAGTTGGTATACATGCCTGCCAGTACACCCTTGCTTCCCCTCAGGCTCGATCTGGGACTGAGATCACTAAAAGAGGAATTGGGCCTTAAGGCCCTGACATTCTGGAGGCGACTGTGGGTCACCCCGGAACTCTCAAGTTACAGGCAAGAACTTTTGGACCTGTTAAATCTCCCTAATGTATGGAAACTTCCCTGGTTAAACTATATTAGACAGGAATTTGAGAGGCTAGGTTGTCCTTTATTGTGGAACAACCCGGAACAAGCTTGCAGAAGTATAACCCGTAAAAACCTGGTTAATATGTATTATGATCAGAATCTGTCTGCTTGTTTATCGAATTCCCAAATGGGGACACTGTCGAGCACATTTGTAGTACAAAAGATTACTATAAAATGGAGTCTGTGCTTGATGATATTAGCCCTACCTGCCTCAGGAAGTTGTATCTTCAATGGAGACATGGCTCCCTGCCAATCAGAGCCCTCAGTAGCCGTTGGTGCCCATCTTCTCCCAGAAATTGTCCAGCATGCACCGCAGAGCTAGAAAATGAAATCCATGTTTTGTTCTTCTGTCCTTCCTATCAGCCATCTAGAAAGAAGTGGATTCTTATGATTTGCAAAAACTTGGGGATTAGGCAGTGTCTTCACTCCTATCGAATATTAAAAACTGATTTATCTCCAGTAATTGTTTTTGCTGTAACCGAATTATTAGCTGCCATGTGGCATATCAGAAGACAGTATGTGGTAAAATGAGATTTAGTGTATTTTTTGTATAGCTCCAGGTTGCTTGTAGGCTTTTAATGACGAGCGGAACCTTTATCTAACCTTCATTGTAATCGTTGTAAATGTTTTTATGATGAATTAGTTTTATGACAAGATGTACCTTGGTTTTATCTTAAAATTGTAATGATTTTTGTTGAAATTTTAACTGTGACTTCTTTTATGACATTTTGTGTCGAAATAAAGATGACAAAAGAAAAAGAAAAGGTTAGTGTTTTTGACAATATGTGTCCTGCGACAGATGATATAGGTTTACACAACAAATAGATGTCTGGGCCCTGATTTATAAGGTGACATCAGTATTCAGTTGTGTTGGTTGTACATGTAAATGTGTATGATATGAGACATCATAAGAGTTAGTGTTTTGGTAAAACCAAGGTATTCCGAAAGTCTCATGTGTGCCTCCATAGTAGCTAGGGCCTGGATTTTATAGCTGTTGTGTTTTGTTATGTTGTTTGGGGTGATTGTGTCATGCCTCTAAAATAACTTTAGCTCCTTAAACCTGATGTTGGCCATACTGGATTGAGTTTAACGCGTGGAAAGAAGGTGTGATAGATGAGTTGACTTCTACTATGTATTGTTTTGCTACATCAACAAACTTTTTTAAAACACTGCACGCCTGAGTAAAGCTTAATTTTTGTTGAAACTTCTGACACCGTCTCCCAGTGTGATTTCAATGTTGGACTGAAGTTTGTACGAGGCCAGACAACTTTATGTACATAATGAATTTAGATCCCGAATTGGAGATGTAAACACCATACCACACCCACATGCTTCATCATGAAAGAAAGGACTTGAAACATGATGAGATGACTGATATTTATTTTATGGTAACAATGGATTAGGTTTCATATACATTACAAGACAGTACATTGGGTTGTATATGAGAGGGCAAATAAATGTGCTAAAGACTACTATTGTGGTATAGACATCATGGTCAAGGTAGACCATTGGTTGGCCCTGAGGTCTTGGACATCTTTCCTCCTATGTTCTTGGGTGGACGATCCCCTTCCTGACTTGGGTGGTATCTGGAGAAGCTGAATTGTGGGTGTCTGCATTACTGACCTCCTCTGACGAGACATCATATCCTCTGATTACTGCTGATCTTGAGGGCTGCGGTGTGCTTGATGTAGTTTGGAAAGCCCGGCAGAGGTTGTTATTGATGTCACACAAGACACTGACCAGAAAGGCAACCTCTGGCCCAACCCAGATAACTCATGTTGAATGTGCTCCAGCCTCTGGTCACTAGACTGATGCTGCTTCATCATTTCCCTCAGCACAGTTACTACCTGGCCCAATGCAACTAGGCATTCCTGCTAACATCCCATTGCTTGTGCAAAGGCAGCCTGGACATTTGGATCCTAAGTAGCCTCAGCTGGGCGAACCACATTTCTCCTTCCCCCACATCTGACCCCACTGGCCATTGCCCCAGCACCAGAAAGCCTACTTCCACTCAGACAAGACTCCTCAGTGTATCTGGTAATGTTAGGCACCTGAGGAGAAAAGTATGGGCCCAACTGTGCTCAGGAACTGTTTATGAGTCTTGATGTACTGTGTGTGGTGGTCGGAGGTGTGGGCCTAAAGACACCAACTGAGACCATCTGATCAGCAGGCTGGATGTCAGTCTCCTCAGTGGCCTCAAATGGGTTTGTCACAATTCTCAACTCACCAGGTCTGGCTCTACTGGCCAGTGCCCTTGCACAGGACTGCCTACTGCCACTCGGTAAAGCCTAATCAGTTTCTGTGGTGGTGTTAGCCACCTGAGGAGATAGGCTGGGCCCACTTGTGCTAGGAGCCCTGGTTGTGGATGCTGATGTACCAGCTGTGGTTGTTGAATGTGTGGGCCCAAAGAGACCATCTGAGTATGTCTGGCTAAGCTGGCCAGAATTGCCCGGAGTGATATCAAAGTCCATGTCTCCAAACTCATGATCATCACTAAGGGCATCGTGGGAATCTCCCGGGTCTGTTGTTTGAGTCTGCTCTCTGGTCTGGCTCTGTCATGCAGCAGGAAAGGGATCATCTGTAAAAAGATGACACAACTGTTAAATATGACACTATTGATACTACTCATTTGTGAAGCAGGACTTATACCATGTTTCAGCTTGGATGTGGAATTTTGAAGAGATAACTGCCATAGCACAGAACTCTAGTGAGGTTTGACACAACCCAATTTGCCATCTGAAAGGCAGGCCACTTCCGCTAATGATGAGACACACTTAATAAAGTTTACTCATGTGAACCTTGTCTCGTTGGTTCTTACAGACCTGCAATTGTTTAAGAACAAGTACATATTAATTTACACGTGATGTTTTCTGCATGTATTATGCTGTCGTTGATTTCACACAAAGCATGTGTCCTGATCTGTGTCTAGTTTTTGGAGGGGATTGTTGTTAGGAGGTAATAGTGGCATCTTAATATCTTACACCATTGTATTGATTTGCTATGTGCTGATCATTGTTGAGGCACATTTTTGGACTTAATTCCTTTCATGTAAATATCATGAGGTAACAAAATGTGAGAGGGAGCTTGTTCATATGGGCAACAGGTGTGACTATGAGGTGTTTTTGTTTGTACTTGATTGCTTATTGAGTGGGTAGTCAGTGATGTAGTGAAGAGGTTGTTGGTACTGGATCAATGTGGAACTTTTTGTTTAGTTTGACACAATGGTCATATGTATCAAGATTGTTGTCCAGTGCCTCCAGTACACTCAAAGGTCAGACATTTATATGTTGACATTCATCTCTGTACATCAGCTCAAGAATAGACCTGGATGAAGGAGTATACAATTTTGCATACTGATGTTTGCATTTGCAACTTATGACCAGTAGTAACCAAATCTGACCGTGCATTCTGACAATGAGTGGATTTGATATGTTAAATCATAATGTGGTGGATGACATATATGGTGTACTGCACTACATGTTGGCTAATGAATATAGAACATCATACACGTTGCAGAGTATGGAGTTGTGATCGTAAACAATTGCCTTGATAAATGTAAATATGTTATAAACATGTCCTAGGGTAATTTAAAAGTGTTTTGTAATGGGGTGCAAAATGACTGCCTCTCCACGTGATATTCAGGAACATGTAGAATGCTATAGCTATTGTAATCCTGACACACATAACAAGGCTGGTATCTCTAACACAACCACAACTCCCAGGGGGCTATGTTACTCCCATTTACAATAAAGGATGTTTCAGGGACACTTCTGAGTAACATAATGATGTGTGGAACAACTGGAAGTCTGCATGTCTGGATTTAAAGGTGGACTTTCTGTGGTCCCGTGCATCAATATGCCGGAGAAGTGTCCCTGCGACAACCCTATTTTAAGTGGGAGTAACATGACTTCCTGGGAGTTGTATTATATTGCATTTTGCACCATGTTACACTTACTGTAGATTTAGGTGTGACTATTGTTGTTGATATCCTTTTGACTGACCATGCATCTGATAAATGGTACCTTTTAAAGTAACTTGTGTACAAATTGTTGAAATGGGTCTGCCCTTTCAGGCTGCTTTGGCATATGTGGCTTGACATGCATTGGTGGGCATGGTGAGTCATTTGCACGTAATTTTGTGGCCAAAAAGTTGAGACATTAGTATTGTGGTCACTTAATAGGGTTGATTCCCCCAGGTATTCCAGTCATGCCCTCAGTGTGTAGGATTTCAAAGACCATCTCATCCCAGGGCTGGAGTTGTTGTGATGCCCTGGGTTGACCGCCACTAGTCTTCTGGGCCTCTTTTTGGTAGTTTGTGTATTTGTTCTTGTTGATTGACTTGAGCTCATTCCACCACCTCTTAATATCTCCCTGTGTGTGGAGGGTGTTCAAAAAATCATTCATCAATTTCAAAAAGCTGTTTTCCATTTTAGGAACTTACAGATGCACGTGCACGCTTAGTAAAAAAGTAATGTATGTGTATGCAATTACATATCAACTGTGATACCTAGATTTTACTCACATATAACTTTGAAGAATAGCATATATAAAGTACAACAAGTATTTTGATACTGACAGAAGGAGATAACCAATGAGTCAGGGATAAAGTGACAACTGCTATGTATCTAACATCAATGAAGGTACTTTCACAGTCAGGCAGGCAGTATTCAGGCACTCATGCATTCACCCAGCCACTACTCAAGCAGTCATCAAATCAGTAATTCACTATCCATGGAGGTATTCAATTATCTGACACTACACATGTACAATCAGGCAGGTAGAAATTATGTAGTCATTGAACTATGCAAGCAATGCCCATACATTCATCTAATCACCTAGGTACTAACTATTGACTTAATGAATTAACAGGGCTGTAACTATGCAATTAATATGACATTTGCATAGAACCTATGCAGCCATCTAAACACCCACTTACAACCCATGTAGTCACTGAAATACTGAGGCACACATGTGCACTAATGAAACACTCAGGCACTACTCATGCACTCATCTATTTACATAGAGAGTTCCATTGCAGTAAACCTATCAACCATCCAGTATATATGCAGTCATTTAATTACTGAGACAGACAGACAATCGGTGAAGCCTTAAGGAGACATTATTTTAAAAAGTTTCATATAGCGCTTGGGCTAGCATGACCCGTAGATATCAGAGCGCTTTACATACATACAGTAAAAAACAGAAAGACAATTATATTACATAGTAGGCCGGCAGTAATTAAGCAAACCACAGAGAAAAAATACAGCATGGGAAATATATATGCAGTGCAGTGGAGGGGCAAAAAGAACAATAAAAAACGAAAGGAGGGAATGACATAGTCCAGTCACCCACTGACCTTGCATGTCCAGAGAGAGAGGAGACAACTGATGTGGTTTCAGGTTTGTCCCGCTGAAAGCTCCAGAGCTCCAGACTTCCCGGATTTGAGTCACCGATTTCAATTCTCAATTATGAGAAAAAACAAACAATAAGAAAGATAAAGAGGAAAAAATAAAAAGATGAAGACAAAGAGAATAAATAGACAAGGAGGAAAGGTAGGAGATGTGGGAATGCAATCCTATCAGGTCCAAAGGCATGACCTATAACTCTAATAAGGGAGAGAGGGGAGGTGTTGCAGGGGTGTGCAGTGTCAGGCTCGCCCTATAAAATGACTGAGCAATGCTTCAGGGGGATCATTTGAAGTGTGCAGGAGGCCTCTCAAATTCTGGGGGATATACAGCGTCAGCAAAAAGGAGGAAGAGCTTGAAGCTTCAGAGGTTGGAGGGGGCATGTTCCATTTTACAGAGAGGAGTGACAAGCGGTTGCCATAATTTAGTGACATGAGAATTGCGGAATTGCAAGCATGCAGTGAGCAATTCCATGGTCATAGTGTGCCATAGAGGTGCAAACCAAACTCTGCTTGGGGGGGCTCTGCTTTCTTCCAATATAAAGCAATACGTTGTTTAGCAGTGCGTACTTGTGGAAGGAAATATGCCAGTCTTTGCGTGTGAGTGCGCGCAGGTTGTCAGGTTCAATGCCTAGGATTACGGTAGCTGGAGTCTCAGGTAGGGGGAAGCCAAGAACCGTTTTTATAGGACTGAGGATCTCCTTCCAGTATGAGGTCAAGAGTGGGCAGGACCACCAGATATGGAGAAAGTCACCGGGAGAGCTTGAGCATCTCCAGCAAAGAGGAGAAGTTGTGGGAAACATATTGTGCAATCTAACAGGGGTGTAATACCATTAAGTCGCAACCTTAGAAGCTGTTTACCCTGGGGAATGCAACAATAGACTATCGGGTTGTCTAACCACAGGCGATCCGTCTGGGCGGGGCGATTTCAGAGATTTCCGATTGCCATTGACGCTGATAGAGGTGGAGAGTGGTGAGCAGGAAATGCAGTAGAACATGGTAAGTGTGGGATATTAGCCCTTCAGAGTCATCAAAGGAGCACACTAAATGCTAAAAAGGGGTAAGTGTTCGGGTGGCCATAAAATATCTCAATGTTAGCCTATGGAGCCATTTGCTACAAACGCACAAATTGAATTGGTAGTTTTTCCCTCACCAGGGCTTGTAAAACATGGTTTATAATGTCCTTGATATATTTACAAGGATACCCTACCCCTGGGTCACCTAGGGGAGACCTTATGGGTGACTTATATGTAAACGTAAGGTAGTTTGATACTTAAAGTCAAATGTATATATATTTACGTTAAAGGCATCCTCAAAGGCAGTGCTGCCCCTAAAATGACAGCAGGTACCACGTTATTACACACTTTATTGCATTAAGTCTACTGGGACTTTAAAGTTATATGCCATATGTAAGTAACAATTATAATTACACCTCATTTGCATATCCTTATATTCAGAGCACTGGCCCTTGGCCTCTAACCCAGAGCCGAGGGCGCAGTTAGAGTCAGTTACCACCAGTAGTAACCAAACAAAGGTGGTGATCATGGTAAAAGGATGCCTTTCTCAAAAGTGATATAACAATACTTTGTTTATTTCATTAATATTCTTACGTCTTGTCTTGGAATCAGAGCATCATCAAATGATTTTGTCTCACTTGACTTTCTCACAAATAATTTGACAGAAGATTAACCCTCTTGGCACCATTTTTCATCATTTAAATATAATTCATTATAATAATATTCATATAAAGCTGTGTTTTCTTTTCTCAAACCGACCAACTTTATTGAATATTATGGGAAACAAACGGCAACAAAGAGAGAGTAAGGAATGCATGGAACCTCCAGCTCCCTTAAAATGGTCAATATACAATGTTCCCTACCATTTGAAACAAAACTACATTATCTGCAGGAGTCATTCATCTTGCATTTACGAATTAGCTAGGCCTATTCCAGGCCCCAGCTCACTTCACTTGCACAACTCACTCCACTGGCAAGCATGTCACTGTACATGACTTCTCGCGTAATATAGCATTCACTGTGTACAATGGCCTGCCCGTGTGTTTGGGTGTAACGTGGATCCTGTCACTTGTTTTACATGACCTCAGACGAACATTAAACCATAAGCACAACCTCACCCTTCATAATGGGTGCCTACATTCCCACCAGCACACCCATTCCCATTGTTAGTATCTAAATCTGTATATGAGAACTGTTTTGTTTTATTTTATGTTGTGTTTTATAGTTTCAAATTAACTTACTGCACAGTGGTAACAGTAAGTACGGTATTGTCACTGTATCACAGCACACCGTAGCATTTGTGCTCACTTTTCTATCTTGCACTGTGATTAGGTCTTGACGAAAGCCTCAGTACTATTTTGAGGATGAAACGTGTAGACCATCTAATTGTGATAAGGAAGACCACTTTTGTCTTCATACATATCCCGACTTTATTTTCAAACATGCCCCAAAGATTCAGGAATAAAAATCAATGATTGGATACTCTGGAGGTAATTTTAATTTGCACTAGTCCCTCTCACATACTCACCAACATGAAACCTGCTAAGCTGTAGTTCAGGAATCTCAGCACAGCTGGGTTGCACTCAGCAGCCCAGCTGGGAACCCTATGATGAAGCATACCACCAACGACGTTGGTGGGTGAGGGTTCTTTTAAAAAACTAAGGGGGATATTATCAAAAAGAGGCAATATTTATTGCTAACCTGATTTAGCACAAGTTTTTTTATTGCCGCACTTCGCCTGAATCTATCGCAGTGTTAGCGACGTATTATCAATACATCGCTATCCGGTGATATTTTCCATCCCAGACGAAAAGAGGAGGCAATAGATTTAGCGCGACGTAGCTAAAGCAACGCACACTAGCGTGAAAAAAAGACGTTGGCCGAATCAGCGATAAATATCGTCTGCCAATAGGCCCCAGGCTCTCATTTAGCACGTTAGCAACCAGAAAAATGCTTGCTAAGCTGGAAAAAATTGTTAGCACTATGCAGAACCCTGTAGATGAGGGTAAGCAGCCTAGGACAAGTGCAGAGGCCAGAAACAACACCCAGGAAGGCCAGGCAAAGAGGAAGAGGAACCCCAAGTTCAGTCCAATGGAGAACCAGGTCCTGGTTGAAGAGGTGACGCAACACCAACAGGAACTCTTTGTGAGTTCCACCGTCACCTTGGCAAGGAAAAAGGAGATATGGCAGGACATCATGTCCAAAGCAACGCTGTGGGGGAGAGGAGGAGGACAGTGGATAAGTGCAAAAAGCGGTGGCACAATACCAAGAGCAAGACAAAGAAGAAACTGGGAGCCAACCTAAGGGCCGCGAGAGAGACTAGAGGCGGCTTACCAGCTCCACAGTAGGAGCTGGAAGATCTGGAGGAGCAGGTGTCCCGCGTCATCAGCGAGGAGACCGTTGTTGGAGTCACAGGCCAGAATAGTGCTGATTTGGAATGCCCACAACAACAACAGGGTGAGCTTCAACCAGGGACAGGGGAAGGGGGTGGATGGGCATAGTGGCACCCATGTACTATGAAAGTAATTGCATTGCATACCCTCATGTACTGTCCAACAAGAACTGGATTCCCCTGTGCATGCTGGCATAGGGACATATAATTCAGAAAAAGGGGTGATGATGGACAGAGTATCTGAATTAAACAGAACACTCAAACCCAGTCAACAGTTCAGGACTTGATCCATCACCGTTTTTTAGCTCACTGCACCATCCCAGCTCAGAACCTGGCTACATGCAAATTAGTCTAACCCTGGCCCAGTGCATCATGGGAACAGGGCAGACCAAACTACCAAGCCAATTCTTATACTGGGAAGGAAACAAGCTTCCGGGGACCGGTTTCTGGCATTACAGCCGTCTTCGGCCCGGCTTGCTTGAATCCTGATGGTGCAATGAGCAAGGGACAACATTCACAAATAGCAACTCACACAACACACAGGGCCAAAGTAACCAGAATTACACCAGTGTAATCAATGCATTAGCGGCAGGAAACAGTTCACAAAGCACTGATGAGTGGCATGCGAATATGATTAATTGAATGTAATAGTAGGCGAGGTGCACACCAGAAGCACATTTGCCATTTGCATTCAATAGTGCATATCACCAAGCACCGTTGTGTCTCTGAAGCAGCATTACTCTCCTGAAAAAGCAACTACAGTGTTGACGACACATATCATATGATGGCCCATTGAGGCAGCCAGACTGAACATTAAATGTGCACCGAAAAGCTCGGCAAACATAGTCCAATCACAATGCCACAGCACCCCACATGTGCATCTGCAAAACACACAGTGGCACAACAACGTGACATGTGGAAAAGTAACCAAATGACCCCCTTGACACATCCCCATGCACATGCAAATTGACTGCACAAATACACATGTCACTTGGATGCCACATTGTTGATGTGCAGGAAAGTCCATGCCCCTCCGCGCAATCAGGCATGCCTCCACCAACATCAGCACACCTGCAGCATTGCCCACATGTGTCTGAGTATTGTAAAAGCTTGTACAAGCATTGCCACTCTGAAACATACGCACTTACCTGCAGACTACTCAAACACATGTGCCCAATGTAACCTGTGTGCTAAAGTCCGAGCCGGCATGCCTAATTGTGCACACGAACATCAACATACACAGTGCATCCACAATGTGCTGTCAGAGTTGCATGTGTCTGTGTGCACACAAATCCTATGTATGTGGCCACATTGCCCAGATTGTTGATAAAATCATCACTGCCTTTCATTAGAAAAATGCACGTAAAGTGTTGGCAAGAGGCGTGATGAAATCCCCCCTAGATTAGCATCCAAAATCGAGTGTCTGGTGTGACCCTAGGCTCATTTGGGGGCATATCAACAACACATTGCAGACAGTGATGTACAAAGGCCTGTCTGACCTTAGTATATTGCTTAAACTCATTTCATTGACCTCCTACTTCCATTGACTTGCAACATCCACAAACACTCACCTGGGAGCCATGCATGGACTTGCATTAAATTGACTTTTCATTGACAATGGCACAGCAAACTCTGCCTATTCCCTTGGCTCTGACACTCACAATGGTTTATGTCTGCCACTCCAACATACATCAACTCGTGTGTTCCATGGGCCACCACTGGTGCAGTCTCCCCCTTGTATTGTAAATGAGTTGCCGTTATACTCACAGATGCGTGTTTACATGACCCAGGAAGTTTTTAACAGAGGCAATAAGTAAGGGGCAGTGAATCCACAAGAAGGTCCACCAAGGGAAATAGAAACAATCTACATGTATAATCTGACACGGATAGGCATTGAGATGACTGTGTATGAGCCAAATATATTTCTCAAGTTAGCAAGCTGCACATCCGTAAAGCACACCACTCAGCTGTGAGTGTCTCAAGGTGCTGGGGGATGCTGCTACTGCATGAAAAGCCACGTCTGCAGAGTCACCTGAAGGTTCACATTTCCTTGGTGTGCTGCAGGAGGGTGGGGAGAGTGCTCCAGGTCTGGGTGGTGAGGAGGGAGAATTTCCAGCCCTGGAGGATGCTCACTGGATGTGGGGAAGTGTTACAAGGGTGAGCTTGGTGTAGCAGAGATTGCATGTATGTGGGGTAGAAGCTGAGTAGTTGTTTGAGCCATGCTAGGTATGTGTTGTGGAGTGCCTTGTGTGCGTGTTTGAGGAGCCTGATTGTGATCCTCTTGTTGACAGTGAGCCAGTTCTTGCCTCACAGGTGGGGTGTGATGTGGCTGCTGTGGGGAATGTTGTTGTTCATGCATGCACAGAACTTTCGAATGTGTAGAACTTAGTTCAGGAGTTTGGTTGAGGGGACTGCAGACAGGAACTTATCTATTGCCAACCTGCTGCTGCTGCCAGACCTGGGAAACCTTTATCCTTGTTACAGTGGGGGATCCACCTGCATATCCTGTGGAGCATGTGGAGGTTGTTGAAGCTGGAAGAGCAGATGGTCTTTTACATGCATTGTCACTGAGATAGTAGATTAGATGAAGAAGCACAGGTAATGCGCGTGAATGGGTGTTGTTGGATCTGTTACCAGTGCAGTGGTTCATCAGGAGTTGTCATTAGCTGAAAATGTGGAGTTCAGGAAGATGACTCCCGTCATGTCAAAGTTCTGCTCCAGTTTCCAGGACTACATCCACTCAGTGACGCTTCCCATTCCTACATGGATGTTTGCTGAGCAGTGAGGGTATCCTTGGTGAGGTTGTGGATCAGCTGGCTGTCGTTGTTGTAGGAGATGATGTAAAGGTTGTGTTGTCAGGAAACATGGCCAAGCAGTGACAGGTAGATGTTGAAAAATGTTGTGCTGAGGGATGAGCCATGTGTACGCCACACATGATTGTGGTGGATCCAGAGCTGAAAGGGGGAGGCGGAAGCCCTGGTTCATGCCAGAGCGGAAGGAGGTGTTCCACTCCAGAGTTCTGTTTAGCAACTTTGCGTTGTGGAGGCTTGTGAGTTGTATCTGGGGTCAGACAGTGTCAAAGACAGATAACGGGTCCAGGAGGATCAGAGATGCATTGTCTATGTTCACCTGCAGGGCGATGATGTCATTGTTTTTGGTAATGATGGCACTTTTGTGGTTTTTGTTGCCTATGTGTTCATTGAATGAGGCCCTCCTGAGGATTAAATGAGGTGATGGTGTCTGCCGGTGTTGTTCTTGGGTGCTGCGTAGCTGTTCATTGTCTGTACACGGTGACATTCCTCCTCTGGCAATTGGCACGTTTGTCCTGGAGTTCCTCAATGAAAATGATGTCTCACTTGCTGGTGTGTCAGTGTGAAGCTATTGTGTGTGTTGACAGTTGTTTGGCACAGTCATTGAGCCACTGTCTGAGGTCGTGTGCAGTGGGGTGTGGTTTGGTGTGGTAGCTGTTTGGGCCATGAGTAAGTGTGGTGTTTAGCTGGTCTACAGCGACTTGCCCCAGCAGTGGTGGGGGATCTGGTCTTTGTGTTGGTGTGTAATGGGGTGCCACGTGGTGAAGTGGATGCATACATGGGCAGCCCAGTGAAGTTGGGTGGTGTGTTTGAAGGAGACGTGTAACAAAGCGGATAAGATGTGCTCAAACATTTTGCAGACAGAGTTGGTGGGTGTTGTGAGTAGTATCCTGAGTCAGAGTCTTGCGAGGCTGTCAATCTTGGCGGCAGAGGTGGTGGTGTCCTTACCGAGGTGGAACTTCAGGGCCCAGAGAAGGATGTAGTCTGTGCAGGCAAGGGCATGTGTACTGATGAAGTTGGCAATGTACTAGCTCAACTGTGATCGGGGTCTGGGGGGTCTGTACACGATTCTCACTCTGAGGGGTTGTTGCGTGTTTATCTAGGTTCCTGATCGATACTGTGACCTTATGCCCCTATTCAGCTATAAATCCATTTATTCCCTATATTGGCATAACCGTTCAAGTGCATGCTGTTGTATGAGCTACTGATGCAAGCTGTCTGCATGACCCCGTGTTGGTGAAGCTAGCACCCTGTCGCTGCAGCCTGCTGTCCCTTGGTGGTGAAGCTGCTGATACCATTATCGCTGCTAAACCGCGAACGATGGTGCAGTACGCTTAGGAGTTAAACAGCCGTCCCTCTGCGAAGACATCCAGCAGATTCCAGCTGCCCGCGGATGCTGTCCCCCCTCCTTCCTCGACGCGCTGAAGAGACCCGCTGCCTTTCTCGTGCAGAGAAATCCAGCTCCGGCGTTTCCGGTCTACCTTCGCGGGTGACTGGGATATCGAGAGAGACCCCTGAAGGAGATACCAATCCTCCATCATTCTATTCAGAGGTATGGTGTTGACTAAACCCTTAGACGAGAATTCTTGAAACAAACCTTGGCAAAACCAACTTAACTTAAAGCTACTTACTTACTCCCCTTCCACGTGTTAGGCTTAGGTCAGGCACACTGGGGTAGGCGTAGTTAGAAGCACCAGTTGAGTATGTTAGCCTAATGTATATATGACTGTATATATGTTTTATTACTTTTAAACCATTGTATGGCTAAGAAACCATATCAATGCTTTTACAGTTCTATTTCGCAATCCTTATCTTACTGTACGTACTTTTTATCATAACAATTCTTGTAATTGTGGCAATACATTTCTCTTGTACGAGAAGAAAGACTGTTCAATAAATGTTAACCTTTATTGACAAACGCCCGTCTCTCTATTCTCTACATCTCGTGAAAGTAAACTGCACTGGACTGACTGAGTGAAATACATGTCTATTGTTTCACACGACCCTAGAGATTGACTCTTGATCTGAGGAGCAAAGTTGTCATGTTGCACGGTTGTTGGAAAGCTGAATCCCTTCTTGTCTGTGCCAAGGAAGCTGATCACTTCCTATGCAGAGAAGAAAGTTTCCAGTGACCTCTGAGCTAGTTGGTAACACAACCCAATTAAGTTTAGCATAGTCAGTGGAGGCCTGGAATATAAGCAGTTCCACGTCGATACTACTGTTTATGTTATTCCAATGCGCAGGGCCTAGTGGGAAACTAGGAACTACACTACAGGGTGTGTTGTGATAGTTGTGGATCATGAAGTACAGCTGTACTGCATTGCTGAGGATGTTGTTGCTGATGTTTGAGACTCTGAGAGTGCCCATGTTGAGGATGGCATTTCATATTCATGCTCTATTGGGGTGGTCCCTGCAGATGTACTTGTAGCTGTCCAGGATGTCAGTGGTGACGTTGTGTGCTGTGGAGGGGTACAGGCAGGTCTCCGCAGGAAGGCAACATCTGAGGATGTAGTGAAAATGTGGTCCAAGAGTACAAGGGCGTGTTTGTGGTCAGAGTGTGTGTTGAGGAGAATGGATTTGATGAAGGTGGGCTCACATCATGGTTGGTGGATCAGTAGATCGGAAGCTGAATGAGCTGCAGATCCAATGTGAAGAGGGTCCTTGTGTGTGTTCTGGGGACGCTCGGAAGTAGGTGTATGATTTCCCATGTTGAGTGCATGGAGGCTGCTGCCAGCGTAGTGGCATTGTTTTATGTGAAATCTGTGTGTGGCAGGTGTGCTTGTGCTGTGCATGGTCCAGGTGGAGATGGGCACATACAGGCCGCAATTGGTGTCCCTGCAATGTGGAGAAACAGTGTCTGCCATTGGAAGGGGACGTTGGAGGGAGGATCATCTGTGAAGAGCTAGCGGGTCAATTTGCCTTCCGTGGAGGCGTGGACGCAGGGGATGCTACAGGGGGAAGTGAGGGCGGAGATGAGCAGAAGATAGATATACACAACACATGGCCAAATATAGAAGAAGGAGGTACATCGCCATTTCAAGGTGACTGGGGCAGAGTGCTCAAAATAAATGTACATCTGTAAAAATGTGCCAAACAAACCTCAGAAGGCAGACAGTGGAGAAGGTGCACAGGGTTGAAAGCAACAGTACGCGGGCTAAGATGTTGTGCCCACATTTATCAGATATAACAATATAGCTATGTACCAACTCTGACCCACGCCCATTCTTGATAAATGCATGTTTGACAGCATGTAAAAGTCAGTCACAGTACACAAGTAGTGTCCCACTGTAGGATTGGAAACCATGGGGCATATTATCCAACAAGTGGCGAAGAGAGGCATTAGCCATCTTGGCTTAACGCCTCTCTTTGCCCCTTCGGAAACGCTCAGCTGCACCATATTACCAAGGATATTGTGCAGCCTAGCGTTTCCCTCTGCGATGCGGTAGGTTTTACAACTCATCACCCGCGCAGGCACCCTTGCACCGAGTGCAAGGGTGCCTGTGTGCAGTGAGGTCTGTTTATGTGCAGGAAGGAGTTCCTTCCTGCACATAAACAAACCAAAAATGCTATTTTGGAAGTTACATGTGTGCGGCATTATGCAGCACACATGTAAGTTACAAAATTTTCTTTTTTAAAAAGAGTTTTGTTTATGTACAGGTAGGGGCACCTTCCTGTACATAAAGAAACCTTGGTGTGTTGCTTTTTCCATATATGCTGTACAAGGCAGCACACATGATCAAAGCAAAAACGAGGAGAAATTAAGCATTTCTCCTCGTTTTGCCACCTTAACACCAGGTTTTTCTGGTGTTAAATTTGGCGCAGCCACCTATTATCGCCAAGCTTGATAACAGGTTGCAGCGTCAAAGTGAATGGGTGTTGCGGTGGAAAGCCTACCGCTACACCCACTGCACGCCCCCTTTCACAATGAGTTTATCGTGAAAGGGGCCCTATTACCAAGGCAGCGTTAAGTCAATTAACGTGGCTTTAAGCCATGTAAATTGACTTAACACTGCCTTAATGTCATGTCATGTCAAAGGTTTTTATATAGCACAACATATCACCGCAAGGTCTCAAGGCGCTTAAATAGTAGGGCGATGCAAATATCGCAGCATTCAAATATTGCCGCATTATGGGCTGAAAATTGCCTATAACGTGGCAATAAGGGGCTTGATAATATGCCCTTATATTTGACTAACAAGTCTCCTTACACTGGACGAGGCTATTTGTGACGTTGTGCATTGCATATCACATACCTAGATGTTGCACAGCAGATTCACATTGGTGAGGTGAGCTAAGATCACATGTGTAACATATATAGATCGTATTACAAAGTCTGTAGCCCTAAATTTGACACCACATTAGTGACTTAAGCACATTTGCTAACTGTCATACTGTCCATACCTGTGCACAAAACATGCCAAATAAATACAGATCTGTGCACGATGACTGAATATTGGCCAATGTGACCATGGATGTCTGTAGTACTGTATTTACCATCTAGTGTGTATCTGTTGAAATAATTCAAGTCGGTCGCCACTGTGAGTAAAGGGCAAAAAAACTTCTTGGATGAGTGGCTATGACACTGTTGGTACAGGGAGGAATGCAACATGTCACCACCTTGGTGATGCAGAACAGTGTGCCTGTAAGGAAACATCATCACTGACTAAGCCATCACTTAACTGATTAAGGGTGTCACAAAAGGAAGATTGCACAAGTTTTGTTAGTCTACATACCAGTGCTAATTAAAAATGGCATATGTGATTGACCCCAATTCCAAAAGCATGAGTCCATAACACATTAGTCATGTGAATCACAAACACTGTTGTGTCCTGTGTAGTGAACAATAGACACACATCTGACCCACATCAAGCATGTAGATGAGATTGGTCATCCAGGCACAGGACCATGGGAGGCTGACCAAGCTGAAGCACTGGCACCACGCATCAAGTGTGCCAAAGTATGTGCAATGGAGATGGACTTCGAGCATGGAGCATCAGATGTGCAGTTCTCCCAGGCCATATGTGTCATCTGGGGAATTCATAGCTCTCCATGTTGGATAACTGTAGCAACTCTGACAGACTCACAATGCCATGTTCTTATGTTGAATTTCAAATATGCAACATTGTGCAGTGCAACTCTGTGCATCACACTTCATATGTTGTGCGTCACTAATTAGATGTCACTAGACTAGGCCGTGCACAATCCTATGAAATCTGTCAGCCATGCAAGTTAACTCTGCCCGCAGCTAAGGTTTACTGGACACTATTCATGCTGCAGAGTAACAGGTCTCATCCATAGTCACACATACAGGGATTAAACCACAGATGGAGTGACTGGCATACAATGTAGCAAGCACCAGACTCTACTCCCTGACTTGAGTGCAAGTAGTAATCAAATTCAACAGTATGTATTCTATAAAATGAAACTAACACTAATCCCAACCACTATCACTATATCTAAAATAGCTAAACATATATTAAACTAAACTACACATGTAACACATGTAACATGTAACAGTGTGTATTCACTAATACACATTATAAAAAAGGACATCAACCCCCTTCCAAAGATAAAAGAAACTTAGCCCCAACACTATCTTAACGTATCCTATATATATATCACACTAAAAAACTAACTATACCTATTCTAAAACTACTCACTATATCTAAATACTACCAACACTAACCACACATCTAAAAACATTCTAACATTGCGGGAATGGAGAAGAGGGTAGTGGGGAATAACATGGGGAGGTACAAGGAAGTCCGAGATGTTGCCGGATCTCATGAATCTCACGGTTCAGGTACTGCATCTCGGTACAAACGTCCCGCACCAACTTATTGTTCCTCCGCATCTCCTTCCACATCCCCATTATTGCCTCTGTCATCTGCAGCAGAGTTGTGGGTGGGACAAGCTCCTCGCTGGTTGTGGATAGAAGTGCGCATTTACTGGTTGTGGCTGTAACTGTCCCCTGGCTTGTCGTGGGTTGAATTGGCACCTGGCTGCTTGTTGATGGAACTGTCCCCTGGACGGTCGTGGATGGAACAGGTCCCTGCTTGTGGGTGGGACTGTTCGCTGGCTGGTTGTATGGTCAACAGGCACCTGGCTGGTTGGGGGAACAGGCATCTGGCTGCTTGGGGGGGGACTGTCCCCTGGCTGGTTGTGGGGGGAACTGGCATGTGGGCGGGTGTTGCCAGCGCTTCCACAAAAGAGTTTGGTCCCATGCTGGCACCAGCAAATCTAAATGCAAACGAAATGGTCAGAACATGGCACCATTGTGCATCCTGAGTGTGTGCAACATGTACAATTCACTTGAATAGGAAGGCATTACCCCACCATGTACAGCACCATCCTCATCTGATCCTGTGACACACTGATGCTACTCCTGTACAATGCACATGTGCAGCCATGTGTGTATAACTGCCACTGGGTACAGTTCATTTACTCAGTGCTTAGACTGGCACTCTTTTACATGAGTTCTAGTGTGGCTGTGTGCAGGTGTGAATGTCAACCTATTGCAAGCTCAGCCTACATGCACAGAAACAATCCTGGGACACCCTTACTAATGAATAGATATTGGCTGCATCACGCATCACACATGAAACAAGTTTGTTATATGAAAGTAGACTTTACCTCTAAGTGCATTAACTCACTCAACCATCACTATACAATGTCTGTCTTTTTGACACTGCGAGGGGCAGACATCATGTAACCCTTTAGCTCACTAATGGGTGTCTTGTGTAACCCGTAATTGCAATGTCGCAAACTGTTAAAATGGATTACACACAGCAATGGCACCCTTGGGTCATGAGATTATGGTAGTGCCAATGCCAAAGTCCTACTTGAGAGCCCCGCGTAGCCAAATAAATGTGAGATCAGATGATGCAGAGTGAAAGCATGCTCACTAAATGCTTGTTGTGTGAAGTCACCAATTGTGACAGAGGAGTTTGTACACATGATCCAGAGACAAGCATGGTATGTCACCAGACACAGCCTGAGCACACCACTGCAGTGCACTAATATGCTACAGCAATTGATATACACATCCATTTAATGTGTGTGAAATATTACGTTTCTACTTTTCCCTATGAGCTACACACTGCCACTACTGTGGAGCAGCAATGCAGCATATCTTCTGATTTCACTGTGCCAACAGGTTTACAATTACATGGCGTGAACCGCACTGCATCCTGGTGCACAACACAACAGCCACTGCATGTACATTGGACGATGCACACAGCAGGGAAGTGTGCATTATTGACTATGCAGTGATATTCACCATGTGCTAAAATTGATGAGTGTATTCCCTGCATCATTTTTGGAACAATGACTAGTTTGCTTGATTCAGTGTTATATATCATGCACAGGAATTGAAAGCTGTATCACTGTCTCTTGATGGAAAAACTCACAACTGAGAATGATATGCCTTGGCCCACATCCAACTACCAATTCTCAGAGAAATCAGAATCCCAAAATACATCTTCACATTGTGGCAGAGTGATATGTGGTACACACCCATAATGCCAAACAACCACGTGTACCATTCGGTACTGACATTCATGACATCACAACAGGGCAATTTTCAACGCAAATACTCAACAGTGGTGTGTGGGTCCCGGAATCGAACAACGTCACCCTGTGTGATGGGTTGACGGCCATCGGTAAGTGAACAAATGTAAATATGTGCCATTACCAGGCATGAAGAAACGCGACATAAACATTAGGAAAAACATTACAGCCACAGGAAAAACAACATCACTGTGGAGGTGAATGGCATGTTGTCCACATGACCCTGTTCACTTTGACTGCCATACACACATGGCCTGTGAATGCAGTGGTGGGCCACACCAAACATCAGTGCTATAAGACATGCACATAAGAGTTGTGTCACCCAATTTCAAGGCACCATTTCTACACAAGCATCATGTCTAAATTGTACTGCGTATGATGGCACTTTTGCAGTATGTAAGAAGCAGTTAAGCAGTGCTTTGAGATGTATGACACTCTAGAGCAGTCAAACTTCCGTAATGTCTTTGGACCTGGCACGGACTTTTTTGCACATGAAGCATGTACAGGGGCGGTGTAGGTACAGTTCTGCTTCTCAAGGTGCTCTGCGTTTGTCACACTGTGTTCTATCCTAAACATAAGTCATAACACAATCGCTCTGCTTTAATATGTACAGTTACCCTGACTGGACACACACACGGCATCCTGCACACAGTCTGTGCCCAACTCTCAAAACTTTGGCCCTATAGTGCCAAGTTTGGATCCTACATAGCGGGTCACACATAAAAGCCCCCAATGTTTGCCTAAATTATGCAGCATTGTGTCTGATGTAACCACATCATGCCTACGCACATTGTACCTCACACCTCACTTTGCTAATTTTTAATACTTGTAACACTACTCAATGACGTCCGCTGTGGGGAGAGAGGAGCAGGACCACCAACTATTTCTCTCTGGAATTGCTCTATCCACTTACAGATTTAACATTGCATGTGGCCTCACACAAGCCCCTGCACCATCTAGTGTGAGTGTCTGATGTGCTCCTCCATCGACTGGTTCACCTGTGTCTCATCCATAATGCACAAATGCACCTCTGTCACTTGTTTACCGCTCCATATTGCAATCATCGTAACCTTTTTACATCTTGTCACCCTCATCCATTTTCAGATGCTCTTTCATTCCTGATTGTCTGCTACTCACTCTATTTGTCCTATTGGCCTTCATTTCTACCATCTACTCATGTTTCTTGGCCACCGACGCTGCCCCGCGTGCATTTTGCCATCTCCATTCCTGACATCTTCTCACTGCATGCCATTGCAACCATCAACTACACCCCATTTGTGAACCACAAATTCCCCGTTGGTAAAGAACTATAGCCCAGCACAAATATAATCCAGTACAACCAACATAACATTGTACTCTGCCAAATTGTGACTGAGTACAGGCACTCATCGGGACCAACAGTTGCACAACACTTCACAACAAGAGAGTCAATGAGCTTTAGCCACAACCCCATAATGGAATTGAAATACTGTTGATGTGTCCACTCCACTTTCAAGCCAGTCACCATCCACAGAAATATGCTCCTACTCCCGCAAACAGACAGCACCTGAATTGGTGCTCAACATCCACATTCATCACTCAGGTACTCCATCAGAAACATTGAGGAGATCTAGACCAATGCCATTGCATCACAAGACATGCACAAATGCATCTCCAACATCTACACAACGACCTACCACAAACTAGCAATCAACAACTGGACACCCATCACCAAAGCTGACAGACTGTAGTGTATGAAGTCAAACTACTCCGTGTGCCGCATGGAACCCTGCAGCCCCAACTATTTCTACTTGTATGCAAGATTCATTTCAGCCAAACACTGCCAGAACATCAAACGTTCCCAGGCACATGCATTGCTGACCAACTACATGGAACATGATGAGTTCAAGTCACTCCTGATTGGGCACAAGGCCAAGCCCACAAACATCGAACACTACATGGACAACTCCCTGCCCAGCTATACCAGCCAAACTCATTGACAGACCCATTTACAGCCTACTTACAACTTGCATCAAACAGTTAACATCATCCACACATCCCAAAACTGCATCAAGTCATACCACAGTCTATGGACCCCCATCAGCAACACACACTATGCCAACTGCACACAAACGGACAATGTTAACAGTGCTGCACTCATCATATTTTTACGTCTCTGTGGCGTTCAACACTGTCTCTCAACACACGCCAATGTGCAAAATCCATGAGGCATGGATCCAAGAGAAGGCCCTCACCTGGATATGTTCCTTTAACTACATACTAACGCTGTGTGACAGAGTTCCCCCTTACCCCTCAAACCCCACTACAGCAACACGTGGAGTCCACCAGGGGACCACCCTCAGACCAAGGCGTGGCAACATCTACATGGCTCCGCCTGCAACCATCTTCCAAAGCGATGTCATCTACATTGTACCATACAACAACGACGACCAACAACCCAGCCTCCTCACATCCAAATGACACTTCTACGCCATACCCAACTTTTGTTAGGGTTTGGAAGGCCTTGCCATATGGATGACAGACAGAAGCCTACAACTGTATGACAACAAAACGTCATATCCTGTCATGCTCAAAGGCAGAGATGCATGGGTGTACACATGGTGATGCCATGCCATTCACTTGTTAGGACCCCCCGGGACAAAGCAACCAACCTGTGGATATTGATGAACTGTTATATATATTTATATATACCCCAAGATCTACCCCATCTCCAGATCCTGCTACCATACCCTCTGCCTCCTATGTTAGGCCATCACATGATTAGTACTCAAACACACATGGACAGTCATTCATGCCCTGGACAACAGCTCACCAAAATACTGCCCCAATCTCACAGCTGGAATGAAGACAAAGCACATCTGCCAATTAATGGGCACCCCACATTCCACCGCAGTACTGATCCTCACATTGCCAGGACACTGACACATCTCCCACCATCTGCACACAGTCCACTGTCTCTACATTGAAGCCCCAGTACTCCTCCAATATGTTCATCACCGCTCACACAGCCCTCTTCCACACAGGGCCAGCTTACCTCAGCGTACAACATACTTCACACACATGAACAGACCCAATGATCTGGCCATCTGTCCTACAATGTGCTCATTGGCACAAGAGAGACAAGATTGTGAGTCTGCTCCTTTTCCCACCTTGCAGACATAGTCAGCAATGAGATTCATCCCCACCTCCAACAGACAAAAGTGCTCACCATTGAGGATAATAAAATCTGGACACATCTCTTTTACTGACTACACCCTTGATGGACTTATACATGCAAAGAACCCTGCGCCTTGCCACCCATATCATTGTTAGTTTTTGTGAAGTGTCACACGGAAAACATCTGTACCATATGTGTCTTCACGGCGCAAATAGGTGTTCGCACATCAATTACAACGTGACTACTCACTACAACTGGCACTTGATGGTGCAATTCACTAAGGGATATTTGGATTGACTACTCACACACCTACTCTACTGTTGCACACACTGTGTTTGGAATAGGTTGTCATTCCAATCCTAAGTTACATGAATCGTGCGGAAGTCTTTTGGGCTAATAACATTGTCTGGACCAGGTTGTCGCAGTATCACAGTTATGAGACAGCATTCAGATGTCATGCCTATTTGCCACACGCGTCAGTTAGTACGCGTTAGTTCTTACCACCATGTAGGCCAGGCATCAGTCCAGTGTAGTCTAGCAGGTCCTCCTCATGCACCAACATTTGTTGCCAGCGAAGCTTCCACTGGCACACGTTCCGGGCGACGCCAAAGTAATGCTCCATCTGTACCCGCACACACTACCAGCACACCTTCCTCACAGACACCCTGTATCCCTGAAGGATATGTCCCGCAGCCTCCAACATCAAAGGAAGATATAACTTCACCAACCACAGGAAGCCCCCCAAATTCCCCATCGGTCATCCTCCCCGACCTTCCCACAGCGGGCATCCCCCTGCACCCCATTACCCACATAAATACTAATAAATAATAACCCACTTATCAAACTTTAACTAACTAACTAACTAACCCCACACAAATACAACAAGACAGAGGACAGTAGACAAACAAATAATTTAAAACAATTAAAACAGACTAAATAGACACGTTTGACAGCACACAGCACACAGCACCACTCTGAAAGTCCCAAACCAACAGCACAATCCACCAAACACTTCCTTCTCTCAGCACATTCACAAGCAATGTGCTGAAAAGTGAAATTGAAAGTCAATACCACACCCCTGTGAGAGGAAGAAAAAATACATCACTTCCTGTGTGTTAGTGGCAAAAATGTTGCTGTAGCGACATAAATTTGGATGCAAATAGGCTGTAAAGCTTCTGATATGTGAATGCAGCCCGTTTTCAGGAAGTGCGATAAAAAAATGCTTGTTAATAAGCCGAAAAGGTCCCAATGGTGATACTGTATGATACAGTGGTGTATTTTCATGGTGATAAAGATTAAAACTTTGCCTGTACCTTATTTTTTTAAGCATTAAGACCATTTTAATTTTCTGCATTGTTTATATAAGTTTCACTGTCTATCTTCAATTTATACATTGCTTATTACGTGATACAGCAGCATACAAGGCAACACCCATTGGGGAAGATCTAAACTCCAATGACAATACATCATGGTGCTGATTTACATGCCTCTTGCACCTCTTTGATGGAGCCATTGCGTCCCTTTTTGTATAGCAGCGGCGGCTCAAGAGATGCACCATGCAGTGGGGTCTCCACAACGTGATGCTACTGTGAGATATGTCAAGTTCCAATGCCCTGCACCAGAAGGAGGCGTTCTGGCACAGGGGGTGGTGTTCCAGCGCTGGAACGCCTCATACAAGTGGCTGAGTAAAATCGACAAGATTTCACACACTCACTGTTGGACCCATGCTGTGTCAGATCCCTGCACTTGCTTGTAGCAGGCGTAAGGATTGACGCAGCATTGTAAAAATATGGCCCCCAAGATCATGGCATGTGCTGCGTTGCACTTGCAAACCCACTCCAGCAATGCCATACATTCATGGCACATATGCGTCACGCATCGTTTCCGTTTGTGGCCCATGTTGCGTCGCATTATATATGTGTCACATCCATGCTAGCTGAGGTGTTGTGAACAATACCTGACATGCAGGGATGCGCCAGTTGTTGTACATCTGCCCCTTAATGTCTAACACTGTGGACCTAAGAAGACGTGTAGGACACCATGACGTATTGCAAGCACCAACATCATAGGCACAGTGGCTAGCTAGACGCATATAAACTCCCAAAATGGCATCCTGCAGTCCCAATTTTTCATAGGCTGGCAGAAAGGTCCTATGACACCAGGATACGTATCAGCGTTCCATGACTCTGTCCCTATTAAGGACGTGGCTGGTGCGTTGATATGACAGTCTGTAATCCATTAGCTATACATCATGGATCAAAACAGGAACAAAGAAGATCCAACCACTAAGCGAGAGGGGAGGATAGGAACAGGATATTGGGGGAGAATGAGCATATGCGAAGATGGGTAAAAAATGAAGCCCTATTGCCAGTGTCAATTAATATCCCAGAGCATATCATCAAACACGGCATTAACATAATCTCCGCTCAAGTGGCAGTTACCTTGTGCAAAAGCAGAGCCATCTAGATAGGTCTTCTTACTAATATGGCACTGTGAGACCACCATGTACCACTATAACTTCACATACGCAAACTCATCAAATTTTTCACCATTTGTAAACAAATTTTCCTCCACTCACAATCAGTATGATCTCACATTGTCCTGCTGTCTCAAAGTGAAATAAACAACTGCATGATTGTTGCTGACATTGTTGCTGTAATTTATCTCCCATATCACATTTCAGAGGGCGAGACAGCACTTCCTGAAGAGGAGCCTGGCCTAACACCCGCTGAAAACGTGGATGGCTATGAGGACAACAACGTCGACTCCCTGCAACTCCTCATCGATACCATCACCTTGTCAGCCTCCAGAGCAAGGCAACCCTGCAGCTTTCCGCCAACCCCACCCCCTGCTCAGACCAATGAGCAGCAGGCACCTGCCGCCCCAGCTAGCTCCAAGGAGCCAGATCCCATCACCGGGGCCTTCCAAAGGCAGGTTCCCGAGCTCCAGGAGCAGTTAGGGGAAAAGGTGCAGGTGGGGTTTCAGCAACTGGCAGAAACCTTGCGGGCCTATGTGGGTGTCTCAGTTCCATTAGGGACCACATTTAAAAGCTAACAGACACCCACAGCCCCTTCACTGCTCTCCAAAAGTCCATGGCTGACATTGCTGGAATCATGATCGTGAGACACCAGTCACTATCTGCTCAGGGTGGCTCCAGCAGTGTCAGCCAGCATCTGGCCAACATCTGCCGAATCATGGAGAGCATGGAGCGGATGCAGGCCCAAGACTTGGCTGCCAGGGCTGCCCACATGCACTAGGTTGCTGGGATCTATAATGCCCTGTACCTGCTTGTTGCCTCCTTTCTGCCGCAAGGTTTGGTGCAGATGGATGCTGCTGCATCCTCAGCTCCACCTCCTGCTGTGTCAGTGCCTCAGAGTGCTGCACCCACAACACCAACTGACGCCTGTGAGGCACATGACACACCAGATGATGGAAATGAGGATGACAGCACATTTCTGCTGAGGAGGAAGCGGCAGCATCCCTCTGTGCCAAAGCCCCAGTTTCTTCAGACGTGCTGTGCTCAAAATCTTGCTACAACTATACACTTCTTTCACTTTCTTCCACTGGGCCCGATTCACAGAATGAACTTACTACTTTTGGCATTCACAGAATGCACTTACTACTTTTGGTATTCACAGAATGAACTTACTCCTTTCGGTATGCACAGAAGTTAGGACTACTAACTTTAGGACTCCTAAATGCCTTCTGTGAATACCGAAAGTTTTAAAATTTGGATTTTTCTCAATTTAGTAGTAGTAAAGTTAGGACTCCTAATTTTACTACTACTAAATTGAGAAAAATCGTAATTTTAAGACTTTCGGTATTCACAGAAGGCATTTAGGCGTCCTAAAGTTAGTAGTCCTAACTTTACTACTACTAAATTGAGAAAAATCGTAATTTTAGGACTTTCTGTATTCACAGAAGGCATTTAGGAGTCCTAAAGTTAGGAGTCCTAACTTTACTACTACTAAATTGAGAAAAATCCTAATTTTAAGACTTTCGGTATTCACAGAAGGCATTTAGGAGTCCTAAAGTTAGTAGTCCTAACTTCTGTGAATACCGAAATGAGTAAGTTCATTCTGTGAATACCAAAAGTAGTAAGTGCATTCTGTGAACGCCAAAAGTAGTAAGTTCATTCGTGAATCGGGCCCACTGTCTCTTGGAACCTCCTTAGACCCCCCCATGGACTGCCATATCACCCCATTCCTTACCACTTCAACCAGCCTGTGGACTGAACTATGCCTCGTCCCTTGGCCCAGTTAACATCAATTGTCTCTGTCTGGCCCTCAAATGGGCACCCTCTGCACTGTATGGCCTGCACTTGTCCTATATGCCTACCACATTTGTAAATATTGTAAATAAATACTAATTAATTCACACATATATGCATTTTTACAATGAGGTCAAGGTACAAAGTTGACAAATACGGTCTGGAGAGTGATCCAGCCAGAAGATACATCAATGTAAATACTAGCAGTGTACATGTCTAAATAGATCCGGAGATGCAGAAAAGTAGGTCGAAATGTGTAAACAGGGGGTGTCACCATTGCACCAAAGGAACGGTATACCAATATCACAATCTCAATAGCCCATCAGGTACAGAAATGTATCCGTACATATCGAAGTCAGTTCCTGCCCACGGCTTGTGTCATCAGTAACACTAGTAACTTGATATCACTTGTCACATCCACTCACATGTGATGTGGAGGACTAACTCTGTTGGCATAGAGCAAATAGCACATCACATTCCAAATGCCCGGACACCACATCCCCATTGATGGAGACACGGAAGGGCACATGTCCAACACAGACATACCCCACCACATTGTCAGCTTCAAGGAACTCGAGCCCTGCATCCAATACACAATATTAATTAAATCCCAACATCCTAGTGACATCATGCCATTAAGCTATAGTTAGCAAAATGTGCTAGATGCAAGTACTACTGGCCTGCTGTCTAGTATGCCATGCACTGCTACATAGCTGTCTTTGTCTTTGATCTATATTTTTACATCTGTGTTTTGAAAGGGGACCCCCAAGTCTGACCCATATTTGTACCATTCCTGCATACACTGAGTATCCCATGGCATCCAACTGTCACAGTCAAAAACGATGTAGATGTGGCGTTTCAGGTTTTAGACAAATGTATTTAATGTAGCTGCACTGGCTGTAGATGCTGTTGTTTGTGATGGGAGTAAATTTCTGCAACAATTTAATGTGGTCACAGTGTTGCCTACGCTGGCACCAAAGCTTTTCAAGTTGACCTTCTACAGATGTTAGATGCCAATGCAAACAGTTCAAAAAGCATAAGCGATTACAAAAGGGCTAATTTGCTACAGTCAATCATCAAAACCTTGTACCACTGCAACATTCACACAATGACATAGTTGTGTGTGCTACGCACCTCATGATGGACCAAGGAAATGCAAGTGTCTTGATTGGTTCTTGTGAGGTCACAAGCTCCCAGACAGTTGCAAGTGGCCATGCGCCTTGCGGTACAACTTCCCAGCCCGAAGATCCATTCTGACATAGGGAAAACGTGTGGAAGCACAGCTTGGCAATGAGAGGGCCCTCAGGGTCGTCATAGAGTCAGTGATCGTGACACAGCCAAAATGCACATATGTGGGAGTCCACAGGGATTGCGACACAAGACAGTTCAGGATAGGCATGCCATGACTGCTGGTCCAAGTAGTTACCAAGGGTGTGTCACCCAAGTGGCACACAAGTGCAGCTTGTTAGGAAATGTAGCTGGACATTTTTGGGGTGACATTGGGCCATTTGGGAGAGCATTGAGATGCCTGTTGGTCTTTGGAGGAGTGATTGTGCCTGATCTGGTCCAGTTGAGATGATGTGATGTCCGCTGTGGCCTTGAGTAACTTGCAACATTCAATCAGCGCTTGGCTCTAATCCGGTCTAGCAGATTGTGAAGGGTGAGATTTCCTCTGCCTTTTACCTGCATTGGGACGGCAGGAGGATGCATTGTGCGACAGCATTTGCGGATACGTGGGCACAGTCTCAGTGTTTGCAGAAGCATAAGATTCCATCCATTCTGCAGCCTGTTTGTGATTTAGAACAACGTGTATATTACCCTTTGCTACTACACATAGACATACTGGGAACAGGATCGAATACAGAAGCTTGTATTGCCTAAGACTTTTTCCTGACTGCCATGAATGTGTATCTGTGTTTAGTGACCTGTGCCATGTAGTGCTGGATAAAAACTTAGAATGATTGACAACCTAAATGTCTTGTTGTTTTATTGTTTCTTGCATTATGGCATCCCTGTCCCTGTAGCTGAGGATGCAGATCTAGAATGTAGGTAGCTTCAAACCTGTTGACAATGGTCTTGTAGGCACCCTGTGCCCCCGTTCCACTATGACGCAAGATGGGAGAGTGCCTTCAGGTAGCAACGAGTTGGGCCAAGTCTCAGTGTACACATCCGTATCTTTACCCTCCTGGAATCTGGCAGCCCCATCATACGTACGTTGTAGCGTTGTGTACATCCTTCGGTATCCTGAACTCTGTCTTCCAGCAAATCAACATGGTTGGGTAAGTTTAGTATATGTAGGTCTAAAGCTGCAACATGCTGGGCAATTTAAGCGATGTCAGATTCTGTGTGAATGGTGCAATCTACCAGTTAGTGATGATCTGTACATAGTTGTGTGAGGTCTATAGCCACCTTCACAATATAGTTTATTGAGGAAGAGCATACTTGCTGTAGTGACTCACCCAGCGTTTCAACTGCTACTAAAATTGCATCCTGCTTGCCAGAGACCTAATCCATTGTGGTTAGCATTGCCATTTTACTTGATTTGCACCCTAAGGACAAAGGGGAGGTGAGTGCGCCTCCGGCACCCACCCTGACATGTGGCTGGGGACTCATCCACATGTAACCTCCTGCCGTGGACTAGATGGGGCTTTGGAATGTCCACCCATCCCAGGTGAAGCATCCACACCAGGGCAGCATCATTCAGCAGGGAGCGCATGCTGAAGAGTAGGGCACCTGTAGATCTACATTACAGGCGTGACAACAGGTTGGTGGGTTGGTGGACAGTGTCCAGCTGGAGAGTGAGGTGTTGTTTGCTAAAGCACAGCAGTGTGAGGTGCTTTTGTGCAATTAATCCTAGCCACTTGTCTCAGTATCACAGAGGTGGAGGCCTTGCCTGCACTACGATGTCAGGAAGAAAATGCATCAGCTCCCGTCTGTGGCCACAACACTGTGCTCCGCATCTGCAATGCAAGTAGGGTTGGCTGGCAAAGTGTCCATTACAAGAAACTCATTGTGTAGTTGCAGTATGGCACGGGTAGTTAGCGTCTGTTGACACACCTATCAGTGTTTCTCAGGCATCAAATCCTCCCCGTTACACTTGTGTGCCCATGCCAAAGTCACAGCAGTTGGTGAGTGCTGGGACATGGTGGCAGTCATAGCTAGTCCACACAGAAGAGAGGCGTGAGTGGGTGGAAGTGGGGCTATGCAGTGACTGTGTTATGCGGCAGGGCCAGCAAAGGCACCACCGCAAAACCCCAGCAAGCAGGATCACAAGAAACCTTCTGTTGCCTCCCTGCAATGACCACCAGAACCACAGTGCCCAGGTTCAGAGATTCTAAGGTCAGGAGAGGTCAGAGTGGGTGGGGTGTGCAGAAGGCCCACAGGGATGTCCAGATGGACTGTGACTCATCGTGACTAACCACCAGTTGATCCAAAGTCTGTGTCCCCACTTTCACCAAACACACGTTTATCAGAAGGACTCTTGGAGGACGCTGTATTCCATCTAGGGCTCTCTTTCTTATATATGGGAGCGTAGTGGTCCGTCACAGGATGTAGTGTGTGACCCTACGGGTCATCCTCCCGCGATCAGGCGTCAGTGTGCAGGATCATGCAGGCACACCAAGGGTTTGCATCAGGGTCCAAGTTGCTGAAATAGTCCAGTCCGTTGGATCAGATATCCAGGGGCTTGCAATCTCCTGTGCATTGTGGCCCTAGTCTGCCACCCAGTGGCAGCGTAATGGTAACTGCACCACTTTCCAAAGCCTGGGGGGCAGAGCTCATCCATGGCCTTACATAGCCTGCGACTCCAATATGTTCTGAGCGCACTCTGCGGTTCAGGAGTCCCTGGATCAGCGGTGCAATGAGCAGGCCTTTATTTTCCTAAAAATTTGGCTCAGGGCTGCAGCATGTGTGTAGTTATGGCGCCACTCACCAAGATGTGCAGCAGGTCAGCGAACAACGAATGAATTTGCCCGTGGAAAGAAAGCTCCCGGCAGCGCTGTACCCAAGCACATCTGCACTATTTTCTGGCTTAGCCACCACAAGTCACACCATGTTGGCATTGCTCTCAAGTGGGCCATCAGTATTTTTTTTCTAGTTACATGTGCTACTCACCCGTGGGGGACACATGACATAGGGCCCTCAGTTTCTGTACACTTCCAGGTGTGTGTGTACCTGCATGTGTATTGTGAGATGTTGATGTTACGTATTGGTTCATATGCAATGGGAGATGTGTCTCACTGGTAGCTATGAATGAGCCTGGTGTCAGTGCGTATCCTCATATAGTTGTCTGTCCATATGTATGAGGTGTCTTCACCCATGCATGGTGCCCTTTTGGAGATGTTATTGTTTTCCATGTGTTGGTGGTGGTGGTGGACCAATGGTTTTGCAACTAGCTTATCAACATAGTGATGGTAGCCCTTAGTGATCAGTATGTGGTACTGGCTTCCAGGCTGATGTATTTTGACAGACAGATAAATGTTGTCACCCAATTATGTGCCCCTTTCCTTTTTTTCTCCAATATGTCCCCTATTTTTTATGATGGGCCACATTTCATGCCCCATTTCCATCTTTGACCCCCAACTAGACGCCCACATTTCATATTGTGCCACATTACACGCCCTGTTTCTATCTTTGACCAACAACTTGACACCAAAATTTCATATTGTGCCACATGTCACAGCATATTTCCATTTTTCCAGACACTACATGCCATCTTAGCAGCTCTTACCTGATTGCACACATACATCTTTGGGGCATATGTTCGAGAACCTCAATAACATTGTGGCCATCTGTACAGCTGTTAATTGCCAATCATACAGCGATAATGGGCTTGCTAATATGCATGATATATTTCTACTACAAGCCCAGGTTAGATATTCTGCACATCTGACACAGGCTTCTATAGGATTTGTAACACGCAGATTAACAAGGCCATTATTGAAATTTTGGGGACAGTTTCCTGATGCTAACACAGACATATTTTGGACAGGGTCTGGATAATATGCACAATTGTATATTGGAACTTTGCATGCACTATTGGCATCCCTTACACCATTTCACATACTCCTTAATTATAAATTTCACACTACGTACACCCTCCAATATACCTTGATTTGGGCAATGTTAATAGATTATAATTCTCAGCCTCATCACAACCAACACCCTCGTTTGCTTGTGTGGACCTCAGGGGACACAACCTTTTTACATTGGCTAGCCTACGTAGCACCATGAAGACTATAGTGTCATACATTTGACACACTGCAAAGCATATCTGTACTGTGGACACACTCCCAACATCAATGGAATGGTGTTTTGCCTTACCACATGTTGAGCCACGTAACTGTTTCTTGAGAACAGTGCCCTTGGCAGACAGTGACACGTAGACATGGTATGTGTTTGTGACATTTTATTTGACACACACCATGTGTGTGGTCTTTTTGTGCTGACATGAATCGGAGGATGACCATCACAATGTTTATTTATTTATTTATTTAAAGAGTTTTATATAGTGCTAACTATACCTGAAGGTATCAGAGCGCTTTACATGAGAATCAACAATGTAACAGAAAAAGATCAACAATTACACAATACATCAAAAAAAAAATAGCCAATACAATTAGTAGAGGAGAGAAAGGAGAGAGAAAAGTAGTGGAGGGGCAAGGGAGGTGAGAAGGGAGGATAAGGGAAGAGAAAACAAGGATAAACGAAAGGTAGTCTGTCTAAAGACCGACTGGGTAGGTCACGACCAAGGAGGGAATCCACGGCCCATCTGTTCCTTCGTGCAAGTCCTGCTGCATTTGCTGTGGGGTGTACAGGACCAGCCTCCTCTTCATCCTCATCTTCATCTGGTGGTTCTGGCACTTGTACCCATGGGGCTCTTGTATGTACACATATGTTGTGCAACACACAACATGCCAGAATGATTTTCATCACGATTTCAGGGCTGTAAAGCAGGCTGCCACCTGTGATTTCCAAGCAACAAATCGTGACTTTAACATGCCAAATGTACGCTCCTCAATGGACCTTGTGCATCTGTGTGCCGCATTATACTGTCTCTGGCCTTGAGTGGTGGGGTTTCGTAGGGGTGTCATCATCCATGGTCGAAGTGCATATCCTTGGTCCCCTGTGACATATGAGGGAAAGAGGAATAAGTCATTGATTGTGCTGGATGTGTTGTTGGTGTAGATGGAATTGTGTGTTGAGATTTCTGTAATGTTGTTTCTCAGGTTGCCCATGTGTTGCTGCTGAATGTTTATATGCATATTAGCAAAATATATTGTCTCTCTGCTGTTACTGCCTACACCACCCAACATCTGTTTGGTGCGCAGCTCTGTAGCATGAGTGGCTCTTTTCCCATCTGCCACTGACACTGATCCACCATACGCACTGTCATTACCATTTGCAATGTAGGATGCAGTAGAAGACACAACACAGAGTTGACATTCTGTGCTGCTGCAGCTGGCCAGCCTGCAGCAACGCACGACACATGATGTTTCATGTCATGAGCTTGCTCTAAACAACAATTACGGACGATTGTGGGCTTGTTTGCTTCACCAACATCATTGACTTCAGCAGCCTCAACACCATCCACTCCCTGTACTAAGTGCTCCTTCCTGGCTTAGGGCTGTCACCACACTGATCCACAATGCAGGGCATACTTTAGAATTCTCGTTATGCACAGTCCGGGCCAGCACGTTGGCTCCGGTCAACACCCAGCCAGGACTAGGCCCCTAATTCCTGCCAGTCGTACACCCCATCAGAGCATTGAGTACACGGAAAATGAACTGCAGAGCAGGATTCCTAAATTTTTATATGTATGTCAACATTGTATCCTGGGGGACAAGAAGACTTTAAATGGTGGACACAGCAACAATGAGATCTCACACTTGATTATGGTCACACAACTGAGTAGTGACCTGTCCATCCTCCTGCTGAAAACTCGGTCCATTACCTACCATGAATCTGTAGACCACAACATACTCAAGGGACAAAAGCCCAGAGGAGATGCTAATTTCCGAGAAGCTGCTTGTTGATAATTCCAACCCAGACATCCTTGATGCTTACCCGATGGCTATGTGATCACAAGAAAGGATCAGGTGGGACAAGGAAGGGGTGGTCTAGCAATTAGTTACAAATTGGCTTTCACATGCCGAATGGGAGAGGCAGACCTGTCCAAATGTAAAGGATATTTAGCCGCTGCCACCAACATTGTTGATTACAACATAGCATGCTTCCTGATTTCCCACACCACTGGCCCAGGATCTCACTTTTCTTCAGTAGCCGTAGGTATTCAGTGAAACATGGAGCAATCCGTCACAATGTATTCATCATCTTAGGGTATCTCTACATACACTTTGATGATGTTGAGAAATCAGCGGTACCAATAGTCTGTGATGGGCTCATCGTGCTCCACCTGACACAAATGAGATATTTCTCCTACACACCAAGCATGGCATTTCCTGGATACAATCGTCAATGACATAACAACCATGGAATTTTAAATGCTGGGGCCCATTTCCATGATACTACCACCATAGTATCCCTTTTCACATCCCACGGCAAGTTGTAACAACATGTAAACCCAATGACACAATGACCCACAGGCAGTGGGATGATTTATGACAAAGGCATTTGCACTGTATTCACATGAAGATTATCTCATATTGGGTAGGGACATTGACATAGCCAACAGACAAGTAGAAACCTGCTTCACGGAGGCACTCAATGAGTTAGTCCACTTACAATGCCAGGAGAGTTACAGCATCCGCCAGGTTTAACAAAAACGTACGATAGGCAAAAGAAATTATGCATACAGCTGACACGCCGATGGCATAAGAACTATTGTATCATATTTAAGGTGGCTTACAATCACAATCTAACAAACTGATGGGGGCATTCAACGGAAATTTTATGACAGGGAAACTGACTTGTCTCAATACTCATCTGCAAACATGTTTGACTTACTGAAAGTCCTACAATGTGATGTGAGATTGATTCAGCCCCCTCATACATCTGAGGAGTGCTGTAATGGATTATTCAATTTGTTGTCAGATGAGGTGACAGAGATTTCTGTCAACTTTCCTCTGGAGGCTCACCAGGGCATGGGCAGCATAACTACTATGGATATAGCAGTCAAAGAAGTAACCTTAGACGAGTTTGGAGTGCAAGCAACCAATGTGATTATAAAGTTGGCAACTGTTGTCATAACAGCCTGCACACACAGAAATGCAGATGCAAGTAGGTAACAGCACCATGCCATTGATGTCATTACTGATCTCCCACTAATTGCAATCACGTACAGTCACCTTTGAATGTCAACAAGACATTGTCCGTCCATTGGGATGAAACCTTACATAGACCCTGAATTGTGTTTTTTTTGTGTGGGACACTTCGACTCTACCTTTCATGGGAAATAGCTGCAGTAAAAGTAGTTATTCTACAGCTCACCAACCATTGCACTGAGCATGCCCTACTACACATGTTGCAATCTTGTTTCCAAGCTGCACACTCCACTGTGTTGCTCCTGCCTAGTGAAACCCTGGGACAATGAGCAGCCATGGGTCATACTGGTGCCCAGGTCCTGTAGCTTTTCAGGTCAGCATTGGACTAATTCTCCTGTGACAGGAGTCATGTGGAGTCAAGAGCTTAACCCTTAGATGGGTGAGTTATTTCATTACTTCAAAGGGCGTTCATGTGGTACATGCAAAATTCTGTTCAGTAAGTGCTCCAATTCTACATGGAGACCCTCACGGCTTGATAATGATCCACAAACAGTTTGATCTATATTTGTTGGGACTTTCCAGCCTGGTGTAGGTGCACTGGGTCTCAATTGTAATATATGCTGATGAAACTCTGCTTATATTCACACTGTTCAAAAGACAATCCCTCATCGCCTAACAATTTTCCCAGTGTATCGAGGCTGTTACGGAATGTATTCACTGCCTGGAACTTAATGGCCGTGCAACAGAGGTGATGATCGTAGGAGGAGCGTCATTTGTATGGACATCTTCCTGGTGACCTCATATGCTTGGTCATCTCTCAAATCACAAAATAGACAGGAATGACTTTATAATGTGGAATGACTACAAATTCTATACGGGAGCCAAATTAGTTAAGTAGCAGGGACATGTTTATGAACACTGCAAGTCCTGAGTCAGGTCTGGGACCTACTTCCCATCAAGGTCAGCAAAACCGTAGTACATGCTGTGGTCCAATCTCATTTTGATTTGGGGAATCTCTTGTACCTTGGTGTATCAATGATTTGGCCTGAGACACAGTAATACCTATTGAGTATGCAGCAGCTCGTATTGTGAATATCCTACCAAAGATTGGAGCATATTGTCAGGTACAGCATTATAATCATTGCTGAACACTGCCACTGAAGCTGTGACATTTTTGACACTGGTCTTGATGATATACCCATCAAACTTTTGGCTGGCAGACATCGGGGCTCGTTGCCAGGGTTGCTGAGCACTGAGCCATGGGAGAACTCTTTCTGTAAGGGGGAAATTACATGGCTGTTCGCAAAAGGCACCAGGAACTGGTAGACATGCAGGCTGTTTCTTCTACCTTGGTCCACCATCTGAGTATCTGGTATTGTCACTAGGACACAACAGCAGGGTGAACCAACACTTGACAAAGGATGAATGTGAGACTCATTTTATTGCATGTGTGGTCTACATCTGGTTCATCGGTACACTGAATGCACATGTGTTGTCCACTTACACACACACAGTTTCAAACCAATCGTTTACTTGGGGATTTGAGACACTGTGGATGTTCACAATACACTGTGACTCGGATTTAAACGAGGTAATTACTTAATAAAGCCCACATTTGTGAGCGGGTCTTTTTAGCCCATGTTCAAATATTTGAGTCGCTATATATATAATTACAGAACCATTGACGCTGCCTGCCTTAGTTTTCCAAGCCCTCCATCTCTACGATAGAGGACGGCCGCCTAAGGTACGACAGGGACATTATGTCTCTTTTGTCAGAGTATTACTAATTGAACACCGGCTCTGTCTCAATTCTTTTCTCTTAGAAACTTCTGTTTGAATTGAATTTTTCTGTATCAGTGATCATTCTGCCACTTCGGTGGTCAACACACATAGTTATTTATCCATGAAACTTGTTGCCACTTCATTTAGACGCTCTATCATTATCCTGAGAAGACTGTTTTTATGCTATCACTGGAAAATGAGCAAAATGTACACAGTGATTATGTTGCCTCTGCCTGTACGTCGGATACATTCCTTATAGGACCACAAGCATAATACAATATGAGGTCTTTAGGTCCTAATTACATAAATTTTCATAAAGCATGTATTTAATTGCTTTGCCTAAAAAAGTACTGGTATTTAGCAGTCAATATTGATGTGACCAGTGTTTCTCTGAATTGAATAAGTAAATGTATTGTTGAGTCTAATTCTTTTTTTGTATGTTGTGTTAGTATTAGGTGTATTATGTGAAATGAAATTGTAAGATTTGATTCAATTGTAATTGCAAACATTTTTGTTTCATTTTACAATAGGGCTTTACAAATATTAATTGATCAGTCCTGAAGATGGTCTCAAAAAAACATTCATAGGAGACCGACACGTCGACCTTCACCCTTATGTAAATGTAAATGTTTTTGTACTTGTCTAGCTACCCGCAGTGGGTTTTCAGGCGCTTGTACGAATACCGCAAGGGAACCCTTCCTGGCTTTCCCTGTGAAGAGTCCACTCCTGGGCAACCCCATGGTGCAGACCAGGCATCCCTCGTGTTGTGGGGGCCATTGTGGAGACTAAGCAAGCTATTGCTCAGAGTTGCAGCGTGGGACCCATGATCAGAATAGGCACTGAGGCGAGAATATCTGGTCAGGGGAATTAATGAGCCCAAGACCAGCCGGGGCTGGAATCGAACCCTGGTCCCTGGCCAGAGCTCTGCATCGCGGTCTGCTTGCTCTATCCATTGAGCAACACTTCTCCACGAGAAGTTATTATCCTATGAGAATTTATAATATTTACAAACAGGATAGGTGTGCTCAGGATTTACAGAGGAGAAAATTGAGATCTTACTGCTCTTCCTGTATTCCTGTTTATATATTTTAAATCCCTTTTGACTTATTTTTTGATAAAATTTAAGATTTGCATATGCACCTAGTGTTATTGTTGGTTTTGTTCATTGTTTCATGTTCAATGTGTCTATGTGAAAACATTCATTGAGGATTGAATACATATGATTTACTAAATTAATCTTTATTAGGGCCATTGAATTGTCCTTCCCACAATTTTATTTAAATATTTAAATCTTTTTTGTAACAAATTCCCTTGGAGGCACTCCTTACCCTGTCATAACGTTACCCAAGCCCCCAATGGTAATTTGGGTTGCTCACTGTGTGTACACTGTACACTAAGAACACCTCTACAAGAAGCCGGAATCCAGAAGAAGGCCCTGGACTGGACCACGTCCATCCTCTCAGGCAGAACCCAACGATTCCGCCTACCACCGATCCGAAGCCACTGCCATCATCTGCGGCATACCCCAGGGCTCAGCCCTCAGCCCAACCCTGTTCAATGTCTACATGGCCCCCCTCGCACAAGTGGCCCATCAGCATTACCTGAACATCATATCCTACGCCGACGACATCCAGCTCATCCTCTCCCTTACTAAGGACCCACACACCGGCAAAACCAACCTCCAAGAAGGAATGAAGGCCATCGCCGAGTGGATAAGGGAAAGCTGCTTGAAGCTGAACCCGGACAAGACGAAGTCCTCATCCTCGGCCCCACCCCCTCAGCATGGGACGACTCCTGGTGGCTGACCACACTGGGAACAGCTTTAACACCCACGGACCATGCACGCAACTTAAGATTCATCCTCAACTCCTCCCAATCCATGGCAAAGCAGGTCAACGCCATCTCCTTGCAGGATCTACAAGTGGATCCCTACCAAAACCAGAAGAACGGTGACCCAAGCCCTCGTCAGCATGAGGTAATATAAATTTTATGGTCAAGTTATGTTCCCTAGCGCGTACCCCACCGACTCCATGTACGAGTTAAAGTGCATGTAACTTCCCTCCTGTGTCAGCTATGAAGACGCAAATACATTTGCGTCCAACGTTAACATGTCCTCTTTCAGACCCACCATGAATGGGTTGAATGGTCCGATCCTAAGTATGCTATGCCAACGTCTTTTTGTAGTGTACTCCTACGTTTTTCAGCCCTGGCTGAAGTAGGCCCTGAATCTCTGCCACCGAGCCTCTTTTCTGGCTTCTGACTCCGAGAAATCTCTGCCCAGGCAGCCCCCGTACCCGTGAACTCTGACTTACTTCTAGCGCGGCCCTCCGTGCTCGGCTCAGCCTGCTGCCTGCCAAGATTGACTATAACCTTCGAGTTATCTGTTTCCCTCCCCGAAAATACATTCCAGCCTGCTAGCTTCAGTAAACATCCTTCCTCAGCTGCAGGGCTAAAGGGCCGACCTGTCTCTGTGCAAGTAATTCATAGCTTCGTTGCCATGCTTCCATGGAAGGCCCCATGCCCCCACGCATCTCATACAGACACCCAGGCGCTTATACACGCACTCACAGCAAGTATAGAATAGCTTCTGCTCTAGAGACCTTTCTGCCCAGATAGCTTAGTTCCTAAACATCAGATATCAGATATGATAGAAGCACAAGTTGATCTGACATGCCAGACTTCTGTCTCTTTCCGTCAGTGTAAATGTCAAGTCCCCTGCACCCCTCCAATTACACGTCATGCAGCTGCGCACGCATCCAAGCTTCCGATTTCTGCTGACATTGCCACATTTTCTGTTAGTGCCACCCCTTTGTGACACCTATCAGTGACGTTTCCAGAACACACCTCTAGTTCACGCCTCTTGATTACGCACATGTACCACGTGTATACTGTTATCTTGTCTTCTCTCAGCTGTTACGCCTTCTATACTGTTTCCAATGATGCACAATAAGTATATAAGCTGTGTACTGTTAATAAAATGTAGCGCTCTATCCCTTCTGACACCCTGTGTGGTGGTCAGAACATGATATCTTGGCCATGACCATTCCTTTTTAAGGAATAAAACCCCTTAGAACTCTAACACCACGGACTCTGTCTTTTTTCATCCGATCTGAGTTATTATTGATTAAGCACTTACCTGCATAGAAATTAAGAGAGTAAATTAATTATTTACGTCATTTTGGCGCCCGAATAGGGACCCCTCCCCCACCTCACGCGCCGGTTGGCGCATTGCAAGCTCTGTCCCCTGCCATCAGTTAGAAGGAACATACGCGTACCGGCAGGATTTCCTGCATCTCCCTCTGACCCACGGAGGTGACGAAGACTGCGATCAGTGCCCAGACGAGGCGGTGAGGAGTGCGGAGGATCCCGACCAGAGCCTAGCCGAAAGAAGCAAGGTCCGAGGTGTCAAGAGGCCCACCAGGTTTCCGAAGTTTTCCGAAAATTCCCGAAGTTTTCCGAAGTTTTCCGAAGTTTTCCGAAGTATCGAGTCGAGTCCAGTCGAGTTTTTCCGAGGCCTTCTGTTTCCGTGCTTCCTGGTGAGTACCATTGCTGGGTCGTATCTAGACGGGTTTGGGTACGCAAGTCCGGTCTGCACTGTTTTTTAGGCAGTGTATCTGTACTGTTTAGCAGTATATCTAGTATTCCGAAATTTCTGAATCTCTGCACTGTTACAACAGTGTATCTGTACTGTTTAGCAGTACATCTAGTATAGTGGGGTAGTCATATATGTTTTAAATGTTTTTTGTGATTAATGTCGTGGTATGAATGTGATTGTTTTCCTTGTGCATTATTGTGTTTTCTTGTATAAATAGTTACATTCAGAATTAAGTATCAAGGATCGAGCATTTCAGTATCAAGTAGGCAAAATGCCGTTTTTCAACAAGTTAAAGCAGATAGGAACTAGAAAAGGGATGTTAGAGGAAGAAATTCCGATCCCCCCTAGGGACACTCCAGGTAATTTCATGTATAACAAACATGGCATAGACGCCATACTGTATCTAGAGTTATGGACCGATTATACCAAGCACCTAGAGGAAAGATACCGATGGCCAGTTAACGGAACATGGGATGCCGAGTGCATCATAAAGGTAGAAGAAGCATTACGGAAAAAGAAAGCCAGACAATCTCAGAAAGACGCCATAGAATTTTGGCGTAAGGAATCACATAAACGTGCTGAAAGGGCACTCCGTAGAGAAGACAGACTTAAAGAATCAGAAAAGGCCCAAGAAAACGAATTAGTTATTGAAGGAATTCGAGTAAAATCAGAACAAATAGATCGCATCCGAAATAGCCAAGTGAACAACATGTATCTTTTGGCCGAGGGTACACCTGACGCCATTTCAGAAATACCGAAAAATTTGCCGTCACCATTAGTTCCAACTAAAGTAATGCACAAGACTACTAAAGACATATTCCTAAATTCATACTTAGACGATGTAGCACCAGCTTACACCAATCTGCCTGTTCGTGCCCTGCCTATTGACAGGGACGGGGGTGGCACTCCACCCCCAGGTCACGTTCCGCCGGTACCGCAACAGACCTCTCCCGTTCCGCCAGCCCCGCCACTTCCCGTACTCAAAACTGACCTACCGAAACCACGTTTGCCTGATCCACCTAAACGACAAGTTCAAGTTCAGATACCGACTCCACAGGGAGGTAATGTACAAGCGTCCGCTTCAGGAGGTGCGACCGCGGGTCCTCAGACCCCGCCACCAACTCACAGATTCAATGTCAGAGATATGCAGAGTCCTCTCACGTACAGGTCTCCCCACTCCTCTAATTCATCCCGCCTTGACGCATTAAAAGAAAACATGTCAGTTTGCAGATATGATCCAGTACCCGGAAAAGACGATTTAATGATATTGGCATCATTACGGTTAAGATCCGCTACTGATAGCTTGTTATGCTATGCAGGAATGAAGGAGCGTCTAGACAGAATATATGAGTTCGTTCAGACAGGAAAGGACTCTGACAGTATTAGGGATGCCATGGAGAAACAGAAAGTTGGCATGCAGGCGCTGATATTACGATTTTTCATAAATTGTCTAATAAGAGAACGAGACAGGCCCGGAACAGATCAGAGTGAATTAGATGCATTGAACAAGTGGGGTCAAAATATAGCTGATGGAAGACATGGCAGACAGAATTGCATAGACTCTATGTACAAGAAGATTAAGAAAGCAGTGATAGCAGTACACCAGAAAGAGAAAGAAAAGGCTTCCTCCGAGGAGGAAGAAGTACAGGAAGAATCCGAAAGAAATGTAGGAACAATAGCATATGTAGGTAAGGGAACTTACCTTAGGAAGGGTATCCGTCCGGAGAGCAAGAGAGTTTTCTTCTCTGCCTTAACAAATACGAATTCTGCTGAGCATCAGTTCCAGGAAACTGATAAAAGGCTTCGAGATCGAGTTGGGTACCATGTACTCAATTCTATGGATGAACAAGAACTAGCCCGATCAGCTGTAACATGGGCCGAAAATGCAGACATATATAATGATGACACAGTAGCGCAGACATTTCTGAACCTCTCCCCCGACGAACAGAAATTAGCAGGTGTATACATGATTCAGCACCTTCTCATTAAATACAGAAAACATTATTCCGATCCAGGTCCCTTACATGAAACACTAGAAGCACTACTGATGGATAGATGGAGAGGTCTAAGCTCTAAATTAATTCAAATAATTCTAGAACAACGACACAGATATGATACCTTTGTAAGCTCTGAATATGTTCCCGCCCCACCTCCAGAAAGGAAAATGTACCACATGCAATGCGGGGGTGGTATTGAAAGTCAGAACCCCTTACGAGAAGTGCACCCTGTTATGGGTGAGGATAAAACCTTGAAACGCGTGTATGTACACACGCCTCTGACTAAATTAGAACTGTTAGAAATGAAGAAACTAGTACCATGCCATGATAAAGACCCTGCAGGTTTCCATAGAGAGCTTAAAGACATGTTATTAATGGGGGACTACACATATGATGATATCATGAAAATGTTGAAAGTATTATTGCCTACGGGTATATTCGAGAAATTAAGGGAAAAGGAATGGGAGGTGGGAGACACAAAGATTGCCTGGGCAGAAATAGAGGAAGAAGAAAAGAAACGGGTCCCAGGGTTAGGCCTTGGGGACAAAACTAAAGCATTACCAGGTTTGATAGTACAGGTCCTGCCCAGATTATTGACAACTAGAAAGGAGGATTGGGATGCAATCTCGTCCTGTAAACAGAAACATGATGAAGATACTAGTGACTTCTATTCAAGATTCGAGAAATGTTTTATTATTAATAGTGGCCTCCAGCCAAGTAGCGAGTCGTACCCACATCTTTTTGTATCAAAGTTAGTCGAGAATTCCCTACCGTTAGTTAAAAATCGAGTGTACAAGGTTGAGAGTACATGGCAAGCAAATACGCCATCCCAGATGTTACAAATGTTACAATATCATCAGAACAGAATTAGAGAAGAACAAGATCAGGAACAAAAACGCATGAAAGACACAAAGATGAAAATGTTAGTAGCTCAGACGATCCCATCCGATGGTCACAGAAATGGTACGACCCAGACAAGTCATACTGCCGCTCCCGTTAAAGGGACATGCAATTATTGCAAGCAGCCAGGTCACTACGTACATGAATGCCCAGTTCTGAAACATAACATAGCGACAGGTAAAACTAAAGAAAGACCGCATCCGCCTAGACAAGACCACAACCAGCATCAGTCTACACAGAATACACAGCCTATGCATGCTTCCTCGACTCCAGCACAGACCGTAGCAGTACCACAGCCACAGCCCATTGCCGCAACGCAGCAAGTTTCACAGCAGATGTATCAGTATGCCCAGTCCGCTTACCCCGAATATTCCCGATATACATGAAACAGCCTAGAGAAGGAAGGTGGCTTGCCTCTTATTTAGATTCCTGTAGATCAAGAAGGTCCTTATGTACACAGTCAAGTATTGGGAAAAGACAGAAAGTTTTTAATTGACACAGGGGCAAGTCGCACTACAATAAGTCATGATGAAGTTCCAGGGGCACCCCTCTCAGGCTCACAGAATGTTTCCCTGGGTTTTTCAGGACAGCCTATTGTAAATGAAGTATCCGAACCAGTCCCCCTGGCTGTGGGTCCATTATCACGTGTTACAGACCTGTTACTCACGAAATCATGTCCAGAAAATCTGTTAGGAATTAAAACATTGAAGGCTCTAGGAGCTATAATATGCTGTTCCCCGGAGGGAGTTAGACTCTTTCTGCGGGATTTCAAGGGTCATTATGTTTTGCGTGAGTTTGATGTCAGATTAAAAAATGTACCTGATTACTTGTGGGCAAAAGGCCCAACTGATGTAGGCTGTATGCACATTACACCATACCGCGTTACACTCAAGGCAGGTGTTGTATTACCCAGAATCAGACAATACAAGTTACCACCCGATGCTGTAGTGGCTTTACTGAAAATGATTGAAGAGCTCATTGCCCAAGGAGTGGTCGTCGAGACCGACTCCAATATCTGTAATTCACCCATCATTCCGATTCTTAAACGTACAGATCCCAATGCACCGCCAGTATATCGGCTGGTGATTGATCTTCGAGAATTGAATAAATGCATTATTCCACAGTATCCTGTGGTCCCCGATATCTCCTCTCTATTGACTGCTATTGATTCAGAAGCAACGTTCTTTACTGTAATTGATCTCAAGAACGCCTTCTTCAGCGTGCCTATTGATCCAGAGAGCCAATATCTCTTCGGATTCAGTTTAAATGGACGCAGTTTCAAATTTTCGCGCGCACCTCAAGGATTCACAGAAAGCCCCAGCATCTATAGTCAAGCACTGAAAAGACAACTAGATTGTATTCAAATGCCAGTTAACACCGCTTTACTGCAATACGTCGATGATCTGCTGATCACCGCACGAAGTGAGCCCGAATGTGAAAAAGCATCACTGACAGTTCTACACTTTCTGGCCGACAAGGGACACAAGGTGTCTCCTTCGAAGCTACAATTCTGTGTTCAGCAAGTTGTGTACTTGGGTCACTTGCTGTCCAAAGTGGGGAGACAGCTCACTCCCGATCGCATTCAGTTAATTGTAAATATGCCACAACCCCAGACACAAAAGGAAGTGCGGGCCTTCATAGGCCTCACCTCGTACTGCAGACAATGGATTCCCCAGTATGCATTTCTAGCCAAGCCACTCATCCAGTTAACGACACAGGAGGCAGCGACTTCGACTGCCCTCCCTTGGACTCAAGAACACACACAAGCTTTTGAAGACTTAAAGAAAGCCTTATGTCAAGCACCAGTTTTAGCGACACCATGTTACAGCAAACCGTTTACACTTTTTGTTACAGAACGTGACGGTACAGCGTTGTCTGTCCTCACCCAAGATCAAGCAGGTTCACATAAGCCTTGTGCTTATTTTTCTAGTACATTGGATTCAGTAGCCCAAGCACTCCCTGCGTGCTTAAAGTCAGTAGCAGCAACAGCGTTAGCAATAAGACAAAGTGATTCAACAGTTCAAGTACCACATTCTGTAGAGGTTTTGTTAAACAGAACCCAGACTCAACACTTGACTATAGCACGACTGACAGGTTATGAATTAACACTATTCCAGCCACACATAGAAATCAGACGCTGCAGTATCCTGAACCCCGCAACACTATTACCAACAGTTATGACAGATCCAGCCCCACATGATTGTATAGAAATCATTAATGCAGTAACAAAGCCTAGACGAGATTTAACAGATGTTCCATTGACAAATCCAGACCTGACACTCTATGTGGACGGTTCATGCATGAGAACAAGTACAGGAGAATTAGTGGCCGCGTATGCCGTGACCACTGAAACTGAAGTTAAAGAAACACATCGTATTGACACACTGTCTGCTCAAGCAGCAGAACTTATCGCTCTGACCCGAGCTTGTATTCTAGCCAAGAACAGAAATGTTAACATATACACTGATTCCCGTTATGCCTTCGGAGTTGTACACGACTTCGGAGTCCTCTGGCAAGAACGAGGTTTTCTGACCTCTCATGGGGCCAAGATTCAACACGGTCCCCTCATTCAAGCACTGTTAGAAGCAATACATTTGCCCTCGGGCATATCAGTCATGAAGTGTAAGGCACATACTAAAGTTACAGATTCTGTTTCCCAGGGTAACGACCTGGCAGACCAGACAGCAAAACATACAGCACTGACTCACATCCAGATTACTGATGTGACAAAGACAATAGTACCGATAAAGTGTATGGCAGTTAGAGATCCCGCCCTAGACGTAATTGACATTCAGACACATGCTACTCCAGATGAAATAAAGAAATGGACTGAACTAGGAGGGATTCAGACAGATCAAGGTTGGGTGACGAAGGGAAAATCTATATGGTTTCTCCCTGACTCAATGGTTCAAGTCATGATAAATACAGCACATAGCCCGGCACATCTAGGAGAGAAGGCGATGTTAGACAGTTTACAGAATCTCTGGTACAACAAACACTTACGAGCAGCAGCAAAACAGAAAGTGCGTACTTGCATGATCTGTTGTCAGTTCAATCCAGGTAAAAGCGTCCCTGTAGAGAAAGGAGGATTTCATCCTCCCGATCACCCTTTTGAAGTCCTCCAGATGGATTATATCCAGATGAACAGTTGTCGAGGTTAAATATGTCCTTGTAATTGTTTGTGCTCTGTCCCGCTGGACCGAAGCATACCCAGTTCCAGACTACACTGCTCCGACCACTGCCCGACAGTTGGTTCGTGAATTCTTCCCACGGTACGGTTTGCCCCGTGTCGTGTATTCAGATAACGGACAGCCGTTCTCGTCCGAGTTGATGAAACAGGTTTCCCTTTTGCTAGGATATCAGTGGAGGTTCCACTGTGTCCGACATCCCGAAGCAGCAGGCCTTGTAGAAAGGCATAATCAGACACTAAAAATCCGCCTTGCAAAGATCTGTCAGGAAAAGGGGGTCGACTGGATAGTTGCCCTGCCCGTGGCACTATTCTACATGAGAATGGTCGCCCACTCAAGATCAGGGCTATCCCCGTACGAAGTGGTCTTTGGCAGACCACCGAATATGTGGGGGACGCCCATTCCGAAGAAAATAACTGATGTTGATTGCAATATGTTGACAGATTACCTTGCCTCCTTGATGTCTGCACTCCAATCATGTCGTTCACAGGTTGCCGCAGCCTTCCCTGACAACACCGATGTAAAGGCGCATGAGGTCTGTCCTGGGGACCTGGTACTCGTCCGGAATTTCGACCGGAAAAGTCCGCTGGAGCCCCGTTGGAAGTCTCCGAAGACCGTCCTCCTTACAACAAGGACCGCCGTGAAGATAGAGGGGAGAAAGGGGTGGGTCCATACGAGTCACATCAAACTTTGCAATGAACTAAAAAACGGACTAAAACAGGACTCTGACTCGTCCACCCCCACCAAAGACTGTGTTGAGGAAAAAGACTTTACCGTTACCGAACGAGAAAAGACTCCCCAAGAACTATATCGTATGAAGCTCCGATCTAGCAAGTCAGACAGTTTAATTGTTTAAGTCCTCCCCTAGGTGAATCGGTTAAATAGTTTCTGACATGTATCCCCTAGATCGAGATAGAGAGAGAGAGAGAGAAGCAAAGAAACGTACATACTGCAAATCACTGCGTAGTCACTGTATAGTGACGTTGTTAATAATGTTTTTTCTAAGTATTCTAATTATTATTGCCAGCATTCTGCTACCTATATATTCAGGCGTGAACAATCTGTTTACAATGTCTCTGCTGAACACACTTTTAGTGAACTTCCTGCACATGAACTCTCTTACAGACTTGCGCTGCGCAACAATACATTCATTAGTATGTTACACCACTCCCATCAGACAAATAATGCTACAGACTGCTGGATATGTGGCCGACTCCCTCCCTACCAGAATTACAAGGGAGCTCTGCCCCTCTTTCCGTACCCGTTCACTCACAATGGCTCCTGTGGGGCATGGTTTAAAATAATTAATTCCTTAGATCCTGATATTGCTGTTTTCGATGGGGGCTGGGTTTGGGGAAACTTGAACTTAGTCCTGCTCAACGTCTGTTATCCTGATAAAGAGGGACTTCCCACTCGAATAGGAACTGATCTAGAAAACGAAGTATATGGATTAGGTAATTACACAATTAGCCTTATGATCCTTACTGTTGAATCCGAGACTGCTCCAGTTCTGCCCCATATGTTAGTATTACCAGTCACAGGTGAACTATGTGTTAGCAAGAAAGGTTCAGTACACGTAGGTCATAGTAAATGCACTACTGTGGTCGAATTCAGTGACCATGGCAAATCGTCCTTTAAAGCTATCAGTCACTCCTATTTTGTTTGTGGTCATACCGCATACATACGTTTGCCTCCAGATTGGGATGGTACCTGTTATATTGCATTCCTTCTGCCACCTGTTTTTCTAGCTCCCCCTGATTATCATAGAAATACGAATCTAGTGCAGAATAGACCCAAAAGAGATATTCCACTTGTCGACTACACAGAAACGGCATGGGAACAGTACACTGATTTCAATAAAGGATTCTTTTTCTTTCTAGGACCTGTCCAAAACAGTAAATTAATACGCAGATTAACCAGAACACTCGAAGCTGTAGTACATGAAACGGCCTCCGCCTTAGGTAACTTAACAGAGGAGCAATCTGCTATACGGGTTGTTGTCCTTCAAAATCGTCTTGTAATTGACGTCATCTTGGCAGATAGAGGTGGAGCCTGTAAGGTCATCGGGTCAAGTTGCTGTGTTTTCATCCCACAAAACGCACCATCTGTCTATCAAGCTATTACCCGTCTGCATAAAATTGCAAATCAGATACATCAGAATCCAGGCACCTGGACTTGGTCCGGTTGGTTCTGGACTACGTTAACAGCTTGGGGATGGAAGATCTTATCATTCCTAGGCATTGGCCTTGTTATAGTATTCAGCTGCTGCCTGTGCCTACAGTGTGGGCCAGCGATTTGTGGACTGTGTGCCACATCGTGCATTGAACATTCCAGTTGTCTCTCAAACAGTCAAAGAAAGAAAGATGAACATATAATGTTACAAGAACAAACCGATCGATTTATGAGGATCGATATATCATGAAGGGTCCGTAGGGAACAAGGAGGGAATGAGGTAATATAAATTTTATGGTCAAGTTATGTTCCCTAGCGCGTACCCCACCGACTCCATGTACGAGTTAAAGTGCATGTAACTTCCCTCCTGTGTCAGCTATGAAGACGCAAATACATTTGCGTCCAACGTTAACATGTCCTCTTTCAGACCCACCATGAATGGGTTGAATGGTCCGATCCTAAGTATGCTATGCCAACGTCTTTTTGTAGTGTACTCCTACGTTTTTCAGCCCTGGCTGAAGTAGGCCCTGAATCTCTGCCACCGAGCCTCTTTTCTGGCTTCTGACTCCGAGAAATCTCTGCCCAGGCAGCCCCCGTACCCATGAACTCTGACTTACTTCTAGCGCGGCCCTCCGTGCTCGGCTCAGCCTGCTGCCTGCCAAGATTGACTATAACCTTCGAGTTATCTGTTTCCCTCCCCGAAAATACATTCCAGCCTGCTAGCTTCAGTAAACATCCTTCCTCAGCTGCAGGGCTAAAGGGCCGACCTGTCTCTGTGCAAGTAATTCATAGCTTCGTTGCCATGCTTCCATGGAAGGCCCCATGCCCCCACGCATCTCATACAGACACCCAGGCGCTTATACACGCACTCACAGCAAGTATAGAATAGCTTCTGCTCTAGAGACCTTTCTGCCCAGATAGCTTAGTTCCTAAACATCAGATATCAGATATGATAGAAGCACAAGTTGATCTGACATGCCAGACTTCTGTCTCTTTCCGTCAGTGTAAATGTCAAGTCCCCTGCACCCCTCCAATTACACGTCATGCAGCTGCGCACGCATCCAAGCTTCCGATTTCTGCTGACATTGCCACATTTTCTGTTAGTGCCACCCCTTTGTGACACCTATCAGTGACGTTTCCAGAACACACCTCTAGTTCACGCCTCTTGATTACGCACATGTACCACGTGTATACTGTTATCTTGTCTTCTCTCAGCTGTTACGCCTTCTATACTGTTTCCAATGATGCACAATAAGTATATAAGCTGTGTACTGTTAATAAAATGTAGCGCTCTATCCCTTCTGACACCCTGTGTGGTGGTCAGAACATGATATCTTGGCCATGACCATTCCTTTTTAAGGAATAAAACCCCTTAGAACTCTAACACCACGGACTCTGTCTTTTTTCATCCGATCTGAGTTATTATTGATTAAGCACTTACCTGCATAGAAATTAAGAGAGTAAATTAATTATTTACGTCAAGCAGCAGGCTGGACTACAGCAACGCACTCTACGCATGAATCCTGGCCAAACACCTGCGATGACTACAACACATCCAAAACACCTCCGTCCGTCTGATCCTCAATGCCCCCCGACGCAGACACATCACCCCCACCTAAGAGACCTGCACTGGCTCCCTGTCAACAAGAGGATCAACTTCAAGCTCCTCACCCAAGCACTCCACAACACCAAACCAGCTTACCTGAACAACAGACTCAACTTCTACAACCCCGCCCACCAGCTTCGCTACACCAGCCTCACCCTTGCTGTCGTCCCGCACATCCAACGAACAACCTCCAGCCGATCCTTCTCCTTCCTCGCCGCCAAGACCTGGAACATCCTCCCCACCCATCTGAGGCAGACCCAAGACCTGCTCACCTTCAGAAGGCTCCTCAAGAACTGGCTCTTCGAACAGTAGCAGCACCCCTGCCCCCCTCAGCGCATTGAGACCCTCAAAGGTACGTAGTGTGCTTTACAAATTGACTGATTGATTGATTGATCGATTGATTGATTGCAAGTCCTCAGCTTTGTGTCTGGCAGTGCTAGGCTGGTCTACCTTTATAGTCTCCTTTTATCGTCAGGTTTTCAATTTTAGAACTGGTTTTAGCAGTTCTTATTTATCTCCAGCTAAGGGGCCTTAGCGCAACTTTTTTTGTCGCTAAGCATGTCCAGGCGATTATGGGTAATAGTGCGACAGTGAGTCAGTGACTTTATTTGTGAGATTTAGCTAGGGTACGCCTACTTCGCATATCATTAGCGATATTTATTGCTTCCATGCATGGCAAAAGTTTAGATGGTGGCTATCGCCGGAAAACTGTCTCTAACACTAGTTAGCGATAGCTTGGTAAGAGGGCGATAAAAATGTCACCGCTTTAGCGGGAAAAAGTCCTGCTAAAGCGGTGTCGTATTGAGTTTCAATGAGCCCACGTATGCCGCAAGTAACTCTTATTGTCATGGAATGGAAGTTGGCATGGAAACTGGAATACAAAAGATATGTTTATTAAGATCCCATGGGGTGGTGGTACATTCAAACAACACCCTTCAGTAATGCAAGAAGGATCACACCGAACAGAAGGCACATGGTTCTTTTATACTCAAACACGAGTTTGAAAAGTAGGCGGCACACACTTAAGACCGGTTCATGTACATATAAGGAAATTTTTGGAACACATCCAACATGTGGGAGGAGTTTAACAACTTAACCAGTTTGGGAAAAACATCTTTCAACGGTGATCGATTAATAACAGATGTGGTTCGATTGCGCATGCGAGGATCTTGACCACAGACTAAATATAGCCTGTTGCTGGGCAGACCATGTGGTCAACTGACGGGGAGGTAGGACAAAAAGCATGGTGACCACGACGTAACGCAGATACTCATAATAGAGGCCATAAATGTAAAATGGCCTCCAAAAACCGGTCAAGATAACATTGAAATGACGTGTAGCTTCAGCGAATGCTAACCTAATAGCTGCTAATTTACAACAGAGGCGAAAGTGCCCTTGATAATATGCCCCCAAATGCTTTCTTAAAAATCCTGGGAATCACATTGTGTCATTTTTCTACTTTGCATTCCTTACTGGGTTTGTCCACGTTGATGTATATTATGGGAAACATACATAGCTTAGTAATGGTAAACCTTATTGCATTCTTGCATTTTTTTCTGATCTGCCTCATCAGTTCCTTAATCTTTGATGAAACAAATTGTCTTTTGGGACAGTTTTCATCTTCCAACAAAACATATTAAACACCTACCTTTTAAGCAGTCATGTTTTCATTGAAATGCTATGGCAGAATGGTACAAAAAACCATGGAAATTAAACTTTTATTGTTGAAGGTCTGGAAAGGTTTTAACCTTACATGTGAATAACTCATGACATCCCCATTTGTCTGTTGGAATCCCAAATCTGACATGTGGGAGGCTCCTTCTTAGAAAACCTTATCTTAAGTGTGAATAACACTTAACCTTAGCGCACTGTTGCTCAAGCGCTAAACGCGCTCCAAATTAAATATACACTCTTTTGCTTTTTCAAGATTGTTTTTAGTTTTTTCCACAAAAAATTCCAAAGATTACAAATAAACACAACTTGTTTTCATTTTGTTACAAACACAATATGCAATATTCAAACAAACATCAAAATCGGTTTCTTTTCATCTCTGTATGCCCAATGCATTTCGAGCTGTAGGCAGTTCTTCGTCGGGGGCCTGTAGATAAATAATGCAGAAAACAGTACTATCACTCAAAAGTCTTAGAAGCACATAAGATGTAAGAAAATAGTGAAATGGAGCTGATCACTCCAAACCAAGAAACACCTTCACCATCACCTAAGTGCACGTGTGAAAAACGCCAAAAAAACCACTTACTCCTGTCGCGCTCCTCAAGCGCTAAATCATTCTGTGAACAAAAAAATCAGAACATATCCTCTAAACTTAGGTTTCTACCATGATAACTGAAACAAAACAAAATCTATACTCTCAATAGTCAATCCGGCGGACTGGAGCAACTAATTACCTTGTCTTCAATTCCACTAGCCAAAATGCTGTATACTCCGTGTTCTATTATTCACCTGCAAAAGTAACAGAGAGACACCATATCTGTAAAGCGGGCGACTAGCTAACCCTGACCGATGTAACTGACACCGCTGCCATAGCGCAGCTCCCTCACCTCGTTCAACTTCAACAGAACTTCTCACGGAACTCCTCTACGTTGAAAACCTCACGCGTTCCTCTTTCGACCCAGTGGATGCGGAACCACAAACCTCGCCGGTATTCATCAACAAGTTGCGTCCAACAACATAAAAGACGGACTAGCGTCTAAAGTACCACACGCGAAACCGCGCCATCTTGTAATGATAAAAATTACCCTTTTTAGTGAAAGCTAGTGAAAACGAGTGAAAACTATATATTAGTGAGTGATGAAGTGGTGATTTAAACCAAAAAACAATGTGCCTCAAAATGTTTAAAGAGAACAAACAGATGCAATGTTACAATGGTAATTTACAAGCAGCATACTATGGTACATTGACAAAGTCAGAAGGATTTATAAAAAACATGAGAAATCTATTTTTTCATTGAGCCCTTTAGGTTCTTGTGTCATTAGAAATTTAATCCAGTGAATCTCTCGCTGGAGGAGGGATCTGGTGAGATCAACCCCCTCATATGATTTAACTACCTCTAGGATGGAATACCTTATCTGAGCGATGCTATGATTGTTCTCATTCCAATGTCTGGCTAAATTACTTTTAGTGTTTTTGTTCCTGATTGTACTTTTATGTTCTGAAATTCTAGTTTTCAGTTTCCTTTCTGTTTTCCCTGTGTAAATTTTGCCACACGGGCATTTGATGTAGTAGATCACATTTTTTGTGTTACAATCTCCATTGTAGTGTAATTGTATTTCTTTGCCAGTTTGCGGATGGTTCAGTGTGCTTCCTACAATAACATTGGAGCAATGTACACAATTCTGGCACTTCTTCATGCCTCTGTTAATCTCTTCAGTTGCCCTAACTGGGGTCATAAGTAGCTCTTTCAGATTTTTAGAGCGCTTGTAAGCAAAGATGGGTGTGTTGTTGAAAATTCCCTTAAAATCAACTTCATTCCTCAAAAGAGACCAATGTTTGTTTATTATGGTTTTTAATTTGTTGGATGATGTAGAAAATTTGGATACGAACACCTGTCTGTCTTGAAGTTTCTTGGGTTTTTGAGTGAGTAGATTCTCTCTGCTACAAACTTTTATCTCACCAGATCCCTCCTCCAGCGAGAGATTCACTGGATTAAATTTCTAATGACACAAGAACCTAAAGGGCTCAATGAAAAAATAGACTTCTCATGTTTTTTATAAATCCTTCTGACTTTGTCAATGTACCATAGTATGCTGCTTGTAAATTACCATTGTAACATTGCATCTGTTTGTTCTCTTTAAACATTTTGAGGCACATTGTTTTTTGGTTTAAATCACCACTTCATCACTCACTAATATATAGTTTTCACTCGTTTTAACTAGCTTTCACTAAAAAGGGTAATTTTTATCATTACAAGATGGCGCGGTTTCGCGTGTGGTACTTTAGACGCTAGTCCGTCTTTTATGTTGTTGGACGCAACTTGTTGATGAATACCGGCGAGGTTTGTGGTTCCGCATCCACTGGGTCGAAAGAGGAACGCGTGAGGTTTTCAACGTAGAGGAGTTCCGTGAGAAGTTCTGTTGAAGTTGAACGAGGTGAGGGAGCTGCGCTATGGCAGCGGTGTCAGTTACATCGGTCAGGGTTAGCTAGTCGCCCGCTTTACAGATATGGTGTCTCTCTGTTACTTTTGCAGGTGAATAATAGAACACGGAGTATACAGCATTTTGGCTAGTGGAATTGAAGACAAGGTAATTAGTTGCTCCAGTCCGCCGGATTGACTATTGAGAGTATAGATTTTGTTTTGTTTCAGTTATCATGGTAGAAACCTAAGTTTAGAGGATATGTTCTGATTTTTTTGTTCACAGAATGATTTAGCGCTTGAGGAGCGCGACAGGAGTAAGTGGTTTTTTTGGCGTTTTTCACACGTGCACTTAGGTGATGGTGAAGGTGTTTCTTGGTTTGGAGTGATCAGCTCCATTTCACTATTTTCTTACATCTTATGTGCTTCTAAGACTTTTGAGTGATAGTACTGTTTTCTGCATTATTTATCTACAGGCCCCCGACGAAGAGCTGCCTACAGCTCGAAATGCATTGGGCATACAGAGATGAAAAGAAACCGATTTTGATGTTTGTTTGAATATTGCATATTGTGTTTGTAACAAAATGAAAACAAGTTGTGTTTATTTGTAATCTTTGGAATTTTTTGTGGAAAAAACTAAAAACAATCTTGAAAAAGCAAAAGAGTGTATATTTAATTTGGAGCGCGTTTAGCGCTTGAGCAACAGTGCGCTAAGGTTAAGTGTTATTCACACTTAAGATAAGGTTTTCCTAGTTTCAGCACGTGACAGGGCAGACGTGCTACCTCAGCTGCACGCATTGAGGTAAAATAAGTTTGAATATTTACTTAAGTTCAACGAATAATAATAAATAGAGATAGGTGAGTGCTCCTCTAATCATTAAAGGCTCCTTCTTAGACCCACTGCCTCTTAGAAAAAAAGACTGAGAAACAAATAAGGTTTTGGATCCTGCGTCTACCCAGCCCGGATCTCAACAACAGGGTAAACAGAACAAAGTGGCTGGATAGGAAAAGTTCATATCGTGAGTAATAGCGACGCAGTCAATATGTACTACGTAGCCACAGTCATAAATACCAAAGCAAATGTATTTTCTTTTTATGGTTTTTCAAAATTTAAAAAAAAAAGGGCAAACCAAGGACTGTCACGACAGTGATTTCATGAGTACAATATCTACACATATACAAAAGTATGAATGAAGCAAAACGAATGAAAGCAAATAAGCAGAAATGACACATCAAAAACAATGAATAAATACAATATTCACAAATTAATTGCATACATAAACAGTGAAAAATTTGTGCAAGAAGCAAGGGGACAACCAGTCCGTGGGAGTGTGAAACCAAGGGACAGGCGGGGACAGATGGAATGGGACGCCTGCCTGCCTGACAACACTGCGGTACAATATTTATGTTGGGTTGCACAGCTAGGATCTCAAGTGATGGACAATTTCTTTTCCTAGATGCACCCTTGTGAATAACCGCAGGGTGGAAGTGTCGACGCGTTTCGAACCCGGGAATTTAGGGTTCTCTTCAGGACGGGGACTGGGAACAGTGAGTCTGTAACAATATACAGAATGGGTGTCAGAGTTGTATATCATGGTATTGTAATAAACAAAAATACACAGTGACTCCACAAATAGAAGAGGACTTTTACCTGCACGTGGCAAGGAGTGTGCCTGGTGTCGGTAATACGCAAAGAAATGGTTTTATCTGGAAAGACACATACAAAGGGTGCTTTAGCACACTGGACCATTGAGGGATCTAGGTAAGTGCATGTCACTTAGACCTATAAAGAGTTATGGCTCATACCTGTGGTTCACCAGGTGTGGTTCGCGTTGATAGGATGCCCACCGCACAGAGCAAAACTCGGGGGGGGGGAAACGGCTCACATTGTCACTGTGTTTGAAGGCTGGGGAAGACACATAACATTTAGTATGCGCGGTTGGCCGGGTGATTAATGTAGACCGGTTGAGATGATTGCGTGGCAATTCCTACCTTAGTAAAAAGGTGTCTGGTCTCATGCGCCAATTTAGAGCCAGCGGGCGGTGTCTCCGAGGCCCGGGATCTGCATGTGAACAAAGCGAGTTTGTTTAAAAAGGGCGCGTCCCTGTTAGGCAGGAGGCGCAGCGGTAGCGCGATAGACGCGGGTTACGGGAAACCTGCAGAGCACTTACTTGTTCAGCAGGATTGAATCTCTTCTCCGTCGAGTCAACATACAGTCAATGGGTGTGTGACGATGCTCGGCTTGGATATTTAAAAGCTACCCGGTCGGTCAACCAATGGGAGTGTCTGGGGGCGGGGTTGGTGAGGCATCATGGTATATGTAGTTTTAACACTGGAGTGAATCGGACCCCCCAGCAGAGAGTGTCGTATTAGGCATAGATGGCGCTTAATGCCCGCTAAGGGCTGGCGGATATCACTATCAACCTCAATCCAGTTCTGCCATCGCGTGGATCTTTGCTTATAAGGCTAGCGCTGCAACCATATGTACAACATGCTCACTGGGCATTGAACATCAACACAGTACGGGCATGGTAAATTACACAAGTAATACAATAGACCCTTTCTCTTAGAACAGTGTGCAAACACAGATTTAAAAGAACCAAAGGGGTTAGTTCAAAATATCAGAGATGAGAAAGAAAAGGTTCTGAACAGCAGAAAAGCCAAGCTCAGCCAGACAATTGGAATGTGATTCATAGACTGGAAGTCTCAGACATTTCGTTCAAGCCTGTATTAGATGTGTCAAACTTCAAAATGAGGTACGCTTCTTTTTGGGACAAGCGGAGATCAGGGTCTCCATTGCCACCCCTGATGACTGCCAGTAAGAGGACTTGTGAATGCAGCCAAGGAAGCAGGGATCCTTGGACCCAAAGAATCGCAATACCTCATAAAACAACACCCCCGGACTCCACATTTGTACTTCCTGCCCAAGGTGCATAAAGACCCCGAAATACCACCTGGCCGCCCAATAGTGTCTGGGTGCGACTCTGTTCTTGAGCCCATCTCCAAATTCGTGGATGTATTCTTGAAACCCCTCGTGGTACAGGTGCCATCCTATCTGAGCGATACCATGGACTTTATCAACAAGGTCGAGGGCCTACCATTTGATTCTTCCAGCCAATTGCTAGCCACCATGGATGTATCTTCTCTATACACACAGATACCCCAACAAGACGGATTGGATGTCATGGAACTCTACCTGGAGGGTCGACCTCGTCCCCACAGGGTGCCTACAGAACTCATAATCTCTCTAGCAACAGTGGCCCTTAAGAAAAATTTCTTCACTTCCGAGGACGAAATGTTCTTACAAATTAAAGGCTCAGCGATGGGCTGCCCCTTCGCCCCCGAAATGGCCATTTTGTTTATGGGCCAGTTCGAAGAAAAATTTGTTCTGAATAACAACCCCTACAGAGACTCAATTGGACAATGGTTCCGATATATAGATGACGTGTGGTGCGTGTGGAATGGTACATCTATACAATTGGAAGAATTTCATGTGTGGCTGAACAACAGAAGCCCGGACATTAAATTCAGTTTAAGTTACCATGAAAAAACTCTCCCATTCCTGGATGTAGAAATTTCAGTTAAAGACAATGTGCTGTCATGTTCTCTGTACCAGAAAAAGACGGACAAGAACAATGCTCTTCATTATAAGAGCTACCACCCACAAAGCCTAAGGGATAATCTCCCTTATGGCCAATACCTCCGTGTGAGACGCAACTGCACCACCATCGAACAGTTTGAACTACATGGCCAAGGTTTGACTTCAAAGCTACAGGAACGTGGCTACCCCCAGAAACTCTTGAAACACTCTATGAAAAGAGCGAGATGGACACCCAGGGAACACCTCCTTGAAAAAAGAACCAAACCTGCGACGGATAGGATGGTTTGTGTCTCCACCTATGGCCCCCATACCAACCAACTGCAAAAAATCATTAGGAGAAGTTGGCATCTGGTCAAGGAAATCCTCCCTGACGTAGGTGCCCCCCTATTTGCTCTTAAAAAGAACAGGAGCATTGGGCAAATGATAACATCCACCAGACCTCCACCGAAAAGGGATCTTCAAAATACCATCTTTGGCGCTAACCCAGTCACGGGGCACCGCAAATGTGGGACTTGTTCCGTCTGTGAACTCACAATAGAGGGGTCACTCTTCACTGATGGTAAGAAGTTTTGGCGTCACAATGAACACACAAACTGCAAAACCAAATACACTGTGTATGCCATCCAATGCCCATGTAATATGCTGTACATCGGCAAAACCACGCAGGAGGTCCGCCAGCATATCATCCAACACCGTTCAAGAATCAAAAATAAAACCATGACAGCTCCACTTGTATCCCATTTTTCACAAAAGAATCACTCCAGTCAAGATATCAGATGGACAGTCCTGGCAGTCATCAGGGGTGGCAATGGAGACCCTGATCTCCGCTTGTCCCAAAAAGAAGCGTACCTCATTTTGAAGTTTGACACATCTAATACAGGCTTGAACGAAATGTCTGAGACTTCCAGTCTATGAATCACATTCCAATTGTCTGGCTGAGCTTGGCTTTTCTGCTGTTCAGAACCTTTTCTTTCTCATCTCTGATATTTTGAACTAACCCCTTTGGTTCTTTTAAATCTGTGTTTGCACACTGTTCTAAGAGAAAGGGTCTATTGTATTACTTGTGTAATTTACCATGCCCGTACTGTGTTGATGTTCAATGCCCAGTGAGCGTGTTGTACATATGGTTGCAGCGCTAGCCTTATAAGCAAAGATCCACGCGATGGCAGAACTGGATTGAGGTTGATAGTGATATCCGCCAGCCCTTAGCGGGCATTAAGCGCCATCTATGCCTAATACGACACTCTCTGCTGGGGGGTCCGATTCACTCCAGTGTTAAAACTACATATACCATGATGCCTCACCAACCCCGCCCCCAGACACTCCCATTGGTTGACCGACCGGGTAGCTTTTAAATATCCAAGCCGAGCATCGTCACACACCCATTGACTGTATGTTGACTCGACGGAGAAGAGATTCAATCCTGCTGAACAAGTAAGTGCTCTGCAGGTTTCCCGTAACCCGCGTCTATCGCGCTACCGCTGCGCCTCCTGCCTAACAGGGACGCGCCCTTTTTAAACAAACTCGCTTTGTTCACATGCAGATCCCGGGCCTCGGAGACACCGCCCGCTGGCTCTAAATTGGCGCATGAGACCAGACACCTTTTTACTAAGGTAGGAATTGCCACGCAATCATCTCAACCGGTCTACATTAATCACCCGGCCAACCGCGCATACTAAATGTTATGTGTCTTCCCCAGCCTTCAAACACAGTGACAATGTGAGCCGTTTCCCCCCCCCCGAGTTTTGCTCTGCGCGGTGGGCATCCTATCAACGCGAACCACACCTGGTGAACCACAGGTATGAGCCATAACTCTTTATAGGTCTAAGTGACATGCACTTACCTAGATCCCTCAATGGTCCAGTGTGCTAAAGCACCCTTTGTATGTGTCTTTCCAGATAAAACCATTTCTTTGCGTATTACCGACACCAGGCACACTCCTTGCCACGTGCAGGTAAAAGTCCTCTTCTATTTGTGGAGTCACTGTGTATTTTTGTTTATTACAATACCATGATATACAACTCTGACACCCATTCTGTATATTGTTACAGACTCACTGTTCCCAGTCCCCGTCCTGAAGAGAACCCTAAATTCCCGGGTTCGAAACGCGTCGACACTTCCACCCTGCGGTTATTCACAAGGGTGCATCTAGGAAAAGAAATTGTCCATCACTTGAGATCCTAGCTGTGCAACCCAACATAAATATTGTACCGCAGTGTTGTCAGGCAGGCAGGCGTCCCATTCCATCTGTCCCCGCCTGTCCCTTGGTTTCACACTCCCACGGACTGGTTGTCCCCTTGCTTCTTGCACGAATTTTTCACTGTTTATGTATGCAATTAATTTGTGAATATTGTATTTATTCATTGTTTTTGGTGTGTCATTTCTGCTTATTTGCTTTCATTCGTTTTGCTTCATTCATATTGTAAATATTGTATATTTGTACTTTTGTATATGTGTAGATATTGTACTCATGAAATCACTGTTGTGACAGTCCTTGGTTTGCCCTTGTGTTTTTGAAATTTTGAAAAACCATAAAAAGAAAACAAATTTGCTTTGGTACTTATGACTGTGGCTACGTAGTACATATTGACTGCGTCGCTATTACTCACGAATGGAACTTTTCCTATCCAGCCACTTTGTTCTTAGAAAAAAAGGGCAGACCTATGTCTGATTCATTTGAAAATCTATCACCCTATGTGAGGTACATGCCAGATATGTACTTTACTTGTAACATTCACACCTGGCCTTTCAAAATTGTACAAGTGAAATTAGAGACCTACTATACAAACATGTTTTATAGGTCACAAACACTCAGATTTGGTAAAGCTGAGGATTAATGACATCCAAAACACTTTTTGTAATTTGCTTAACCCAATAAAAAATTCAGAAAAGGTTTTCGAAATCCTTAAATGGAAAAAGTAAACATTAATGAATTAGTGATTGGAAGGGGTGTGTTAAGATTGTTTCTCCCAAATACAGATTCCTTCAGTGATATATTATGATTTTGCAACCAAAATTCATTTGGAAAACATTAGTATTTTTACCACCAAGTCCAAATTAGTGGTCACTCATTTACAAACATGAAAGGGTACCCAGGGGAACTCCTGTGGCTCATGGGAACTCTTTCCCATTGGGAATGTGACAATAAAAAATAGGAATAGGCACTGGCCATTTGGAAACACTACCTTCGCCTAAAAAGTGTGTTTAACTTTTTATTTTTTTACACGTATTCCAATTGCATTAAAAAAGATTGCTTTATTTAAAAACAATCATAGACATGGTGGTCTGCTGACCACCAAGTCTGTGACTCTTTCATAGTGGGTTGCAATTTGCCACCTGCCTAATGCATAATACAGAGGTACGCTAAATTGCAACCCACTATGAATCAGAATTGTTTGACCTGACCTTTTAGTACATAGGTCAGTCTGCAATTTTTTTTTCTATTTCCAAAAAAAACATTTTTATGATGGAAAATTTGTATCTCATGCGATTGAATCCAAGCCTGGAATTTAACTTATCCTGCGCTGTACCTGGCTCTGCATCAGTATTGCCCGAATGTAAACCACAGAGTTTCACAACTTTACATAAGATTGACTCATTAAAAGTCCCTAATACATTTTTGGAGTGTTGACTCATAACACCCTTATGCCTATCTCAAACACCTGCCTAGCATCTGATGGATGATAGGTGATCGATTCCCTACCTGTTTTCCCTAGGCTTTACGATAAGATGTGACATACTCTGGTGTATCTCATCTTGACCTTCAGAGGCACAACACTGACATACAACTCATCCGATCCCACTCCTACAACTATTGTAGGGATCACCAAAGTCTATCATGTGATAAATCTAATCCCAGCCGTACTAGCCTTACAGACACACAATCCTCAAACCTCTGGTCCTCAAAGAGAAGTGTTTGTTATTCCTCTCTAATATGTTAAAAAATCTTCATTTGTAGATAATTACTTATTAATTAGGTGTTTTTGTAAATTGCTTGGTGTCTTGTTAGAATAACTTCAGAGCTAAGAAGAACAAAAGAAAACCTGGGGGCTAGAGAGGAGTCAAATGAGGTTAGAACACCAATCCCACATTCTTCTATGACGGCCAGGGGGAAATTCTTCAGTCAAATGATTTCCTGACTTGTTCAGTTATAGGAAGTTTAGCAAAACATATATTAGTTGGTTCTTTTCTGCATCTGGATCCTGACCATGCAGATATTGAGGCTTAAACAATCCCACAGAATGGCTGCCATTTTTCTTCACAATGAAGATGCTTCGAATGTACAATGAGTATATGACAGTAAACAAATATAAGACCTTTACTTCCAGTAGCTGTTGTGCCTTAATAATATTATTGTGTTAATTAGTATTTTCTAAATCTGCAATTGTGTATTAAATCAATGAAATATATATCTTGTTCAAGATCTTGCTTAAGTGAGGTGAACATATTCTCTTATAGCGTGAACCCCTTTCATCAAGGAGCAGATATCACATTATTTTTACCTTCAGAAAGACAGTACACAAGTGTCACGATCCTCCCAATCCAAGAGGGACATGATCAAACTGAATCTTGGTGGGCTAGACCTCCTCTCAACAGTACTCTTCTCTTTCCACAGCAGGACGACTGGGCTGCCACGCCTGACACTAAGCAAGCGGGGGACATATTTGTCTTTGGACAGGATCCCTCTAACTGGAAGTCGGAATCCACAGGCAACGCCCACAAAATGGACATCATTGCTAATGGCCCAATAAGATCCTGCAGATTCCCTGCACAAGGGTGGGAGAACCCTGGAAGACTAGTGAGTGGAGACGAGGAGGACGCCGAAGTGAGAACACGGGGCATGCCAGCGGAAGAGCAGCCACTCTTACGAAGGACCACAGAAGAGCCGGAGATGCCGGATTTCCCTGGAGGCCAAATATTTCTCGCTACGCCCGGTCACGCTCCTTAAGTTGCCGGGTGGGTTGGCGAGAACAAGAAGTCCAACCGTTAGGGTGGTTCTCCCTGTTTCTTTTCCCAGATTACTGCTTCCCATTCACAAGCACCCTTTCTGGTTGTTCAGCGCACTTGACGGGTGTTTCCTCACTCCATTCCCTACCAGTATTGTTATATGAGGCAGTGACACTGTTCTCTCTTCTTTTTATGTACCGGAGTGACGTGGCCAAGATGAGGGGTCTCGCATCCTGAAGATGGAAGGAGCGACACACAGAACAAAGCCCGGATAAGACATATTATCACTCACTGTTGACACTGGCCTCTGTAAAGAGAAGAATACAACCTTGTCTAACTCAACGTAGTCCGGAACTTGGTCATTCCACTCTCTTACAACATGTCTAGCAGAGTGTCTTTCTCTCACCTGCCAAAAGTGCAGCACAGAGCACAGCCACCCTACCAAGTACCATACTGTAAATGCCTCATTGTTCATTGCAAAGCTGATAGCAATCACCTTTCAGAGCGCAAAGGCCAGGTATCCGACACATCTAACACATTGATAATTAGCGGATAGCTCCCACTGCTCACTGACCAAAGATCAGCCAACCTGCACCAGTGTTAATACACAGATAACTATCACTTTTCATAGTGCAAAACATACACTGTACATTTTATAGATCAACATACAGTCTCTAAACTCCATCACTCACAGCACTCCCACTAGGTACTGTCTAATGATCATACAACCTGCACCTACTAGACCAATGCCTGGATAACTCGCAATTCTCACAGCCCAAACATATTCCAATGTATGATAAATCAACAGACAACTGAGGACCTTCATCACTCACAGCCCAGATACCTGATAATCTGCTCTTCTAAGAGATTAATTTATAGCAGTAGTCTTACCTTTCACCCATCATAGTCCAATGATCAGGAACCCATTAACTCTAACAAATCAATTCATAGCAGATATCCAGCTGCCTGTTAGAGTCTGATTATCAGTAGATATACCCTCCCACATGTGTTACAGGCCATCATTGACCACTAACAACTCCAATACTACCAAATAGAATTTGGTTGCCTACAGTATAACATAGAGTATATAACCACTTCTCTCAAAATCAGATACATCGCTACTTAAACCAATTAACTTTGCACAGATGATAACATCACTTTCAAAGGCACCCTTGCATACAGACTGCCAGGACCATGAATAGGCCTTGGCGATGACATCACTGACTTCATCACCCCACTGGCCACCAAATCAGAATTTCTTGGGAGACTTTTACTTCAACTGACTACCTAGAAAGGCTGGACAACATCGGACTCACTCGAGCACAAGACGTGGCTGGGTTAACCTTGCGCAACGTCACCTATAATAGTACTTCTCTGCAGCAAGTTGCTCCGGGGAACAGGTGTAGATGGCCACTAACTTCCCCTAATCTTCTCTGTGGAAAACACAGAGAATACCAGTAAAAAGGTTATTGTCCCTGAGCACAATGAAACAGATTAAATCTTTAGAGAAAAGAAAAACCAAATCAAATCCCTTTCCGTATCAGAATTTCTTTATGTCTGTTCCTTATTTATGGAATGGAATTGAATGGGATAGATTTTTATATAGCGCGATATTTACCCGCAGGCGTCCTAGCGCTGTAGTTGAAATACAGAAGGGTGAGGCAGGTCGAGGTTATCTGTTGAAGAAGAAGGGGGCATATTATCAAGGGGGTTTATCTCCTCTTTTTTGGCTTTAAAAGCCCAGAAAGCGGAGATAAAATTATCTCCCTATTACCAAGCTGTCGCTAACACCAGTTAGTGACAGCTAATAGGAGATAGCGACCAACTTGGGCCCCGCTTTGCATGTCAGTGATATTTATCACTAATGACATGCAAAGTGGGCGTGCCAAGATGTTAGCGACTGGAAACAGTCCCTAACATCGCTATCTTCTATTACCAACTTTTGGAGATATTCGCGCTAAGCGCGAATATCTCCAAAAGCTAACACCTGCCCTGAGCAGTTCTTAGCCATGTTATCCAATGGGAGGTGGATCACATGGCTAAGAGCATTTGCTCGATAATGCATGAATATCGCTGACTTTTCAGCGATATTCATGCATTGCGGCCGTTTTTTATCGCATTTGCGATAAACCTTGCTAATAGCAAGGTTTATCTGCGATAAAAATCGCCGATGTGCGGCGATAAGTTTTGTCTCTAAACAAGTTAGAGACAAACATTATCGCTAGTGGTTGGTAATATGCCCCAAGGTTTTTAATTTTTTCTGAAAAGGTAAGATGCTAGGTTCCGAACGGATGGAAAGTGGAAGGGAGTTCCATAGCCTTGCTGCATTAGTTGAAACCATTCTTCCTCCACTTCTTTCTCTTTTGAACCTGGGAATGGTGACTTGAAAGGTGAGGGTCGACCTCAGCTGCCTATAGGGGTAGTAGGGGGTAATCAGAGTATGATTGAGATTTGCTCCTTTTCTCCAGTAAGCACAGTGGGTGATGCACATGCTTTTGAAGCTGACTCTATCTTTTACAGGCAGCCAGTGCAGGGCTCTTAGTTCAGTTTTCACTGATTGCCGGCAGGAGATGCGCAGAAGAGTCCGAGCAGCGCAGTTTTGAATAACCTGCAGTTTTTTTAGGGTGGATTCGGGGGCTCCTAAATATAGGGCATTTCCGAAATCCAGTCGGGAGAGGATTAAACCCTGGACCCTGATCTGTCTGGCCTTGAAAGGGAGGAGAGGTAGGATTTTTCGTATGAGTCTAATGATGCTCATACAGGTGGCTGCTAATTTGGTTGCCTGGTGGCCGAAGGTTAATGCGTTATCCAGCCAGATACCCAGGCTCTTGATGGTATCTCTGGCTAGAGAGGCAGGGCCTAGTGCTGGCGGCCACAGTGAGTCAATAGATTTTTGAGGGGAGTTGCCCAACACCATTAGCTCAGTTTTGTCGCCATTGAGCTTTAGGTAGGACTGGCTCATCCAAGTGCAGACTGCTTCCATACAGCCTCTGAGATCACTGGAGTAGGAGGAGGGATGGGTAAGGGTAACTACCAGTTTCGTGTTGTCGGCGTAGGACACGACTTGGACGCCAAAAGGGTGTATTATTTCTGCGAGGGGGAGAATGTAAATATTAAACAGTGTGGGGCTCAGGGACGAGACCTGAGGAACCCCACAACTGAGAGGTTTGCTGGGCAATGTGATCTTCCCCTCGCTGACTCGGAAGGAGCGGTCAGAGAGAAAGGAGTGTATCCAAATTGCTGCAGTGGAAGTTATCCCTAGCTCTGACATTCTGTGACATAGGATGTCGTGATTCACAGTGTCGAAGGCGGCACTGAGGTCCAGTAAAATAATGGCCGCGGTGACACCTTCATCCACAATCCTTCGAGCTCCTTCAGTTACTGCTAGTAAAGCAGTTTCAGTTCCATGCATGGGACGAAACCCGGTCTGCGAGGTATCCAGGGAGTTGTTTGTTTCCAGGAATTCAGTGATGCATTTATTTACATGTTTTTCTGCAATTTTTGTAATCCATGGTAGCAGGGAAATCGGACGGTAATTACCTGGGTTCATCTGATCCAAGTTAGGTTTCTTCAGAAGGGCCTTAACTGTAGCTTGTTTCCACTTCGGGTGGACGAGTCCTGTTGAGAGGGAGTTGTTAATCAGATTCTGGATAGTGGGCGTGATTGTTCTTAGGAAGCGAGCTGGGGCTGGGTCACTGGGGGATCCAGACTTAACCTGTAGCATTATAGATTCTAGGCTGGTACGCTCCAGGGGTGTAAAGGATTCCAGGGAGGTAGGAGGGGTCGGTCTGGGGTATTGCTGTTGTGGGAGTGGATGAGGAAGTGGGGGAAAAGAGGAGTAGATCGTTGCTATTTTATTGTAAAAATAGTCAGCCTGCTCATTGCAGCGGGTTTGTGCGGTCAAAGGATCAGGTAGTTTGTCGGGGAGTTTGAGCAAGCTTTTAGCGATCTGATAGATCTCCTTGGGTTTGCATGCTGCTTCGTTGATCTTATTTTCAAGTAAAGTGGCTTGCGCTTTTTTTATCTCGATTTTATAGATTTTTATGGATGCTCGATATTCAGTTTTGCTGGTGTTCGAGTAGTCGAGGTGCTATTTCCGTTTCAGTTTCTTACATTCTCTTTTTAGGGTACGTAATTCCTGTGAGTAGCAAGGGGCATTTTTTGGTTTGTGTTCAGATTTAATGTTTTTGGGTGGAATAATGGAGTCTAAGGAGGTGGTGATCCAGTTATTGAAATTGTCGTTGCTGACAATAGGATCAGGGTTGTTCTCTGGGACAGAGGATTCCAGTGTGGAAGTCCACAAATTAGTGTTAAGTTGAGTCCATTTGCGGTCTCAGCTTGAAGCAAGAGGTATGGAGGGGCTAGAACCTGGTGGAGTCCACAAAAATGGAATCAGAAAGTGGTCCGTCCATGGAAGAATAATGGGTGGACTAACTGTGAAATGAGTGCAGTTACTGAAGATGGGATCCAATAGATGCCCTTTTTCATGAGTGGGTTGCAGTACTAGCTGGGAAAGGTCTAATGCTAGCAGACTAATATGTAGTTCAGTGATTTATGAAGTTAGTTGAGGTGCCGGGTGGTCAATAAATAAGCGTCCCCGAGAATGTACAGGTGGGGGAGAAATCCAGCGAAAAAGTAAGGTGTTTGCAGCCGGGTATATTGGTTGGAGAGGAGCGGCAGATGTAATGTTTTTTGTAAATAATTGCTAAGCCACTGCCTTTTCCTAAGGAGCGATCAGCTCAAATTATTTGGTATTCTGCCGGGAGAGCTTGGATGATATCGGGGTCAGAGTCACTTTGAAGCCAGGTTTCCGTGAGGAATATGGCATCGGGGTCTTTGTCCAAGATCAGCAGAGATATTTCAGTGGCATGTTTGGGAAGGGATCTGCAGTTCAGCAGAAACATGCGGAACGAGGGGGGGGGTGTAGAGGGGTGACTTCGAAATAGACAGTATGGGCAGTTGAAGTGTTTTGAGGTAGGGTCCCAAGATGTGATACACAGATTGTTCGTTTGTTTGCGAAATTGATGTAATGTTTTGGAGGAGTACTGTGTGGGAGGAATATGGCCAGCGGTCGTGGCCCCTGGGCCCGGTTGGGCGCGGACGGGCGCAGACGGGCTTGCCTTTGGCGTGCCTTTGACGCCCCGCTGGCGCCACCACTGCGCCCATCCGCTGCGCCTCCTAGGAGGGGGGATCATTTTGTACTAGCTGGTGCCTCGGGGAGGGAGGGGCCTGACCGAGGTGATCAGGTTCCTCACCCAAGATGGCGGGTCCGATAGTTTGCAATGGGGCAGGAGAGCCGAAGGCTCTGTTGAAGGGTCTGGGGAGCAGGATCCACTTTTACTCAGCGGCAGCCTGAGAGGTCAGTGTAAAATACCGAAAATCGTATTTTAGGCAGAGTGCAGAAATTAAAATCAGTTTTCTGAAATGCGCATATTAAAACAACAAGTAAGGCTTTTGTCATCAAACAATGCAAGATTCGAGCACTGTCCCGGCTTCCGCCTCAGGACCACAACACACACCACACACTCACTTGTAATCAGTGGGAAGTGGGGAAGCTGTTGTGCTTTTGTACTAGCTGGTGCCTCGGGGTGGAAGGGGCCTGACCGAGGTGATCGGGTAACTCACTCAAGATGGCGGGTCCGATAGTTTGCAATGGGGCAGTAGAGCCGAAGGCTCTGTTGAACGGTCTGGGGAGCAGGATCCGCTCTTACTCAGAGGCGGCCTGAGAGGTCAGTGTAAAATACCGAAAATCGTATTTTTAGGCAGAGTGCAGAAATTAAAATCAGTTTTCTGAAATGCGCGTATTAAAACAACAAGTAAGGCTTTTGTCATCAAACAATGCAAGATTCGAGCACTGTCCCGGCTTCCGCCTCAGGACCACAACACACACCACACACTCACTTGTAATGTATTTTATTTTATTTTCTTCACACTTGAAATTTCCATCAAGCTGCCAATCTTCACAAAATGTCTGTTAAGATTTTACAGAATGTAGCCACAAGAAAGCAAAGCCGACACGTGTTTCGTCATTGGAAACAATCACCCATTGACTTCTTCAGGGCTACAACAAAACGAAAAAGCAAATAAGGTGTACAGATACAAACAGAGGTTAACTGTTCTCCACCTTCACCAAAAAGGAGAAGCAAGATCTAGAACAGAATTTATAAAAGAAGAAAAAGTGAGAAGAAGGTCGCAACGACACCAAACAGAAAAGAAATCACCCAATGTGAACTCAATGAATATATGAGACAAAGGAAATAGTTTGACTAGTCAAAACGCCTAACCCTAAGAAATTCGAAAAGAGTACAGGGAGATAAAATAGATTAGAAGATGTGGGTTTCGGGAAGTGAAAATTGGTATCTATAGCATCACTGTGGGCCTTTGAGCGAAAAGACTAATGTATCAGCATAATTAAAATTATAATTAGATAGCCAAAATATCGGTTTTACTAATAGGATCCTCGTGATTGTGACCCGATTTCAATGTCTTGCCATATGTTTGATAAGTTCATAACTCACCAAAAACGGGATTTCTTACGAAGTCAATTATTACAGTCCGGGTGTAATCTATGTATGGTTCAGTATTCTATAAAATCACTGGAGTGTAAAGAGAGCAAAGAGTCAATCAACATATTGCCTATAAGATAGAAAATTCACGATAGATAGAATGTTACGTCCCTTAGTACCTAGTTAAATATTTCTCAGACTAGTCAGTTGTGCAGTTGGCATCTGCGCTGCCAACTGACTCACCTTCACCAGACCAGTCAAACACACATACCCGCCAAACAAGGGAGATGGTATACCCCAGATCTCCACACGTCAAATTGCAGGTGCAAGGAACTTGAAAGAAGATAGCATATCAGCAGAAATCTCACAGAAGAACCACCTTCAAATCAGCCCTCAACAACTACCACCAACAGATCAAAGCTGTGAGAATTCCGTAGTCAGAGAGTTCACCTGCCCATCAGCCACCTAAAACATTATCCCAATCTCATAGGAGCTATGCAACACTCTCGCTGACCACTTCCACAAGATAGCAACCATCTACAAAAACTTTGGCCCACACCATTCTAACCTCCTCAGTCACCGATCAACCACCACCACTAATCACGCAATCGCCACATTGGAACAGCTCACCACATCAAACACTACCACTCTGATGAACACCATCTACTCTGAAACACCCACTGACCACTGCCCCCACTGACTCGTCAACCTCAGAAAAGACTAACTCAGCCGCTAACTCTCCACCAGCCTCAATGCCTCGCTAACAACAGGACCTACCCCAATGAGTCAAAACATGAAGAGGTCAGAAGACTCCTCAAGAAACCCTTGGCAGACCCCAATGAGCTCCCAAGCTACCACTGCATCTCGCTATGTTGGTTCCCCAACAAAGTCCTGGAGAAGGTCATCAATCACCAACTCACCGAACACCTGGAGATTAACAACCTACCAGACCCCTCACAAACAGGCTTCAGAACCAACCTCACCACCAATACAATGCTGATCGCCTCAACAGACAGCATCCAGACCATACTGGACAGAGGTGAATCAGTCATCTTGCTTCTACTTGACCTCTCTGTAGCTTTCACACTGTCTCCCACCACACGCTCATTGAACAAGTACACCCTGATTGTATCACTGATGACATGCTCAGATGGATGGCACCCTTCCTCGCGGGATGCACCCAGGAAGTCTGACTACCTACCTAGACATTGCAAGCCAGGCACAACATTGCATCATTCCCCAATGCTCATTCCTCAGCCCAACAGCCCAACACTCTTCAACATCTACAAAGCACCACTCACAGACATTGTCAGATTGCACAACATCTAGATCATCTCCTACGCTGAAAATTCCCAGTTCATCTTATCACTCTCAGACAACCCCACCATGATTTAGACTAATTTCCACACCGGTATAAAAAGAATATCAGCCTGGATGAGGGAAAACTGCCTCAAGCTCAACACAGGAAAGACAGAAAACCTAATCTTTGGTGACACACTGCCCCCTGGAATGACTTCTGGTGGCCTTCGGAACTCAGACCTACACTGACACCAAAAGACAACACCTGCAACCTTGTCATCATCCTCAACAGTGAACTATTCATGAAACACCAAGTCAACCAAATCACCCAGGACCGGAAGGACCTCCACTGGCTTACCGTTCAGAAGAGATACCACTTCAAGCTCCTAACCCATGCCTATAAATCACTTGAAGACCAAGGACTCACCTACATAAGCCACCATTTGCACTTCCACTGACCACCCAGGAATCTCCATTTTGAACACCTCACCCTTGCAGCGATGCCCCGCATATGCCACAGCCACACCTGGGGGAGATCCTTCTCCTACCTTGTCGCCAAAGCCTGTAAAACCCTCCCATTCCACCTGCATTCCACAATTGCTCACTGACATCAGGAAGGGGCTCAAGACCTGACTTTTTAAAAGAGCCTGGCAGCAAGCTTCTGGATACCATTGTGGGTGACAAGCAGCGCTATACAATTACTACTTGATTGATTGAACTTTCTGCTACTCTGACAATCCAGTACAGAGGAAACCACTCCTATTTGTCACTTCCCAGCATATAGTGAGTGACATACTGCCTCTCACATTTGAAAACAGCCTGCACCATTCATTGGATATGCATGACATCATGTCACAATCCAAACTAGTCTAGTTATACTCCCTATTATAATAAATATACAAGATGGAGCAGAGATTGTCAATGTATCAAACACTGAACGTCCACGGTCCAATACAGAGGAGATAGGCACACATAATCAGAAAGGGAGAAGAGTCAGTTAACTTTCAGTTATCATAGTACAAATCATACCAGATGAAGTGTTTCCACAAAGAAAGGGTGCATAATCTAAACCTTTACCAGAAATTCCCAACTTTCAAGCCGCAGGTAACATCCAATCCTAACTCACCAACACACAGCCAATACCTCTCTGTAATTCAATCTTCAGCAGGTGGCAGATACCTCAAAGAACTTGTGAAAGCTCCCAGGAATTATTTTCCTTCCAAGAGTGAAGATGCAGAACAATGTTGAAGTGCAATTATATCAAAGATAATTCCTTGAGAGTGTTCATCAGTCCTAGCTTGCTCACTAGAGGCAGAAGTGAATCAGACAAATTTTCTGATGTTTAGTTTCAACACAGCTGGCTGAAAGTAAGAAATGTTTGTCTATTGCATTTGCACTGTCAGACTCTTTATGTGACATTCATTATAACTAGCATTTTGAGGAGGGCTAATCAGCAGCCAAAACACTTAGGAATCAAAATATGACTAATGGATACAAAAATGCAGAACATTCTTTAGAGCTTGGCAAAGACGGTTTTTAAAACTAGTAAGCAATTTTACTAGGAATAATGTGATCCTTCAAGCCTTGGAACTCATGGTCCCACCCACTCACACTAAAACACATAGCAGATTATCTCAGATGTAGCTGAATAAATTGAAAACATTTTCTGTCACTTTATTTAACATATAAATAAGAGAAAATCTAACTGCCAAAATTGTAATGAACAGTGAGTTTGAATCACATCCTCTTCATAAATCACTCTCCCTTTGCTTTCTTCTTTCACTCTTCTGATGTGTGGGAGAATGGGAGTCATTCCTCCACCGTGCACACCCAAGGGGTGATTACTATGTCCTTCAGACTTGCGTCTGCCTAACACACAAACAGGACCCACCGACCTTAGGTCGGTGGTCCTGGCCACCTAATAACGATGCGACCGAACACTGTTTGGCCGCATACTCCTATTCCCCTATGGGAGCTATTGTTATGGTCATAAACGGGATATGTTATTAAACAAAGAGGACTAGCTTAAGTTGACCAAAGTGTTGCAGTACTCAAATTAGTTCTGTCATGGGCACCTTGTTGGTGTATTCATGAGGCCCTCACCCACCAACCTAGTTGGTGGCATGCTTCATCATCGGGCCCACCCAGTGACACCTAGTATTTCCCGGGTGTGCTACGATGCCTGATTACAGTGGAGCTGGTATATTGCTGAGAGTGCAGTGAGGTTGGGTGAGTTGTGATTTAAAACGGCTTGGTGGTGGTCCCAGTACCCAAGGGTAAATTAAATTTTAATAACTGGGCCGTCACCAGCGGTTAAAAGTAAGGGTACAGGACGCGTGAGGGTGGCGAGTTACTGCCCCCTGCGTCCTTCAGATGGTCGACATGTTTCAGCCAGTGCCTTAGAGTATTCTGGCTTTCCTCAGGACCGTTTTTTAAAAAGGTGTGGTAAAATAAAACAGACTTAGTGTTGTGGTACAGACTATGTGATACACTCACTAAGGCGTTTTTCTATATGTGAGAGGGGGATTCCCTTCTCATGCATACCTGTACAAACAAACATTAAGAACAAGGACAAAACATTTACAGAGAGAGTCAGTAGACAATTTAGACATATGGTCAACAATGCTTTGGTGGCCGGATCTATAGTGCAAGGTGAGAGGACTATAGTCGGCTAGGTGTGATGGTACTGGTGGTGCCATCAGAGTGAAAATACGCGACTAATTAGGAGCGTGGTGTGGCTAAAACACGGAAATCACACTGAAAGGAGTTGACTTAGTGTGGCAGGGCGCAAGAAAATTGTTCTTACGCTATGGGTTATTAGCCAAGGCTTCCATCTTTCTCGGGAATAGTAGCAAAAGGAATTACACCGGCCGAGCCCAAAGAAAAAGGTATAGATACTCTATGGGTGGAATTCTCTCCCCTGTTCGATACCGAATGTATTTTGAACAGATCCCTCTTACTCAAATACTTTCAAGAATCGGCCAACTTGAAATTGATACAATCGGCTGACTTAGATAGAGTACAAATATTACAATCAGAAGTGGGGATGACAACTAGGGTGAGGTTCTACTCTAAGTTAGTAGCCAACCTTATTCTACAACGTTCAGAAGATTTGCAGAGCAGAGGGATAGACGTCATCCCGGTTTTGGGTTATTCAGGCCAAACTAAGGTTTCTTCCAAACCCTCCCAGAAACCCCCATTCTCCCTGTTGCATGCAGCCACAGGGCGTATAAATAAGCCTGGGGAACTAACAGAGCTAAAAATATGTAAGTCTAAGGACTCCCGTATGGTGTCCTATCTTGCCCCTCCTCCGTTATCTTACCAACCAGTCTCAGGAATCGAAAGTGCCCAATGGAATTGGCTCCCCCGAGTCTTGGCAGAAAAAGCCTCAAACAATCACTTAAATAATCAGGATCTTTAACACAAAACTTTCCATAATCTCTTGGAATGCAGCGGGCATAAAAAATAGTCCAGAGAAACTGGCTTTTCTCTTATCTCTGGAGCAAAACATAATATGTCTCCAAGAGACATGGTGCCCTGATAAAATCCAACTAGGGAAGGACTACTATGTCTTAGAAGGCAGTGCTATCTTGAACAAAAAAGGTCATGCGAGTGGGGGGATAGCCTGCCTTTTATCAAATAAAATAAATTGGAACTATGAACATTATCTGGACCCCAGTAATCTGTTCCAAGCAGTAACTATACTTGGGTTTAATAATTCTAAAACTACCAACCGTCTGGTCCTGATTAATGCTTATATCCCTCCAGAAACAGGCTTTAATGCAATACTTAAAAAGGTTTTCTTGCATGTCCAGGGAATTAGGGAGAAAGATCCGATGTCAGACATAATTCTAGTTGGGGATCTAAATAGTAAGATTTCCAATCTAAGCTTAAACTTATTCAGTGATAAATCAAGAGAGGAAACACTTTGTATTCCCCGGGCAGTATTCCCTGAAAGTATAAAAACAAATAAACGTGGTAAAATAATACTAAAGGAGTTGGTAGAAATAGACGGGCTCATAGTCAATGGGAGACTCCCATCAGATTCCCCGGCTAATTTCACACACAAATCATATAGAGGGAAATCGATTTTGGACTACGTAATAACGGGGTTCCACTCATTCGTGCTGCTGAAGGATCTTAATGTAATTGATACCCCACTAAGTGATCATAAAATTCTTTCCGTTTGGTTAAATATAAAGCCCCCAAGTTGTGATCAATGGTCACTGAACAATGACCAAACAAATTTCCATTCTAAATCAGGAAGGTGTTTTTGGAACGCGAAGGCGCATCGAAATTTGGAGGTAATGCTGGATGCAGCAATCTCCGAGCTTCCATCCTGGAATGGCTCTGAAATCGAAAATTTCTGCGTTTTTATGAATTCAGTGGTAGCAGGGACAAAAACACTCAATAGGAAAAAATCTATTAGAATTTCCCCCAGCCCTTTGAGATCTTTAAATATAGAAATAAATAAACTAGTTAGGGCCCAATATCTGAACAGATTACCGGATACAGCACAAAAAATAACTAAGCTAAAAAGGAAAAGGAGAAGGTTATTGACTAGGTTACGCAAAGAAAAGGAGGACTCCATATGGGTAAAACTAAGAGAAGCGGCTATCCATGGGGAAATGAGGCAATTTTGGTCCCTCGTAGGTGAAGGGTGCGGAATGAGAACAAGTCCCGCCCCCATTGCCATCGAGGAACAAATATGGAGGGAGTTTGTCATCAACCTCTACGCTAGTAATAACGAGGCAAATTCTCAAATATGGCAAATAGATACGAGGGAACCATTAGAACCACTTACAGAAAAGGACATAGATTTGGCAATTAGTGAAATGTGTTTTTCCGGGCCAATGGCCCGGATGAGGTGCCCATCAATGTATTGAAACAGAACAGGGCTAAATGGTGCAAGTTACTCTGTCCTGTTTTTAATATTTGCCTATCAAGAGGTAAGGTGTTACCCTCCTGGAAGGGAAGCATCCTGGTGCCGTTGTTTAAAAAAGGTGATCGCCTATCCCCCCAGAATTACCGCCAGATTGCATTACTTGATGCAGTCGGCAAAGTCTTCACAAGGTGTCTGCTCAAGCGGATAAATATCTGGGTGGAGCACTCGGCTGTTCTTCCACTTGAGCAGACAGGCTTTAGGAAAAATCACGGTACCCTGGATAACTTGGCAGCCCTCCAGGTGATAACAGATAAATATATCGGAGCCAGAAAGGGGAGAGTCTATGTGGCATTCATAGATTTCTCCACGGCTTTCGATAAGGTCGACCGACAGCTACTGTGGAGAAAGCTACACGATCTAGGCATGCCTCATGGTCTTTTAGGATTGGTTCAAGACCTACACGACAACACATGGTGCAGAGTATTATTGGGGGGGGGGAAAGGCCTATCCCAGCTTATACCATCTGCAAATGGCCTCAAACAGGGTTGTCTCCTAGCCCCCCTGTTATTCTCCCTATATGTAAGTGATCTTCCCCGTACAATATCTGCAGGTGACGGCATTGCCCCTCGCTTAGGAGACTCATACATCTCTTGCCTAATGTATGCGGATGACATATTGATCTTAGACCTCACCCCAAAGGGACTTAACAATCGTCTCCAATTATTACATGCATTTTCCGAAGAGCATTACCTGAAAATAAACATCTCTAAAAGTAAGGTAATGTGTATGGAGGGGAGGAAAAAACTAAGATTAGAAAACATCAGCTGGGAATTGGGAGGAAAGAAATTAGAAAGAGTATTATCCTACGTATTCTTGGGCAAGGTTGTGAATAGTAATCTAAGCAATAAATCCCATATTGAAAATAGCACTCACAAGGCAAAAACACAGGGAAATGGCTTAAAAGCACTATATAAGTCGACTGGTAAAAGGCACTTTGATTACCTATTGGAGGCATTCCGGGCAAAAATCCCCCCAACTTTGCTTTATGGTATAGAGTTTATTGAATTAGCTGAATGGGGTTTCTTAGATACAGTTGAGGGATCCCTCTTGAGAAGCTTAATATCAGCTAATAATAGCTGTAGCACTGCAGCTCTTCGTCTGGAACTCGGGCTAAGAAGCAGCTGGGCACAGGCTTTGGCAGGAGTCATTCGCTGGGTAATATGTCTGATCAAGGGAAAGCCGGCAACATTAAGATCCCTAATTAAAAAAGAGTTGATGGGCCCATTAAAAGAGTACTCTTTGCTTATAAGGAACTATAGGAAGGCCCTCAAACTCTTGGATCTGGAGGAAGTTTCCCTCCTAGCCCTTTCTACTCAACAACTAAAGCTCACATTAAAGCACGCCACCTGGAAGTTGAGCTATGAAAGGGATCGTACCCTGATCTTACAAAAAAAGGGGACAAACCAAGCTGTTGATTCTTGTATGGTAAAACAAATACAACCTTACGTCACTTGGAATATGCCCCATGGCTTGCGCCGCTTCTGGCTACTTCTTAGGCATGATATACTTCCATTGAATAAGCTGCTAGCTAAATGGTATGGCACTACCAATATATGTAATTTTTGTAACAGTTCAGTCCAAGACTCCCTACACGTCTTGTTAGTTTGCCCAGCTCTAATGGCGCACCGTCGGCAGTGGGTAAAGCCCGTATGTATCCAATTTGGTATTTTAACTGCTAAATCCTTGATTAATGCAATCATCTGTCCCCCGAATGAAATTTTCTGTAACAGAATTTTTAACTTTTTTAAATGTTTCCTAGAATTGTATTAGTTGAATGGCATATTACTGTTAAATAGGTTGATAACATGTGGCGTTATTTTATTATGTTTAATTTGTATCATTGTAATATGTGGATCTCCACGGAGTTCCAAAATCATATTTATAAATAAATAATTGCTTAATTGCCAAGGCTTCCTGGAGGGAAGCGGCAAGGGGATGACCCTATGGGAGAAAAAGAGATAGGTTGTAGGGGTTAGGGACCTGTTAGGAAAGAAGCGCTTACCCAGTTTGTTGTTTGGAGGCTTGTCAGGTTTGTGATACTCACAGTCTTTTTGGTCAGTGCCTGCCTTGTACCTGTTGTCCCGCCGTCCGGTAGAATGAGCCTGTCGGCGTGTGGGCTTTTTATACTATGGTGAACAAGGTAATGATGAGCACCTGTGGGAATAGTAAGGGTGGAAAGACTACCCCTTGGTGTTGTTCCTGCTCATGCTCGTGGTTTGCACACTAGTCTCTCGTGCATGCTCAGTATGTCAGCGCGATTGCTATGATGTTGCTCATGCTCATGATTTGCACACTAGTTTCTCGCACATGCTCAGTATGAATGCGTGATTACTGCTCATGTAGGTGATTTGTACTCAAGTCTTAAACGGGATATAACACAACCTCCCATAAAGCCATGGGAGTCTGTGTTAATCCCTGCCCAGTGTGAAAGTCCCCTCAGAGTGCCTGCCACAAGGTGCAGGTATGAACAGGGGCAAAAGACACACAGATTATGGATGGAATGCAAGCAAATCAATAATTCACCCCCAGCCAAGAGATCTGAGTTACAACAGTCCAGCCTCAACTGCCAAGCTATGCTCTCCCTCGAATTAAAACAAGTATCCTGGGGCCGGTTTCAGGGCATACCCTCATCAGCCAAGCTAGCATGAAACCAGTGTCACAGTGATCCTGCTACCCACATCTCGGCATACCTGGCGCATTTAGGGTCAGAAAACAAAAAACACATGATTGACGGAATGCAGAGCAAATCAAACTTTGAGCCCCAGTCAAGATATCTGGGTTAAATCCATTTTTCTTATGCCCACCATGCCACCCCAGTTTAGAAACAACCATATGCAAATCAGTCGTGACCCTGTGATACAATCCTGGCCAAACTGCCAAGCCAGGTCCTCCCAGGTCTGAAACAAGCATCCTGGGACCGGCTTTGGGGCATCACTCCTTATCAGCCAGGCTAGCTTGAGTTCAGTGGTATACTGAGCCCTGGACCCATATCTGGGCATACTCGGTGCACTTAGGGCGAGAAAGCAAAAAACACACAAATGATGGATGGAATATAGAGCAAATCAAGCAATCACCCCCATTTAGGAGATCTGGGTTAAATCTGTCATCCTTTTGCTCACCGTGCCACCCCAGCTGAACAGGGGAGGCTCCATAGGAGCCCCCTCGACCCCCAAGTGGAGGCCGCAGAGGCAACAGGGCCCCCATACTTGCTCTACAACAAGCTTTCCATATCAGAAAGCCCGACATGGAAATCCTGCTGGAGAACGAGTTACATAATCCTGAGGGCGAAAAGGCAGCCTTTTAGAATTACATGCCAGCCAACGACTGGCTGACGGGCTCCTTGAACCTGTTGGAAGCCGGCTGTAATGAACGGCCAGTTTAATTTCCGACCGCAAGAATTGGGGATGCAGTTGGAGACTTTCCGGGCCCCATCATGATAGGGCCCTCTATGTATTGCTGTAACTCTTTACCTGCTAGTGAGGACAACAGGAAGGAAACACATGTATATTGGGACTTTTGAAGAAGATGTATTTATTTTTTCCTCAAGAATACCTTTAGGACCCTTCCTTTGGCCATCTTCTAAACGTGGCCATCTTCGTAATGACTGTTGCCACAGAAAGGCTAACAAATATGTCATGAATGTTGATTTTTCCTACACAAGGCTCTACCAAAATAATTAATGTAGATAGCCCAACCTTTCATGATTAGACATACAGCAAATAAGTAGAAGTTTCACAAACAATCATAGAGTTAATACATTTATTTTATAGTTTGGGATGGATAAACAGATTAACAATTATTGTGGGACAGTTAGACAAGATAAGATAAAGATAAAATATGTGGTTCCCATAGGTCGAATATTGTTAATATTCATTCTGTAAAGAAGCTATTTCCTGATTTAAACATGGATGAATGTAGTGAGCTTTGCCAGGTTCGGAGCAAAAGGATCCTTGCTTCAGTGTCTTTTTGCCAAAACGCCCTTGCTGATTTCCAGAATCACAATTGTTTGCAGTCTGTATGACATATCCTCTGGGAAATCATTCTTGGTCTTTGCACTTGTGCACCCACGGTATGCAGAAGCCTCGGTAGGAGGTGGCTCTGTGGAGAAAAGTTGCAGAGTTCACAACTATGATTACATTTTGCAATTATATATCACTTACTACCCAGAGGTGGTGTTGAAGCAAGTGCTGAGTTTGAGCACTGAATTGGACATGAGACACCCTTAAGCAGATTCCACGGGTCCTCATTTCCCAAATTTTACTGCACTTATGGCTGGCATTGCAGGAAGGTGTGAAAGCTATTGAAATTCTGATCCACCTAAATGTCTGCCCAGCAAATAGTGGGTAATACAGATAAGATCACCACTAGAACTAACTGGGAGAAGGAAACAACAGAACCATGGGCAGTGGCATGGCATTCTCCAAACCAACACACAGCCACTTATAGAGACATATCCTTCCCTTAAGAGAGTTATATGCGTACCCTCTCCAGCTGGGTGGGCAGAGTTGTCTCTGACCTATTGGGGGATGGGGGTAGTAGCTTGATGATGCAGGACCTCAGATTCTCTGGCAATGCATGTAAGTGAACGAGAGTTGTATATCATCAAAGTGTCTATTTGTCAGATCCTCAGATGGCTTTAGCATTGATAACCCTATTTATTTTTTATCCTTGTCCACTCCTGTAGTCAGTGCACTCTCTGTATTAGGGATAATTATTATCAAGGGCAGTAAGTGTTGGAAATTACCATCTTCTGCATGCTGTACTCCCAGATGCTTGCCTGAGCTGTTTTCCTTGATCATAGAACTCTAGTCCATTTCTCCAGTTGCAAACTGCTTATGCTCTCCCTCTTAAAATGTTGACATTGGTATATATCTGATTCACATATTTATCTTATCTATAAGTCTCTAGCATATGGTACAGAGTGTACCTCGAGCCTTTGAGTTAAATGCTACCAGTGGTCCTGCAGCACCAATTGCGCAAAGACCTAGCAACCCCATCTCTAGGCCTACCATTGTAGCCTGGCTGTGCATTTCTAAACTGCAAATTCTACTGCCAACAATAAACCCTTTTGGCAACTCAAAAATGTCCTTTTGATATATAAAAAAGTCACTCCTAAGTAGGCCTTACCGCCCTTAATGCAGGGTGCATTTTATTTAAAGTAGGACATGTACATGTTGAATGTTCAACACACCCTTGAGGCGAAATAAGGCCCAAAAGCAATTTTCACTGTAGCAAGGTTGGCTGCTCTATTGGAAAATAGTGGTTTACGTTATTACATATATATTACATTTAATCTTGGTTGGAAACAGCTAAAACAAAAATTCAAGCACTATTTTTAACAGTTAATCAAAAAAGTATTTTGTGTTGAAATCGACTTTTGTATAATTATTAAGGAAAATATACTTTAAGAAAGTTTATTTTTGCCTGCCTACAGTCAATGGACGGGATTCAACATTTTGCTTTCATACATTTTCAAACCAGAAATAAGCATTACTTAGGTTGGAGCTTGCTCCTAGGATAGGAATAGAAGGCCTTGGGTGTGGGTGTGTGTTGTTGTGCCCTTGACAAGATGGTTTGTGGGCTGCATCCAGGAACTTTATTAACTTCAAAAAGGCCTACCCTGTCACAAGCAGATATAGCTAACAGCTAGGCCTTCACCCTTCTTTTACAGCCCAGCCTGCCTGGCTCCAATCACATTGGGCGTCTTGTTGACATCACAGTATCAAATCGTGCTGGAGTGTGAAGGCCTGCCTGAGAGGTTTGCTGGAGTTTTATACATCTCTCTCGGGGTGCACTTAAAAGGGCGAGCGTCCAATCAGAAAACACTTCTTGTGTATTCACTGCCTGGCTGATGATGATCCTGCTTTATTCTATATCATTTCTGTCTTTTGGTTTCATGAGGGTACATGGACTGCCTAAAACTGCTATTGGTGTTAGATGTGGGAGGAAACTAGAATTACCATGGTACACTCCGCACATACTCCATCCCGCAGAACCCAAATTATGTTTGCTGCCATCTTGAAAATGTTTAAATTTGAAAACGATAGTTCTTGGAACCTTTACCCCTTGATTAGGGAATGCCCTATGGTCATTTTGACCCACTAGGTCATGCCAGGCATAAATATAGGATCTCCAAGCTGCCTCTTCAGAACACTCCTGGACCTGAAGAAGATCACAAGATGACTGAATCTGCTTACTGCATACTAAGAGGAAACTGGAAGACAGGAGGACCTGCTATTTCTCTCTTACCCAGGACAAGGTAGACTCCAAGTTTCCAAAGGTCATAGAGTGGACCTCCTGCTACAGGTTTCAACAAACTACAAGTGGCCTTTTTTAAAGCTTCCAAGCTGATCAATTGCAACTGGATCTGGACTGGCTTGAAACTCAGGGAGTCTCTAAGTCTCACCCATGAGGTGCTTTGGGGCTTTAGAAATGTACTCCTGTTTTGGCTTGGGACTTTAAGGACCAAAGTTAGAAGGAATATTCTTTGACCAGATAAAACCTGGTTAGTGTATGTGATGTATGCTCCATTGCAGTGGACATCACATTTTCCCTAGGACGTGTTCCACATTAACCATTGACTATCATTGGCACTTTGCACTTCGTGGTGTTATTTCTATCCCTTCTTGGATTTTTGTAATTTTGATGTAATCATATTCTTACATTTTAATCTTTTTTTTTAATTTTAGTTTGGGATTCTTATTGTTTTGCATTTGAATGTATTACTCTTTTTGAAACTGCATAAATACATTGGTTCCAGGGGGTTGATCACAAGTTTATTTAGCATGTTTAGTGGTTTGCCCTGACAAGGGATGTGATTATTACTTGAGGTGGTACTTACCTCTCTCAACTAAGCTGTATGACACAGCCACTAGTGTATATATATTTATATGGGATTAAGTTGGGCTGCATGGGAGATACTTCATAAAGAGTCTCATATTCTGGTTTATTTTTCGGGTTAGAGGTTGGAACCAACATTGAACCAAATCCACTTTCCTGCTACACATATGTTCAGTCTCTCCATATTCATAGAAGTGGTGTATCCACATATTCAAAGGCACATGTCAACACCTGATATAATACATGTACCACCATAACAAAGAGTAAAGTAATTAAGCAAGTTGTACATTATTTTAAACCAGCAAACTTGAAACACTAGCTCCCCGTTTCATAGGATCAATAAAGCACAGCACCCTTTTTTTAAAAAAAGAACCATTTATTTCACCAAATTGGATGGAATGAACCTTAGCTCACCCGTAAATATTGTTTTGTGTAAGTTTCCATCAAAATGTCCTTGATTTTAGAGCACTGAGTATATATATATATATATATATATATATATATATATATATATATATATATATATATATATATATATATATATGTTTTCTATGGAGTCTCCTGGAGCCTCTGGGATCATTCAATGCTATTACTGAGTAAGCATGTGTTCCGACGTATTTGTGGAAATATATTTGAAGCATGTGCTCTAGCCTGTGTCTTGGCCTCTGTGATCAGCTGTGCGGTAGAGTGCAACATTTGTTAACTTGTTTTATTTTATTTTAAAAGTTTAATAAAGCGCAAAAATCACCCATATGGGTATCAGAGCACTGTACAAAGTGGCGTAAGTATGAGTACAACAACAGAATTGAACAAAAGATATAACTTAACAACCAAAGGGTCAAAGGGGAGAACACACAAGGTCAAAGGGGGGCATGTGGAGTCAGCCAATCAATTGGGTTTCAGCAGATCAAAAGGAAAAGTAACAAAAACATAAATCCAATTGAAACCACACGTTAAAAAGAGTATCCAGACAGGAGAAAGAAGTAGATTGAGGTGATATCTGGGTTAATGCAGTCGAAGGTCATTCATTGGTTCTGATCTTGGGGGGAAGAGCGTTCCATATTCTTGCAGCAGGCCCTGAGAAAGAATGATTGTAAGTTATTTTCTCATTGAAGTTGGGAGGTTTCAATAATAGGGTGTTAGAACTTCTTAGGTTACGACTTGAGTCAGATAGCTCAAGTTTTTTCACCAGGTAAATGGGGGTATAGTAATAAATAGCTTTGTGCGTCAGGCAATTTTTATCTTGAACCGGATCCTCACTTCAATGGGTAACAAGTTTAGTTGGGTTAGGTCTGGCATGACGTGGTCATTTTTTCTGGAGTCAGTGATGAGTCTGGCTAAAGCGTTTAGAGTGGCTCTAAATGGAATCAAACTAGTATTAGGTAGCCCAGCATGGGTCACTAAACCATATTCCAGGCGAGAGATAGCTAGACATTGAAAAGCTGGCTGGATGTCCTCAGGTGGAAGGAAAGGCGTGATTTTATTGAGGGTGTTGAGCTGAAGATTGTCTCCCCTAATAGGTGCACTGATGAGATCTTGCATATTTAGGTATTTGTCCAAGGGTATGCCTAAAGATTGAGCTGAGTCAACTACATGAGGAGTGCAGTTTAGTGCAGTAGGATGTTTGAGCATGTCCAGGGTAGGTGCAGAGTGGTTGCGGGGGACAATCAGAAGGAATTCAGTTTTGAGTGTATTCAACAATAGATGGTTATGAGTTAACCATTGTTGAGTTTTTAGAAGTGTATCATTTAGGGTTTTATGTTATCTGGAGAGGAGATCTTCAAATATAGTTAAGTGTCATCAGCATACATATGGTAATGGATGTCAGTGGGGATCAGAATATCGGAGAGCAATTCCATAAAAAGGTTGAAATCAATGGGCGTAAGTGCAGAGCTTCGAGGCACTCCAAAGGTGGCAGGGTACTGGTTGCAAGGGATTGGTTAACCTTTATTCTTTGGGTGCGGTTCAGTAAGAAAGAGGCAAACCAGTTTAAGACTGGGCCCAAAATGTCTATCCTACATATAAGAAGAGCAAATATGTTTTCTTGTTGGATGATGTCAAATGCTGAGGACAGGTCAAGAAGGATCAGAAGACAAGGGACATTTTGATCAAGGGATCTCAATGCGTAATCAACAATGTGAGGTAGTGCTGTTTCAGTATTGTGCCCTGCTCTGCATCCCAATTGGTTGAGGTCAAGGAGCTGAAGTTTCTCAATAGTGTTGCAGAGCTGTGCATGGATGCTTTTCTCGAGCAGTTTAGCTAGAGTCATGATGCTGGTGATCGGTCGGAAGTTGCTAGGATCAGCTAAATCGGCATTGGGTTTCTTTGGGATGGTAGTGACTTGACCCGACTTGAGTCAATCTGGAATCCTCCCATGTAAAAGGGATTCTTGGATTATCCAGGAACCCACAATAGAAGGATTTTTGAATTAACTTGACCCATAGTGGATCGCTGAATTGATTGGCAGGTTTTAAGGACGCCAGAGCTCCATGTCATCTGGAAGAAGAAATGTATTCCATGATGCATTGTTTTTCGTGGTGCAAGTTATGTGGTAGGAAGGTGCACTTGGTGCAGAAGATTCCGTAGGTTCCTCTGATTAAGCAAGGGAGTACAAAGGGTGCACATTTAGAGTGGTTGATTGGTTGCAGCTCAAGTTCAATTTTCCTTGCCTTTTAAGAGCAGTCCAATGAGAAGTCTTCCCCACTAAATAAAGATGTTCTGTGTGCTACATTATGGTTGGTAGAGTAGTTAGCTTGCTGTTTGATGATTTCAAAGAGTTTCTTGGGTCTGTGTTAAGCACTGTCAAACTGAGACCTGAAATTGGTGAATTTTGCATTGTGAATATGGTTGCTGTATCTGCTTCTCATCTGCCTTAACAGATTGAGGCTGGTTGTGGAGGGAGAATTTCTTCAAATTGTCTCTGAAAGCCTAAGTTTGCGACGTTCATTATTTAAAGAGCAAATAAATCATGGTTTGGATTGTTTGATCAGAATTCTCTATGTTGTTTTAGAGCAATAGAGTGGAACATACTAGACGTAGAGTTAATGTAGTGATCAGTCAGGTTGTCTAGATTGGTCACATTAGGGGGTGGCTGAAGACTTTTCTAACTAATGGATATCAGGTCACTAATGTCTCCCAGCTTACAGGATAGTTATTTGGTTTTATGTGGTTGACCCGGTCTACGCATGACCTTTTCTAGTATGCGTAAGGATATTTGGTGATGATCCAACCAGTCACAGGGTAAAATGTTGACGAGTTGAATGATGTTGGCTTTAACTATAATAAGGTCAAGGGTGGCACCCTTGATGTTGGTAGGTCCCTTGCAGACCTGGGTGAAATAGTGGTCAGAGAGGAAGGCTTTAAAGGAGCAAAATAAAGGATCTTCAGTGTTGTTCCAATGAAGGTTAAAGTCTTTGAGGAAGATATGGCTGTGTTGGTCCTAGAATGAGGTGATGGACCCCATCATTTGCTCGATAAAGAGAAGATTATCCCCTGGTGGATGATAAATAGTGTGGAGCACACAGACAATCTTGTTGTTGTTCCACATTTCAGTGACTAGTTGCTCACAGGAAGACATCAGAGCATTTGAGTTTGTTTCAACATCAGACTTGAGCGATGTATGCAAGCAATGCCCCCCCCCCCCGATTTTAGCACATTGATTGCATCTGATAATTGCATAATCAGGAGGGATTTAGATGTTAAGAATTGAGAAGTCATAGAGCCCAGTTTCAAAGAGGATCAGGAGGTCTAAAATTTACGAAATGTTGACTTCTGAAATATATGCTGCATGTTTCACAGCATCTCTGCAGTTGAGAAGCAATGATTTGATGTGTGAGTTGGTAATGACTGCTTCACTGTCAGACATGGTGATATGAAGTACGTTATTGCTATTCACAGATCTTAGGTTCACACTAGGTTCTCTACCATGTTCAAAGGAGCTAGTTAGGACGTTAGTTGTAGAGTCAGAGGGGTCAAATCCAGAGCCGTTGTATGATATAAGAAGAGCAGGGGTGTTGTCATCCAACAACTGATGCAAAAACTTAAGGGGCCTAGACTGGTGGTTTGGAAGAGGTTGAGTTCTCAAGAGAGGGCTTTGTGGGTAAATGAGAGTAGACAGTTCATCCCCGCAATGCTTAGCAATTAGAGGAGGACTGGGTTGGTGTTTCCTCAGGGAGGTATAACATTTCGAAAAATTCTTCATCTTCAGGGAGAGTTGTAGAAGGGTCTACAGGATATCTTTAACAGTAAGTGGATCCTGCTTGAGGTTATCCATCTTCTCCTCAATGTAAGGGAAGCTATTGCAGTTAATGGCCGGCCTAGAATACAATAACAGGTTAGTCCCTTTGGGAAGAGCTGTGTTGGATGGCAGAATAATTCCCTTACAATGGTCTCAGGAGAAGATAGAGCCCCTCCTGTGATTGGATTTAATGTCCACTAAGGACTGAGGACTGGCATAGAGGATAGTAAGACTCAGTGTAGGAGGATGCAGAGATAATTCTTGATTAGGATTGATGGTGGGCAAGGTGATTTTATCCAAAGAGATAGGGAACAAACTCGGGGAGGAGATAGTAAACTGTGGGTAAATGGGAAAAGTACTGGGTAAAGAAGCTGGTAGCACGGCTCTCAACTTGGTAGTACAGCAGCCAAGGTTTAGATTATCCGGGTTGTCAGGGTAATATATGTAGGTATTACACTCACCATCCGTGAAGGGGGAAAAGACAGACTGATTCATAGGGAATGAGGGGGAAGCAGAGCAGAAGGAAAGAGAGGCGGAGCAAACCAAAGGTTCAGCATCAGTGGGAAGACTGATATGATGAGGACTAGCAGGATTTGAGTTATTAGGTGTATTTTTAATCCTCATAAATATTCTGTCAAAGCTCTTGAGCTTCAGGTAGGAGTCTTGAATGAGGATCTTACTATTATTGTATAGGGAGATGTTGAGATCAGCGTGAAGGACAGGAGATACTAGTATCATTATGTGGAAACTGTGGGGGGTTGTTCAGCGGTTTGGAAAAAAGTGAAGAAGTTAGAGCTTTTCTCCATTGGCCTCTTCTGGAACTGTAGAAAATGAGGTCATTAACCACAGTACCCTTTTCTGTGGAAAAGTAGGTGTCAGAGAGTAGCGTTTCAGGACATTTTTTAAGCAGATTGTATTAAAGGACTTTGCAACTTTCTTCAAGAAATCCTACCTGAACAAGGAGATCAGAGGATCTATAAGTAGGTTGATCCATAGCGAGGATAGCGTGCAGAATAAAGATGGTAATGGAGGTGAGGTAGTCCAATTTTAGAGGAGCAATATTCCAAACCAGGGTTCTGGTACAACTGACCAGTACTCGTATCAGCAATAGCTAGTTGGATGGACGATACCGTGTTGTTCACCAAGTTTGATGTTTACAGAGCAGCCTTCATACAATGGAATTCTGTGTTTTATGTAATTGTTTTACAATTCCAAGGTGGTCAACCCATTGCTTCTATGTGTGTCATTCATCTTCGCACATTAACTAAACTTACATTATGCATAATCCCATCCCCGTTTCACTGCTCACTGTAATCTTTAAATTGTTAATAATTTCTTATTGCAAACATTTGCACAATGCATATAGGTTTATTTCTACTTTTATTCTCTTAATGTATTTGTATATGCTTGTCAAGTGTGTGTGTGTGTGGGCGTGTCCGCGATATATTGCAGTTGGTTAAGGTGATGCATTATGAGTTACTGGGTGCCTAAACTCACCAATGATTAAATAGGCAATTTAAGATTGCCACATTGTTAGCAACTCATTGAATGATGGAATCACGCGTGCATTTACCAAGCATGCCTTTACAACACAGTCACTACTTTGACTGCGATGTAACCACATGTTCCATTACCTCAAAATTCATTATCACTTGCTTTAGGAGAGCACTGGACTTTGGAATAGTATAAATTACTATTCCATCTTCAGTGGGTGTGTGAGTAGCGAAGGTGTTGGACTTAAAATCCGCTTTCCCTAATGTTATTGTAATAGGTTGTGTGGAAAAGGAACGCATAGTGGTAGGGTGGTAGACTGGTAGTGACTGCATTGTAAATGCAGGCTGTGTTCTGCCTGATATTTGCACCTCACCAGCCTCAGAAATTAAATAAACTACATCAAAGTTGAGTGACAGTAAAAAAGATCCTATTTAATCTTCAAAGCGTTGATTGATCAAGTATTTTATGGTGATCTCAGGAATTCTTGGCTCATGTTTTATATAGTCCTTATTGGCAAGTGTCGCTCCTGAAGTTTGGTCTTGCAGGTATCACAGATGCTACTTCTTCTGCTACCAGCAACATTTATCACATCTGTCCAACTTTGTATTTTCTGTTGAACTCAGGGTGTGTTGATTGGTGAGTTACTCAGCAGAAGTATCTCTAGATTACATTTTCGGAGCCATATATCCTCGTGTCAACAAAAACAAACAATAAACAATAATTGAGAAAGTCTCCCTCCTGCCATAATGAAGAGGTCTTACCCTGTGGGTTCTTTGAATGATAATGGTGAGAAAAAGAACACATTAAATAAGGGTAAGGAGTTTCGTAGATTTTCTAAGGATATTAGCTCTCTCCAAAGGCACTATTCAATATTGTGTTACCAAAGTATCTAATCATGTAAGTCAGCCTCAGTTCCATTATGAAAGGCAGATCCCTTTGATGACCACATGTTTCCATCCACAGGAACATTAACAAATTTAGAGTTGAGAATCCTGCAGACCTGCTGTTGGTTACCATTCTTAAGGCATTATAACAATTATTTAATGTGCACATCAGAAACTTTACAGACCAAACTCCTCAAGCCTATATTTCAGACAAAATATGTATAAGGCTGCCCCAGTGGTAGAGACATCTTCACAGTTTAGGTGATATACTAGTACTTCTAACTCTTTTAAGTGGCCTTTAATAATATCTTGGAAGGTCATAGTTAAGGGTCCTCACCATGAAGACCAATGCATTAGGTACCACTTTGTACAAGAGGTGATGACTATGTGAAGATTGATAGTGTGGATTTGTACATATATCACTACTGTGCAGTCAATTATTCTCAGCACATTGAGTTCAAGAAGAAAGGAATATAAAAATCACCTCTATTTTGAGGCACCTACCTGAGCGATAAAATGTTGCTGCCATGTAGATACAGTTAGTCATCTCCCCAACACATTTAACAAATCCATTGGCCTCACAGGCCAGGGAACCAGTCGCATTACAGGTGGGGCACTTCACTCCATTCAGAGTCTTATTTTTCGGTGGAACTGTACAATGCATAAAGGGAAAACAGATCTCTGTTGATTATTAGGTTTTCCATACATGTGTCTCAATATGCAATATATATTCCATATAGCAGCATTTCCCAAACTGTTATTATGTGGTGAGTCACGAAAGACCTGGTACATAGCACATTTAAAACTTGTGCTCGATTTGTACCTCACTCCTCCGCAGTGCTAATGTTAAAAATAGGTTGTATGACGATCCGTCTCACACAATGTTATTGCAGCACTTTTAATCGCGGCAATTACATTGCAAAGGCCATCACACCGGCCATTATCTCATCACACGTAGTTGCGACGCAAATGCGGCAATGTAATTGGATCGTGTGTCACATTGTCGATTTAACATCGCGTGACATGACAACGCAATGTTTGAGTATTTTCAGCCAATGGGTTTGTGGGGGGGTGGAGGTATATATTGTATTGCCCATCGTGTCTGCAGCCATTTGTGCCTGTGTCGTGACCTGTGGACAGACTATGGAATCAGTAAGTCTGTACTATTTTGCATTGTCCTTGCTTTGCCTCCCTCTGATTTGTGCATCCGTGGCAGTAGAGGGAAGGCCTACGCTTGCAGCATTGTTTAGTTTGCGCTGATGTCCTGTTTGGCAGCCGCTAGGCACACAGCTTTTGTCCCTCTGTTTCAATCGTTTCCCCTTTGTTTTTTGTGCCCTTATGCCCTCTGTCTACCTTGTTTTTTGTGCCCTTCTGCCTTCTGTTCCCCTCTATTTGCGTGCACTTCTGCCCTCTTTATCCCTCGTTTTTTGTGTCTTTCGACCCTCTGTTTTAATCGTTTTTTGTGTCCTTCTGCCTTCTGTATCCCTCGTTTTTTGTGTCCTTTTGCCCACCATTTCAATCATTTTTTGTGGGATTCTGCCCTCTGTTTCCCCTCTATTTTTGTGCCCATCTGCCCTCTGTTTCCCTCTATTTGCATGCCCTTCTGCCCTCTGTTCCCCTTTTTCAGCGTGCACTTCTGCCCTCTGTATCCCTCGTTTTTTGTGTCCTTCTGCCCTCTGTTTCAATAGTTTTCTCCTTCTTTTTCATGCCCCTCTGCCTCAGTATCCATCATTTTTCGTGCCCTTCTGCCCTCTGTATCCCTCATTTTTTGTGTCCTTCTGCCCTCTGTTGTCAATCGTTTTTTTGTGGGCTTCTGCCCTCAGTTTCCCTCTATTTTCGTGCCCTTCTGCCCTCTGTTTCCCTCTAGTTGCGTGCACCTCTGCCCTCTGTATCCCTCCTTTTTTGTGCCCTTCTGCCCTCTGTTTCAATCGTTTCCCCCTTGTTTTTCGTGCCCTTCTGCCCTCGGTTTCCATCATTTTTCATGCCCTCTGCCCTCTATTTCAATCGTTTTTTGTGGGCTTCTGCCCTCTGTTTCCCGCTATTTTCGTGCCCTTCTGCCATCTGTTTCCCTCTATTTGCGTGCCCTTCTGCCCCCCTTTATTTGCGTGTACGTCTGCCCCCTGTATCCCTCCTTTTTTGTGTCTTTCTGCCCTCTGTTTCAATCGTTTTCCCCTTGATTTTTGTGCCCTTCTGCCCTCTATATCCCTCGTTTTGTGTGTCCTTCTGACCTCTGTTACAATAGTTTTTTGTTGGCTTCTGCCCTCTTTTTCCCTCTATTTTCGTGCTCTTCTGCCCTCTGTTTCCCTCTATTTGCGTGCCCTTCTGCCCTCTGTTCCCCTCTATTTGCGTGCACCTCTGTCCTCGGTATCCCTCCTTTTTATGTTCTTCTGCCCTCTGTTTCAATCGTTTATCCCTTGTTTTTCGTGCCCTTCTGCCCTCGGTTCCATCGTTTTTCATGCCCTTCTGCCCTATGTATCACTCATTTTTCGTGTCCTTCTGCCCTCTGTTTCCCTCGTTTTTTGTGGCCTTCTGCCCTCTGGCCTGCAAACTATCCCTTCTCCCCCTGCCCTGCCCCCAAAACTACCCCGACCCCAGCCCCCTACCCTGAGCCCTGAACCCCATTCCCTACATTCCTAAACTACCTGTAAAGTTTCCCTTCTCCCCCTGCCCTTAGCCGCTTTAAAATAAGCCCATGCCCCAAAAAGTACCCCAGCCCCCCGCCCTGAACCCAAAAAAAAACTGTCCCCTACCCCCGTGAAGTACTCTCACTCTGCTCCCTACCCTCCCTGGGGGCCTAAAACTGTCCCCTGCCTTGAACCCTAAAAACTATCCCCAACATCCCTAAACTACTCCAACCCTGCTTCGACTTCGTAAACTGTCCCTTCTCTGTCTGCTTTGAGCCCTAATACTTAAGCCTAGGCCCAAATGGATGGATGGATGGGTGGATTTTTTTGGTAAAGTTTTACTTAATGCGGTTTTATATAGCGTGAACTTTACCCGAAGGTGGCTTTACATAAGAACCAGTTGCAAAACATAAGGACTTTGGATTACATGTGTTAGATAAAAGATACAAATATGAAAAAATTGCAAATGTACTAGATGTTGTCGTACAAAGAAGACAAAGAAGAGACTGTTGATTATAGTTATCTCTATATAAATCGGGAAGGGATATGAATGGATATACTGCAAGAGCGTTTCACATAGGAATGGTAGAGTACAAAGGTCTACTGCATATACTAGTGATTACAGATATCTCTATATACAGAAAAGCAGAGTTATATTTAGAGGGGTCGGGGGGGATGCAGTGGGTGGATGGATGCATGATGGATGGGTGGATGGATGCATGATGGATGCGTGGATGGATGTATGCATGATGCATGGATGGATGGATGGGTGGATGGATGGGTGGATGGATGGGTTGGTGGATGGGTTGGTGGGTGGGTTGGTGGATGGATGGGTTGGTTGGTTGGTGGATGGATTTGTTGATGGGTTGGTGGCTGGATGGGTTGGTGGCTGGATGGGTCGGTGGATGGGTGGTGGATGGGTTGGTGGATGGGTTGGTGGGTTGGTGGATGGGTTGGCGGGTTTGTGGATGGATGGGTTGGTGAGTTGATGGGTTGGTGGATGGATGGGTTGGTGGATGGATGGGTTGGTGGATGGGTTGGTGGATGGATGGGTTGGTGGGTTGATGGGTTGGTGGATGGATGTGTTGATGGGTTGGTGGCTGGATAGGTTGGTGGATGGATGGGTTGGTGGATGGATGGGTTGATGGATGGATGGGTTGGTGGATGGGTTGGTGGATGATGGGTTGGTGGCTGGATGGGTTGGTGGATTGCATACATTGTTGACGGATTGGCTGGATATATCCTACATTTTACTTATCTTTATTTTGTCTCTTAAAATAGGGGGCCACAATCGCGAAGCTTTGTGTGGATATCCAAATACTAACTACAAAGTCATTCCTGTTCATAACAATGATACAGGTACATTAATGTTATTTTGGCCTAACTCTGACGACACAAAATTGTTTGGCGAAGCAACTGCCAAATGTGTATTTGATACACCTAAGTAATAATGCCACCCCAACCTAATTTTGTTACTTGCTGTTGCAGAGTTGGAAAGTTAACGGAGATGCATGGCAAGCAAAGATTTGGAGTTTCTCCGCTAAGTGCATCAGAGTAGCACAAAAGGTAAAAATGCCTGTTGTTACTGAAAGAGTCAAGCAATGTGATTTGTTGCCAAATTAGATATGCTGTGCTAGAATTAATATTTGTCCATTTATTATCCCACCAAAATAATGTGTTTGGTTATTAATGAAATAAAAGGCTTTTTTGTGTGTTTTATTAGCAGTGCTGTTTGCATTTAGTGACCGGCCTTATCACAAATGTCTTTTTTTATCATTTTAAAAATGCATGTTGATGTTTTGTTCCTACAGCAAATGTATTTCTTATCAACGATACAGGTACATTAATGTTATTTTGGCCTAACTCTGACGACACAAAATTGTTTGGCGAAGCAACTCCCAAATGTGTATTTGATACACCGAAGTAATAATGCCACCGCCAACCTAATTTTGTTACTTGCTGTTGCAGAGTTGGCAAGTTAACGGAGGTGCAAGGCAAGCAAAGATTTGGAGTTTCTCCGCTAAGTGCAGCAGAGTAGCACAAAAGGTAAAAATGTCTGTTGTTACTGAAAGAGTCAAGCAATGTGATTTGTTGCCAAATTAGATATGCTGTGCTAGAATTTATTTGTCCATTTTTTATCCCACCAAAATAATGTGTTTGGTTCTTAATGAAATAAAAGGCTTATTTTTTGTGTTTTCTTAGCAGTGCTTTATGCATTTAGTGACCGGCTTTATCGTAAATGTTTTTTTTATCAATTTAAAAATTTCATGTTGATGTTTTGTCCCTACATGAAATGTCTTTCTTATCATCTCTAAAAGGCATTTTTTTTTGGGTTCCTACAGAAAATGTCTTTCCTACCATTTTTCCAATGTCTTTCTTATCATTTTGGTAATGCATTTTTTAATTTTTCTACAGCAAATGTCTGATCCAAAGATGGCGAAACATATAACTTCAAGCAGAGGAAACTGTCTACTCAAACACAGCAGTTATATATATTGTAAGGAGAGAAATTCTGAGCCACGGGGTCATTGTAAGTGTGTGCAATACTATTTGAGCGATTGCAGAGGACGAGAGGTTACTCTGGGTGAGTGTTTTTAAGGAGCACAGACCATAACCACTCGGCCTCTGTAACTGCTATTGAAGTACGAGAAACGATAAATGAAATAAAGTGATTGCAGGCAACTCCAATGACCCTTATGGTGTCATTTTAAGGGAGGTATCCCAAAACATTACTGAACATGTGGCTAGTAGTATGCCTGCCATCCCCAACTTACTTAGAATGATCCAACATCAGAAGCATGCTAAGGATCCCAAAATGCGTGGCACCACAAACTTTTGGGGATATTACAATCCCTGTTGAACTCTGTGTTACCAATTTCAATTAACCGTTTCTTATGTATGACAATGAAAATTGTCAAAAGCGCATTCTAATATTTAGCACCCCCCGTAATCTCAACCGCTTGGAGAACAGTGATGTGTGGATGATGGATGGCACATTTAAAAGCACGCCCACCACTTTCACCCAAATCTATACCATTCACGGGTACATTAACAACATTATAGCCCCTTTAGTCTACAATTTACTACCAGACAAACAATCTTCAACGTATACTGAGTTTTTGTCAGTCCTACAAGCCAAAATCCCAAACAAAAGTCCGAGAAAAGTAATCATGGACTTCAAATTACCCATGATCAATTTTATAAAGAAATTGTACATGGATATCCAAATACAAGGAAGTTTTTTCCACTTTTCTCAGGCTATTTGGCGTAAAATTAAAAAAAAATGTGTCTGATAGTAAACTACAGTTTCAGCTTAAAAATCTATCTGGAAGAATGCTACACATCGATTACACAGTCTGAATATTTTGGGGTAAATAAAGAAAAATTGGCACCAATATTAAATTATTTTGAAGACACATGGATTGGGCATTTAAGCAGGTCAAGTTGCCGGAGGAAACTGTGTTTTCTTGTGGACTGGTGGAACTGCTACATGCTTAGAGGGAGGAGCAAAAACAAACAATGCCATAGAGTGTTGGCACAACTCTTTAAACGAAAGTATTGGAAAACCGCACCCTAATTTCTGCAGTTTTCTTGAGATTTTGCAAAGGGAACGAAGTTACAAGGAAATGCGCATCTCACAGTGTTTAGCAGGTAATCTACACCCACGTTTTTCTCACCGTTCACAGAAATTTCTGCCCGAATTTTGGCAGTATTAAAAATGTTCACGTTGTCTGTGCCGTGTGACTACCTATCTTCCATCGCACACATACTTAATTCCTTTGGGTAAAAAAAGTGGCACTTGCTGTTGTGTATCATAATCCTATCCAGAAATTGGACATCCTATCTTCTTTAAATTTTTTGGGGGATATGTACCACCCTTAAATTGTTAATGGATTGTGTTATTGTTTGTGTTTTTTATTTCTATATGATATTAAATACCTATTCATGTTTGAAGTATTTGATATTAACACCTTGGCTGCTGGGCGTTTTCCCCCCCTGTGCTGGAAAGAGTGATTTTGCACCTTTCATGACGAGCTCAGCTCGTCATCAGCACAGCTCAACTGTGCATCATGACGAGCTGAGCTCGTCATCAGCATCAAAAGGGTTAATGCAATGTTAAGCATATAATAAGTATTTTGGTATTAATGGAATGTAAAGAAAATAAAAGATCTTGACTTGTTTGAGTATTTGGTATTAATGCAATGTAAACACAAAATAAAAAGGTTCAAACGTGTTCTTTTGTATGTGTCTTAATTTCCACATGGGTCAAGGGTAATTTTCACAATGCATGTTGTATGTCCATGCGCGCTCACTCACACCCCATATGGCTGCTCCCCATCCCCATCTGCAAGCCTGAGCATTCATTCATTTATCCACCCATCCATGCATACACCCATCAATTCATCCATCCGCCATTTATTCATCGACCCATCCATGGATCCATCCATACACCCAGCCATGCATCCATCCATACAGCCATCCTTTCATACATCCGCCATCCATTCATCCACCCATCCTTGCATCCATCCTTTCAGCCATCCATTCATCTATCCGCCATCCATTCATCCACCCATTCATGCATACACTCATGCATCAATCTATCTGCCATCCATTCATCCACCCATCCATGCATCCATCCATAAAGTCATCCACCCATCCATGCATACACCCATGCATCCATCCATCCGCCAGATACAGCCATCCATTCATCCATTCGTCATTCATCCATCCACCCACCCACACACCCACCACACACACAGCCTTCCGACCATCCTTCATCCATGAATCCATCCACCCTGACATCCGCCACCCATTCATCCATCCATTCATCCAACCCAGTAGTGCATCGATCCCCCATCCATTCATTCACCCATCCATAGATCCATCCATACAGTCTTCCACCCATCCATGCATACACCCATGGATCCATCCGTCCGCCATCCATTCATCCACCCATCCATGCGTCCATCTATACAGTTATCCACCCATCCATGCATACACCCATGCATACATCCATCAGCCATCCATTCATCCACCCATCCATGTATCCATCCATATAGTCATCCCCCCATCCATGCATACACCCATGCATCCATCCATTCGCCATGCTTCATCCACCCATCCATGCATACACCCATCCATTCATCCATCCACCATGCATTCATCCACCCATCCATGCATCCATCCATACACCCATCCATGCATCCAACCAGCACCTATCCATGCATCCATCCATAAGACAGTAATAAAAAAGTAATTTGACGCATCTATCTAGATGCGTCACTTTGTAAATATGACGCAACAAGGAGCATTTTTTACGCCACTGGTGCGTCATATAAAGTGAGGCACCGGCGGCGTAAAAATGACGCACGGCCTCATAAATGAGGCCCACTGTGTTTACAAAGTAAATGCAACATGACACCAGCTGATAGGAGTGTACATTTGCCCAGTGGTGCGTTTGTGTTCACAACATCGTCCGATTTAAATCATGTCATAGCAGATTAATCGATGACATAGTTCAAAGTGTTCATATTGCCCCATCTTCCACGAGATCAGAAATGGTCAAGCATTTTTACCATTAGGACTGATGGGGAGTGAGTTTCAAATTTAACACAAGCTTTGAGGGTGAGTGACTCTGACTCATTCCTACTGTTCTTCCAGTGTAACTGGCCTGCAAGTAATTCAAATAAATTGCCTGCATAGGTAGGTTCTGCTCTTGCCCTGAGCGTGGGCAGCTGACAAGACAAATATATTGCAGGCTGAAACCCTGAACTCAGGCCAAGGCAAATGATCTGCAAAACAACAGAAAAGCATATTCTGCATATTTGTCAATGTTAAGAGAACTGTGCATAGGGGCGTGGCTTGGACGCCAACCAAGATGGCGGCGTGAACCGAGCTCTCCGTCACCAGCCTTTTCCCGTCTCCTCAAACGGGCACTTTAAGTTACGATTATTTGCGCAATGAACATTGCCCCGTGCATCGGAACGTGAGGAGAGCCTAGCGCCCTCACTATTTCCCGGTTTTGCGGACCTGCGACAAAGTAATCGAGGAGTCTCTGCTCCACGGCTGCAGCCGCGATTTTGAGCTCCGGCCGCAAACTCCAGCGACGGCCGGCCGGCTTTCTCTTTGAACATGCCTCTGCTGACTCTCCTCTGCTCGCCTGACAGCCTCTACAGTGCTACACTTCGTGGTAAGCCTTAATGACTCTGCAACTGGCTTTCTTGGAGGCGCCCTTTTCCTCAAACTTCATTTGTGCTGCTCTATGAGGCATTTTGAGACTCATAAGGCTAAATTTCATTCTTTCAGCAACAACTATGTAGTCCTTTTCAGCAGCGCTCTTCAGCACTTCAATTGCGCTTCTATTATGCTGTACTTTACAATGCCTCGTCAGGAAGTCTCCCAATTACGAGGTCTTCTGTGCAAGTCAAGCAAGTTGTGTGAGGCCTCATTTCCAAGCTCCAGTCACCATTTTGTGCACCAACAGTAGATTTTAGCAGCGGATGGTCTGTTCGCACACATGCTTGTCCTCATTCTCTCCTGCTTAGCTTAAGCTCTCTGCAGCATTGACCCTCAATAGTGATATTTATTGTCTTTGCTTCTGGCTTTCTTTAAGACATCCTCTTTGTTATGCTTTGCCAGTGACGCGTCTGAGGGCCATTTTGGAGCTACTGTGCAACCTTTCAACTTTCACTGACTTCTCCTCTTCGCCTATATGAACTTTGCTATATGCTATATTCCTGCAACGCTTTTTCATCACTAATTTGTGCTTCTGTTGTATTATGCACTGAGGCACATCGTCAGGAAGTTTCACTTCACCAATTGCCTCCAGTACTACGTTTTTGATTGGTTTCGTTCCTGTGCTTTATTTCTCCTACCTAGTGTTATCACTGGCCATCACAAGCTTGATGCTGAGGAGTTTTCTTATTTTACACCAGCTTCTTATTTTTGCTCCTCTGTTCTGATCGCCTTATATGGGGAAACTCCGTACTCTGAAGCTCACTCCTTTACCTAAATTTCCTGCTGGTTCTGATTCCGACTCTCCTACCAAGGAAATGGAGGAAAGCAAATCCTCGAAGTCTGATTCGGCCCATGGGGCTATTCCTAAAGCTCAGAATGGAGGTAAGACACAATCTTCCTTGACTTCATCCAAGCGTCTGAAGAAGGATCCGCCATCTCCTGGGAATAACTCTTCATCTTCCTCTATGGACCTCATTGTGGAGGAGCTACGTGCCTTCAAGCCACCACAAAAAACATGCAGGCCATGCAAGAGAAATGGACATCTTTGGATTCACGTGTCATGACCTTGGAACAGTCCTCGGATTCTTTACACTCTACTTGCTCCCGCATTCCTTCCATAGAGGCTGAAATCCTTCTACTCAGGCGTCAAACCGAGGATTTGGAAAATAGAAATCGCAGAAACAACCTACGCTTATAAGTCCTTCCAGAACTCAGAGAAGGGTCCAACCCTACCATCTTTTTCCAATCTTTCCTTGCGAAAATACTAGACACTCCGGCCTTATCCACCATTAACATTCAGCGAGCACATCGTCTTGGCCTTAAAGTTGCTACCAAGCCTAGAGGTGTTATCATGCTGTTTTTGCAATATACCGACCTCCTGCAGGTCCTCTCAGCCGCCAAGCTCAAGAAGTAAATCATCTGGGAAGGTCACCGTCTCTATATTTCACAGGATGTCTCCAAAGCCACCGCAGATCGGAGGAAAAAGTTTTTAGACCTGAGCCCTCAGTTAAGAACTCTTAATGCTAGATATGGTCTCTTACACCCTTGTCTCTTCAAGGTTACGTACAAAGACAGAACAATCACGTATGAAGAGGTCCTGCAAGCCTTCATTTGTCAACAGAATCCAGATGTCATGGATACCTCCAGGCCTGGCTGAATAGCTTTGTTGTTTGCTGTCTGTCATTTTCCTGATCTTGTTTGATTGTTGGTTCTGCTTTTCTTCCTTGATGTTGCTTTGTTCTGTACTAATTGCCTTCCTTGTTATTATGAGTGTTTATTAAATCATTCTACTGTTTTATATACTATTATTCTTAGTCAAGTCATGTTTCACTGTGGATCTCTACATTATTTCCTAATGTTTCTCTGATTCCTTCAGATATTTCCCTCGTCAAACCCATTCTATTATTTTCTTTTTCTGTTCCTCTCCTCCTTTTCTCTCTTTTTCTTTCCATTCTTCTCATTTGTTCTTCATTGTATTTATTATGCATTACTATGCATGTTGCACTCAGTTGTTTTTCTAAATTGTTACGTTCCGTGTAACGACATGGAACATTAAGGGATTAACAAATCCCATCAAAAGACAGAGGGTTCTCTCACATTTAGCAAGACTTAAAACTGACTTCTTCAAGAGACTCATCTTGATGAACCAGAAGTTTTGAAACTTCAACGTTGTTGGGTGGGTCATGTTTTTTGTTCTCCTACAAGTTCTAGGAAGAATGGTGTTGTACTTTTGATACATAACAAGTTAAATGTTTCATTGATTACTCATGAATGTGATGTTGATGGCCGTTGGCTCATCGTTAATTTACTCATTGATAACATCCCACTCACCCTCTTTAATGTATATGCTCCTACTGGGATCGATAGATCCTTTTGGCCTACTATCTCTTCCAAGTTGTCCTCCCTTCTTGGAGATTACATACTTCTCGGCGGAGACTGTAACCAGGTTATTGATCCCTTTCTTGACCGTCACTCGAAAGTCACTTTTTGTTCCCTCTAGAATGCATACACAGTTTGTGAACTCCTTTCAAAATAATGCCTTAGTAGATATTTGGAGACTATGCAACCCAGATGTTAGAGAGTACAGTTTCTTCTCCCCCCTCATCAATCCCAATCCCACATTGACCACATTTTTCTCAGTAAATCCCTGTCCCAACATGCTATCCGTTCTGAAATTGGCTCCATCTTACTTTCCGACCATGCCCCAGTTTTTGTAGACTTTGACCTACTCTCATTCTCTCCTCATTCAGGCAGGTGGCGATTTAATAATGCTTTACTTTTGGAACCTTCCTTTTGTACCAAATTCACTGCCTTTGCCAAGGAATTTTTTCTTTTAAATCAAACCCCTGACTCCCCTTTTGTTATGGTTTGGGATTCATTCAAATCAGCCTCTAGGGGTTTTATTATGCATGTTGTGTCTAGACGGAAGAAACTTCGAGAGGCCAAGTCGGAGAAAATTTTGGCTGATATTAAAGCTTTAGAACTTGCTTAGTATGCTTCCAAATCTGATACCTCTCTTAAAGCTCTTATTGACGCAAAAATTTATTTTAACAAATTCACAACAGACGCTGCCTCTAACATTCTGCTAAAATGTAATTCTAGATATTATGGGGGTAAGAACAAGATGGGGAAACTTCTAGCCAATTACTTAAAGATTCGTAAGGAACATACAAAAATTCAATCTATCAAGACTTCTTCCGGTGAATCCACATTTAAGGATAAAGATATTCTTTCTGAATTTGCCAAATTTTACGATACTCTATATACCCCAGAACAGGTTCCAACGTCTGATCTTCTTTCTTACTTTCACTCTCTTCCCTCTCCCTCGGTTTAACATGTTGACTTTCATGCTTTAGAACAAGACATTTCACTTTCTGAAATCTCTCATGCTGTGTCCAAACTTCGTCACGGTAAATCTGCAGGTCCTGATGGGTTTACTATTGAATTTTATAGCCACTTTGCCTCTCTTCTTCTTCCCAAACTCTTTCTCTTATTTCAATCTTTCTCTGCTGCCAGTTCCTGTAGAGGTTCTTTTCAACAGGCCTTAATTTGCTTAATTCCAAAAGAGGATAAGGATCATTCCCTGTGCAAAAATTATAGACCGATATCTTTGGTTAACACTGATTACAAAATTCTAGCAAAAATATTAGCACTTCATATGGATCCCCTCTTGCCTGATTTAATTGGTCCAGAACAATCTGGCTTTGTCAAAGGACGTCTCTCCTCTGATAACTCCCGTGTTTTTCTTAATATTCTTATCAAATCTTCTTCCTTGACTCTTCCCTTTGCAGCTATTTCTCTTGATGTGGAGAAAGCTTTCGATCGGATAGGGTGGGACTTCATGTTTCAGGCTTTACGTTGGATTGGTATTCCCCCTAAATTCATTTCTATTGATTCTTTGCTTTATTCTGACCCTCAGGCCTCTATTTTTGTTAATGGGATGTCCTCGGATTATTTTTCTTTACAAAGAGGGGTTCGTCAAGGTTGCCCCTTATCTCCTTTACTTTTTGTTTTAGCCTTAGAACCTTTCCTTACTAAGATTCGCTTAAATGATACTATCTCTGGTTTTCATTTTGGTCCCTAACAAGTCAAACTCTTGGTTTATGCCAATGATATTCTTTTTTTATTGTTCTGACCCTGCCACCTCCATTCCCTCCTTTCTTCAACAGGTCTCTTCATTCTCTGCAGTTTCCAGATACCGCTTGAATGCCGACAAGTGTGAGATTTTACCTTTGAATCCTCTTTGTCAGAAACATCTCTTTGCTTCTACAGGTTTCTCATGGCAACCATCTAAAATCAAATACCTAGGGGTTTGGTTTGCTCCTCTTTTATCTGATACTCTCAAATTAAATTTTGATTACATTTACAAGAAAATGGACGCAGCTATTATCCACTGGCATCCGCTCTTTTTGTCCTGGTGGGGCCGCCTCAATTCTATAAAGATGATGTTATCTCCCTTGCTTCTCTATACTATTTCTATGCTTCCTTTACACATTCCTCTTTCCTTCTTCAAGAAGATTGACTCTTTATTACTGAAGTTCCTATGGAACGGTAAACATCCTCGAATAGCTCTTGCTTCTTTGCGTAAAGACAAAGCTCACTCTGGAGTACGTTTTCCGGATTTCAAACAGTATCACCGTGCTTTCTCTCTCAAGCAATCGACTTGTTGGTTTTCGTCTATCTTACCTCATTATCCTCCTGTCTGGCGAAGCATGGAATCTTCTTTCATTTCTTCTTTTTACCTTCCGTGAATTCTTATTCTTTACGTCTTCTTTAACCCATTTTCGCTCGCCTATTCTTTCACATTCTCCTCAGCTTCTCTCTCCCTACTTATCTTCATCCTATCCGTCACTCCTCTCCATACACGACCAGCCAATTTGGAATAACACTCTTCTAAAAATCCGTAATCGTACCATTTTTGGAAAACTTGGCACTCTCGAGGAATATGTTGGATTTCTCAATTACTTTCTCAAGGTACGCCTCTCTCCTTCAAGGATCTTCAATCTCTTTTCTCCTTGCCTGCTTCTACCCGTTTGCAATACAATTCCCTCTATCCAGTCTTGCTCTCCTACCTTCAATCTCTTTCACCCTCTAATGATGTTCCTTTAGATCGCAAATCCACCTCCCTTTTACTGGAGACTTCTCCTTCTGCATCCGCCCTATATAATTCTTTCCGTTTTACTACGGATAGAGTGAAATCTCGCATTGAACTTGCATGGGAGTTAGACTTTTCTCAGAATTGGCCTGTACTTCTTTGGGATAAAATTTGGACTAAACTTCATAAGACCTCTAGAGCTGCTAACACCACTCAAACTGTATTTTTAATTTATCACAGAACTTAATTTACTCCACTTGCTCTGTCCCGCTTTTTCACCAGACACTCCCTCTACTTGTTGGTCTTGTCCCTGCCTCTCTGCCGATCTTAAACACATGTTGTTTGAATGCCCCCCTACTTACCAATTCTGGCTGCTTGTTTGGCGGCAAATACAAAAGATTTTCCATTTTCAGGTCCCCTTCTCACCCTCACTAGTATTTGTTGGCTCCCTCTCATCAAACCTTCCTCATTCTCCCAACCACTACCCTCTACTTGACCTTTTCATTGCTGTTGCTTTTCATATTGTCACATCTAACTGGAAACAGGCTGCAAATATTTCATATCAGTCTTGGTGGAATGCAGTTTGTTTTAATCATCGCTTAGACACCAACTATGTATCTCCCATCTCCCTATCAAACGTGATCTAATTTGGCTCCCTTTAGTAACATACCTCTCTTCCTCTGCCCCTGTTCATTTATCTCCTGATCCTGAAACAGTTGAAGTTCGTAAGCCCCATGATTTTCTTATTCCTGTTTTTACCTTAATATTTGATCATTAAAATTCTTAAATCTCAATATAGTATGTTTTATCTAATGTATTAGTACACTTATGATGTGTTCATAATTTTTAATGCTTGTAATTCTTCCTTTTTATGATGTTTGTATTATTATTATATTCCTTATTTCTCCCATCCACCTATTGTAACTCTTCTCCTCTCAACCCCCCTTCCCTTATTCCCCCCCTTTTTATTCTTTTTTCTCAATAAATCAAACTTAAAAAAAAGAGTACTGTGCATACCCTATCAAAGGAGCTCGATTTTAGCTAGCTGCCCCAACAGGAATATGAAGCAAACTATACCCACATTTGATTGTCTTTAATATAAGCTGAAAAAAGTCCATGAGGCTCAAAAACCTGACTGTGTTCTACCAGATTGTGCATGATCAGGCTATAGGTCAACTCCTTGACAATGCCCAAAAGGTCCCCATACACCGGCCAGCAGGGGACATTATTGCCGGCAGCAAATTCATTTCTTTATACTAAAAATCACCCTGCTTTAAGTTCATTAGGGCTATGTGGGCCACAAATGTCCGTTGTTCTAAAAATATGGTTGTGATTATAAATTGTTTAGGACGCACTGCCCAGAAGAATGAAAGCGAGATCTAAATGAGCTTTGCAAAGACTGGAATATAATATCAACGCAAACAGACATCAGAATACTGACAGGTCCGGGACATACTGACTACATCCCCTCACTTTTTAATACCAGTTTATGAGAATAATTCACCCAGGTTCTCTACCAGTGTCAGTATCAACAGGAAAGTTACACCTGCTATTAAATAATAGGTGTGGGCTGAACTCGCAGAATTTCCCTCTGTGAAATTCTGCAGAGTTGCATGAAAACTCAGCGTGTTTCAGCATAGTTCTGCGATCGGCTGGAAATCAGCATGTCACGCTGCTCGTGCTGATTTGTAGGACTGGGAACTTGTTCCTCGCTGAAACATCTGTGTGAACAGCACCACGTGGGGTGCACCTCAAATTTGTTTTGCTGCCTTATTTACAACCGGTGGTTGAGAAATATATATTATCTAAGGCGGGATCCCTGCATATAGCATTTTTAGACCTAACTTCCGCATTTGACTTCATCAAGAGACCCAAGCTGTGGTCTATGCTCCTAGATCTGGGCATGGACGAATATTTGGTGGTTTTCCTACACTCTATGTATATGAGATATAATAAGGCTCCAAATCTACTGCTACACATCTCTACACAGACAACACAGTGTTGCTTGTCACTGCAGAATAAACCATAACACCTTTACAATCAAATCTCAATAAACTGCTTCGGACAATACCAGTATAGCAGGGACGAGTTCCCTCAATGCACGGCGGGCTCTCGGGTCGCGGTAATTCTACTTACTGGCTCCTAATTAGAATTACCGCGACCCGAGAGCCCGCCATGCATTGAGGGCACTCGTCCCTGCTATACTGGTATTGTCCGAAGCAGTTTACGAGATTCTTTCTCCTTTTACCTTCATTGAAAGGTTCTTAGCCACATCCGTGCTGATGAATATCTCCGGTCCCGTGGCTAATCTGGCTTATTTTAGGCATAAATTCATGTCCTGATGATGATTTGCGTGATCTAAAATAGCGAATTGAAACGCCGTCGACACTCCTTTGACACCTTATACTACCACAAAAAATTGAGATTTGATTGTAAAGATAAAATGGTTTATTCTGCAGTGACACTTTGACAAAATTGTATTGGAAGTGTCGCTAACCAATTGTTCCTTGCCTAACAAGCCTTGTATGTTCCGTTTGTATGTCATCTTGTAAGTGTGTTCTGTGGGTCACAGGCTTGTGCCTCTCCTTGTAATATTGTAACATTGTCTCAAAAATCTTTTTCTATAATAATACACAGGCCCTCGCCCGGCTGGGCCGGTCTACTTACTAAATATAGCTACGACTGCGTCTATATTTTATTGTTTCTCTCCAAAATTACTCTTTGCAATGGACCACTGTTGTTGATAAAGTACTTTCCCAAGGTCCATGGCTGTATCCTTTGGGTCCCCTTGTTGTTTCAACGCATAATTAGTAAACATAACACAATCGAAAATAGACCAAATTCATGCATGGATGAACATTTCTACGCAGTTACAACCACAAGAACCAGACATTTATCTGGGAACATTTACATCCCACTAGACTCCCCCTGTAATATCAAGGAAATCTTTCCAACAGTGTTAACATATTCATCTGTAAAGTTTTACTTAAGCTGCATCCTGTTCCAAGTCATGGGCATATCCCAGGCCAAAGAGAATAAGAGATCTAGCACCCAAATATACTACATACTAAGAGAGATGAAGTAACACAGCAAAGTGGGTTTACCACCAACAAATAAGCAGTCAGCCCTTAGCCCCAAACACACATACACAGAACATACACAGAATAACACTATAGTATTTATGTTAATAACAGAAACTCCTGCAAAACTAGATCAGTGTCCCTGGAAGAATTAATCTATTTCCCTGAAAACTTGCAGCTGATGCAGTGTGTGACCATCAACAAGGTAATTTGCTTACAACCATGGACTGTCTTACATAAACACAACCATCATATGATCGATCGGTTATAAAAAGGAAATATCCCAAAACAATATTCAACCGCCAACCAAAGTACAGCCACTCCACCAGAGGGCCGACCTATTATGGAAAATAAATATAAAAAAACTCAGCACAACTGTCCACCAAAGTACAGCTGGAAAACCAATAGCAGGAATCAATAATATCCACCCCTCAACTACAAATTGAAAGAAAGAAAAATAGAGTTTTACAGCTAAACAAGTCGGATCAACTGGAACAAGAAATATATGCTCCTCTAATGACACCACAGACATCTACAAGAAAGCAACCACACATTATTCAACCACAACCATTGTCACCTTCATCAAAGTAAGATTGTTTTATTTTCCGCTTGCCCTTGAGCAGCAGGCCAATAGATCAGGAGAAATAAGGGGCTATGGTCTGGTCTGGAAGAATGCTTTACTCTATGCAGAATCTCAAAAACTCGTTCATTTTTTGTTAAAGATAAAAAAAAAGTAGTGAAGATGCTGTGACTTCGTGAGACTATGTGTGCTAGGAACCGTGCAATTCTGGGTGGACTTAATAGAGGAATTACATAACTTTCTGGGAGGTGTTCAGGTGTTATTATCAGTTATGAAATAATCAGAGTGGAATTTGTGATCGTATGTTGAAGAATTAAGATGTCGGTTACAGAGCTCTGTAGGTGGCATATTTGTTTGTATGCTTCAGAGCTGGGAAGGATGCTACAACTGGTAGATGAGTAGGGGATCCATGCCTCAAATGAAACAAGATTGCTTTCTCTCAGAGTTTGCAATGCTACAACAAACTGCTTGTGCAAGCCACATGCACCCAAATAGATGAGAAGCTGTTAGAAAGTGATATGTGAGAAGTTGAAGCCCCTCTCCAGCCCATACATGGCCCTCAAAGAATGTGAAGGCCCTGCAGGGTAGCACATTTTGAAAGTCCACCAGAAACCCACTGGTAAAAAAGAAGAGATACTGTGCCACATCATAGCACAGAGCTGTCATCAATAAAAAGCAAAATGCAAAAGGCAGTGATTGAAACAATGCCCAAATGTGAGAAATGGAACAGTTACTCTCCGGCAACAAGCAGATGACAATCTATAATCTCAGATCAGGAGTGAAGACCCAAATGTAAGCTCACTGACAGTGCTTGCTGAAGTTACAGGTCCAAATGAACAGAGGTAGTCGTCAGAACAGCATATGCTCTCAACAGCAGTAGAAAAGAGTACAAGGTATGATTCAGGTCTATTCCTGAAACCACCATTTGACACCGCCAAAAATCAGAACATTGGCACCAGGTGGCAAGCATGGATTAACACATTTGATGATGTGATAGATGTCATAAAAGAATCAGATGATAAGATAAGAAAATCATTAAGTACTTAAAGAACATTGGTGGTGATGAAGTAAAAGAAGTGTTTAAGAAGATCTCGCAGACTGAGGCAATATTGGACCATCGCATCAAAGAAGTATTGGATACCAAGTTCAATCCAATGTCAAATGTTGATTATGAAAGGTACATTTTTGATCAAGGGAGACTGCAAGCCGATGAAACAAAGGATAAGTTTGTTGAAAGACTTGATGTGCCTATCAAACACTGTATATTTAGTGATTTTACTGAGGAAGAAGCCATACACCTCAAAGCCGTTGAATCATGTCTTTCAGACTCTTCCAGAAGAGACATGTTGAGAAAGATGCTCAGTTTAGAGCAAGTACTAATGACTGCAAGAGCCAATAAAAGAGCAGATGGACAAGCTGTTGATATGGAAGCTAGAACAGTAAAGAATAAATCAGCATTGGTCATGAAAAGCAAGCACAAGTAGCAGGTAGATACATGCAAGTCAACGTTTCCACAGAAGAAATGTTTGTCTTTCAGGTGTGGGTTTTCATTACCCCATGAATTTAAATGTACATCCATAGCACAGGCATGAAAAGTTTGTGGGAAAGAAAAACACTTCATAATGGATTGCAAAATGAAAGAAAAACCACACATGTCACAGCGAGAAAAGAATATGGATGCCAGAATGTTCCAGAAGAACTCTCACCATGCCCACACGGCCCATAGGTAACATCAGTCAAGTTCATCTTACAAAGGCTCATCAACGTCATTATCAAGCACATAAGATAGATGTGCATTGCTGGTTTTGACCAAGGAACAAGAGGCACATGAAGGTTTGGCTGTTTGCAAGGAGGACCAAACAACCAAATAAAACAACAGAATTAATTAGTACAATGCTCCTAAATGACAATAAACACCAACGGTTGCCCCATACCCTGTATCACAGGCGGTGGTGCATTGATCAACTTCAACCCAATCAAAAAGTTTAACAGCCTTTCTGTGCTAAACCTCAACCCACCAAACATAAATGTGTACCTGTCTGCTTCAAGGGTCATTCACAACGATAATGTGACATGAAGCAAGCACTGATTAAAGTTATTCATGGAACTTTTTCCGTTCCATGCCTAATTAGTAGTTATTGATACTGATATGGGACTGATATCTCTCAATTAAAACCTCCTTACTCAATCTGAAATTGTGAGTCACTTTCTATTGTTGCGTCATGGACTAGGCATGCTGAAATTAATGAAGGTGCAACTTCACATTAATGATGAGATTTGCCCTGTTGCCCAACAGAAGCACAGGGTAACTTTTCAGTAACAAAAAGCCATTGACAAAAAACTAGAAATAGTAATGAAGCATAACATCATTGAGCACACAATCAGACCTACGCCTTCGTTTTCTCCCATAGTGCTGGTGCCAGAAAAGGACAGTGGATGCACAGTGCCCATCTGTGTTGCTATGCACCAAGCTAACAAAGCAATCGATAGAGAAAGGCATCCTGGTCCACACATAGCTGGCATGATCATATGACTGAACAGCGCCAAAGTCTTCTCCCATCTTGACTTGAGCAAGCAATACCAACTCGAGCTAGGAGAAACCATAGGTACAGAACTACTTTTTCAACTCATGTTGGTTTGTTCAGATACGAAAGGTTGAGTTTTGTAATGTCATCAGCTGCAGACATATTTCAGGATGTTATACGTCAAATAATTCAACGTGTTATGCATGGTTTTAATTACGATGATGACATGGTGCTATTTGGAGCAGCACAAAATGAGCATGAAAAAGCTCTTACACAAGTGTGCTATTTACTTTCAAAAGAATAAAACATGCAATTCAGAATGTAACCAAGATTTGCCTATTTTGACCCCAAGTTAAAGACTGTGATCACAGTTGATGTGAGCCTGGTGGGGCTGGGGGCAATCCTTGCTCAACCGAATGGTTATTTGACTGTTCAGAGACATATTGTGGCCCATGCCAATGAAAGCCAGTCTGACACAGAATGCGACCATTCTCAGCCAGAGGCAAGTCAGGCTGTAGTGTGGACCTGCAATGTGTTTCTATGTGAGAAACGTTTCACTATCATCACAGACCACCAAACGCTGCTCACTATTTTTGGATACCATACAGCCAAGATGCGCCCTCACATTTAGAGGTGGGGGTTGTGACTACAAGAGTATTACTATACAATTGTACACAAGATGGGTAAAGATTAGAACCCCGCTGATTACTTTTCACAATGGTCTGTTTTTCAATAGCAAAGAATTCAAGGAGTTGCTTGCCAGACTAAATCTCAAGCCTCAAAACAGTACACCTCTGTGTCCCCAAGCCAATGCTGTTGTGGAATGATGTATGGGTACTTTATTGAGAATTGATGGAGGGTATTGAGCTCAACCAAACCATGTGTTAAACCCTCTGTGGGTATTGTTCAACTTCTCACTCCACAACTGGTCCGAGTCCTGCCACCTTGCGATTTGGGAGAGCCATCGAAGACAAATTGCCACAGGGGACAATAGACTGATCCTTGAATGCTGATAAGATTTGGGTCACAGACACTTCTTGAAATTGCTAAATAAAAACATACGGTGATCGGTGTCGATTAGCCCAGGAAACAGTTTTCGATGAAGGTGTCAGGGTCCTTTCTCTAGCAGAAACAAAAGCAGAAAACAGACACTCTGTTTGATGTCGATCCCCTAACAGTCCAGATCAAGCATCAGAACATGTTCCATCAGTGCATGGTCTGAGTACCTCTAAACCAGCTAATACCACTTAACCTGGCTGACTAGTGAAAGCACCTCAATGACTTGTTGAAGAAAATATATTGTGACTGTTGTTTATACTCTTTATTTCACAAAGTGAATGATGTGGTGTCATGAGACTATGTCCTATAGGCCCCTTGCTGTTCTTGACGCAATTAACAGAGGAAATATGTAAATTGCTAGGAGGTTATTAATGGTTATAATGTAATCAAATTGCAGTGTGTGATCTATGCTGAAGAATAAGCACAACTGCTTGTGTGCGTCACCCCAATCCCGCTCTTCCGCGTGACATTTGAGCCTGAAGAGCCTCTTCTGGGACAACAGACTCCACCTGGTCGGTGCCCCTGATTCCCACGCCACCCCAGCTGCCTGCACAGAGCAACCAGTTGCTAGGCAACAAGCTGGCCACCATTCCTTTCAGCCTATAAAACTAGCGCATTGCAAGCCTCTCCCTCAGACCACCCCACCACCCCGCTCACCTCACCAGGCTACTCAAGACCAGCTGGTTCACGGCAGCACCAAAGGCAAGTCCATATTTGCCTGTCTGTGCCACCACTGTGCCCAGTGGTAAAAACTCTGGCCCACCGATCATCCACCGCTACTCCAGCTCCACTCCCCAAGGAATGGACTCAATATGCTGCAGCACCCTCTGGTTTACCTGCTCATCCAAAGAAAACAAAGAAGCTTTCAACTGCCTCCACTGCAACTTCACATGCAAATCCACAGTACCACATGCTGCTACAAAGACCACCAACCACCAGCCCAACCCACAATGCATGCTACGTAAGGTCCTCTCCCTGACCAAGCACCCCAATAAACTCTGGGACACCACCACCAGCCCCCAAGTGTTACTCACAGATACCTGGCTCAAGGACCCCTCCCCTTCCCACTACCCATATATGACAGTTGCATTACCGCGCAGCGTTCACGCGCAGCGAACGCGCCCCAGTCGCGCCGAAGGTGCGCCAAAGGTAAGCCCGTCTACGCCCGTCCGCGCCTGGACCGCGCCCAGCGCCAGAGTCCCTGGTCCTCGTAATGTCCACCCCTCCCGCATTACTTACGATGCCACCACCCTCCTAGCCCTCAACCCCGGCCGTTCCCTCAACTGCGTCCAAGCCGCTCCTGGACACACCCATGGATCCTTTTCCTGCAACTCCTGCAAGTTCGACGGCACCAAGAACAACTCCTCATCTACGATCACACAACAGATATCCGACCCCAACCACCTACAATGCATCCTGCTCAACACCCGATCGGTCCACAGGCACGCCATTGACCTCTGGAATCTACTAGACACCATCTCTCCGGACGTCGCCTTCCTAACAGAAACATGGATGAACGCCACATCAGCCCCAGACATCACCATTGCCATCCCGGAAGACTATAAGATCATACGCAAGGACCGTACCGGCCACACAGGAGGAGGTATCGCTATCGTCCATAAGAAATCCATCCGCATCTCAACCAGCTCAGACATCAATCTCGCCAACTCTGAACACCTTCACTTCCAGATCCACATCGACCCCAAAACCACACTCAGAGGCACCCTCCTTTACAGGCCACCAGGACCCCGCGCACAGTTTAGTGAAGACATCACGGACTTCATCACTCCACACGCGCTCCCCTCCGAGGATTACATCCTTTTGGGAGACCTCAACTTTCACCTTGAAAAGAACAACGACCGCAACACCACCACCCTTTTGGACAACCTCGCCAACCTCGGACTTAAACAACTTGTCACCACCTCCACCCACATCCCAGGTCACACACTCAACCCTATCTTCACATCCAGCCAACATGTCTCCTTCAGCCACACCACAGCTCTCCTTTGGACTGACCACAGCTGCGTTCACTTCACCTACAACAAGCCCACTTCCAACAACCACCCCCAACCCACTCTGCAAAGAAACTGGAACAAAATCACCATCGACCAGATCTCCTCATCGCGTCTTCAAAACCCCCCAGCCCACTCCTCAAACCCAGACCAAGCAGCCACCAACCTCACCCAATGGTTATCCAACAGCGCCGACATCTTAGCACCACTGAAAAAATGACAAATCAAACTAGGCAGCAAGAAGGCCTCCTGGTTCAACGATGATCTTAAGAAATCCAAGAAACTCTGCCGCTCCCTTGAGAAGGCCTGGAAAAAAGACCCAACCACCAGCACCAAGGACGCCTTCAAAAACGCCACCCGCATACACCACCAACTGATCCGGAATGCCAAGAAAGCCGCTTTCAAGGACCGACTAGATAACAACGCCCACAACAGCAAGGAATTATTCAACATCGTCAAGGAATTTACCAACCCCTCGGCCAACTCCAACGACATCACCCCCTCTCAAGCCCTCTGCGACTCCCTAGCCTCATTCTTCCACAACAAAATTGCAGTCATCCACAACAGCTTCGACAACCGACCCGAAGACCAACCCACCCAACCCCCTGCAGGACCCCCAACCCCCCTGAACATCCTGAATGACTGGAAGCCAATCTCCACTGAGGACACCATCCGTCTGATGAACTCTATCCACTCAGGATCCCCCACAGACCCATGCCCTCACCACATCTTTAACAAAGCAGACTCCATTATAGCACCGCACCTCCGAGACGTCATCAACTGCTCCCTCAACTCCGCAACCTTCCCGGAAAGCTGGAAACATGCCGAACTCAGCGCCCTCCTGAAGAAACCCACAGCTGACCCCACAAACTCAAAAACTACCGCCCTATCTCACTCCTTCCATTCCCGGCCAAAGTCATCGAGAAAGCGGTCAACAACCAGCTCGCCGCATTCCTCGAAACCAACAAATCCCTCGACTCCTCACAATCCGGCTTCTGAGCCAAGCACAGCACTGAAACCGCCCTCATCGCAGCAACAGACGACATTCGAACTCTACTGGACAATGGAGACACAGTCGCCCTCATCCTCCTCGACCTCTCCGCAGCCTTCGACACGGTCTGTCATAGCACCCTTTTACAACGCCTCAGAAACGTCGGAATCCATGGAAAAGCACTGGAATGGATCACCTCATTCCTCACCGGTAGAACCCAGAGAGTCCGCCTCCCACCATTCAAGTCAGAGGCCACTGAAGTCATCTGCGGCGTACCCCAAGGGTCCTCACTCAGCCCCACCCTCTTCAACGTATACATGAGCCCCCTGGCGGCCATCGCATGCCAACATAACCTCAACATCATCTCCTACGCCGACGACACTCAACTGATCCTATCACTCACCAAAGACCCGAACACGGCCAAAACCAACCTGCATGAAGGAATGAAAGAAGTAGCCGAATGGATGAAGCACAGCCGTCTGAAACTGAACTCAGACAAAACAGAAGTCCTCATCCTAGGCACCTCCCCCTCCGCCTGGGATGACTCTTGGTGGCCAGAGGCCCTTGGAAAAGCACCTATCCCGATGGACCACGCACGCAACCTGGGCGTCATCCTGGATTCCTCACTCTCGATGAACAGACAAGTCAACACCGTTTCTTCATCTTGCTTCAATATTCTTCGCATGCTCAAAAAAACATTTCGCTGGATCCCCACCGAAACTAGAAAAACAGTCACTCACGCTCTGGTCACGAGCCGACTGGACTACGGAAACACCCTCTACGCCGGTACCACCGCAAAAATCCAGAAAAAACTCCAACGCATCCAGAACCCTTCAGCCAGGCTCATATTAGACATACCTCGTAAAGAACACATCTCTGGCCACCTGAAAAACCTCCACTGGCTCCCCGTCAATAAGAGGATTACTTTCCGGCTCCTAACCCACGCATACAAAACACTCTACGAAATCGGACCCGAATGCCTCAACACACGACTGTCCTTCTACACCCCCTCCCGCCAGCTACGATCCTCCAACCAAGCCCTTGCCAGTGTACCTCGCATCAACAAAACCACCATGGGAGGTAGATCCTTCTCCTACCTGGCAGCTAAAACCTGGAACTCACTTCCCACTCATCTTCGCCTTACTCAGAACCACCTAGCATTCAGAAAGCAACTTAAAACGTGGATATTTGACAAGTAATTCCCCACCCTTCTTCAAGCGCCTTGAGACCCTCTGGGTATGTAGCGCGCTATACAAATTTATTGACTTGACTTACGTGACTAAGATGAAATTGGCACAGAAGCTGTAATATAACATACATAATTATTAAACCTCAGATGAGGGAGACTGCGTCACACAGAAGCCTTAGCAAATGAATGATGCAGTCTAAGGAGTACAGAAAACTGGGGCCTTATATATGCTTAGGGTTACATAGTCGGCATAAGACCAAGGGGAGGTTTTGGCACATGTGAGCATGCAAAATGACTAATATGGGCATACAAGATCTGCTTGCTCAACAAAGTGGGAGGAGCTAACAGTGGCTGTTTTTGGCAAACACATCCTGACATTTACACACTAGGAACAGTTGCAAGGACAGCTGCAAGCCCAACTGAGCATGTGCAAAGGTGGAGGATGCTGAATATAGTTAGTTTCTAGGCAGATTACAAGAGCAGTCAACACTGAGGGAGGACAGAGCACATGGCGAGCACGTGGCAGCACATGGCAAACAAGGTGGCTGCCAGAAATACAAATTGGCTTTCAGCTCATGCTAACAAACCTGTCCAAATGACTAACAGAGACTGGCCAGGCAGGTCTGAAGGAGTAATTGAAGTCATCCACAAGAACACCATCAGGTTCACCGCATGTTCTGATGATCCCCTCTCACCCGACATGGAAAAACTCAACTACCACCTACATACCAATGCCTAATCAACAGTCAGAGGTACACACACTTACAGACCACCAGGACTCTGACCGCCCTTCTGCAACACCGTTTCTGAAATCATTGCCCCCTCTCCTTGGAATCCAGATATTACATCCTCCTCAGTTAACTCAATTTTCACCTTGAAGACAGTGTGAGGCATGTTGGAGTCTGAGGTACGTGCTGTTGAGTGCAGAATTAATGTAGACCATGAATTTCATTATTTTCTTGATGTGTAAGACACTATTTGTATTTGCATAACACTAGATGGAAACTAATGTTATATGTGTCCTGATAGTACCTTACTGAATATCAAATGAAAAATGTTGAAATACTATTGACTTACTGATAGTATAGCAAAGAAAACTTTCAAAAATTCTTCATACATTGTTGATACAATATGTATGGTGTATATTGTAACAGCTGTTGTAAATGGCCACCAACTGATGAACATCTATATAATTTATCTTGTAATCCACCCTGACGGGACTGTCCACAACAATACCCATAAATGTATAACAACGTATGAACTTTCATGTGAATTCGCAATATGTGTGATACGCTTTTTATACTTCATGCTGCAATATGAATATGATGATATTAATGCTAAATGTTGGGCTCTCTATACCTTCTTCCCTTCCTATTTTCTTGGCCTGTATTTTCCTTCCTACATAAATATTATCTTTAAAAAAAATATATTATCTTTCTCTATTTTCTGGTCACTACTCACTAAGGTATAGTGGAATAGCATCGGACGGATAATTTGCTGGACATGTTGGATGCACGAATATGGACTTAGCTCCTAATAATTAATAGTGGTAAATACAATTACTGCTCTTTGTTGATGGTATAAGCGTGAATTTAACCAGATCCAATAGTTTTAATGAATCACTGACAAAGGAATGACAGATCGAAGATGGCGTTACACTAACAAGGCTTTTGTCCTCTCAGCAAATATATATCTATAATGACTTTTTGTGACCCAATGGGATATACGAATATACCACTTGTGTGTGTTTTTTCTTGAATTTATTATGTAGTTTTCGATTCAAATACTAAACAGAATGATCGTGAATACACTGTTTCAAGATGTCGCCGGTTTTCCTTGTGTTTCTTCTTTTTGATGTATTGCGTACGAAGTCCGTTATTGATCTCTATATACCGGAAACCGAGGGCGGAACACTTACTACTTAAACCTGTGCTACCGCAAACTCGGCTCACTTACTGACGGCGTTCGAATGATGGCGGGAGTACTCTCTGGGACCTGGTAAGGGCATAATCTATGGAACTTAACTTAACCTTTTCGGGCGTTACCCGTGTAGATCTGCAATTCGGTAGCATCGGGGATCTTTTTTACTTTATATATATATCTTTTCGGCTTGATACTCATACCCCTTTTTGTTGCCATACGACTTAAATATGAATTGTGGGGTGTAATTTTATCACAATTACGTTGCTTAATTAAAAAAATTCTACGATTGCCGGTACCTGTACTTTAGTACCGTAAGACTCACGTGAACCTCTCTCTTCTGTCTGTTCGCTGACTGTGTTAGGGACGTTCTTATATTTATGCTTAGATATTGATCCAACATATTATACTGTGATCAGGAGCCATTTTAAAGCTTGTCCAAGACATAAACCGAATGGCTAATAGGCGTGTTTGTGCTGATGTATCCTTTATTTACCAGATAGGCTTCATATTTAGCGCCCTTGTATCGGGCTCAATTAACATATTCCCAATTGTATACGATCACTGTGCGTGTACTATTGTAAATAGACACTCGTTTTTGTGACTTACAACTCTCATTGTCTCTAATTTAGATCTAGGACTCACTACACTACTTTACTTTTGGACCTGTATTCCTAGTCCACCTAAGGTAATAAACTGTCAGGCTTGAGACTTTTTTAGATGGGTATTTGTTACATTATGTTTACCAGCCGTAGTAGATCTAATTCTGATGGGGGCTAACTGAAGATTAAAGCTGCGTTAGGTATACGCAAACTAGTCCCTTTAAAAATCTTAACTTCTAATGATGTGACCTTTGACTTAAATATATCCTTATTCCTGTTTAGACCAAAGAACTTCGATTTGATAAATGGATTGGACCTGGAAACATTTGTCCATTTTAAGGTAATATACTACCAGATCTAAGTATGCTGTTTTAGGGGCATACTTTTTAAATTAGTATCAGTATATGTGGTGCCTAAATGCCTTTTAAACTCTCAACACTTTTAATTTCTTTGTGTTGATGTATTACAGAAATGTTCGCTGCTTTTGGATTAAGCTGAATTTGCAACACTACAAACACAACAGAATTTAATTGCTTTAAGGTATTTATCTTATCCTATTGATCATGATCCAGCCTATTTATACAGGGAGTTCTACTACTGATGCTTTTTCCGGTTCTGGCACCCAAAAATAGAAATAAAAATATAATATTAAAAATAATCACATCCTTATATAGGATGTAGACTTGTTTTAGGAAAAATGAGGCTTCTCATATAGTGAATACTCAGTTGTTTTTTTACGTTGTTCTTTGCCATGTATCTTACTGTTCCCTGCGTCTTCCTTTCTTAGACCATTATTATATGGGACCGTACACAGATATACTTATGACTGATCAATTACCCTGGGCAATTAATGGTTATGGGTCTCTCTTTATCACTGGATGAGAAATCCAAATAACTCTATATGCTGAAACAAACAAATCTTAACCAGGCAATTAATTAAGCTTTGGTATAGTTGTAGACTCAGAATTGGTTTTCGAACCTCTTGACTCTATGATGGTTTACAATCCTAATTTTTTTTCTTATCTTTCTCTAACTTGGTGACTCTTAGGTTCTTCTGCACCATTCTTTTCACTTTCGGCTTTCCGTTCTCTTTATCTCCATTTTATCGATATCATTGCTTTGGCATGTGCACATTGGATGTCTTTAATAGATCAATGGATTCTATCCTCCAATCTTCTTGGCTGTAACTGTAGTTTTATTTACTTTTGATAGAAGACAACCTGATTGTAAAATTGAAAACAACTTATGTGCCCTTTTTTTGTTACTGTAGCCCTGAGGAGTCATTGGGTGATTTGTCCCCAAGACGAAACACGTGTCGGCTGTTGGCTGTTTGACTGTTTGGCTACATTGGATGATACCAACTACATAGGATCATCTCTCAGAACTTGTCACTTCAAATCTCTACATAAAGAAAATAAAGAATTTACTTTTTGAATGGCACAATCTGGAGGATTCTTTTGGACTGACATTGCTCTCCAATACTGTATTTGATTGCTCTGGAACAAAGTTTGTTGTTAGCTATTTCTTCTGTTTCTTACAGGAGATTATTTTGGCATGTTAGTGGTCATCGCCTTAGAGCATCCATCATTATAAATTTCTTCCTTCTAGCTTTATTGGTTTTGCGCAAGACACTACCCAGCCATGTTCTGCAAGCACTTTTCATTTGGATCTGGAGCTGGAAAGATTACTCTTTGTGGCTGCTGCTGGATATTTGTATTTGAGGACTTTTTGTTTGGATCACTTTTGGATTTCAGATTTTACAAGTAAGTTGGTGTTGTTTGTTTGGGGCATTGTAGTTGCTGTAACTACAATTTATAAACTTTTTCACGACTTTAAAAATTATATATTGTGGATAGCCACAGTATCCAGTAGGCCCAGGGTTAGTCATGGGTGCATGATACAACTGTTTCTGTGAGTTTTGTTGAACTTAAATATCATTTACGGCATGGAATTGAATAGCTCACTATTATATCTGGAAGTTTTTTTTTAATTTTGGGGTGCGTGTTAAAGCCACACTAACCAGTAGGCCCAGGGGTAGTCGGTGGTGCATGGACCAAGTCTTTCTGTGGGTTCTTTTGAATTTAAACATCATTTAGGGCATGGATGGCATTGGATTGAGGTGATTTGTGTGTGTATTTCGATCATTGGGGTGTTGTTGGGGCCAGTCTAGGGCCGGGCCATGTGGGTGGGGGGGCATATTGAGGCCAGGCAATTTTTGCTATAGGCCGGCAAGCTTGCAGGCCAGTAGGCCTGAGGTTATGAATGGGTGCATGAAACAAATAATTCTGTGTGGTCTCTCTTGTGTTAATTTAAACATCCATTTTTGATTAGAATTGCAATTTTTATCTTGGGTCTTTCTGTTTTTGGGTATGTTGTGTTAATAATAATAAATGCCTAGTTGCAATAGTATTAATTGAAGCACGACATATGCAACATTTATTTAACTGATGATCCTCTGGCTTCTTTCCTTTTAGGTGCACAAAGACTCTCATAATCATCACTTGTTGTACTGCCAGGAAGAAGTCCTGCTGCGGTGTGTGCACAACGTCACGTGACATCACGTGTGACCACAGACAACTTTGCAACTCCTGCAACTGCGTCCTGCTGTTCTGACATGTGAATAAGATGCGCCCAAAGAAAGGTGGCCGTAGCTCCTCTACCAAGAAAGTTGCCAGTGCCACTGCCAGTAAGAAGGAGCAGAAGAAGCAAGTGGAGCCACTTCCTAAGGAGACTGGTGTGCCGACCTACACTTTTTTGGAAGAAAAAAAACTATGCCTGCAGCAGCGGTGTCCACCGTTGACCAAGCTGGGAGCAGCAACTCAGCTTCATTTGTCTCAGTGCCACCACGCCAAGTTAGGCCAAAGCCCATGAGGGCCGCAGAGGCAGCCACTTTCATTGCTCTTTCACCATCGACCAGTGATGTTGGCTTTGACGCATCGCAAAGTAGCATCCAATCAACGCAGGGTGTAACTCATCTGACGAGTGTTCAACTACAGCCGCAATGACAACCACAGGTGCAACAAGGAAAGGCGCAAGGAGAGGCGCAAGGAGAGGCACAATGAGAGTCACAAGGAACAAGGAGAGGCCCAACTGCCCACAATACTTGTTCCTCTAGAAGTAGCGGCACCTCAGGAAATCGAGTTTCATGCGGAGGTAACAGGCGAGCAAGCCACTCCTGATGATCCATTGTCTTCCAGATCCCCAGCAAGGAAAAGGCAAGCTCGTACAACTTCTTCTTCAAGACCCCTTCCTTCTGATGATCTAGATCTTGATTGCCACCCGCCAATTCAGTCTGAGAGGTAGGCATGCCATGAGCCGACAATGCTAGGTAAAAGGAAGGTTCCTGCAAGGCTTTCTAATGACAAATAAGAAGTAGAAGTGGTGTATTCTGCTGCTGCTGAAGAGTCTGAAGATGATGACCCAGTCATAACAGTCGTCACTCCAGCCCCAGCGGGCATGCAGCAGGCAGACATTTTTCCCCTATCCCGAAATGCTACGCGGGATGTGGGTGGCGCGGCACTGGTACCACCACCAACACAGGTAACTACTACACCAACACAACCTACAGCTTCCAGATTTTCTCTTCAGAAGGGCCGCCAGGGACCTCCATCCAGCTCGACCTCCATTACCTCAAGTAGTGGTGCTGTAAGTGCACAACAGAGTCAAATTCCTCCACACCCATCCTCCAGTTCATCTGGCATTGAAAGTGGCACCTCCACCATCACCAGAAATCTCAACTCCCAAGTTTGGGACTTTTTTAGTATTAGCAAAAAGGTGGAAAATCAAGTTATTTGTTCGATTTGTAAACAAGTAGTTAGTCGGGGTAAGCTTGGTACCGACTATGGTACTGGAGGCCATAGAGGTCATCTCCAAAAACACCACAGCATCCAGTGGGAGGTGCACCTAAGTAACATCTGAAAAGCCAAAAGTACAAATCCAAATGTAGCCATTGATATTGCATCTGAGACAAGGAGCTGATTGTGAAGGGGGGAGGTGAAGAAGCGAAAGACATTTTTTCTGGTACACACGGTACCCCTGGCAGCAGCACTGCAGTGGTAGCGCCTACTCCCTCTACCCCAGCAACATCTTGGTGGCACAGTACGAGTCTGGTAGAGACAAAAATGCGAAAAAGTACATCAATGAGCCTAACTGGGTTGAAGAATTCTGGATCATCATCACATATGAAAACGGTCCAGACCACCATTAAAAGCATGTTTTGTTTGGAGATGCCATTGGAACGCAACCACCCAACGGCACGTCTGTATATTTCAATGCTGGCTAAAATGTTAGCGCTGGATCTTCTCCCCTTTTTCTTTTGTGGAAGGGTTGGGTTTTCTAGAATTTGCGGCAACAGTCTGCCCTAAATGGAATGTTCCTATCCAGTCCTATTTTTCCAGAGTTGCCGTTCCAGCACTACATCAAGATGTGCCTGATGTGATTGGGCAGCTTTGCAGAAGAGTGCTGTTCACACAATCCACCTGACAACAGACATGTGGACCAGTTGTCAAGCCGTTGATTACATGTGCATCACTGCACACCGGGTCTCTTTTGCGGGGGTTAGAGAGAAGACAGCTGCACGTGTTGACAGTGTCACAATTTTTCAAGCTACTCGGAAACATGCAACGGTAGACATGAGAGCAGGTCCTGTGAACACACAAGTGTGGTAGATAGTCCGATTGTGCGGACTAAGTTTTCTACTCATGCAGAATAAATGCTTGAAAAAAGAAGCATAAGATTTCTAGTTTCTTGTGAATAAATTTTTATATGAGTCAAACAAATGGACAGTACAGTAAGGAGGTAGCCAGCTGACACATGTTTCGTCACACCGTGAAGGAGATGTGACTCATTAGGGCTAAAGAAACATGAAAGGAAGGAAGGAGAAAAAATAATAAAATAAAATAAGAATGAATGACTGAATGAACCATTGACAAAAGGCATGGTTTGTGGGGTGATGAAGCTAGAGTGATCGTGGAAACCCTAAGGTGCAGAAGGAATACATGCTGTGACAACAAAACACAGAGTATAACGAACCCTAAAGTAAACTGTGGTGCACTGTGTAACATGAGAAGCGTAAGACGGGCGGAGACCAGAAGTAAAGAGGAGCTGCTAAATGGATTTCATCCTGGTGGATCTCAGGGTATCTAAGAGAAAAACATAGGAGCAAAACTGGATAATCACAAGTGTAGTGGAGTAGAGAATGCACAGGGTGACAGGTGCAGCTCTGCGGAGGCATGAAGGAATTATGGACTTCCGTTATCCCAAGGAGGAAAAGGGGAGAGAAACAACCCGTAGTGGCGGATAAGGGTCGGCCCGTCATAGGTGAGTTCGCAGTGACACAAGTGAAAGAGGTGCAAAGTGAAACAAAATTCTTATATACAACAAAGACAAAGATATGGAGCTAGGACCGGTGTGGGTGCATACATAACACAGATAGTTACATAATCGACGCTGATGAAATGGTAAGCATCAGACAAAGGAATGTTTTTTGCATTATAACACCTGGTAGGGACGGAAAAAACAAATACTACAAATATTGCTACAGTGAGATTCACATCCTGAAACCCATGTGAAGGCAGCTAAATGGTATAAACTGCAGACCTATGTGGGAGAAAAAAGAAAACGGAGTGCGGACCTGTATGGGAAAAGAAGCAGGGTACATTGCGTTGGCATGTGGACAACAAAGGGTGAGCTGAAATGTTAGGCAACGGAGGGCAAGAAAATTGCGTAATGCATCCAGACTGTCAGTGTATTTACAGCCGGGGTGAAGTCTAGAAATGCTAAGCCAGGGGGATCTGGGAGCATTGACGGTGGCACAAGAGGTAGTGGTGTACTCTCAAAGTCGTGTGTAGCATAATAATAAACCCTGACACAGACTAGGGGTCGAGAGCGTAGGCTGGGCCAAGTAGGGGATTTACCAATGTAGTATGGTACATAACAGGTAGTGACGGAGGACAATTAATCCTAGCGAAATAACATACGAAACTGTATGTAGCATATACATTATTGATAATCACATGTAATGTAAGTATGTTTGTTTTATTAATAAACTGTGCAATTACTTAAAATCTTTACAGTATATGATACAATGAGCTACAGTAAAATACAATGAAATTCCCCCCCCCGTCGCGCCCTAGTCCAAGTAAAACCGGGAGTGCAACTATTTAGTTACAAAACTGACTGTGTTAACTACTTTTGTCCAATCAGAGTTCCATTAAAGGAATAAGAGTTTTGATTTCCCCATGAGACCACGCCTACTAGAGTCTGAGAGACATGTAGAAGATCGACATCATCAATCACGCTGCGGAGCCAGTTGACAGTGGGTAGGTACTGCATCAGACAGTTAGCCGACCCAGATTAAATACCTCAGTTCGATGGTTCCAATTACTTTGTAACGTATCGCTGAATTAACTGTAAGCTGACAACTTTGGGGCAGCAGGGAAAGCGCTAAGCCCACTGTCGGGGCCCTTCGGATCAGTAGTCTTTTATAGGGATTTGAGTGCCCTTTTAACATGGTGGATGAACTTTCCGACCCTAGCTAACAAGCAGGTCATAGTTTCTGAGAAACACCAGTCCGAGGCCTCTCTGCATGTTCTATGGCCTAGGTTCCGTAATGCCGGACCAGGCAATCGCTGGCCAACTTTGTGCAGCAACATAGCAGGTGTAGGCCGGATTCTCTGCGATAGTTGCAAGCAATGGCTCCGTCCGTTCGTGCCTAGCTCCGTCCGTTCGTGCCCAATTGTAACTGTAATGTAAGTAGCAGAAACGTGAAGGGAAACAACAACAATTAAAAGGCTGAATAGGATTGGCCGATCTGGTGGGCACATGTTGACAAACCACAGAGTAGGAACAATGGTGAAAGGGTTCCGGACGGGTGAAAGTGTTACAGGGTAGGTAGGAAGTGAGGCAAATACAAAGGAGATGGGAGTAGAAATGAAATAAAGGAATTACCTGTACAGCTACTCGGGGCAGTAATATAGTTAAGGCCATGGCTGAGGGTGGCTATTTCAAAGTGCTGTGCTTGGCGCACAGCATTAACATTAATATTATTGTTCAAGATTTCTTGAAAAAAGAAAACACAGTCAGCAAGTTACTGACCACCTGCCAAAGAATCTGCACACATTTCAGCCATTCTTTGAAAGCCCAGATGCAGCTGAGGATCATTCAACGTGACCATGAAGTGCCAGTCAAAGGACTCATCCAGGAGGGGGAAACACGTTGGAACTCAACCTTCTACCTGCTTGAGCGTCTGTTTGAGCAGTACTTGGTAATCAATGAGTATGTCTTTCACGCACGGGGTGATTCTATGAAAGACATGAGGCTAGAGGTGGAGGAATGAGACCTAGTTAAAAGCCAGACAGATATGCTTCATCCTTTTGAGGTGTTCACAAGTGAAGTCAGCAGGGAGGACTGTACTTTGGGCAAAGCTATCCCATTATTGCGCATGCTGGAGCACCAACTGGAGGTGGTGTCTTCAACGTTCCGAGTTGATACTGAAAAATAAGACGCATATCAGTTGGCGGAGAGCTTATTAAGCTGCCTAGTTGACAATGCAAGGCTTAAAGCAATACATTCAGAACAACATTACATTCGTGCCACTATTCTGGATCCACGGTACAAAAAGGCACTGGCCAGCAATACATTAATTCCTTTTTCTGAAGCAGATGTTTCCAAGTACAAACATTGGCTAGCTCTGTCAGCCACTCAGTTTGAAAAAGAGCGGCAGGAGATTCAAGGTACCACCTCTAGTACTACTGAGGCAGCAGGCCATCCGGCGTCAAGGTCCACTTCTGTGACCGAAGGCAGTCACTTTCCCTCAGATCCGTTACCGACACAAGCAACCGTATCATCATCACCTGCACCAGGCCCAGCCATAATATTGTCGGAAGCGGATTGGATAACTCATCAAGGGATTGCTCTATCCAGTTTTGATGCAAAGGCAACAGATGGTACGCAAAGTGGAGCACCCCTGGAGGATCTTGAGTGGTTGTTGCAGGCCTATCTGGATGACCCAACAGAGGTCTTCTTTGATCAGAACCTATTGGTATATTGGTATGGGAAAAGGCATCAATGGCCACTGATCACCAAGCTGGCTATAAATTATTTGGCTTGCATATTTGCAAGTGTTTCTTCTGAACGTGTTTTCAGTGCTGCTGGTGCCATTGTAACCTCAAAAAGGACCCGCCTCTTGTCCAAAAATGTGCAGAGGTTAACAATGATCAAGATGAATCAGCACTTCATACCACCAGATTACAAAATACGTGAATCCACAAAGGAAGAAGAGGACACCGACTTAGTTGATGAAAGTTCTTCTCTGTTAGCTGACCTACTCCTGTTTCAATTCACAGAGTTTGAGGACGAGCTTTACATCCCTGACACCTAGGCTTGAAATACTTACTTTTTTTTTTCGTCCTTATTCACTTTTATTTCTGTGTGTCTTTCTTTGTTTTGCAACTTTTCGCACAACAAAACTCTAATCACAACAAATCCATCAGCAGCACTGTCTTCATCTTATTTCCATATTGAAGGTGCCGCTGTCTGGATTCCTGAAGTTCACAAGTTAACAACTCAGTCATGCTCCTCTATCCTCCTCCTCCAGACTCCCTCTATCCATTTCCCTCAAGGCAGACGGCCGGATAACACGAAATGAAGAAACTGTTGCTTCGTAGACGCGGGAAGTGGGACTGGAATGACTGACTATGCTGACTGTTACTTCTGAAATTGACACAAGAGGCTGTCCTGTGGCCCTTAACTTAAGAATAAGATGCTGCCAAAAAGTGGAACAAGTAATGAATGATGAGATGGCATGCAGTGGACAAAACTGGCTGTCTGGCTCTGATGAAAGCTATTGCTGTTTGTTTGTTGTGCATGAAATGAATCCTATGTGTTCTCGTATTATTTAATCTTTTACACACTAAATGTAACTCAAGTCTACTCTGTTTACCTTGTTTAATGCAAATTGTACTTCTACTGCATGGGCCACTACGTTGCATTTTTTAATATGGAATATTTCCTTGAACTCACTTTGTGTAGACTGTGACTGCATGAACAACATTGAGTTTGCCAACACCATGATGATTGATGAATAGTCATGATGACCAAAGTTACATAATATCTTTACAGTCACTCACTGGGATGGATGGATCATCCTCATCGATTTACGGAAGAACTATGGCCATTTCGTGAGTGGCAAACAGGTAAACAGGTCAACAACAACCACAGCAGAACTACATGACTGTCTAGTCCTGGTATGGAGTGGTCGAGCCAATGTAGTGTTATGCCAGAGTCCAGGCAGCGGTTCATGTAATATTGCGGCTATGTGGCTTGCTGTATAAAATTAGATCTGCTTTGTCTGTGTCAAAGAGGTATGCTACATAGAGGTTGGTTCACTCAGTGGTGCCTGCCATGACCATCTGGATGGCCCTGGCATGCTCTGTGCTAATTATTATCCTGGAAACAGAGACACTGAGATGGAACTTTACAAATGATGCATGTATATAATACTGTTCGCCTCTGAAAGTGAAAGTGTTATATTTGCACTACAAACCGTACCTTATATTTTTCCTCTGGGGTGTTTTTAATATCTCTTTCTGTTTTTCCATCGACAATTACAGGTCGGCACTTACCCTGTTCTATGAGAAAAACATTAACTCAGGCTTACCATAGCAATCCGAAATTCCTCATCCGCCAGGCAGGCAGTGGACAGTGTGCTCACCAAGATTGATCGACGGAGTGCCCAATGGAATGGAGGAGTACCGCGAATAAGAGGAATGGCTGGATGCATGCAACTTCCCAATTTGACCAGGACAACTAAAACATACAGTTACAGTATCCACTTCACTTGTCCTTATCTTTTTAATTATGTTATTCTTGTGAACTTCTATAAGTGCGTTTGCTCTCTGCTTCAAAATATCCCTACAGCTATTTGATAAGTTTCTTTGCTATTTTTAAAACTAATGTAATGTACTACTAAGTGTTTATTCTCTCTGAGGGCAGATAGTCAAGTGAAATTGCATAATTACTGCAGCTCTGTACTGTATTATTGTTTAGTACTAGTTAGTAAGTTGTAGTAAGTACTACTTTTCAGTAACCTAACCATCCATTTAACAAACAACCACTGCATGCACTTCCTTTATGTCCCTTAAAAGATGTATGCATATCTTCGTATCCAAAGATTTTCTTTTCTTCATTTGTTGTTTGTCCATGCTGTGTTTTTTTCTCTCGACAAAAAACTTTCCCAAAAACCCCTATTCCCATCTATTTTTCAAACCCTAACCCTCTTACGATGGGCTGTGTGGTTTTCATTGAAGTGTGACTAAATGACACCAATAATTCCACACACTTGCAGGGGAGGATATGGTCAAAAGCAACAGAAAATCAATTTCAAGGCAGGTCAAGGAATCCAAGGCTATGTTCTTATTCTGCTAGACACACACCCATGAGTATTTGCAAATCAATTCAGAACTTAATGTCCGCCATCAAGTCGATTCATCATCAACAACATCCTCCTACATGTGACTAAAGCTTACACTGCTGTGTCCTTCAGTACTAGTTCTTGTAGTAGCCATAATCCATGCAACTTGTAGTTAACTTTTGATTGAATACTTTAGCATTGCTTAGGCTACAATTTATGGCACTGTTCTTGTGTACTGTACTATCATACTGTTCTAATGCTCGTCTCAGGCCACTCAATGTCTCATTTCCTTCTTTTTTCATTCATATGCTGCTACTGCCAGTGTGCACCACTTTTACTACCACCACAACAATGCCATTTTATCTGTCAAGGATTCCATAGCCAACCTTAATCACCATTTGCCATAAAGCCATCCCCGTGCCTAGCCCTATTCTCAAACATGAATCACAGGAAAGATAAGCATTTTGGAGGAGGAAGAATAATGGAGCAGGAGGAGAGGAGAGACTGACGGTAGTATTAGTAAGGTAGTAGGTCAGCTGAAGTCAGTGGCACTTTTGTACAAATTTGGGCGATTACTTAGACAATTTGAATCAACCAGCCAGTTAAGTTTCAGGAAAACAAAAGTACATTTAACCCCCCCCTGGATCCCCCAGAAAACAGTAAAAACATATATGCCATGTTTAAGTAGAAAATAAATATTTATTTCAACCTTAACAAAAATAAACTATCCCACAAGACCCGACCCACCCCCCTCCCTAACCCCAACCAATGTCCTTGAAATGTCCCCAAAAGTTCAAAAACCCCAACGCCCAATTCCCACAGCCCCAAAAGTCTTTAAAAAAGGGTCAAGGGACAGTCTTTACTTTGGCCGGCGGTGTCTTGTGGCCAGGTGGTCATGCAGCTCTCTCCGGAGGGCCTTGAGCATGACTTTCTGCCTCTCCACCTCCTTCTCAAGGTAGGCCTCTCTCAGGGTTAGACGGTGCACACGCGCCTTGCAGGTACTGTGGGGGGCAGCTGTTGGTTTCGCTGCTCGGTGGCGGCGGGTTGCTGCCGGACCACGGCGCCGTACCGCTGGAAGAGTGCGCTGGCAGTATGACCCAGGGGCAGTGGTGGAGGATGCAGCTGATGTTGTTGACTGAGAGTCATCCTCCTCCTCCTGAGCCACCAGCCGCCGATATTCGACGACAATTGTCTCCAGCTTCAGTCGCCTGGCTCGGATAGCCAACTCCTTCCTTGATAGTTTAGAAGGAGTATCTATATGAAGAAACAAAAACATACTGTAACCAATACTTTTTAAGATTAACACAAAATATTTCAAAAGAAAGTTGTGTCACAGTAGCACTAGCAACTTTCAAACACAGCACACAACATTTGTGGCAAGTATCTATCTAACCTCCCACTTCGTCGACCTCTGCTATAACATTAGTGGGAGTTTTAGGAATTCTACTAGCACTATAGACTCACTACATTAGACTCAGACAGTACACCAATCTTCTTCTTCTCTCTGGTTTAGCGAAATTAGTACGTAAGCTTGTGGAAGCAGGCATAATGCCAGCACAGTCAGCTTGCACCCAAGAAAAACAGACGCAAGCCATGATGACGCAGACCCACGTTACTGTTACCAGTACATGCAGTTGGGGAAGCTCTTACTTTTCTATTAGGGTGGCACTAGCCATACTCTGTTACAAGGGCTACTGCTCAATTAATTTAATTTTCACCCTGCCCTGCCCATGACTAATACAAAAGGAAAATGAAGAAGATAATATGATCATCTATCCCTTCACTTGAGATTTGCTTATATACGGATGACTTTAGGTGCTTTGTTTTTATTGATTGAGTGAACACCGATAGGCCAAACATGAATGACCAAGTTGAAAAAAAATTATTAACATAGGTAGTGAGTGGTCAACGTAATCGCCGGAGGAAGGCACTTGTGACTTGACTTAATAATGTGAACTGTACAATATAGATACACAATATATGCTGTGATTGTAAACTACTGTTAGAAAAGGGAGTATTCTGAAAAATACAGCTTCTACTTCCTCGGTTTTGCTACTCTGGCACAGACGTGCGTTGTTACATGCTCTTCAAACGAACACTCTTCATCCAGTGACCGTCTATTCTGTCTACTCTACATACACCTATGCTATCTATGAGGAAGATACCATCCAGGCATCCATCCATTCAAAGAAAATGTCAATCATTCTTCTTAATTCATACCTTACTTTTTCGCACCAAAAAAAACCCTATTTATTTTATTTTGTAAACCGCCACCCATGCATCCATGCTTGACTTGCATTCATATTTGACCCAAAGGATATATTACGCACACATGCAGTTTCTGTTTCACCCACCCAGGCAGTCCTCTTTCTTTCTCCTTCCACCCATCCTTTTTTTTTTTTCGTTGTTGGTATTTCTTTTTTATTTTTTATTTATTATCTTCACAGCAGCAAAAAAAAGAAATAACACATAATGCAAAAGAAGAAAAGAGCTTGGGAAAATACACAATTAAAATCCAATTCACATTATATAAGCTGTTTTTAAGATTCAAAATACTCCCGAAACGAGCCCCAAATGTTAATACCGATCTGTCATTTTTTTAACCCTTTAAGCGCAAATAAACTCCATTCTTACTTATATAAATTATACATTTTAGCCCGCCAGTACTCAAAAGCAGGAGGATCTTTCTGCAACCATTCCGTGGCAATGCAGAGACGGGCTACAGTCATAGAAAAGAATATCAATTGTCGATGCTAATATAATGCAGTCCCTTGATTATTAGATGTAGGCATCACCAATAACATAATGACGGGTGTGATTATCAGCCGAAAATCCATTACATAGGACTAAAATTTCTCTATATCCGAAATAAATCTAGACAATTAAGAACAATAAAAAAAATATGAACACTATCTGC